>NC_073261.2:62692500-63380000 GCF_029289425.2 Pan paniscus
CAATAAAATACTGGCAAACCGAATCCAGCAACACATCAAAAAGCTTATCCACCATGATCAAGTGGGCTTCATCCCTGGGATGCAAGGCTGGTTCAACATATGAAAATCAATAAACGTAATCCAGCATATAAACAGAACCAAAGACAAAAACCACATGATTATCTCAATAGATGCAGAAAAGGCCTCTGACAAAATTCAACAATGCTTCATGCTAAAAACACTCAATAAATTAGGTATTGATGGGACGTATCTCAAAATAATAAGAGCTATCTATGACAAACCCACAGCCAATATCATACTGAATGGGCAAAAACTGGAAGCATTCCCTTTGAAAACTGGCACGAGACAGAGATGCCCTCTCTCACCACTCCTATTCAACATAGTGTTGGAAGTTCTGGCCAGGGCAATCAGGCAGGAGAAGGAAATAAAGGGCATTCAATTAGGAAAAGAGGAAGTCAAATTGTCCCTGTTTGCAGATGACATGATTATATATCTAGAAAACCCCATCATCTCAGCCCAAAATCTCCTTAAGCTGATAAGCAACTTCAGCAAAGTCGCAGGATACAAAATCAATGTGCAAAAATCACAAGCATTCTTATACACCAATAACAGACAGAGAGCCAAATCATGAGTGAACTCCCATTCACAATTGCTTCAAAGAGAATAAAATACCTAGGAATCCAACTTACAAGGGACGTGAAGGACCTCTTCAAGGAGCACTACAAACCACTGCTCAATGAAATAAAAGAGGATACAAACAAATGGAAGAACATTCCATGCTCATGGGTAGGAAGAATCAATATCGTGAAAATGGCCATACTGCCCAAGGTAATTTATAGATTCAATGCCATCCCCATCAAGCTACCAATGACTTTCTTCACAGAATTGGAAAAAACTACTTTAATGTTCATATGTAACCAAAAAAGAGTCCACATTGCCAAGTCAATCCTAAGCCAAAAGAACAAAGCTGGAGGCATCATGCTACCTGACTTCAAACTATACTACAAGGCTACAGTAACCAAAACAGCATGGTACTGGTACCAAAACAGAGATATAGACCCATGGAACAGAACAGAGCCCATGGAACAGAACAGAGTGAGACTCTGTCTCAAAAACAAAACAAAACAAAACCCCATCAAAAAGTGGGCAAAGGATATGAACAGACACTTCTCAAAAGAAGACATTTACGCAGCCAAAAAACACATTAAAAAATGCTCATGATCACTGGCCATCAGAGAAATGCAAATCAAAACCACAATGAGATACCATCTCACACCACTTAGAATGGCGATCATTAAAAAGTCAGGAAACAACAGGTGCTGGAGAGGATGTGGAGAAATAGGAACACTTTTACACTGTTGGTGGGACTGTAAACTAGTTCAACCATTGTGGAAGTTGGTGTGGCGATTCCTCAGGGATCTAGAATTAGAAATACCCTTTGACCCAGCCATCCCATTACTGGGTATATAACCAAAGGATTATAAATCATGCTGCTATAAAGACACATGCACACATATGTTTATTGCAGCACTATTTACAATAGCAAAGACTTGGAACCAACCCAAATGTCCAACAATGATAGACTGGATTAAGAAAATGTGGCACATATACACCATGGAATACTATGCAGCCATAAAAAATGATGAGTTCATGTCCTTTGTAGGGACATGGATGAAGCTTGAAACCATCATTCTCAGCAAACTATTTCAAGGACAAAAAACCAAACACCACATGTTCTCACTCATAGGTGGGAATTGAACAATGAGAACACATGGACACAGGAAAGGTAACATCACACATTGGGGACTGTTGTGGGGTGGGGGGAGAGGGGAGGGATAGCTTTAGGAGATATACCCAATGCTAAATGACGAGTTAATCGGTGCAGCACACCAACATGTCACATGTATACATATGTAACAAACCTGCACGTTGTGCACATGTACCCTAAAACTTAAAGTATAATTAAAAAAAAAAAAAGGTAAAAAAAAAAAATTAGCTGGATGTGGTGGTGGGCGCCTGCAGTCCCAGCTACTCGGAAGGCTGAGGCAGGAGAATGGTGTGAACCCCGGAGGCGTAGCTTGCAGTGAGCCGAAATCGTGCCAATGCACTCCTCCCTGGGAGACACAGTGAGACTCCGCCCCCTACACCAAAAAAAAAAAGAATGGGTAGCTATTAATTTTTGATGTTGATGTAAAAATGTAGCCTTAAATATGTCAGGGCAACCATTAGCACTGTAAAGATGTTAGTTAAAACTTTTTTAAATTCTACTTTTTATTGATATATACTAGGTGTACATATTTTCAGGGTATATATAATTTGTAAAGATCAATTCAGCATAATTAGAAGATCCATCACCTTAAATATTTGTCTTTGGCTGGGCACGGTGGCTCACGCCTGTAATCCCAGCACTTTGGGAGGCCGAAGCAGGCGGATCACCTGAGGTCAGGAGTTCAAGACCAGCCTGGCCAACATGGTGAAACCCCATCTCTACCAAAAATACAAAAATTAGCCGGGTGTGGTGGCATACGTCTATAATGCCAGCTACTCGGGAGGCTGAGGCAGGAGAATCGCTTGAACCTAGGAGGCGGAGGTTGCAGGGAGCAGAGATCGTGCCATTGCACTCCAGCCTGGGCAACAAGAGCGAAACTCCATCTCAAGAAAAAAAAATCGTCTTTTCTTTATGCTAGGAACAATTGAATTATTCTCATCTAATTATTTTGAAATATACAATAGATATTGTAAACTATGATCATCCTATTTATCTATGAAACACTAGGTTTTATTTCTTCTATCAAACTGTATATTTGTACCCATTAGTCAACCTCTCTTCATCCCCCTCACCCCACCCTTTCTGGTGCCTGTGGTAACCACCAATCTATTCTCTATTTCATGATAGTCACTTTTTAAGCTCCCACATATGAGTGAGAACATGTGATATTTGTCTTTCTGTGCTTGGCTTGTTTCACTTAATATAATGACCTCCAGTTCCATCCATGTTGCTGCATGTGACAGGATTTCATTCTTTCTTATGGCTGAATAATGTCCTGTTGTATATATATATAACACATTTTCTTTATCCATTCATCCATTAATGGGCTATTAATGTTGGTTGGTTCCATATTAATAAGGTTGGTTCCATATTTTGGCTATTATGAATAGTGCTGCAATAAACTTGGAAGTACAGAAGTCTCTTTGATATGCTGATTTCATTTCTTTTGGCTATATATAAGTAGAAAAATTGCTGAACATATGATAGCTCTATTTTTAGTTTTTTGAGGAACTTCTATACAGTTTTCCATAGTGGTTGTACTAATTTACATTCCCACCAACGGTGTATGAAGGTCCTCCTTTCTTCACATCCTTGTCAGCATCTGTTATTGCCTTTTTGACAAAAGCCAGTTTTAATTGGGGTGAGATATCTCTTTGTGATTTTGATTTGCATTTCTCTGATGACTAGCAATGTTGAGCATTTTTTTTATATTCTTAATGGTCATTTATATGTCTTCTTTTGAGAAATGTCTATTCAGATCTTTTGCCCATTTGTAAATTGGATTATTTGTTGTTTTGCTATTGAGTTGTTTGAGCTCCTTATATATCCTGGTTATTAATCCTTTGTCAGATGAGCAGTTTGCAAATATTTTCTTCTATTCTGTGGATTGTCTCTACCTTGTTGCCTCCTTTGCTGTGCAGAAGGTTGATGTAATCTCATTTGTCTTTTGTTTTGGTTGCCTGTGATTTTGAGGTCTTACACCAAAAATTCTTTGCCAAGACCAATGTCCTGGAGTATTTCCCCAATGTTTTCTTCTAGTAGTTTCATAGTTTCAAGTCTTAAATTTAAGTCATCAATCCATTTTATTTGATTTTTGCATATAGTGAGAGTTAGAGGTCTAGTTTCAATCTTCTGCATATGGTTATCCAGTTTTTTCAGTGCCTTTTATTGAAGAGACTGTTCTTTCCCCGTTGTATATGCTTGGTGTCTGTGTTGAAATGAGTTGGCTGTAAATACATGGATTTATGTCAGGGTTCTCTATTCTGTTCCATTGGTCTGTGTGTCTGTTTTTATGTGAGTACCATGCTGAGTATCAAAACTTTTAAACACTGTATGCGAGAGAAAAAGAATAACAAAATTTTACCATTTAGAAAAAAATCAGTAAAGGAAAAAATGTTCAACACGAAAGCATAATGAGTAGGGAACATAAATTACAATGACAGGCATACCACATTTGTCTTCGTTATCCATCTGTAATTGATTTTTGACTCCTCTCTCACTCACCATGTCTGTGCAGTTGACTCACTTGATTTTTCCTTGGAAAAGTCTTGTATCTGACCCTTTCCATTCCCACTACCACTTCTCTAGTTCCCTGGAGCCTGTACTAATTAAGTAGCTCTAGCACAGCATTTTTTTCTTTTTCTTTTTCTTTTTTTTTTTTTTTTTTTTTGAGACAGGGTCTCACTCTGTCACCCAGGCTGCAGTACAGTGGCACGATCGTGGCTCACTGCAGCCTTGACCTCCCCAGGCTCAGGTGATCCTCCCACTTCAGCCTCTCAGGTAGCTGGGACTACAGGTGTGCACCACCATGCCTTGCTAATTTTTGCATTTTTTGTATGAGGTTTGGTCAGGTTGCCTAGGTGGGTCTCAGACTCCTGGGCTCAACACATCCATCTGCCTCAGCCTCTCACCATGCTAGGATTACAAGCGTGAGCCACCATGCCCAGCCCAAAGCATATTCTACCTTGGCCTTACCCACAGCAATGAGCAATCTTCATAAAACATAACCTCACACCCCTGCTCAAAAGCCTTCAGGAGCTTCTCATTTCTCACCATCTACCCTCTTAGCTGGTTTTTGAGACCTTGTATAATACTATCCCAGTTAACTGTGTTTTGTCAATTCTAAGACACATTTTTTTAAAAGACCTTTGAAACACCTCTGAAATCAGAGTGCATGTTACAATCGATGGCAATCATGGTGTCTTAGATTCAATATTTCTTTTCCCAGTTTGCCCTGGCTATGGGATACCTCTGTGCTAGAAAACGAGACTTCTTGCTTTGTTATGCCATGACTCATTCTTTTATAGCTCCAAACTTTTTTTTAGACATCTCCCTCTCTCTGGGTGTCCCTCTTCCTCTGCCTCCCTTAACATATCTCCCTGTCAAAATCAGCTCATCTTTAATAAGGCCCAGCTCAAAGGCCAGCGCCTCAAAAACTGCTTTATCCACCACCTTAGTGGGAACAACCGTCCCTCTGAATCCTCTCAGTTCCTTCTTTGTAAGTCTAGCATCTGTTATCACATAGTTCTTTTTAGTTAAATACTTGCATCCAGATTCGGTCCTGCAAATTGCTTGAGTGGACAGCTAAAATTGTGACATTATGTGAAAGAACATGGGTTTCTTTCACGAGGACATTTTGAATAATTTCATTACAATCTGTGAAGTACTACCATTACAGAACTCAGTGAGACTCCTGCTTTGAACTGCCCTCTAGAGGTAGTTTATTATCAGTGAGCCAGAGAGAGACCTACAACCATGGATGGGTGAAAGACAGTGGCTGCTAACCAGCTGGGAAGGGGAGCTGCTGAGAGTGTTCCTTCATCAGCAGGACTCACTAATTGGCCCTGTTTGTGGGAGTAGCTGTTGGAAGGGTCAAGCTCTGGGAAACCGTGTTGCTTGGAGATTGCCAGCCCTCTCCAGTTTGCTCAGATGAGTCACTGTGATGTCTTGGAAGGGTGGGGCCTGACTAAGTAATAGCTTCCCTCAGGAAATCCAGACTGGGCTGGAAGTCCAGGAACTCTGGGTCTTTTTCCAGGGAGATACTGAGCATAACCACATCCTGTCAGAGGGTGTAGTCTGGGAAAAGACGGCTACATGTCCATGTCATTGTCTGCAACAGGATTCTTCTCCATCACAGCTAATTTTGAACTCTCCCAAGCATAAATCTTTACTGCAATACATTCACAAAGCTTTATTCCCCCCTCCCTCTTTTTCTGAGTAAACTTCTGTGGCCACGAGAAGATAAAAGTCATCTCAGGTGTTCTCTTGCTAGCCAGGAAATTCTGTGACTAAATTTTAAATGACTTGTGAAATTTCCTGCTTACTTCTGCTTCCTAGGGCAAATGCCATTTTCTGTAAGTGCCTCCCTGTTACCTGACTTGACTTTCCATAGGCATCCCCTCCAGCCTCAGTCTGTGCCAACAGAGGGATTAGATTCTAGAGGCTCCAGGTCCCTGCCAGCTTCAACATTCTAACATCTGCTTGGTGCTCAACATAGCTTGCCTCCCAGGCACTGAGTTTACGCATTAATGAGTTTGAAGTTCATTTTCCTCTGAGGCAAATCGGTTGGCATGATGTGATCTGGGAATGTCCTTTGAAAGCTTTCCATAGGATGTGACTTCTCTCCATGTCTTCATACCAGAAGACCTTGCATAAAGGTCACAATTGTTGAGCTGATTTCACCACAAGAAATCATTTTGTCTTAGAATTTTTTCCTCATTAAAAAAGTCGAGCACTTTGGGAGGCCAAGGTGGCAGATCACCTGAGGTCAGGAGTTTGAGACCAGCCTGGCCAACATGGTGAAACCCCGTCTCTAATAAAAATACAAAAATTAGCCAGGCATGGTGCTGCACATCCGTAATCCCAGCTACTCAGGAGGCTGAGGCACGAGAATCACTTGAACCCAGGAAGTGGAGGTTGCAGTGAGCCGAGATCATGCCACTGCACTCCAGCCTGGGCAACAGGCGACAGAGCGAGACTCTATCTTAAAAAAAAAAAGTCATAGGCTGGGCATGGTGACTCATACCTGTAGTCCCAGCACTTTGGGAGGCCAAGGTAGGAGGATCACTTTTGAACTCAGGAGTTCAAGACCAGCCTGGGCAACATGGCAAAACCCCATCTCTACAAGAAATACAAAAATTAGCCTGGCATGGTGGTACACCCCTGTAGTCCCAGCTACTCCAGAGGCTGAGGTGGGAGAATCACCTCAGCCCAGGAAGTCTAGGCTGCAGTGAGCCAAGATCACGCCACTGCACTCCAGCCTAGGTGACAGAGTGAGACTCTGTTTCAAAAGAAGAAATCATAAAGATTTATTATAGAAAATATAGACATTATAGAAAATTATTAAAAAGGAAATAAGAATCACTTAAATGCAACTTCTCAGAGGTAATACTATTAACACCATGGCAGGCAACACAACAATTTTTCTTTGTGTGTATGATCATACGATTTTTTAGTGCTTGATACGGAATTGGAATCACACTTTTCAAACTGTTTTTTAGCCTGCTTTTCTCCTATAATTATAAATGATTAACATTTCATTTGTAATTATGCAACAGTTCACAGAGTGGACTCTGGATCTATCTGAATTTGAATCTTGGCTCATCACTTACTGTGTGACCCTTGGGTGTGTCCTTTAACTGAAATAATTTCTGCAAATTCCTCATCTGTAAAATGGGGATAATAATGGTTCCTACTTCACAAAATGTTGTGAATATTTAAGTGAGTCAACATTTGCCAAGTACTTAGAGCAATGCTGGCAGGTAGTGTGGGCTTTATGGGGCCCACACTACTACAACTACTATAACTACTACTACTACTACAGCTACTACAACTACTACTACATTTTCTTCTACAACATCATTTTAAGACTGAAGAGGATTACATTGTTTGGTTGTGGCGTAATTTATTTAGTCAAAGTCCCATTCTTGAATAGAGTGTTCTGCTTTTTTGGTATTATAAATAATACTGCAACAAATACCCTCTTCTGTAACAGGACAGACTATGTACCAGGTAGGGGAGGAATGCAGTGATGGGAGATGGAAGAACTATGTTTTACCTTCTTTGTTTTGAGCTTGGTGGAGAGGCAAATATTTTGATATCTCACTTTTGCCTGGAAGGCTGCTACTGAGAAACCATTCAGACTTTCTGGCATCAGCCAGTCAAATATTTGGTGGTCCTTGCCAAACTGAATCACCTGGATTCCTAACCTAAGATTCTGGTCAGAAAAGGATTCTTAACCACCCAGGTCATATACTCTGGCTCTTTACCCAATTACCCAGTTGCTACCCTGGGTGTCTCAGCCATGTGGGCTCTGCTCCAAGGAAGCATTGGTGTGTACTCAGTGAACTGTAGTGGGTCCCTGGAGCCTCATTTTCCAGGCTGGTGGAGATGAAGGTCCTGCTCTGCCTTCTCTTGGAGCTCTATTCCTGTGGCCCTCCCCCTCAATACTACTGGAGAGAAGGGGAAGGGACCCCTTCTGGTTTCTGTCCTTAGTTATGGTAATGATTATGATGCATTCTTGTAGAATGGGCGTAGTTATCTGTCTACAAACTGAGGGAATGATAGAAAAATTTCATGGCTTCATGGAACAACTTTATACAACAAAGCTGTGCCATTGCAGACCAACACTGCCAAGAAGAAACCTTGCTGGGGTATTAGCAATGGACCGGATCACTTCCATGAAGATGTGCATGCGGGAGTGTGTCAAATGCCTAGTTCTTACAGTCTCTCGGGTGTCATCAACCAAACCACCTGCTTGGTTCTCAGCCCCTCCTAGCCAAAATTCATAACCTGACCACATTCTGGAAGACCCACAACTTCTAGATTTCTGCCTTTATTATCTCTTAGGTCCACTGGAAGTTTCTACCCACCTGCTACTGTGGGGTTCTAGATAAATACCACTTCCTAGAGAATTCCCTTAATACATGGAGATGGAAGAGCTGTCCCCCAACCTCAACCATCTCCAAATCAAATGGTCATTTAACCTGGTGCCAGGGGGTCTTTGTTTCTATCAAGTGAGTGGATATTCTTTTAGAATACAAGGATGAGGCCACTGACACTAGATAAAAATAGTTGTGAAATAAGCAAAACTAGTTTATACTTTTAGAAGTCAGGATAATGATTACCCTTAGTGGAAAGGTCAAGCTCTGGGAAACCAGGTTGCTGGAAGAAGGTACAAGGGAGGCTTCTAGGGGGTGGATAACATTTTGGGTTTTGACCTGGGTGCTGGTTACATGGGTGTGTTCAATTTGTGAAAGTTCAATGAACTATACACTCATGATAAGTATACTTTTATCTATTAAAAAAATTTAAGTAGGAGATATTGATAAACCAAAAGAGCCCAAGGAGATCCACCTCTCTTAAGACTAGTGGTTCTTTCCTAGTAGGGCTACCAGATTTAGCAAATAAAAATACAAGACAGACAGTTAAATTTGAATTTCAGGTAAACAATGAATAATTTTTAGTTTAACTATGTCCCATGCAATATATGGGACATATTTATGCTAAAAAAAGTATTCATTGCTTATCTGAAATTCAAATTTAACTGGTTGTCCTGCATGGCAGGATTTGATCTAGCAACTCTAATCTTAAATCTTCTAAATAAGTCTCTTCATCAATATAACAAAGTAAAAAAAGGATATCTATTGAATTATATATATGAAGCATATATAGTCTAGGAAGGGAATACTAAAATCTGTAAATAAAGCATAGGAGACAAAGAAATGAGAAAATAAATGTTTTAATTTTTTGTTTTATCTATTCCTCATTCATTTCATATTTCTCTTCTGTTGTTCCTTGGTTTCTCATTCCCACATTCATATCAATGAAAATAAGGGAAATAAGATAAGTAAGAGAAATAAGATAATGCCAAATACTTCACACTTTGATTTAGTAAGTTTGAATTCACAACTCTGTTGGTCAATGTTTCTGAAAATATTGTTCCTGTATTTGTCTGTGTTTTTGTTTCTTATTTTTGACTGAACTATTTCCTCCCTATTTCACTCTCTTTTAGAACTTGGCCTGCAACCTTTGACCAGACAGAAGTTGAACCCTTCTCAGTCTAATCAGTGTTTTTCCTGCCTTTTCTTATCTTTAGGTTTCATAGGCTAAATGTGAAAAATCTATTTGTTGTTGATCTCAAAAAGGCCACATTTTCCTCTCCAACAATGTTAACTTATACATACCTGCTACATTTCAATTGTTTTTTAAACAAATAGGAACCAAAGTCAGAATTCCATTTCATTTCCTTTTTTATGCTTCCTACTCTTAAAGATGAAGAAATTCTGGTACAAATTATTTGGTACAACTAGGCTCTATCAGTACATGGAATTGAGTCCCCAAGATTTTGTGCTTTGATACATTTTCAGTATATATTGATGGATGGTAATAAAATAAAATTATTTCCTACTTGAAAAGGCTCCTAAATTGTGACTTTGTCACCAAGAGTGTCATCTACTTTATTCAGAGTAAAATACTCAATAATTATTTTTATTATTTTTTTCATTTAAACAATAAATACATGTCCTACAATACTTGAGGAGAGAAAGAAGGGGAAAAGAGGGAAGTTGCCTCAACATCAAAGAAAGATTATAAGGTGCCTCTCAACAACCCGCCTTTGAAATCCTAACCATCTAAAGGCTAACTATCCTAGTCTTTTCAAGTTAGTAGTTTCCTGCAATATTGTCAACTAAAAAGTATATTTTTGATTGAATCACCTCACCAATCATTGATCTACTCTAAATGACTTCAGACAATAGTTTTCCTTTATTATCTTAGACACAACTGATTAAATCAACTGATTATCCTGTCATGGATACAACTCTTTCTATACCATAAAACAGACATATTTAACCTGAAACCCTCTGTTCATAAGTTTTGCTGTGAAAATACAGTAGAGAAGAGGAGGGAAGAATGATAAAGGTTTAATATGTGCAGAGAAGAATTTAAAAATATACACAGACAAATTGGTATGAAAGCATTATAAATAAGGTAGAAAAATAACACTAATTTTCAAGAAATGGTATTAGCAGAAATACATATATCAAGTAGCTCTGGATTTTTCAGAACACTCCATAAGCATTAGTGAGTGGTCCATTAATCAATAAATGATGTATACAATTGCAGAATCCTTAACAACTCTAATAGTATTTTCAACTCTAATATTCTACAGCAAATGCAATAATGACTTTAGCAGCTAAATGAGCTCCCAGGAATGTGCTGGGTTGTTAGCAACAACTTATCAATTACTTGCCCTTGTAGTCTCTAGCATTCCTAACATTCAAAGGTCTCCAAAATCTGCTCCCTCCTACTTGTCCAACCTTATTTTCCACAACCCGCCTTGGGGGTCTGTTCTGATCAGGTCTTATTGGTTTCTAATCTCTGTACTCCTGGGGCTGTCAGATTAGTACCTTTCCTACTTCCTCCTTGTCCCCTCAAATCCTCCCCACTGTTCAGGCCTAGCTCCATTCAACTCCCACCACCTCCATTAAATTCTATCGATCTATCTATCTATCTATCTATCTATCTATCTATCTATCTAATATCTATATCTACTCTAGTCTATAGCCATCTTTTCTTTTGCTTGGTTATATTATTAAATTACTATCTGTACCACTAATATGGTATTTTATTATACATACCAGCTTATACCATCTTCTGCACTGTTTTCTTGAAGAGTTACTTAATATTCATGGGTATATGAACATACTTTTGTAAACTATAAAACATCCTACCAATGTAAAGTTTATTCCCTAGTTTATAGTCCCCTTGTGCATATATTTTTGTATGACATCTAGGAGAGCATTGTATTCTCCAATTAATATTTTCTGATGAGTGAATGCATGGAAGACCACTGGAATTGGAGCTAAACCACCAGAGTTTGCATTTGCCACTTGTCACCTCTCTGACTTTGAACTAGTTATTTAATCTCCATGCCTCAGTTTTTTATCTGTAGAATGGGGATAATAATAGTATCTACCTCATAAAGTTGAGAATTAAATGAATTTATACATTTTAAGTGCCTAAAACAGCTTGCTTATGTAGCACATAGCCAGTGCTCAATAATGTTAGTTGAATGAATGAATGAGACAGAATGCATTTCAATTAAAATCTAGAAACAACAATGTTATATTTTATTATCCCTGGAACTGTCATTATAAAATAACACATAATACATAAGAATGTCAAGGGAAATCAGTATATCTGTTTGAGATATAAGCCATTATGTATATATTTATTCCTAGATATATTTTTCAGAATGAAGCTTATATTCTGTATCACTTAATTTGTACTTCTTAAATTTCAAAAATCATTTAAGGCCTATCTAAAAGAGATTTTAGTACAGTCACTTTTCTAAACATCACATTACTTTTAGATCTGAATAAATAATGATTGCTGAATATTCTTGACCTTGGTTTATACTGTTTAGAAGATGACACTTAAAAGCAGCAATTAATTCCAGACAATTTGCTCTTGATATCTGTGTTGAACTACTTTTGCATATATTATGGGTAAATTTTGATGTAGAAGTTGACAGTAATAACTTCATGATGAACTTCTTGAAAACTATTTTCTTCTAAAATTTTACCAAAACATTTGTCTTGCCTAAGTTAATTTAACAAGTTAAATGTTTTCATTTTTACCATTCCAGTTTCTCTCATACACACACATACACACACAGAGAGAATGTAAAAAAGATTTCCTGTAATAATGATTTACACATACATCAGTTTTAACTTATGTCGTGATTTTTTTTGTTGTTGCTCTGTAGAGCCATCTGCTGGTCAATGATGTGTTTTATATACTTATATTAAAGTTTTTCTCTGTGTAATGTAAGGCTCTAACAAAATCAGGCACTCCCAGTAAGAGTAGAGCTAGAAATCTGTGGCTCAAACAAAACTTGAAGAAAATGTCCTTCCAGGAATAACTGTTGAGAGTAACTTGTAATAGTATAATGGAGAAAATAATCATTTATAGACAATGAGTAGGTCCTATATTTTGGATAATTATTTCATTCATTCAGTAAATATTTGTAAACTTCTTCCTGTTAATAGAATAGAAAAATACACACACACACACACACACACACACACACTTTGTAGTATATCATTTTTTAAAATCTTGTATAGATCATACCTTTCTACTTATTAAAGTTAATAAAGTAAACCAAAACTTTTTTATTCTCCTTTTGTATGTCAATTACATTTTTATCACTTATAATTAGCATTCCTCCTTCAGCATCAGTATGAACTCACAGCCTTTTACAGTCTCAGCTGGTTTCAGTTACCCATTATTATTGATATTACTACTTCTTTTTCTTTTTTTCTTTTTTTGAGATGGAGTTTCGCTCTTGTTGCCCAGGCTGGAATGCAGTGGCACAATCTTGGCTCACTGCAACCTCCGACCCCCAGGTTCAAGCGATTCTTTCACCTCAGTCTCCCGAGTAGCTAGGATTACAGGTGCCCACCACCACGCCCAGCTAATTTTTGTGTTTTTAGTGGAGGTGGGGTTTCAACGTGTTGGCCAGGCTGGTCTCCAACTCCTGACCTCAAGTGATCTGCCCGCCTCAGCCTCCCAAAGTGTTGGGATTATAGGCATGAGCCACTGCGCCCAGCCTACTACTTCTTTTCTGATACACAAATGTTCATAACCTGTTCAGGGGAGGCGTCCTTATATAGTGCCTTCTGTCCTCTAAGCATTTCTATCCTTGTATCCTATCCAAACATCCTGATGTTTCAGATCCAACATAATTTTTTCCTGCCCTCAAACTATGGAATCAACCATCCCCCAAATTTCCTGGTTCATATTAATGGATAATAGAGACTAAAAGCTGGATGCTAAGGGTGCCCACGTGAGATTTAGTTGAGAGCAAAAATGCTATCATTGATGTTATTGTTGCTTATAACAGATCTAGATAAATATATGTTTTAAGGTTATGCATGTACATTCATTTCTCCCCACTGATATACATTTGCATTACATTTCCCTACCCAACTATTCTTGAATTATGTGGTTTTGTTTTACTAGTACCATGGCATTCCCCTATGTAATTTAATATGCTACCTTTGGTAGATATTTATATTAATTCCAATCTTTTGCTTTTAACAACTACGCAATGGAATCATTACAGGTAAACTTTACACATGTTCATAATTATTACCTCGGAGCAATCTGCTTGAAGTTTTTTGTGGGTTTTTGTTTGTTTGTTTGTTTTGTTTTGTTTTCTCGAGACAGGGTCTCACTCTGTCACCCAGGTTGAAGTGAAGTGGCACGATCATGGTTCACTGCAGGCTCTGCCTCCTGGGCTCAAATGATCCTCCCACCTCAGCCTCCTATAAGCATGCCCCCCTGACACCTGCCTAGTTTTTGTATTTTTTGTAGAGAGGAGATCTTGCTATGTTGCCCAGGCTGGTCTCAAACTCCTGGGCTCAAGCGATCTGCCCATTTCAGCCTCCCAAAGTGCTGGGATTACAGGCATGGGTCACGGCTCCTGGCCTGCTTGAAGTTTTTGATGTTACTGCTGAACTACAGAAGGCCAGGATGTTCCTAAGTGGGACTTACTGGGATGGTGTGAAAAAAGCACAGAATCAGGAATTAAATAGGGATTAAATATCTAGCTCTACATAAATCACTTAACTTCATTGTGTCTCAGTTTCCTCATTTATAAAAGTATGATAATGATAATTAGCCTTTCCAGGTGAATTTAACAGTTTTAAATAAGGTTTTACAATAATTTCTCTCCAATCTACTTCATGGGAAATTGTTTTACAGGTTAATTAAAATAACCTGTTAGAAGTGCTTTGAACAGGGTAGAACAGACTGGAAGAGACAGATGGTTCACCTCATGACTGTCCTTTGTGCATGGGTCCACTTAGCTGGAGCTGTCTGGTTTCTCCTCATGCCCTCATTCTTGACATCTTTAAACACTCATTCAGGGGTATCCACCACCATCTGAATGCAAAGGTGATAAGTACATACATTATAGGATATTGCTCACATCTGTCTTAGCTCCTCTTTGAAGTCTGTGCTAGTCACTTTGCAATGATGTTTTATGGCTTTTATTATTGCTTCTGTGCAGTACACTGGGCTAATAACGTCAAGTTGACCCCTTGGCAAGGAAGATTGAATAGGCCCTGGAAGTTTCTGGAGGTCTTTATTTCATATGATACTGAGCAGCTGAATTATTCACTCTGCATAAATAAGAATAAAATTTATTTCTATTTCAGAAATCTTATATCTGAAGAAATAAGAGAGGATGATGAGGAAATGTTGGATCAGGCCTACTTTAAAATTAAGAAACTAGGCATCAGAAGCAATGATGCTGTTTTCTCCACTGAATAAGGTTAACCCCCAACAGGCATTTTTCCCCTCAACCCCTTAGAAGTATCCCTCCTGAATACATCTGTACTACTTGCATCAGGAGTTTCAGTTACTTGGGTTCACCACAGCCTGATAGAAGATAGTTGAAAGCAGATAATTCAAGAACTATCCATCACAATTACCTTAGGTATTTACTTCACCCTCCTACAAATCTCAGAATATTTCGAGGCCCCCTTTACTCCACTGAAAAGCTTTTCAGTGGAGAAAACAGCATCAAAGAGTCTGATGCCTAGTTTCTTTTCTGAAGTTAGAGGGTTTGACCAGGTTATCTAAATTTGTGAATTCTTCTGCTCTTTGAAGAAAAATTTACAGAGAAGAATAAACTAGTTGCTGACAATACCCTGGATCATTTTTTTAAAAAACAAATTGATCCATTAAAATTATATTCCCCCTCCCCATCCCAAAACAGACCCTAGTAATAATGCTTTGCCACTTTCCACAAAGCCCTGCAAGAGGGATGTCTTAGCACATTTTCTGTTGTTAAAACAGAATACCACAGACTGGATAATTTATAAAGAACAGAAGTGTATTTGGCTTACAGTTCTGGAGGCTGGGAAGTTCAAGAACATGGCCTTCATCCCATGGCAGAAGGCATCATATAGTCAAAGAGGGCAAGAGAGAGAGGGCAAGAGCTCATGAGACAGAAAAAGGAGGGCCCAACTCCTGAGATAGCTGATCCACTCCCACAATAATGGCATTAATCCATTCATGAGGACAGAAACCTCATGACCTAATCACCTTTTAAAGGCCCCACCTCCCAACATCATTATATTGGCAATCAAATTTCAACATGAATTTTTTTTTAATTTTTAATTTTTGTGAGTACATAGTAGGTATATATATTTATGGGGTATGTGAGATATTTTGATACAGGCATGCAATGCCTAATAACCCTATCAGGGTAATGGGGGTATCCATCACCTCAAGCATTTATCCTTTGTGTTACAAACAATCCAATTACACTCTTTTAGTTATTTTTAAATGTACAATTAAATTGATTTCTTTACTATAGTCACCCTGTAGTGCTAGCAAATACTAGTTCTTATTCATTCTTTCTAACTATTTTTTGCACCCTTTAATCATCCCCACTCTCCCCAACCCCGCAATAACCCTTCCTAGCCCCTGGTAACTGTCCTTCTACTCTCTATCTCCATGAGTTCAATCGTTTTAACTTTTTTTTTTTTTTAGATGGAGTCTCGCTTTGTCACTCAGGCTGGACTACAGTGGAGCGATCTCGGCTCACTGCGAGCTCCGCCTCCCAGGTTCACGCCATTTTCCTGCCTCAGCCTCCTGAGTAGCTGGGACTACAGGCGCCCACCACCACGCCTGGCTAATTTTTTTGTATTTTTAGTAGAGACGGGGTTTCACCGTGTTAGCCAGGCTGGTCTCAATCTCCTGACCTCGTGATCTGCCCGCCTCGGCCTCCCAAAGTGCTAGGATTACAGGCGTGAGCCACCGCGCCAGGCCAATCGTTTTAACTTTTAGCTCCCACAAATAAATAAGAACATGTGATGTTTGTGTTTCTTTGCCTGGCTTATTTCACTTAGCTATAATGATCTCCACTTCCATCCATGTTGTTGCAAATGACAGGATCTCATCCTTTTTATGCTGAATAGTACTCCATTGTATGTAAGTACCGCATTTTCTTTATCCATTCATCTGATGATGGACACTTGGAATGCTTCCAAAATCTCGGCTATTGTGAATAGTGCTGCAATAAACATGGGAGTACAGATACATCTTTGGTATCATGATTTCCTTTCATTTAGGTATATACCGAGTAGTGGGATTGCTGGATCACAGAGTAGCTTTATTTTTTGTTTTTTTGAGGAGCCTCCAAATTGTTCTCCATAGTGATTGTACTAATTTACATTCTTACCAACAGTGCACGGGGGTTCTTTTTTCTCCACATTCTCATCAGCATTTCTTATTGCCTGTTTTTTGGATATAAACCATTTTAACTGGGGTGAGATGATATCTCACTACAGTTTTGATTTGCATTTTGCTGATGATGAATGATATTGAGCACCTTTTCATATGCCTGTTTGTTGTTTGTATGTCTTCTTTTGAGAAACGTCTATGCACATCTTTTGCCCATTTTCTTTGATGGGATTATTAGATTTTTTCCTATTGAGTTGTTTGAACTCCTTACATATTCTGGTTATTAATCCCTTGTCAGATGGGCAGCTTGCAAATATTTTCTCCCATTCTGCTAGTTGTCTCTTCATTTTGTTGATTGCTTCCATTGCTGGGCAGAAAGCTTTTTAACTTCATGTGATCCCATTTGTCCATTTTTGCTTTGGTTGCCTGTGCTTGTGGGATATTATTCAAGAAATCTTTGCCCACTCCAATGTCTTGAAGAGTTTCCTCAATGTTTTCTTTTAGTAGTTTTGTAATTTGAGGTCTTATATTTACATCAAGCTTGTCCAACCCATGGCCCTTGGGCTGCATGCAGCCCAAGATGGCTTTCAATGTGGCCCAACAGAAATTTGTAAACTTTGTTTAAAAATTATGAGTATTTGTGCGATTTTTTTTTAGCTCATCAGCTATCATTAGTGTTAGTGTGTTTTATGTGTGGTCCAAGACAATTCTTCTTCTGATGTGGCCCAGAAAAGCCAAAAGATTGGACTCTCCTGATTTAAGTCTTTAATCCATTTTAATTTGGATTTTGTATATGGCAAGAGATAGGGGTCTATATGAATATGGATGTACAGTTTTTTCAGCACAGAATGTGGATCTGAATATGGATATACAGTTTTTTCAGCACTATTCATTGAAAAGACTGTCCTTTCTCAAGAGACTGTATGTTCTTGGCAACTTTGTCAAAAATGAGTTTACTAAAGATGTATGAATTTATTTCTGGGTTCTGTATGCTGTGCCTTTAGTCTATGTGTTTGTTTTTATGTGAGTACCATTCTGTTTTGGTTACTATAGTACTGTAGTATAATGTGATTCCTTCAGTTTTCTTCTTTTTGCTCAGGATAGATTTGGCTATTCTGGGTCTTTTGTGGTTCCACTTAATTTTAGGATTTTTTTTTCTATTTCTCTGAAGGATGTCATTGGTATTTTGATGGATTGCATCAAATCTGCAGATTGCTTTGGGTAGTAGGACATTTTAACAATACTGATTTTTGCAACCCATGAACATGAGATATCTTTCCATTTTTTAATGTTCTCTTCAATATCTAGAATCAGTGTTTTATAGCGTTCATTGCAGAGATCTTTCCCTTTTTTGGTTAAGTAAATTTGTAGGTATTTTATTTGTAGCTATCATAAACAGGTTTACTCTCTTGATTTCTTTTTCAGATTATTCGCTATTGACATATTGAAATGCCACTGATTTTGTGTATTGATTTTGTATGCAACTTTACTGAATTCGTTCATCAGTTCTAATAGTTCTCTGGTGGGGTTTTTAAGTTTTTCCAAATATAAGATCATATTTGCAAACAAGGATAACTTGACTTCTTCCTTCCACTTTGGATGCCCTTTCTTTCTCTTGTCTGATTGCTCTAGTGAAGACTTCCAGTAATATGTTCAATAACAGTGATGAAAGTCGGCATCCTTGTACTGTTCCAGATCTTAGAGAAAAGATTTTCAGTTTTACCCCATTCAGTATGATACTAGCTATGGTTCTGTCACAAATGGCTTTTATTGTGTTGACATATGTTTCTTCTGTACCCAGTTTTTTGAGGGTTTTTATCATGAAGTTATGTTGAATTGTATCAAATGCTTTTTCAGCATCAATTTAAATGATCATATGTTTTTTGTCCTTCATTCTCTTGATGTAATATGTATCACATTTATTTATTTGCACAAATCAAACCATTCTTGCATCCCTGGGATAAATCTCACTCGGTCATGATGATTGATCTTTTTAATGTGTTGTTGAATTTGGCTTGCTAGTATTTTCTTGAGGATTTTTGCATCAATATTCATCAGAGATATTGGCCTGTAGTTTTCTTTTTCTGATGTGTCTTTTCTGGTTTTTGGTATTGGGATTATACTGTCCTCATAGAACGCATTTGGAAGTATTCCCTTCACCTATATTTTATGGAACAGTTTGAACAGGATTGGTATTAGTTCTTCTTTAAATGTTTCGTAGAATTCAGCCATGAAGCCACTGGGTCCTGGGCTTTTCTTCGCTGGGAGACTTTTTTTACTACAGCTTCATTCTTGTTACTTGTTATTGGTCTGTTCAGGTTTGGATTTCTTCATGGTTCAATCTTGATAGGTTGTACATGTCTAGGAATTTGTCCATTTCTCTTATATTTCCTAATCTAGTGACAAAAGTTGCTCATAGTAGCCACTAATAATCCTTTGAATTTCTGCTCTATCAGTTCTAATGTCTGCTTTTTCATCTCTGATTTTATATATATGGGTCTTCTCTCTTTTTTTCTTAGTCTGCCTAAGGGTTTGTCAATTTTGTTTATGTTTTGTAAAAAACAGCTTTTCCTTCCTTAGTTATTTGTATTGTTTTGTTCATTTCATTTATTTCTATGGCCTTGATCTGTATTATTTCTTCTACAATTTTGAGTTTGGTTTGCTCTTTCTTTTCTAGTTCTTTATGATGCATTGTTATTTGAAGTTTTTCTTTGTTTTTGGTGTAATCACTCATAGCTATAAACTTCCCTGCTAGTACTGCTTTTGCTGTACCCCATTGGTTTTGGTATTTTGCATTTCCATTTTCACTTATTTTAAGACATTTTTAAAATTTCCTTCTTAATTTTTTCATTGACTCACTGGTTATTCAGGAGCACATTGTTTAATTTCCATGTGATTGTATAGTTTCCAAAATTCCTATTATTATTGATTTTTAGTTTTATTCCATTGTGATCAGAGAAAATGCTTGTTACTATTTCTTTTTCTTTTTTTTAAATTTTTAATGACCAAAACAAAGCATCTAAAACCGCAGCTTCTGGAAGAACCACTTGTTCTTGCCTATCTTGTATCTCTCTTCAAACTTGACCTTGACCTCTTGTCGGGCCTTGCGTTTAAGAGCAGGATCTCTGAAGACATCCTTACTGATGACAGTTTTGTTCAAGGGGATATCCACAGAGTACCTTGTGGGCATTAGGTGATCGTAGTTATAAACTGTCACAAAAGACTTGATCTTTGACCTCTTGGCGATCTTCTTCTTGCCCATGGCAGCTATCACTTTGCGGGGGTAGCAGTCAATTCCAGCCACCAGAGATGGCTGTAGGGGTGATCTGAGGTGCCATCATCAATGTTCTTCATGATGATGGCTTTGCGTCCAGAGTAGTGTCCAGTCAGGACAAGCAACACCTTCCCAGGTTTCATGAACTTGCCCATTTCAGCAGCAACCACTTGGGCCTACAGCAAAAAGGGCGTTTCTTACTATTTCAATTTTTTGAATGTTTTAAGACTTGTTTTGTGACCTAACATATGGCCTATCCTTGAAAATGATCCACGTGCTGGGGAGAAGAATACATATTCTGCAGCTGTTGGATGAAATGTTCTGTAAGTATCTACTAGGTTTATTTGGTCTATAGTGTAGATTAAATTCAATATTTCTTTGTTAATTTTCTGTCTGGAAGATCTGTCCAATGCTGAAAGTGGTGTGTTGACGTCTCCGGCTATCATTGTATTAGGGTTAATCTCTCTCTTTAACTCTAGTAATATTTGCTTTATATATCTGGATGCTGCAGTGTTGGGTGCATATATATTTACAATTGTTATATCCTCTTGCTGAATTATCCCCTTTATCATTATATAATGACCTTCTTTGCCTGTTCTTTTTTTTTTTTTTGAGATGGAGTCTCACTCTGTCACCCAGGCTGGAGTGCAGTGGCACAATCTTGGCTCACTGCAACCTCCGCCTCCCAGGTTCAAGCGATTTTCCTGCCTTAGCATCCCAAGTAGCTGGGACTACAGGCGCATGCCACCATGCCCAGCTAATTTTTGTATATTTAGTAGAGATGGGTTTTCACCATGTTGGCCAGGCTGATCTCCATCTCTTGACCTTGATCCACCCGCCTTGGCCTCCCAAAGTGCTGGGATTACAGGTGTGAGCCACTGCGCCCAGCCCTTTGTCTCTTTTTATAGCTTTTGTCTTGAAATCTATTTTGTCTGATATAAATATCATATTATGATAAATATAATGTGATAAATATCATAATATGATATTTTAAATGTGACATTTTGTCTGATATAGCTATTCCTGCTCTCTTTTGGTTTCCATTGGCATGAAATATCTTTTTCTATCCCTTTATTTTCAGTCTATGTGCATCTTTATAGATGAAATGTGTTTCTTGTAGGTAATAGATTAGTGGGTTTTGCTTTTTTTATCCATTCAGCCACCCTATGTCTTTTTGTTGAAGAGTATAGTCCATTTACATTCAATGTTACTACTGATAAGTTAGGAGTTGCTTCTGACATTTTGCTTTTTGTTTTCTGGTTGTTTTGTGGTCTTCTCATCCTTTTTTCCCTCCTTCCTGTCTTCCTTTTAGTGAAGGTGATTTTCTGTGGTGGTATTATTTACTATCTTGCTTTTTATTTCTTGAGTATCAGTTGTATTTTTTTTTTGAGGTTACCATGAGGCTTGCAAATAGTATCTTATAACCCATTATTTTAAACTGATGGCAATTTAACACTGATTGCATAAAAAACACAAGCAAAGAGAAAACTAATAAAAACTATAACTTCATTTCTCTGCTTTTTAACTTTTGTTGTTTCTATTTATATCTTAGTGCAGCATCTATGTCTTAAAAAGTTGTTATAGTTATTGTTTTTGATTGGTTCATCTGTTAGTCTTTCTACTCATAATATGAATAATTTACCCAACACAATTACAGTGTTGTAATATTCTGTATGTTTTTTGTTTCTTTTCTCTTGCTGCTTTTGGGATCCCTTATTTATCTTTGATCTTTGGGTGCCTTGAGGTTCTTAAATCTGCTTGGTGTTCTATAAGCTTCTTGTACTTGGATATTTATTATCTTTCTCTAGGTTTAGAAAGTTCTCTGTTATTATCCATTTGAATAAACTTTCTATCTGTATCTCTTTCTCTGCCTCCTCTTTAAGGCCAATAACTCTTAGATTTTCCCTTTTGAGACTATTTACTAGATCCTGTAGGCATGCTTCATTGTTTTTTATTCTTTTTTCTTTTGTCTCCTCTGATTGTGTATTTTCAAATAACCCATCTTCAAGCTCACTAATTCTTCTTCCTCATCAATTCTGCTATTAAAAGATTCTGATGTGTTCTTCAGTATGCCTATTGCATATTTTAGCTCCAAAATTTGTTCCATTCTTTTTAATTATTTCAATCTCTTTGTTAAATTTACCTGATAGAATTCTGAATTCCTCCTCTATGTTATCTTGAATTTCTTTGAGTTTCCCCAAAATAGCTATTTTGAATTCTCTGTCTGAAAAGTCACATGTCCCTGTTTCTCCATGATTGGCCCCTGGTACCTTATTTTGTTCATTTGGTGAGGTCATGTTTTCCTGGATGATCTTGATGCTTGTGGATGTCTGTCAGTGTATGTTTGAAGAGTTAGGTATTTGTTTTGTCTTCGCAGTCTGGGCTTGTTTGTACCTGTCCTTCTTGGGAAGGCTTTCCATGTATTCAAAAGGACTTGAATGTTGTGATCTATGTTGTATCTGCATTGGGGGCACCCCCAAACCCAGTAACACTGTGGTTCATGCAGACTTGTGGAAATATCAGCTTTGTGGTCTTGGGTAAGATCTGGAAGAATTCTCTGGATAACCAGGCAGCGACTCTTGTTCTCTTCCTTTACTTTCTCTCAAACAAAGGGAGGGTCTCTCTCTGTGGTAAGCCACCTGGAGCTGATGGTGCAGTGATACAAGCGCCACTGTGGCCACCACTGCTGAGACTGTGCTTGGTTAGACTAGAAGCCAGCATAGCATTGAATCTTGTCCAAGGCCCTCTGTAACCACTGCATCCCTACCGCCTATATTCACTCAAGGCCTTGGGGCTCTGCAATCAGCAGATGGCAAAACCAGCCAGGCCTGTGTCCTTCCCTTCAAGGTGGTGAGTTGCCCCAGGGAAATCCATAGGTACCATAGAGGTGTCAGGGACTAGAGACAAAAACCTTAGAAGTCTGTCGGTGTTCCATTGTTTGCAGCTGAGCTGGTACTCAAACCACAAGATGCAGTCCTTCCCACTCTTCCTACCCCTTTCCAAAGGAAGAGGAGCCCCACTCCATGACCACCACCACCATAGGCCCATGGGGAGTACTACCAGACTACCACCAATATTTCCTTAAGGCTCAAGGACTCTTCAGTCAGCTTGTGGTGAATGCTACCAGGCCTGTGACTCACCCTTCGGAGCAGTGGGCTCCCCTCTGCTCCACAGCAGATCCAGAAATGCCATCCAAGAGACAAGTCCTGGAACTGGGAACTCTTAAGAGCCCTGTTGGTGCTGTACGTCCCTGTGGCTGAGCTGGTAGCTAAAGTGCAAGACAAAGTTCCCCTTAGTTTTCCTTCTGCTTTTCTCAAGCAGAAGGAGTCTCTCACCATAGTTAATGCAGCTGGGAATGTGCTGGGTCTCACCTGAAGCCGGTACATCTCGGTCTCACCCAAGGCCCGTGCTGTACAACCAGGGTATCATTGCTGGTTTCAGGGCCCAAGGTTTCTTTGGTCAGCAGGTGATGAATCCTGCCAGGACTAGGTCCTTCCTTTCAAGGCAGCAGGTTCCCTTCTGGCCCAGTGTGTGTCTAGATATGTTGTCCAGGAGCTAGGGCCTGAAATGGGTGCCTCTCAACTCTGCCCAGTGTGCTATACTGTGGCTGAGCTGATATCCAAGATTCAAGACAAAGTTCTCTTTACTGTTCCCTCTCCTCTTCTCAAGTAGAAAGAAGAAGGAGTTGCTTTCGTTGCTGTGAGCTTTGCTGCCTGGGGTTGGGGAGAGGTGGCGCGAGCACTTTTTTAGCCACCCCAGCTGGTGTCTCACTGGGTCACATGTCCCCCAAGTCCCACTGGCTCCAAGCCCAGAACAGCACTAGGAATTGCAGCTCCTTGTGGCCTAGATAGCCTTTCATGTTTATTTAGGACCCCAGAGACTTCATTCAGCCTGGAGTGACAAGGCTTGTGGAAACTCAAATTCTGACCACTGGGATGGGTGATTCCCTTCTGGCCAGGGCTGGTCCAAATGCTCCCTCTGTGGATGAGTGTTGGCTGACCTCAGCCTGGTTTTGCTTTCCACTGTGACAGGGCAGCACTGAGTTCAATGCAGGGTCTCACAATTGCTGTGCTGTCTCTCCTGTAAGCACACAGATTCTCCATGCTGTGCAGCCGCTGCTGAATGGGGGAGGGGGTGGCATCAGCTATTCAAGACTATCTTTCTTACCCTCTTCAGTGCCTCTTTCAGCTATGTAAAGTTAACTTTCAGCTATTTAAAATTAAAACCAGGTACTGTGATTGCTCACCTGATTTTTGGTTCTTACGAAGATGCTTTTTTGTATAGATAGTTGTTCAATTTGGTGTTCCTCTTGGGGATGATCAGTGAAGGCTTCCATTTAACCATCTTTCTCCACTCTGTCTCACTATGAGTTTTGATGGGGATATTCAGACCCTAGCAAGGGATGAACTTGGCCTAGAAGTAGCCAGTGTAGAAAAGATGAATGAAAACATAGTTTTGCTGAGAGAAGTGGTCTCTGCCTGCTGCCTACACTCTAAATTGCCTGCAAATGTTACAGTTTAGAACCTTGTAGTGGGGGCTTTAGGCCTTTCTCGAGCATTTTCCCTTAAAAGCTCTCTACCAGTGAGAAGAAAGAGAGGCCAGTCCCTAGGGAAAAAATTGATTAAAGGTGATATCTTTCCATAGAGGGCTATTGATTCAAAGTGCTCCATGCAGTGGCCATGAAGCTTAGGGACAGAGACTATGTCCCTAAGCTATGAGTAACTATGGTTACTCATATCTGGGATCAGCAAGAATCCGACTAACTAGAAACCTACTAACGAGGTCGTGGAAGCTGCAAAGAAATGCTGGCCTAGCTTGCTGTCAGCCAGTGACTAACTGTTCAGCCCTCAGGCTCCTAAATCCACCTCAAAAGGAGATGGTTTATAAAATCTGTATAGGAATGGAATGCTCTCCCAAATATTAATAAGATGTGGCTATGGGGGATAATGAGAAGATTCTCCCATAGGGCAGAACCAGGACTGACAGACAGATGGCTCAACCAAGGAAGTGACTCCACTGTCAGCATAGAGTACTCACCACTCCTGCCCAACAGGATTCTGCATGTGCCATGACCACTGACAGCTCCGTGTGTCATGTTCATAGTGTAGTCATTCTAATTCTCCACACACTGTACACCGAGAATGTAGAAGACAGATTAATTCCATGACTCCATGGGGAGCCCATATAGGAACTTGACAGGAATAAAAATCACTCAAGCTGATTGCAAGAATTGAGTTTAACCTGAGGGAAGGGATGACTCCCTCTAAACCAAGTATATATTTGATTAAAAGATTGAGTAGGGGTATTGGGAACCTAAAGAGATGATTTGAGGCAAATTATATAGGCCAGAGTCAACTGCAGAAACATAAACTAGATATTTTAAGCAAAGGTATTTAATGCATGGGATTAGAAATTTACGACATTTTAGGTAGGAGCAAGCTTCAGGCTAGGTCTTCAAAAATAAATCCTAGAATTACCCTGCAGAAGTAGCCACCAGAGATGTCATTTCTGCCACCATCATTGGAACTGTTGGTTTCAGAAGCATGTACCAGGGATCAGGTAGCTCCGGCCACCACCGCCACTACTGCTAGCTCTAGAACTATGCTGACTCTCTTAGATGTGCGTGCTCTACATCAGGCACATCCCTACCCATGAAGCTAGCGACTTGCCACTGAAATGCTGGCACAGAAAAAGCCAGTGCTTCTCTGCCTGACTGTGCCTGCCAGAAGAAAGAATCAAAAGAAATAGCAGAATCGCTTTCATCCTATCACTTCCAGGTCCCAACTCTTGCACAAGTGCATCTGATTAGCAAAAGCTAAATCACACAGGAACCTAGTTGGGAAAAGTAATTTTTAGCTCCCTAGCCTCTGCAGCACAAAAAGGTGCACTAAAAGGAGGGTAGAGTCAATGTTTAGTGAGCTAGTTGACCTTATCCCCCATGCAGGTACTGTAGGCTGGCTTACTTCAAATTAATTCCCTGCCCCATTCCCTTTTGTCTTCCTGTGCATTAGAGGCTGGAAAGATAATAAATCAATCAATTCTTAATCAATTCTCCAACCTCTTTTGCAATTGGGGTGCCCTGTGAAACAGTCTGACCAAGAGGATGTGAGTAGCAGTTTGATATGTGGTTTTGGGAAAGTATTGTTTCCCCCCTAAATGGAGAACAAATTAGCTGATGCAGCCTTTTGCTCTTCCCTTTTCTTCCTGCCTAGGATGAGACTGTGATGCCTGGATGTACAGCCATCTGTTGACCATAATACTGAAAGCCAACAAACTAAGAACGATGGAGCAGAAAGAAAAAGGCTGAGTCCTTGATTACTTTCGGCAACTGCAAATACCATAGATTTGGCATTTGCATTAATTTCTTGTTATATTAGAAAAATGAACCCCTATTTTCAAGCTTTATTTAGTTTTCAAATACTTGCAACCCACATTCCTAAATGATACACAGACTTTCCTGTCATAGAAAGATTATGAAGATGATATATCTTATATGAGAATACTTTTTGGAAGTGTTGTTACATAAACAAATATTTTGAAGCATCTACCAAAAATATATTTAATAAAATATATACAGGCAATATTCATGTAGATTTACCCACGTATTTACCCTATCCATTGCTTTTCCCAAGTTTCATCTGGGTTTGTTTTCCTTTTGCTAGAGAACACTCTTTCATATTTCCTTTAGTGACAAATTCTGTCAATTTATAGTAGTCTGAAAATGCTCTTATTTTACTTCATTTTTGAGGGATAGCTTCATCAGGCATAGAATTCTAGGTCGGTAGTAATTTTCTTTTAGCATTTTGAAGATATCACTGCATTTATTCTGCATTTCCTATTTCTGTTAGGAATTCAGCTATAAGTTTAATCTTATGGCTGTTGCTTTATAGTTTTTATTCTGTGGCTGCTTTTAAGACTTTTTTGTCTTTGATTTTTAGTACTTTTATTGTCACGTGCATAGGCATGGTTTTCTTTGTACTTTTTTCTGCTTTGAATTTTTTTCTTTGTGGCTTTTCTGTTTGTATAGCTATTTTAACTATGGCTATTTTTAAATCTTTGGCTGATAACTTCAGTATCTGGATCTTCTGTGGATCTGTGTCTATTATATGTTTTTATTCTTAGTTTTGTATGAAGTCTTGTCTTGATGTATATTGAGTATGAAAAACCATAGAGATAATTTGTGATCCTGAATGATGTTATCTTCTTACATAGAGGATTTACTTTTGCTCTGAAGGGAATGGGCCTAGTGATAATCTTAATCTATCCAAGTATTGAAATTATTAAAAGTGCCTTCATTCCCTGTAAGTCAGCGGTTCTCAATACTGGATGCACATTAGAACCACACAGGAAGCTCCAAAAATATGCATGTGCCTGGACTCTACTTCAGAGATCTGAATCAACTGATCTGGAGTGAAGCATTGATTTTTTGTGGGGGAGTAGTTTTTAAAAACATTTTTTTGAAATAATTATGGATTCACAGGAGGTTGCAAAAAATGCACTGAAAAGCTCACGTAGCCCTTCCCTAAAGCTTACCCCACTGAATGCAAACATTTCACACAACTATAGTACAATGTCAAAACCAAAAAACGAACATTGGCACAATCCATAGAGCCTATTCAGATTTTACCAGTTATACATGGACTTGTGTACATATGTGTGTGTGTGTGTATGTGTAGTTCTATGCAATTTTTTCACATCTGTAGCCTCCCTAAAAAGCACCACAAATGAGATACTCAACTATACCGTCACTCCCTGTGTTATTCCTTTATAGCCATACCCATCCTCTCTCTTTCTTTTCTAACCCCTAGCAACCACTGATCTGTTCTCCATTCCTGTAATTGTTCCACGATTGTTAGACAAAAGGAGTCATGTAATATGTATCCTTTTTTTTTGTTTGTTTTTGGTTCTTTTCACTCAGCATAATTTTGTAGAGATTTTTTGAACTATGGGGCATTGATAAATTTTTTAATCTTCGTAGGTAATTCTCATGTTTATCCATGATTGAGAACCACTGCTATAAGGGCTGGTCTGTTTCTGGTTCACTGTTACTCTTAGACCATAGCCTTTAAAAGTCCCAAACAAAAGGCTGAGGTGTTTTCCAGGGTCACTCCTCCTTTGTGGGCTTTTCCTAGCTCAAGAATCTTGCCAAAAGTTCTGCTCAACTTCTCATGCACTTAGTTACCTTTCACTTTCAGAATTAGCAATTGCCTTGAAAGAAATGGAGACCAAATGCCCAGCTCCCCTTTGTAAAGTTTCTTCTTCTTTTGGATTCTTGGCCCTGTAAATTCTCATTCCCTCAGTGGCTTTCCGATGTCTTTGAACAGATGTTTATTTTATATTTTGTCCATTTTGTGTGATTCTTATCAATGCCAGGATTACTCCAAAATAACCGAGCCAGCTATTGCCAAAGATAGAACTCTATCTAATAATATCTAAGTAAAAGTAAAAAAGATTAGTCCTAGAGAAAATATATAGACCAAAGGGAAAGTAATCGTAAACTATGAGGAAGAATTGGTCATAGAGTATCTGATCATAAGGTTTTAATATTTGGTATAACTAAACCATAAATTTGTCTGTGTTGTATTGGGCAATGCTTTGATATTAAATTATAGTTTCTATTCATCACATCACTACATTACACTTAAATAAATGATATTATTTCATATATTTGGTCTTGAAGGGGAAGATGGCTATCTCTTAAGGCAAAAAATGGCAACTGAATTCCTAAATAAATTATTAAACAGATTGAAACAATAGGCTGAAAACATTTTTATTTGCAAAACTTAGTATTTGTTAAAAGAGAAAACATTTTCTTACCATTCCACACTAGATTTAAATAGAAAATGCCAAATTTGGAGGACTAAGCATAATTTATATAAAACTGGAGTTGAAAGGAGTGCATGACAACATATAATGGAGATTTTTCTGCCCTTGCCACCCCCCCACCCCGCGAAGAAAGGAAATGAGAGAGCTTGAACAGCAGTTAGAGGATATTTTGGAGGGAACCAAATAAAGCATAGGCTTTTCACTTTAGAACCATTCCCTTACCTGCTCCATTATATACATGCCACCCACCTGGACTTAAATAAAGCCCAGATGGAGAGAGTATGATAGAAACACCCAGAGAGCTTTGAGGGAATCCCAGCCAAGGAGACTGCAGAACTCATAGGGAAGCCTAGAGTTAAGTGAGTTCAGCCAAGATTCTGAGAAACTCACTGCCTGGGTGGTAGAAGAGTCCCAATGAAGGAGGCGTGTAGGCAGATGGGCCTAAGAGGGGCTTGGCAGAGTCTCACAATCCTGGGTAGTTCCAGAAGGCACTGAAAATTCCTGAGCTCCCAGTGGAGGTTAAAAAAAAGTGATGAGAGAACCAGAGGACAAAAGGAAGTTTGGGGTGGGGTTCAAAAGGAACCCCAAGACCAGGGCAGGTGAGAACCAGTTATACTCTCATGTAGACATAGGCTGGCATAAGAACAAGAGGCTGCTGCCCCATGCCAGGACATCTGCTATGTCCCCAGGATAACTTAGATCACAGACACATACATACCTGTCAAGAAGGTGGGTATTCTCAGATCTTAGGGTGGACCAGATATTTACTTACAAGGAACTACATTTTAAACCAAACTTACTGAGCTAAAATATGAGGCAAGACTGAGTATTTTCCGTCATCAAAGAAAATGAGAGTCAAAATTTGAATTCATTTATAACACATATATTATATAAATTTTAAACCATTGAATGCTTTTTTTTTTGTAGTGTCAAGAACACTTAACATGAGATCTGCCCCTTAACAAGTTCCTAAGGGTACATAGAATACAGTATTGTTAACTATAGGCTCAATATTACACAGCAGATCTCTAGAACTTATTCATCCTGCATAACTGAAACATTATGCATATTGAACAGCAACTCCCCATTTCTCTCTGCCCCAAAACAAAATTATCATTCTACTCCCTGCTTCTTATGAGTCTGACTATTTTAGATACCTAATATAAGTGGAATCATGCAGTATTTATCCTGCTGTGACTGGCTTATTTCACTTAGCATAATGTCCTCTAGCTTTACCCCTCTGTAGCTTTTCTTTTTCAGGAATGTTTTGACCCTTGCTCCTTTTTCATTCTACCTGATAAACTTTGAACCAGTTTGTTAAATTTTCCAAAAACCCATGGCAAGCTTTGATTACTCTACATAGGTCTATATAGTAATCTTGGGAATTTTTTAAATAAAACAAAAAAAAAGTTTTAACCTGTTAAAGTTGCAGCCAAAGGAAAAAGCAAATACGTAAAATCAATCGCATTGTTCTTTTTATCCATGAGGAGAAAATATTTGTTTCCCCCAGACCAATGTGTCCTTGGGACTCTGATGTGGATTTGGCTCCTCGAAACCAGAGTTGTGATCAAGAACAGGGCAGGGCTGCCTGAGGCTTTGGGGACATGAGACAAATACAGAAGCAATGGCAGTATTCTGGGGAAAAGTCAGACCTGGGAACCAATAAAGCATACCCAGCTTCACGTCCAGCAGGAATTAGGTAGAAAGGCAAATTCCACAGCAACTGGAACTGGAAAATGGAACAGGTTCCTGAGGACAATTAGAAAAACATTTGGTAAGATTGCCTCAGATGGGGATGCAGAGTGCCAAGTCCTTATGAAATTTTGCCTGTATTTGGGGAAGAAGTTTTTATAGGGACCAAGTTTGTTGAGACACTCAGGAAGACTTTCTCAAATAAGACTTTTTATAGACTGTACAGATATATGATGGAAATCTTTCTTATCCTCACAGCAAATGCAGTAAATGAGTAATGGGTTTTTGATATGCTATTATGGGGCAGGGGCATGGAGATGTGCTTTTCAGGTGTCCTGTTAGAAGAACCTCTTGTGGAGAGTGTAGCTGACCAATAGCCTCCAGCCTCTCCCACCAATGACTGGTGGCACAGTGGAGATACTCAAATCAGGCCATTCCTGCCTGATGGGGATTCCTTTAATGGGCAACTCTGGCTCAGGAACTCCCATCAGCCTGGCCAAAACTTGCTCAGAACTGCAGTATTTGAGACTCTTCCTACCCAATCTTCTTTCCTTCTCTCTCTCCTTTCACATGTGTCAAGCTGATATTGTGGTCTGAAAATAATTCCTACTTCAGCTCCCTACCACTTTATCCTTCACAGGCATTTTCTCCAATAAATCTCCTGTGTATCTATCTAATCCCACCTTGGCCTCTGTTTAGAGGAGTCAATTTGACACTATTTTCTAAGTGGTTTGGTATCTCCTCTATACTTTACCCCCACCCACACACATCTGCATACTTGTACATTTATCAAGCACTTAAGTACCTTATGCACTTAAGGTATTATGCTAATTAACACATATTTATATTATATTTAATCCTTGTAAACAAGTGCATAGTTTAAAATGGTTAAAATGGGCCAAGAGCAATGGCTCACACCTGTAATCCCAGCACTTTGGGAGGCTGAGGCAGAAGGATCACTTGAGCCCAGGAGTCAGAGACCAACCTGGGCAACATAGGGAGACATCCCCACCCTGTACCTACAAAAAAAGTTTTAAATTAGCCTGGCATGGCTGCACATGCCTATGGTTCCAGCCACTCAGGAGGCTGAGGTAGGAGGATGGCTTGAATCCAGAAGGCTTCAGTGAGCCAGGATCATGCTACTGCCCTCCAGCCTGGACAACAGAGTGAGACCCTATCTCAAAAAATAAAATAAAATAAAATAAAGTAAAATGAAGGCTTCAGTGAGCCAGGATAATGCTACTGCCCTCCAGCCTGGACAACAGAGTGAGACCCTATCTCAAAAAAATAAAATAAAAATGAAATAAAATAAAAAATAAAGTAGTTAAAATGGTAAATTTTAGGTTATGCATATTTTACCACAATTTTAAAAAGTAGAAAATCTTGGTCTCTCAAGAAAATAAAATGTCTTCTTGTTTAGACATTTATATTGTTGGAAATTTTCTTTAAACAGGAGAAAACACTATAGTTTGCATGTTTTCTATGCAAATATTTCTATGACAATTTCCCCAAGTATGTTTATTGTGTTCACATCCTCTGATTTATATAGTAATTATAAGCTCATTAAAGTAATGCTTCTCAGAAAAACAAAACAAAACTGAGGATATAGCCTTAGAGTAAACTCAGTTCTTTCTTTTTGATCCAAGATGACCTGTACAAGTATTCAGCTTTCTGACAGATCTAATGACAAATTTTAGAATCTGCAGGGTTGGTTGGACAAACAAGACTCCCCATGTGTCATTCCAAATAGGCTTCCTCTCTTTGATGGGGCAGTTCAATGTCAAGGCCTCCAAAAAGTCCTAGAGGGCAGGTACTCTATGTCTTGCTTAGGTTAGACCCCCTATAATGTAGAGATCATACACGTTAATGCCACAGTTGACTTCTTTCTAGTGGAATTTGAGGAGTAAAATCAAGCCTTTTACTTGGAAAAATGAATATCCCACCTCCCCACAGAGACGGACTGAGAGAGTGCCCACTGACAAAGCCAGAAAACTGGGTTTATTTGAGCATGGGAGTGACTAGCCAGGTCACTGAAGTGTTTACATCACACTCAGAGCATGGTAAAGGTCTGTTAGTATAATTGAGTAAGCACTGATTTAGGCCTTGTATTGTATATAATGAGTATTGAGAGCTGGGATTTTATGTTTCTGCTAGTTCTTGGATATTATATTAGTCTGAAGAGCAGGTACCAATTTGGGATTAAATATGCAAAGATTGGCAGGGTGTGGTGGCGTGCACCTGTAATCCCAGCTACTAGGGAGGCTGAAGCACGAGAATCACTTGAACTTGGGAGGTGGAAGTTGCGGTGAGCCGAGATCGCACCACTGCACTCCAGCCTGGGTGACAGAGTGAGACTCCGTGTCAAAAAAAAGGCAAAGGTTATATTAGGGGGACCACTTGTGAAAGAAAATGAAGAGGGAGCCAGACAAGGCTGGGTGAGCATCGGCTAATAAAGCAAGTCTGACGCTAGGTGAAGGAGATAGAGAAGGTAGGTTGGGTAGAAGCATGCTACACTGCTGGAGTTTAAGAAAACTTCAGTTAGGCTATTTGGGAGTCCCTAAGCCAAAGTAGCTATCAGAAGACTCCTGTGCCTCTGAGAAATGGGACTGTTAGTATCCCTGCTGCACTTTGTCATTGGCTAGGAGCAGCCTGTGGGAAGCATGGCCTGGGAACAAACGTGATGATGGATTTCAGAGTCAGGAGCTGGACCCTTAATCAATTACACTCTATGTAGTTGGAGGTCTAGTAGGCACACCTCATGGCAGTCAGAGATAGGAGAGAATCATGCCAGCAGAAGAAAGAGGATCCCAGCTACCCTCCTGGGCAGTCTAGGAATTACTCTAGCCTCTCTAAAAATCTCAAAGCTGAGCCTGAGTAGGGACAGAATTAAAGGTTTGAACTGTGCAATGGGATTCCCCTCTTTCATTCCCTTCTCTGCGGAATACTTTATGTGTAGCAGTGGCAACTATGCCTGTTACTGGTTCTCCAAAAGCTGAACTTTTTATTTAGCCTTCCCTTTTCCCTAATTTTTTCCTACTTCTTTTTTCCTCTCTTTCATTTCATACTTGTGCCTTAGATGTGCTTCCACTACCCCAAGGTAATAAGAGATTGCTACCCTTGTTATTTACGATGTTAACTTGGTCTGAAGGTGAGTGTGATTAGTAACCTCAGATGCCATTTCTGACCAGGTCCCAGACCTTGAGGCAAGTTGGCAAAGGGCAGATGGGAACATGGTCTCCAGTAACTGTTGGTTCTCATCACCACTTTCCTCCATCTCATTTTCTCTCTTCCTCCCTGTTTTTTATACCATATCCACTTTACCTCTATACACACTCACCCTTGGGCACTCGCATTCCTATAATCTTCCTGCTGCATTGCTATTTTGCTCTGTCTGTAATTTTCCCTCATGGTCCCAGACCTGGCATTCAAGGGCAAGAAATTAAAAAATCTACAAGTCACCTTTCCCAGTGTACTTGGTCCTGGTACTTGTAGCTACTAGATCCCAGGATCACACTTTCCTTAGGTTCTAACTCTGTTCAAGATTCATATAGATTCTCCATGGTGGGCAGTCACTGGGATGGGAGAACAAAGGAAAAGGGGCTCTGTAGCCAGAGCCAAAGTATACCAGACAGCACTGGCTGTGTAGCAACGCCACGACTGCAGCAGAACTGAGGGAAGACCTGGTGATATAAAAGCCTGGCACCTTGAAAGAGCTCTCTGGAAGTCAAGATTCATAAAATTACATCATGTTAGAGCCTTTGAAAAGCTCTCCTCCCCTATGCAAATGTTCCATTTTATCAACGTTACAGATTGTGCTCTCTGTGGCTGAGATATCAGAGAAATGGTAAGCTTATTTGTTATTTTTATCAATAATACCTAACAATTATTATCATTTTCTTAACTACCTCATTTAATCCTCACAGCAATCCTAAGGGGTAGATACCATTATCATCCCCTTTCTATAGTTGAAGAATATGAGCCTTATAGAAAATAAAAAACTTCCCTGAGTTCACACAGCTGGTAAGTAGCAGACCAGGATTCAAACCAGGAGCTCCATGTACTGTCCTGCAAGCTGTGCACTGGACAAATCCTGGGGTTGCTATTCACAGACCATGACGTGGATGGTGCTTCCTGGAGTTCTACAGTGCAGCAGCCCTGACCAAGCAAGAATGCATAAGCACAACACTGGGGTTTTGAGCAAATGCATGTAACAAGAGAAGAGCTTTTTAAATGTATCTAACAAGAGAATATACTCTTTAAATTAAAAATTAGGCTGGGCACGGTGGCTCACACTTGTAATCCCAGCACTTTGGGAGGCTGAGACGGGTGGATCACCTGAGGTCAGGAGTTCAAGACCAGCCTGGCCATCATGGCAAAACCCCATCTCTACTAAAAATATGAAAATTAGCTGGACATGGTGGCACGTACCTGTAATCCCATCTACTCGGGAGGCTGAGGCACAAGAATCACTTGAACCCAGGAGGTGGAGGTTGCAGTGAGCCAAAATTGCACCACTGCACTCCAGCCTGGGTGATAGAGTGAGACTTTGTCTCAAAAAAAAAAAAAATAAAATAAAATAAAATAAAAAATTAGACATTGTAGAAGAATCGGGTTGCTTAGATTGCATTTAAGCACATATCCATTGTTGTGCTTAGACATTTTACTACTTTGTACTCTGCAGACTTTAGCTGCTATTTATATCCTGCCAGATTTCATAGTTTTACCTTCTGGATTTCTAAAGAAAATGGGTAGAGTTCAGAGAAGCTAATGACGAATGTTTCTCCCTAATGTTTTGCCTGAGTATGGATCTTGGGACATCACTATCTACTTCATACCAGAAAAGAACAGATGTGTTACTGACCTAAGCATTCGACAGAAGTTTACCTAGCAATGCTAAGTAAGTGTTAGTGTTTTGTGTAACTCGGTGCTGTTGACCAGGGTCTAGCCAAAAGCATGCTGGCAGTAGTTCCCAAAGCCTGTGCTTTCTCTCCTGGGAAAGAAGGGTTATTCTAGAAAGCAATTTAGTGTCCCTAAAATTACACCAAGCACTAATATATGGGTGATATGCCAAAATCAGATTTAGATCTAATTCCTGCCTATTAGAGTCTGTCACAAAATAAGAAAAGATATAAACCTAGAAGAGAAACAGGAGTGTACAGAAAGGAGGAGGGGAGAGAGGGAGAAAGATGTGTAGAAACAGAAGAGGAAAGAATCGAAGTCTTCAGTTTACCCTGGAAAGCGGGGGCAGGGAGTAGTGTGGGTGATAAATCTTCTACCATCCTATTCTCACCCCATTTGTGGGACTGCCAGCAGGGGAGGGAAGCACAGACCTTGGTCTTGTGTCCTGCCCATGAAAATATATTTACGTTATAAATAAAAAGTATAATTTCACACTTTCGGTCAGTACCCTGTTTTACTAAAAGTACAGATCTGGATTTTCTTTTGGGGTAGACAGTTCTTTTGGGGTTGGGTTAGGAATACTCTGAATGGTTCTTTAGTTATGCTAAAACCTAATCCAGAAAAAACAGGTATAGAACAATATGAGCTAAAACTTTCCTGCTGGTTATTGTAAAACAATTGGTTTATGGAGAGAATCTTTTTTGTTGTCTTCTCCATTTTTCTGGGAACACTGAAGCTGCAGTTTTGAGGCTTGGGGAGTGGTGGGAGAGGGGATGCAGGAGAGAGTTAGAGATGACCCCAGCCAGGGAGAGATGGCCAGGGACAGCCAGGGACTCCTGCAAAGGAGGGTAGCCAGTGGGCTCTAGGAACAGAGACATCTGACATCTCACTTTGTGTCCTGTTCTGCCGTATAGTGGCCACCTATCTATTGCCATTCCACTAACCAAAACCCTTTAAAAGGCTTTTGTTAATCATCACAATTTAGTATTAGACTTGAATTAGCACTCATTGCCTTAGGGAATTCAAGTTTTAGAACAAGGAGAACTGGAGAAAGGGCCCAGCATCCTGGAGAAGCACTAATCAGATAGAGAAAGTGGGGAGTAGGAAGGCATCCAGAGTGTGTGAACATTCCCTGGCAGCCCTAAGAAACATATGAGAAGGGACTGGAGCATGGGGTTTGAGTTACTTTATTTGAATATTAAAGGAAGGAAACCTGGATAACATGAAGACTACTTGGGTTTCCCTAGCCAGAATCCAGAGGGTGCAGCAAGTATTAGCTAAAGCCAGCAGCTCTTCCTCCTGGGATATCATGGGACCCTATCCCTATATATTCCCTGTTCCTCTGCATTCTCCAACCTACCCTGCAAAAGAGACCCACAGAGGCTTTCTAGAGTTTAATGTAGCTCTAGAAGAAGAAGGAAAGAGAAGAAGAAAACATGATACAGGGAGAGAAACTCCAGAAATGTTCTGAACTGCTTTTGAATGTGCGTAATATAACTCCACCTTGAAAACTGGCCAAAAAAACGGAACAAACAAAAACTGGCAACAACAAAACAACCAAATCCACAAGCAACTAACTATTACTGTTAAAATGCTAGCAAAACATCATTTCAGAGTTCCATCCAGAAGTCACTGGATTGCTTGTTCAGGTTTTTGCAATGACTTTGCGTGTGGTTTGAAGTTCATACCTATCCCCAGGATCTCTGCCAGCGCTGTTCTGCCCTAGAGGACAAACCTATGCCAGCCTCACCCCATGGCGAATAAATGGGTGTGTGAACATCACTTGCCAAATTCTGAAATACAACCATGTCAGTGAGAGACCACACACAAAAATAACAGACAAGTTTGTTCAGGGGCCCACACATTTTCATAACAGTTTTCTTGGCATATACTTGATATAAACTGCTCTTATTTAATGCATACAATTTAAGTTTTAATGTATGTATGCACCCCTGAAATCGTCACTACAATCAGGATAGAGGACCACCACTTTAAAAAGTGTTTATGGGTGTTTCCAGGAGATGGTTCCATTTAGCCAAGTATCTCATCAAATGAAATAAACTTCCCCAAAAATATTTAACGAAAAGCATCTGCATTGTGATTACCTAAGCTGCTCTTTTTGTGGGTCTGTTGGGCTATATTGGTGGGAAATTTGACAAGGTTCCAATGCTGATTTCCTTGATTCTCCAGCAATGAATGTCTGTGGAATTGAGAGTGTGGTGTGGACATATTGACATGGGGTAGGATTTGTGGTAAGGTTCCGACACGTTCAGCATTTCCACTCCCCATGTTAAGCAGATGAAAATGGTGGGGTAGAAAGAGAAGGAAGTGAAAAATGCCCAGCACTGAGAAAGCTTGGCCATAGCAGGAACTTCAAAAGATCCTGGCAGCCAGGTGGTCACACCCTGGGAGAATCAGTCATTAGCACACAGGACTAAACTGTTTGCAGCCTGAAGGCAGCGGCACAAAATTCAGTTCTGCAGGATTATGCGTGAAATGAATTCACCAAAACAGTAGGGAAGTTTGAAAAGGAATAAAGCATTTCTTTCAAACTGGAGTTTTAAACATACACGGAGAACCAATTCCATGTTCTCAGTCACACATCTCTGCTTTCAGAGCTTCTCTGTTTCTGAAATACAGCAACTGACCCTAGCAAAGTGAAATGAAAACACACAGCAGGCAGTGAAATCAGCCTTCTAAATCCTAACTCCTTCCTGCTAGCAGTAGAGCTCAAAAACTATTTGAATTTGCTCTATTTGAGCTCTTGCATTTCAGAAGAGTATCTCCAGGCAGAGGACATATTTCATTTTCAGGAAATGAAAAGCATTTCATTTTCAAGGAATGAAAAAATGTCTGAAGTGTTCTATTACTCATTTAAATAACATTAACATTCAGGAGGGATATATGTAAAGGTCCTTAGTATCTAAAATTATGTCTTCATTTTGAAACACAGAAGTTTCAGTGTAAATATCCTACCCTGAATTCCTCAGAGTAACAATCACTATGGCAACACCACCACATGTTGTGCAGATGTCTACCCAAAATCAGTTGTTGACTTAAACCACAATTCCTAAAGATTTGGATTCACACGTAGGAAGTGACACCACCAAACCATAAAATTTCTGTTTATAGTATCAAGTATCTTGGTAAAGGCTATGCAGGGATCTGCCTTCCTGTGTAGGGAAAGTCTACCTTTCTTGACACATCAAACTTCTATAGAGAATTGTCTATGCTTATTCCCTCATGTCCTCCCCTAAGCCCTTCCTCCATGTCAACTTCTATAATATATGTGTACCAGCACCATGCTACTGAAATTGTTCTTGCCAAATCTCCAGCCACCTCCTAGTTGTCAAATTCAATAGTTTATTTGCAGCCAATATCCTACTTTACCTTTCTGTCACATTTGTGCAGTTGACCACTGCTATGGGTTGAATTGGGTCCCCCAAAATTCACATGTTGAAGTCCTGACTCCTAGTATCTCAGTGTGTGATCTTATTTGGAAGCAGGATCATTGTATAATAGATGTAATTAGTTATGATGAGGTCATACTGGAATAGGGTGGACCCCCATATCAATATGACTGGTGTCCTTATAAAAAGGGGAAATTTTGAGACAGACATACACAGAGTGAAGATTGTGTGAAGAGATACAAGGAGGATGCCAAGTGAAGGCAGAGATTGGGACGATGCATTTACAGGCCAAGGAACATCAGATTGCCAGCAAACCACCAGATGCTAGGAAAGAAGCCTAGAACAGATTCTTCCCTCACAGTTTTCAGAAGAAACCAACACTACTAACACCTTGATCTTGGACTTCTAACCTTGAGAACCATGAGACAACGCATTTCTGTTGTTTGAGCCACCCAGTTTGTGATAGTTTGTTACAGCAGCCCTACTGAACTAATAGAACCATAATTCCTTTAAACTCTCTTATCCTAGGCTTCTGATAGAGAGAGCACTCTCCTAAGGGATTCTGTCCAGCTCTACAATCATTTATTTCTTCTCAGTCCATCTCACTTTCTCTATCTGCTCCCTAAATGTATGTTTGCTAGAATGCCATCTTCATCCTCTCCATGCAGAGGCAGTGTAGTGTAGTGGTAAGAGCATAAGTCCTAGAGTCAGATCTCCTTGGGTGACCTGGGGCAATGTGTTTGATCACTCTGTTGATTCAGTTTCCCTACATGCAAACCAATAATTCCTACTTGAAAGGGTTATTCTAAGAAGTAAATTATTATATATATATATAAAGTGCTGAACATATAAGTGCTCAACTAACTTGCTATAATTATTATCTTCTCTTCTTATTTTCACATTTTCTCTCTCATAATCTTAGCTTCTATTCTGGTAGTGGACATTTGTTATATCTTTTGGCTACACTGCCCATTTCACCCCCTTCCCTACATTAACAGCTTCTGCCTCCTGTAATAGACGATAGATTGCTAGTCATGTTTCCAGCCTCACTTGCAGCTATGATGCAAGCATTTCAGTTGTACCCACGATAGACTGAATTGGGAGCCAGTGCAGAAAGAAGGAGTCCCTCATGGAGCTCTTTTGCCAAGGATGGAAGCAGAACCTCCAGTATCCAGGGGCAATTGCAGCAGAGCTGATGGTAGTGCGCAATCCCACATATTGGCAGTGTTGATGGTACCAGCTGCAGAGACAGAGCCCAGTCCTGCAATGTGATTTGAGAATTGTTTCTTGTCATATAGTCTCTAATCTTGGTTCTCTATCTTCCTGGACATTCTTCCAGCCATCCATTTTCACTAGTAAATTATTTTCCTACTTAAACTAACCAGGATTGGTTTCTATTGTTTGAAACCAAGAACTTTGACAGTCACAACTTTGGTTTTAATGACCACTCACGTACTGATGATGCCTAAACTGAGATTGTCAGCTTCTACTTCCCACTTGGAATTCCATCTGAGCCTCTCTATCTGCATGTTCTAAAAATGACCTTGAGACAAACATGTGCATAACCAAATGTAATGATTTAATTATCTCAAACTTCCCTAAACTGTATTTTCTCAATTTAATGAAATTGCTAGATGCTCAAATGCCCTTCAGTACTGCTTGGGTTAAAGGTGCGGTGGTTGTTGATATATGAGGGAAAATGCCCTCTTGACTTCTCAGACTGTGATGTCTGTTTCTATTAAAAACATGAAAAAAAATCCACAAATGCATGATGTGAACATCAATTATCAAATTTAAAAATTCCCATTCTAGTTCTTCCATGATAGCATGATTGAATATTTTTATCTAAATATGAAAGTGCAACATTACAACATCCAATTAATCTATAACCTCCATCCAAATGTTTTAGTCACACGACACTCAGCTTAGAAACTGAATTCACCATGAACTCTGCCCTCTTTCTCAAACTGTATTCAGTCACCAATTTTTATAAATCACACCTACAAAATCTTAAATCCTCCATGTCTTTTCTCCATTTCTATAGCCAGAGTTCAAATGATCATATCTCATCTATAATCTGCAATTGCCACTTTACAGGAGTTTCCATCTCTGCTTCCTCTCTCTCTACTCAGACTGAGTCAGGCTGGGAGTCAACCCACGCCAGCATTCATGATTGCTTTCCTCTCTAGATACAGTTTCCTTCCAGTTATCTGTATCTAGTCCTAAGATAGAGAAGGAGTACATTATGCAACTGGTTTTATAAAGTTCCAAGTATGTGCTTCAAGTGTGAACCAGAGATATTGAAGAAGTTGGCCTCTTTGTTCTCCAGTTCCCTTATAATAAAATTTCCCAAAATAATAGTCGTCCTGCATTGTAGCTGCCAACAGTAGCAGAGGGCAAGGGGCAGGGTACAGGGAAGCTACCAATTAGTAGTTAAAATGGTTAGCCCTCCAAACACAAGATAATCTCCAGAATCTCTAATCTACAGAAATTATATTTGTGAAAGAAGCCCCAAAAAGCAGCCAACAGATTGTTGTGTTGTAAGGCAGGAAATGACCAAATGGAAGCAGGTACGACATAACATGGCTAGGGCTGTTCACCTTGAGGTACCTCATGGCTGGTGAGCTTTTGGTCTCTCAACAACAGTGGCATGGGCATCTGTGGGAAAGGGTTTAAAAGTAAAGAGCACTGTTTTCAGACTCATGAAAGAAGATAACCTTTACTGACTACCTACTGTTGGGATGCAATTCTCCATGAATATTTTCACATTTCTGCACTGTTTGGGCTTTCTGAACAAAGAACACTGGCAAACTCGGTTAAAGAATGATTGAATGGCAAACACACCTAGGAAATTAGAGATATAGTACTGTTCTGGAGAGATTTAGAGGCTTATCTTTCCTGGAGCCACCTACCCCTCTCTCCAGGAGACATTTGCTTAAATTCCAGAGCAAAGATAAGCTCTCTCTCTCTCTCTCTCTCTGGAAGAGATGATGGGCAGATAATCAGCAGCCCATATAAAGCTCCAAGTCTCATGACTTTGGTATTCCTCTCCTGTGCTGCAACCCTGGCTCTTATCATGGGCTTAACATGGTAGGCTCTTCCCACGTTGCTCTGCAGGGCTTGGGGAACCAGTGCTAAGATACTGTGTGAATAATGAATGGTATGTTCTCTGATCCAGAAATCTCATGTTTTCTGTCATAAATATGAATTTATGTGTGTGTATGCATACATACATATACACATATACACAAACAGACCATGTGGTAAACGTAGCACTATCTAATTTAATCCTCAAAAAACCCTGCAAGTGGTATAAACTATTATCACAATTTACAGATGAGGAAACCAAAGTTCAGAGAGGTAGCTGTTTGCCTAAGGTCAATCTGATAGGTGGCAGAGCTATGTTTCAAATCCAGCTATTTACCACCAAAGTACGTGCTGTTTATACTCTAATAATTTGTACTCTGTACTGGCTTGTTGTGGCACATAGGGCAAGTCATTTGACCTCTTTGTGCCTCATTTTCCCTGTATTTAACATGAAAAGATTAGATTATGTGACCACCATGATCCATTCCAATTTCATCATTTTAAGATTTTATGCTTCCCCTCTTACCTTGTCTCTAAGTTCTCCCTAAAGGCAATTTCTCTCTTGCCAGCTGTTCTATTATGGATCCCTATGCACAACATATATACCTTCGCCTTCACATCTTTGTCCCAGTGATTTTTGCCACCTGGAAGCTCCCCTTACTGACTTCCATTCATCAAGGTCCTGTTCATCAATCAAGGAACAGGAATCATTAAGATAGCCTTGGTGATGGCTCTCCCCACAGCACCCACTGTCTGCAATATTCAATTACCCTGTATTGTATTTAGCATCTATTATGTCACCTACTATTTTGTTTGTTTCGTAGATAACTTCAAAACACAATGTCAGTGTATAGCTATTTATCTCCATAGATTGACAACCGAACATTGTAACAGAAATTGTGTGTGTATTTAAGATGATTCAAGCAATACATGTCATGAATGATACTTAAATATCCTTTTGTTTTGTTCAAGCAGCAATAATTACAGCAAGTATGTTCATTCTATCATTATTTTGACAAGCATGTATTAAGTCCCACTTTTTGCCATGCATTGTACTAGGTGATAAGAACATTGTCATGAAAAATAGATGTGGTCCTAGACTTCAAAAAGTTTACAGTCTAATGAGTAGGATATGGAGGACAGACATTAACTGAATACTCACTAAGGAAACAGCATGTGGCAAGAACCCAACAGCTTATAAGGAATTGAAGCCTCAATTCTGTAGTCTGAGAGGAAGTGAATACTACCAACAACTATTTGAGTAGGCTTAGAAGTAAATCCTCCCTAGTTGAGTCTTTAAATGAGATGTTCCCAGATGACACTTTCATTGCAGCCTTGTGAGAGATCCTAAAGCAAAAGACCCAGCTAAGCTGTACTCACAGAACCCATAGAAACTGTGAGATAATAATTGTGTGTTGTTTTAAGCCAGTAAATTTTGGGGAGATTTGTTGCATACCAATAGATAACTCATACATTCACACAAATGAACTACAGATGATGTTAAGTAAGTGCTATGAAACAAAAGTCAAGAATGGAATAAGAGATTATAACAGGATTTCCTAATTTAAATTTAGGTTTAGATCTCCACTAAATGGAGTTAAATTTTATCAAATAATGTCATTAAATGGTCATGTTTAGTGATATGGAAAAAATATTTGCAATAATAATTTATACTTTAATTCTTATATGAAGAGTTCTCACTAAACTCCACTACTAAATCTTTTTGAAAATAATACTGTGTTACTAAAATGTTATTCAAAATTAACCATACTTCTGTGTCCCTGAAATTTTCATTATCTGATAATACAAACATGTTACTTAAACACGGAAATCAAAGATAGTTTAGAATTTGATATCTCATTTTGGGACTATTCAAGGAGCTGTAGTTTTTTTATATTTCAACTTTTATTTTAGATACAGGGGGGTACATGCATAGGTTTGTGACATGGAGCCTTAGTTTTGAGGTAATAGAATAACAATATAGAGCAGAGGAGAGAAATCGGACTGGGAGGCAGGAAGCCTGTTGGAATGGACACTTGTTTTCATCTGCCTATAGCCCATCCCTTTCTTACATCCATGTTCTTAGTAAAACTACTCTTCTCCTACTCTCTGTAATTTTGCTGCAACTACCAATTGCAATTCAAGCAAGCCTTATCAGAGTTCTTCCCTGGAATTCTTTGCCTTGAAACTGGGAAAGGAATTTTTTCTTTCTCTTTGATTTGTGAATTTTAAGGGTGGAGCTTAGATTTACCAGTGTGGAGGTAGGGGCATCCCAGGGACTTTGACCTTGAGTCCCAACTTAGAAATTGATCTAGGACTTGTAGTCCTGGTAAATAAATTAATAATGAATTTTTTTAAAAAAAGAAAAAAGTAAACAAATCAACTCCAAAATATCTAAGTAACAGCTTATCATTATATTGCCAAAGATAAAAGGCTATATTTACTTTTGGGAATCAGAACTCTTGGTTTTGCGAAAAATACTTTAGTGGATCTTTGGCTGTGAAAAAATAATCTAAAAAGAGATAAGGGTAAATATAATATACAGCATATTATTTAAAAGCCAAATTGTGGCCAGAGTTGTATCTTTGCAAAGATTATTAAAATGATTGGATTATTAAAACGAAAAGTTTTCTGTGTTCTTCAGAGTAAAAGAGAAGTTGGGATCCTAGACCATGAGAGAGCAAGCTGGTCCTACAACCTTGCCACAGACCAGGGGCTAAGGATGGAGGTGGCCATTAGAGGATACTCTGTGGAAGCTCACGGGCTCATATATAGTTGTATCTACTGTATTAGTTCCTCTAGGGCTACTCTAACAAATTGCCACACACTAGGTGACTTAAAACAACAGAAATGCATTCTCTCACAATATAGAGGCCAGAAGTCCAAAATCAAGGTGTCCTCCCTCCCAAGGCTCTAGAGGAGAATCCATAGCTTGCTTCTTCCAGCTTCTAGTGGGTATAGGCCTTTTTTGGTTTGTAGCTGCAATACTCTAACCTCTGCCTTCCTGGTCACATTGCCTCCTCCTCTTGTTTGTGTGTCTGTCTCCTGTGCTTTTTTGATATAATATCCCTCTCTTTTATAAGGATACACGCAATTGCCTACCTGGATAATCCAGGATAAGCTTCTCCTTTTAAGATGCTTAACTTAATATCACATCTATAAAGTCCTCTTTTCCGAATAAGGTAACATCACAAGTTTCAGGGATTAGGATGTGTCATTTAGGGGACCACTGTGCAGCTCACGATATCTAGTTTTAATGTTTTTCTCTCGACCATTATTATAAATTCTTTCTGACATCCTGAAACTTCCAGTTAAACGTGGTTAGACCTAGTCTTATTTTGACAGAAGAGCTCACTTAACTCTTTTAGCTCATTTCTGGCCACAATTTAGCTTTTAAATAATATGCTGTATGCTATATTTACCCCATCTCTTGTTAGATTTACTTTTTCACAGCCAAAGATCCACTAAAGTATTATTTACAAAACAAGAGTTCTGGTTTCCAAAGGTGAATATAGCCTTTTATCTCCAGCAATATGATGACAGCTATAGCTCAGATATTTTGGAGTTGATTTGGTTACTTTTTTGTTTTGTTTTTGTTTTAAATCAAGACGACGAAAGTCCTAGATCAATTTCTAGGTTAGGATTCAAGGTCAAGTTAGTGAGAGGAGAACTGAGGAAACAAAAGCAGTGGACCAGAGCCTGTCGGCCAGCTGAGATGATCAACAAAAAGTGGCTCATACTTGTGGAACATGTCAGCATTTCTCAGGGATTCCCAGAAACACTTGGATCCAGCAACCCAATAAATCACAGGACTTCCTGCCATTACACAGGTTGGGGGTGCAAACTATTGTTATTTGAGCATTAAAGGCCAGGGTAGCTCCTGACCTTGGGAATTGCTAAGTTACATGTTTTCCTAAATTTTTCATAATGTTTTGATTTTCTGATACATAAGAATAAACATAAATTTTGGGGTCCTGTTTGATTGAAATACCACACTCAGTGCTTTTTTGAGTGGTTTCTTCTTTGGTATTCTCTGCTGTTTTTCCTATACAGCTATTTTTACTAACTACTGACCTTTCTGCATAGTTGGTACATAGGTCTGATTACCCCATCACAGAAATGGAGAGGAAAAGTACCTGGCTGACAAACAGCTGACACATCCCCATAAGGACTTTCTGAAGCTATTTTACTCTGTCTTTTTCCAGGGATGCATTTTGACATTAGACAGAGATTATCCAGGGCAGAGATTATCTGGACCTTGTGTACACTCCTTGCACTGTTTCAGAGTATATATGAAGCAACTCTATTCAAGCCATATAAAACACACATTGGAACTTTTCTTAAAACCAAGAATCAGAATCAAAGGTATAATGTGAAGCAAGATTAGGGCAATGGAGTTGTAGAACACTACTCAGACCCATAGAGAACAATGGGATGTTCATAAAGGGTGGACCTTCAGTTTTTTGAAGCTAAAAAAAATGCCATTAAAAAAATTATAGATTGTCCTTTATCTTCTAGAAGGAAACTAGAATTTGTCTTGGGGGATAACCAGTTAGGAAGGCAACTTTGATGGAACCTTTTAAATTAAGCAGATATAAAGCAAGGTTTGTGCTCCACAAACCTAGAGATGCCTGGGTGTTGTAGGTGGTGGGGGGTGGACAGGTCCCTGCCAAGCAGAGGCCAGCTGGACAGGGAACCAGACTGAGGGACTCTACTGTAAGGATGGGCCTGTGGGTTCTGAGAGTAGCTACCTTCACAATACTTCTATAACTTTTTTCTATTTACGAACAATGGGAAATACACTCAGTGTTTTTGCACTGAATGTTTTCAGGAACAAATTAATGACAATAAGTGGGAAATGCCAGTATATCTGAAATCCGCCCGCTTACCACCACCTGCACCACCTACATTCTAGTCTGTCATCATTTCTTGCCTAGATGATTGCAGTTGCCTTTAAATATTCCTCTTCCCCAGTCTATTCTCCACAGAACAACCAGAGTGACTTTTAAAAAATATCACTCAGAGGCCGGGCGCCACGGTGACTCACGCATGTAATCTCAGCACTTTGGGAGGCCGAGGCGGGCAGATCACGAGGTCAGAAGATCGAGACCATCCAGGCTAACACGGTGAAACCCCGTCTCTACTAAAAAATACAAAAAAATTAGCCGGGCTTGGTGGCGGGTGCCTGTAGTCCCAGCTACTCAGGAGGCTGAGGCAGGAGAATGGCATGAACCCAGGAGGCGGAGCTTGCAGTGAGTCGAGATCGGGCCGCTGCACTCTAGCCTGGGTGACAGAGCGAGACTCCGTCGCAAAAAAAAAAAAAAAAAAAAAAAAAAAATCACCCAGAACCTGTCTCATCTGTATGCAAAACCCTCCCCAATAATTCATAGCCATAATTATAATAAAGTAGCCCTTACCATGGCTTGAAAGCCTCACACAACCTGGCCCTTACCACCCTCCCCAGCTTCAGCTCTTAGCACTCTGTCACTAACTCCACTCCAGCCATCCAGGCCTTCCAGCTTTTCCTTTACTTTGTGAAGCATGCTTCAACCTCAGGTCTTTGGCACTTACTTGGAATTCCCTTCCCTAGATAGTCTCATGGTTATTTCCCCCACTTTGTTCATTTCACCAAATGCCATCTTCTTGTAAAAGGCTCTCCTGACTACTCTTGTCTTAAAAGGCAGACACCTTTCATTCCTCAGCCCCCTTGCTCTTCTTCACTTTCCTTCATTGAACTTTACTACCTTGATAGCCTTTGTTTATTATTTTATTGTCTGTCCCTACGTTGAATGTAAGTTCATGAGGACAGTCACAGTCTGTTTCATTTATTGCTCTGTCTTCAGCACCTTGAATAGTGCTTGGCACATAGTAGGTACTCAGGACATTGTTTTTGATGCTGTTTTAGTTGCTCAAGTCGGCTTTTAATCTTGACTTTGTCTTCTCAGTCTCCATTCTATACATGGCTCCTGAGTAATTTCTGACTAGCTGCTCTTAGCTCTTGAAATATATCCCAATGTTTGTGTGTCTCCTTGGCTTTGGCCCATTTCTGGCTTCCAGTCAGGTTCCATGGCCCTCTCAGCCCGCCTGTAGCCCAGGTATTTGGCCTTGGCACTTCCCAATGCTAATGCCAGCCATTCTCCATGAATCTCAAGAATCGTGAATCTCTGTGACTTCCAAGCCACCAACCCAGTCTGCACCTGGGGCCAACCAAGCCTGACCCACTGTAGGGCTCTAGGTCTGAGGCAGAGAGGCAATCAGGGTATGGCCTCACTCTTCACTGGAATTGGGGAAGTAGACAGGTTGTTGCAGCAAGATCTTAAGATACTGATACCCAATGGTCAAAAGTGCTACTTGGGATCTTCCTGTTTTCCTAGAACTGGCAACTGGAACTCACAGTTGAGAACAAAAGGCACCAAGTACCCGCATTCTAAGTTCAGAGAAATAGGAGCTGTGATGTCAGCCAATTCCCCACAGGGCTTGCAAAGAGGTTCTTTTCAGCAGAACCAGCACAATAATCCCCCGTCCTTCATCAGATTAATTTATATTAAAGGGTAGGAAATCCTGTTTCTGAGAATACATCCTACAGAGTCATTTGCACCATGTGAATTGATGTATATACAAGGTTACACATTGCAGTTCATAAGGAACTGGGGAAATAAATGATATGGTGCATACATACAATGGAATACTGTACAACTGTAAAGAAAGAATGAGAAAGTTCTTCATGTATTAATGGGGAAATATCTTCAAGATATATTGTTAAACTTTAAAAAAGGTTTAGAACAGCATATATAGTATTACACCTTTTGTGTAAAAAGGTAGTAAACAAGGACATATATAGATTTTGCTTCTATGTGCATCAAGAACCTCTGGAAGGATGCACAAAAGCTAATAATAGTGATCACCTAAGAGTGAGGTGTGTGAACAGACAGAGGACAGAAGTAGTTTCTCTTTTGAATCATGTGAATGTATTAAAATATAAAAATTAACCCCTCTTAAAAATGAAAAATAAGAAAATTATCATGTACTGAGATGGAAAGATCTCTAAGACATAAGATTAAGCAAAAAAATTATAGAAGAGTGTATAGCAAGGTGTTATTTAAATATATATATATACATGTGTATATATATACACATATGTAGCATGTATATATGTGTTTGTAATACTAGAATTTCTGTGGCAGAAGACACTGGTAATAGGCTTTCCACTGGAAAAGTAAACCAGATGGCTGGAGAAAGGGAAGGGGGTAATACGAAGAGAGAGCAATGTTCACCAAGTTCTCATTTGGTGAAGAGCCAAAATGTGTGAAAATGTGAGTTATGAGTCACACTTTCTCTGGGTTATGAGCCACACTTTCTTTGTGTCTCCCATTTGCTTCTTAACATTTCCTGGCCCCTTTGCAATTGGGCAGACCCACATGCATGGTTTTGGCCAATGAAGCATGAGTACAAATGACATGAGCCATTTCTGAGCTGAGATGGTGAAAGTCTATGTGTGATTCTCTAGTCTCTCATCTCTGGCTTGGTCTGGTTACTAGAATGGGGCTGAATATTCTGTGGGAGATGAGTGGGCTCAGGCATGAGGAGCTGAGAGCAAAGGCAAAGCTTAATCCCAGTACAGTCAGTCCCCCATATCTGTGGTTCCACATTCACAGATTCAACCAACCATAGATTCAAAATATTTGAAAATTAAAAAAAAATAAAAATATACAAAATTTAAGACCAATACAGTATAACAATTATTTGCATGGCATTTACCTTGTACTAGGTATTATCGGTAATCCAGAGATGATTTAAAGTATGTAGGGGACTGTGCATAAGTTATATGTAAGTATTACACCATTTTATATAAGGGCCTCAACCATCCATGGATTCTACTATCCCTGGGGGGTCCTGGAACCAATCTCCCACAGACACTGAGGGACAACTGTGCATATGTGGCTAAAGAACATGTTCCTTATTGTGGAAAGTTTGTCCTTTCACATCAAGCTTTTCCTCTGAAAGGAGAATACAAGAGAGTGAGGAAGGAAGAAGGCATCCAAATATTCAGCAACATGAAAAAAATCCATCCTCTGATCAGTGGACATCTCAGCCTGATTGTCCACATTTTCATCTTCCAATTAGTGACAAATGCATTGCCCATCTAGACCTACAGTCATTTTTTAAGTGGACAGAAATAATTTTAACTATTTCAGCCCTAAGAACCTCTATTCTGCCACTGCTTGTACCATAATGTTACAATCTTTTTCTCTCTGTGCCTCATTTTAGATTATTTTTATTGTCTTCTCTTTAGCTTCATGGTTTATTCTTTTGCAATATCTAACCTGCTATTTAATTCTGTCCAGTAAAATTTTTACTTCAGATATTTTATTTTTCATCTCTAAAAATTTATTTTGTTTTTTACCCCAAGGTTTCTGTATCTTCCATTTATCTCTTTATTGTGCTCATATATTCTTTTAAATCCTTGAGCTTATTTATATTATTTCTGATAAGTCTTTTAAAGTTCTTGTCTAACTAATTTCATCATCTGTCATTTCTGGGTCTGTTTCTATCAACTGATTTTTCTCTGGGTTATGAGCCACACTTTCTTGTGTCTTTGCATGTCTAGTAATTTTTTTTTTTTTTTTTTTTTTGAGATGGAGTCTTGCTCTGTTGCACAGGCTGGAGTGCAGTGGCACGATCTCAACTCACTGCAACCTTTGTCTCCTGGCTTCAGGTGATTCTCGTGCCTCAGCCTCCCGAGTAACTGGGATTATAGGCACCGCCATTACACCTGGCTAATTTTTGTATTTTTAGTAGAGACAGGGTTTCGCCCTGTTGGCCCGGCTGGTCACGAACTCCTGACTTCAAGTGATCCACCTACCTCAGCTTCCCAAAGTGCTGGGATTACAGGCATGAGCCAACGTGTGTGGCCTCTAGTAATTTTTATTGGATATTGGACTTAAATTTTACATTGCTGAGTGCTGGATATTTTTGTATTCCTTTAAAGATTATCTTTACACTAGCAGAAAGTTATTTGCAGATTAGCTTAATCTTTTCCAGACTTGCTTTTAAGGTTTTTTGTCAGGGAGTTTATCTGGAGTAGCCTTACTCTAGGTCTAGTTTAGTCTCCCTATTAAAGTAAGTTTGACCTATCTGGGGTGTCTACTGAATTCTCCATGTATTCAGCAAAGTCTCTTCACTCTAGTTGGTGGGAACCTGATTCAGTCCCAATCCTGTGCAAGCTTTGAGTTATTTGGCTTCCAGTGTCCCAATAATTACTCTTTCCCGGCTCTTTGTTCCACCTCATAAAGTTTCCTCCTTTGCATGCACAAATTGATAGTCAAAGTCTGAAAAGGACCTCTATATAGATTTCTGGATCCTTTTTCACTGTAAAGCTCCCTTCTGTCCACTATTTATGATCTCTGTCTCCACTCAGCAAGACCACCAGGCTCTGTTTGGGTTCCCTCTTCCTGAGCTACTGCCAGGAAATAGCTTCCAGGAAGAAAGCCAGAGCAATTGAAGGATTCATCTTATTTTATTCCTTTCTCTTGAACATCATAGTACTGCACTGCCTATTATCCAATATCTGAGAATGGTTGTTTCTTTTTTGTCTAGTTATCTAGGTTTATTACCGGTAGTTGGGGAAGAGTGCAGACTTCTAGTAGTTACCCCTTAAGGGCCACAGTCTTACTTTAAACTCCCTTATCTGGGATTGTATCCATCCATATGCTCTACATTTTTGCTGAGAACAAATAGGATAAAGATCAATGGCCCACACTGAGTTGGACTTAAGTTTTCCAACCAGGTACTAAGAGCAGTTTAACTTGTAGTAAATATGGCACATTTTATCTTCAGAGCCAACTGCATTTCATTTCTGAATCCTTTTATCCTCAGGTTCCTGCATTTCTATCAAATCTTTCCTCAGAAAGCCTAAAACATTTTAGAAGTGATCAAGCCTTAGCAGAAGAAAATGAAGCTCCAGTGCTGATAAATTGCAGCAGATGGTAGAGACTTTGTGGCAGGCGAGGAAGCCATCTGGTGGGATCCTTCCACACAGTTGCCTACTTGTAGACCCAGTGACAGTCCTGATTTCAAGCAAGTGAATTCTTTCCTTCTCTTCTCAAATAAAAACACACCTTTGCTTGCGTTGAGATCTGCTTCAGCTGAGGGCTTTCCTGTTTCTCAGTAATAAGTTCAAGTACTTGAATTTTACAAAAGTTTGTGAATTGCATAAGTGTTGTGACCCACCTTCACCCAGAGGTTGTGCCATCCAAGTTGCTGGAAGCCATACGCAAGCCTCCAAAGTTAACTGGACATGGTGTCTGTGTCTGTGTCTGTGTGGGTGGCCAGGGAACTTATACTGGGCTAATGTTCTGTTCTTGCTAGAGCTTCACAGAAGCCTTCTGCAAATGCATCATGCCAGTGTCCATGTGTGGAACCATCAGGGCCACTTGCATCATTCAATATTGCATTATCTGAACAAATGGCCCTTCAGAATTGCAGCATTTAACTCACTGATTAAACTAGACTGTGGGTTTAAATTAATCTTTTTCTCCATATGGAGTCACGGCTTAAATTAGGCTGTTTATATCCTTGAGGAAAGTTATTATAGCTCCAGGAACACACGGCCAGATAAGAAGCATGCAAAAATCATCCTGATATAAGTCATGTGCTTATTGAAATTTTATTCATTCTTCAAGGTTAAGCTCAAATACCACTTTTTATGAGAAGTTGTGATGGGTAGTTTTACATGTCAACTGAGTTAGGTTATAGTACTGAGTTATTAGATCAAGCATTAATGTAGATGTTGCTGTGAAGGTATTTTGTAGATGTGGTGAACATCTATGATCAGCTGACTTTAAGTAATGATTACCCTCAGTAAGGCCGGTAGACCTCATCAAATCAGTTGAAGGCCTTAAGAGCAAAAACTGAGGTTTACCCAAGAAGAAATTCCATCTCAATCCTGCAACATTAACTCCTCCAGAGTTTCCAGCCTGCCTGCCTGCCTACCCAATGGATTTCAGACTTGCCAGCCCCCACATTGCACATTGTATGAGCCAATTTCTTATTTCTTAAAATAAGTCTCTGTGTGTGTGTGTGTGTGTGTGTGTTGTACACACATATAAAATAGATTTTGTTTCTCTGGAAAACCCTAATTGAAACGGAAGCCTTTTCTGACATCTCTAGACCAGAGTGACTTCCCCTTCCTCCGACTTAGCACTTAACTGTACACTACCTTTATTTTTATAATTTCATGTCTTCTATCCCCACATATTTTTGGTATGTATTTATAATATACCCATACTTGTTAAAGGACAGACTAAACTGCTATAATTAAGAAATTCAAAAGTATAGTGGCTTTTAAAAAAATAGAATTTTCCTCTCTAAACATTCCAGAGGATGAGCAGTCCAGGCTGACAGGGTGGCTCTGCTCTACACGGTCGGAAAGCAACCTAGGAACCATATTGTTGTTCTATCATCTCCAAGGGTGTTGTCTTTATTTATAAATGTCTTTATTGATAATGGTCTCAAGTTTGTCTCTTTGTATTCGAGGGAGACAAATTTCCAAAGCCCTGTACATCCAAGTCCACTGGGCTACTGCCAGTTCCCCACACTCCATCTTTCAGCCTTCTTGGCAAGGCATCTGGCAAAGTATTTTTAAAGTACTTATGTTGTTTTACCTCCTACTAACAATACTACAATTGTAATCATGTCTTTCCACCACAGACTTTGCCAACCCCAATGCATTGCACCTCTCATTGCATGTGAATGATGGCTCCTGTTCTATTCTCTCACCTTCTAACACCATGAAGTCCATGCCAGCTGGTCAGTTGCTAAGAAAACTACCTATGGTTACCAAGAAGGACCTCCAGGAAACCTCAGATTGCCCAAGGATCACTATAAGAAGTAAGAGCATCAATTCAGGATCCTTTTCACTTCACTTATCTTCCTCCAATTTTTACTCACAGCTTCCTGAGTCATACTAAGAACATATTTTTTCTTCTTTATCCCAGTTATCTCCCTAAAAGAAACTTAAGTAGGGTGAACATATGGATCATATAAGACAAGTAAAGAAGCCATGGCAAACTCCAGTACTAAAGTCACTGGGCGGGGCAAGTCCTGAAGGAATGATAGTGGGGACCACCTCCCTTCAAAATGTTTTTCAGTGGGATAAAGTCATTCACTAAAGCAGAAGTTCTCAAAGTATGTGTGGTCCCTGGACCAGCAGCATAAACATCACTGGGGAACTTGCTAGAAATACCAATTCTCAGGCCCCAACAGTGTCCTGAGTTTGAGTCATAAACTCAGGGAGTGGGGTCCAGCAATCTGTGTTTTAATAAGTCCTCCAGGTGACTGACTCAAGCTAAAGTTTGAAAACTACTGTACTGAACAAATCTTGGGAAACTTCATGTCATTCCATCTTGAGCAAAGGTCTTGGACGTAACATCCAAGCTGGTTATTCCATTATCTCATTCCAGACCCAGAGAAGAAGGCACAGCCTCTGCTGGATTCTTGGCTGTACACACCACTGTCTCAGGGGATCTCTCTGTAACACATCAACTGGTTTTCTCCTCTTATTGCCTTTGCTTCTCATTCCTGACCCCAGAGGTTGTCTGTCAGACTTGGTTTAAGCCTCTCTGGCCAAATACTGTATCTGTTGCTTTATCTGGTCTGTCTCTTTGGTTTCTGAACAAACCTTTCCCTTGGATCCTATATCTGTTTCCCTTTTGCTCCAAGTCCTGTAGCCATTGATAATTTCTGCTCTACTCCAGACCCCTCCCCACAAGCCCCCCTTTCTGGGAAAAGGAGTCAGAGTACCAAATTAACTTTTTCCATTAAAAAAGCAAAACAAGTTAATAGGCTGGCTGAGCAGAGGAATGATATTTGATGAATGATGAAATTTAAGAAGGACAAATATTAGGTATTTCTATGGAAAACAGTTATTCAGTTCCTTAGAAAATTAAGCAGAGTTATCTTATGACCTAATAATTTTACCATAGCTGTATATACCCAAGGTGTTTGAAAACATATTCCCACAAAATCTTGTACACAAATGTGTTTATAGCATCACTATTCACAATAACCAAAAGGTGGGAAAAAATCTAAGTGACTATCAACTAATGAATGGATAAACAAAATGTGGCATATACGTACAATGAAATATTATTCAGTCATAAAAGAAGTTCAGTTGTTACATGTTACCACATAAGTGAACCTTGGAAACATGCTAAGTGAAAGAAACCAGACACAAAAGACCACATGTTGTATGATTCCATTTAAATGAAATGTCCAGAATAGACAAATAGATACAGAAAGTAGTTTAGTAGTTACCAAGGGATGGGGAAGGGGAGAATAGGGACTAGCTGCTAATAGGTATGGGGTTTCTTTCTGGGGTGATGGGAATGTTCTAGAAGTAGGTAGTGATGATAGTTGCTCACCATAGTCAATATACTAAAGTGTACATACAAAATGGTGAATATGTTATATGAAGTATATATCTCAATTTTTAAATGCTATCAAAGAAAAAAAAGTTGTGGTAAGTATTGTACTTGGGCCCAAAACATCATATGAGTCCTAGCAATTGCTAAACAGCAATCCATGTGAAAATGATATGGGATTTTTAGTTAACTGGAGCCTAAACGAGGTAATTTTGCAATCTAACTGCTGAGAACACTAAGTTGATCTTTGATTGCAATTGGCAGTGTTCCACTTAAGGAAGAAGGTAGTCATTCTTTCTGCTGTGTTCACCAGAGTGGACCATTTCTAAGGTCTTGGATTCAGTTATGGGCATTTAAGAATGTTGCCAAAATTCAGCAATAAAAAGAGATTAACTACTTATTCATGCAACAAAATGGATGAATCTCAAAAGAATTATACTAATGAAAAAAGCCAGACACAAAAGTCTATACATTTTTTGGTTTCCATTTATATGACATTCTGAAAAAGACAAAACTATACGTACCCAAATCATATCAGGGGTTGCATGTTGTCAGAGGATGGAATTGACTGACTAGGGGCACCGTATTTTGGGATGATGTAAATACCTTGATTGTGGTGGTAATAATTACACAACTATACATTTCCCAACTCATTGAATGACATACACTTTAAAAGGATTAATTTTATTGTATATAAATAATACTTCAAAAAAAGAATACTGATGAATTTTAAAGTGACCAACGAGTCCAGATTTGGCCAGTATTTTCATTTTAGCACATGAAAGTCCCACATCCCTGGGACACCCCTAAGCCTCAGATAAATTGGAGTTAGAGTGGCTAGATAGTGAGGAGTTTGAAACCATGAGAAAAACTTAGGGGGATAAGACTAAAGATTTGTCACATGCCTGACAGATTGGCCCACAGGGAAGCCCTAGATCATACAGAGAGGCAGATTTTGGCTCAAAAACCAAAGAATGTTCTATGATACTCTCCTATAGGCCGACGGGCTGTCTTAACCAGAAGAGTGTTCCTTTTCCTAAAAATATTCAAGGAGCTATCCGGGGCACCTGTAGGGGAGGTTTTTGGAAGGAATTCATGCATCAGTAAGAAGTTGGGTTACATCATTCATTCTCAAATGGTAGTATGCAGAGTTAAGGAAGTTGTTAGAGATATAGATTCTTGAGCCCCATTTCTGGAGTTCCTGATTGGTCAGGTTTCAGATGGGGCCCAAGAACCAAGTTTTTTTAAATTAAACTTTTTATTTTGAGATAATTATAAATTCACATGCAGTTGTAAAAAAAATAATAATAATACAGAGAGGGTCTTGTATCCTTTACCCAGTTTTACCCAGTGGTTACATCTTGCAAAAATATAGTACAATATCAAAACCAGGATATTGACATTTATACAGACAAAATAAAAAAAGGTTTCCATCACCTGAAGTTGTCCTTTTATAGGCAGTCACTTTCCTTTCACTCTCACCCACTCTGGAAACCACTAGCTTGTACTCCATGTCTATAATTTCATCACTTTATGAATGTTATATAAATGGAATCATACAGTATATAACCTTTGGGGATTGGCTTTTTTTTCACTCAGCATAATTCTCTGGAAATTCATCCAGGTTGCTGTATACATCAAGACAGGCTATTTGAAAATGCATAGGCCGGGTGTGGTGGCTCACACCTGTAATCCCAGCACTTTGGGAGGCCAAGACAGGTGGATCATGAGGTCAGGAGTTCAAGACCAACCTGGCCAAATGATGAACCCCATCTCTACTAAAAATACAAAAATTAGCTGGGCGTGGTGGCGGGCACCTGTAATCCCAGCTACTCAGGAGGCTGAGGCCAGAGAATCGTTTGAACCCAGAAGGCAGAGGTTGCAGTGAGCCAAGATTGCACCATTGCACTCCAGCCTGGGAGACAGGGTGAGACTCCATCTCAAAAACACAACAACAACAACAAAATGCATTATCAGAGGAGATGAAAGGAAAAAAGAAGAAAAAACAATGAAGCACACCTACAGGATATAGAAAATAGTCTCAAAAGGGCAAATCTAAGAATTAATGGCCTTAAAGAGGGTGTAGAGGAAGAGATAGGAGTAGAAAGTTTATTCAAAAGTATAATAAGAGAAGTTCCCAAACCTAGAGAAAGATCTCAATATCCAAGTACAAGAAGATTATAGAACACCAAGCAGATTTAACCCAAAGAAGACTACCTCAAGACATTTAAAAATCAAAATCCCAAAGATCAAGAATAAAGAAAGGATCCTAAAAGCAGCAAAAGAAAATAAACAAATAAGATGCAATGGAGCTCCAATATGTCTGGAAGCAGACTTTTCAGTGGAAACTTTACAGGCAGGAGAGAGAGGAGTGATATCTTTAAAATGCTGAAGGAAAAACAAAGTTTTACTTTAGAATAGTATATCTGGTGAAAACATCCTTCAAACATGAAGGAGAAATTAAAAACTTTACCAAACGAACAAAAGCTGAGGGATTTCATTAACACCAGACCTGTCCTACAAGAAATGCTAATGGAAGGACTTAAATCAGAAAGAAAAAAAAAATGTGAACAAGCAGTATGTAATCACCTCAAGGTACAAACTTGCTGGTAATAGTAAGTACACAGAAAAACACAGAATATTATAATAATGTAACTATGGTGTGTAAACTACTCTTAAGTAAAAACATTAAATGATAAATCAATAAAAAATTGTAACTATGACAACTTTTCAAGACATAGAGAGTACAGTAAGATACAAATGGAAACAACAAAAAGTTGAAAAGCATGGGAGGAAGGGTGAAGTTAAGGCATAGAAATTTTATTAGTTTTCTTTTTGCTTGTTTGTTTATGCAGAGTTGTTATCAGCTTAAAATAATAAGTTATAAGATAGTATTTGCAAACTTCATGGTAACCTCCAACCAAAAACCATACAATGAATACACAAAATATAAAAAGCAAGAAACTAGATCATATCATTAGAGAAAATTACCTTCACTAAAAGGAAGACAGGAAGGGAAGAAAGAAGGAAGAGAAAACCGCTAAACAACTGGAAAACAAATAACAAAATGGTAGGAGTAAGTTCTTATCAGTAATAACAATGAATGTAAATGAACTAAACTCTCCAATCAAAAGACATAGAGTGGCTGAATGGGTGAAAAACAAGAACCAGTGATCCCTTGCCTACAAGAAACACACTTCACCTATAAAGACACACATAGACTGAATGTAAAGGGATGGAAAATGATAGTCCATGCTAATGGAAACCAAAAAAAAGCAGGAGTAGCTATACTTATATCAGACAAAATAGATTTTAAGAGAAAAACTGTAAGAAGAGACAAAGGTCACTAAATAATGATAAAGGAGTTAATTCAGCAAGAGAATATAACAATTGTAAATATATATGTGCCCAACACTGGAGCACCCAGATATATAAAGCAAATATTATTAGAGCTAAAGAGAGAGATAGACTCCAATATAATAATAGCTGGAGACTTCAACTCTCCACTTTCAACATTGGACAGATCTTCCAGACAGAAAAATAAATAAATTACACCAGACTTAATCTGCACTATAAACCAAATGGACCAAATAGATATTTTCAGAACATTTCATCCAATGGCTGCAGAATACACATTCTTTTTCTCAGCACTTGGATCATTCTCAAGGGTAAACCATATGTTAGATCATAAAACAAGCCTTAAAACATGCAAAAAAAATTGAAATACTATCCAGCATCTTCTCTGATCACAATGGAATACAACTAAAAGCTAATAACAAGAGGAATTTTGGAAACTATGCAAATATATGGAAATTAAATAATATGCTCCTGAGTGATGAGCGTGTGAATGAAGAAATTAGGAAGAAAATAAAGCATTTCTTGAGACAAGTTATAATGGCAACACAACATACCAAAACCTTTGTGGTACAGCAAAAGCATTACTAAGAGGGAAATTTATAGCTGTAAGTGATTACATCAAAAAGAAAAAAGGCTTCAAGTAGACGACCTAACAGTGCATCTTAAATAACTAGAAAAGCAAGAGCAAAGCAAGCTCAAAATTGGTAGAAGAAAAGAAAAAATAAAGATCAGGGCAGAAATAAGTGAAATTGAAATGAAGAAAACAAAACAAATGATTAATGGAAGGAAAAGTTGGTTTCTTGAAAAGATAAACAAAATGGATAAACCTTTAGCCAACTAAGAAAAAAAGAGAGGAGATCCAAATAATCAAAACAGAGATGAAAAAGGACACATTACAGCTGATACTGCAGAAACTCGAAAAATCATTAGTAGCTATATGAGCAACTATATGCCAATAAATTGGAAAATCTAGAAGAAATGGACAAATTTCTAGATGCATACCACATACCAAGATTAAACCATGAAAAAATCCAAAACCCCAACAGACCAATAACAGGTGACAAGATTGAAGTCATAATAAAAAGTGTCACAGTAAAGAAAAGCCCAGGACCCAATGGCTCCAATGCTGAATTCTACCAAACATTTCATGAAAAACGAATACCAATCCTCCTAAAACTATCCTAAAAAATAGAGGAGAAGGGAGGCCGGGCACGGTGGCTCACGCCTGTAATCCCAGCGCTTTGGGAGGCCGAGGTGGGTGGATCACGAGGTCAGGAGTTCAAGACCAGCCTGGCCAACATGGTGAAACCCTGTCTCTACTAAAAATACAAAAATTAGCTGGGCGTGGTGGCAGGTGCCAGTAATCCCAGCTACTTGGGAACCTGAGGCAGAGAATTGCTTGAACCCAGGAGGCGGAGTTTGCAATGAGCTGAGATTGCGCCACTGCATTCCAGCCTGGGTGACAGAGCAAGACTCTGTCTCAAAAAAAAAAAAAAAAGTAGAGGAGAAAGAAATACTTGCAAATTCATTCTGTGAGGCCAGTATTACCCTGATACCAAAACCAGACAAAGATACATCAAAAAATAAAACTATAGGCCAATATCCCTGATGAACATTGATGCAAAAATTCTCAACAAAATACTAACAAACCAGATTAAAAAGATCATTCATCACTCTTTCTATGCCTAGCACAACCATGGCTTTGGTCCTAAGAAGCATCTGAAGTGAGTACCAGCTCCAAAGCATTGGATGCTGGATAAATTGATTGGTGTGTTTACTCCTCATCCATCCACTGGTTCCCACAAGTTGAGAAAGTACCTCCCTGTCATCATTTTCCTAAGGAACAGACTTAAGTATGCCTTGACAGGAGATGAAGTAAAGAAGATTTGCATGCAGTGGTTTATTAAGATCAATGGCAAGGTCCAAACTGATGTAACCTACCCTGCTTGGATTCATGGATGTCATCAGCATTGACAAGACTGGAGAGAATGTCCGTCTGATCTATGACACCAAGGGTCACTCTGCTGTTCATCATATTACATCTGAGGAGGCTAAGTACAAGTTGTGCAAAGTGAGAAAAATCTTTGTGGGTACAAAAGGAATTCCTCATCTGGTGATTCATGATGTTCACACCATCCACTACCCTGATCCCCTCACCAAGGTGAGTAACAGATTCAGATTGGTTTGGAGACTGGCAAGATTACTGATTTTATCAAGTTCAACATTGGTAACCTGTGTATGGTGACTGAGGGGTGCTAACCTGGGAAGAATAACCAGGGAGAGACATCCTGGATCTTTTCATGTGGTTCATGTGAAAGATGCCAGTGGCAACAGATTTGTCACCCACCTTTCCAACATTTTTGTTATTGGCAAGAGCAACAAACCATGAACTTCTCCTCCCTGAGGAAAGGGTATCTGCCTCACCATTGCTGAAGAGAGAGACAAGAGACTGGCAGCCCAACAGAGAAGTGGGCGAAATGGTCTCTAGAGACATGTTAGAAAGCTTTTTGTACTTAATTAAAGATAATATAGCATGAAGAAGAGATCATTCATCATGACCAAGTTGGATTTATCCCAGGAATGCAAGGATTGTTGAACATACACAAGTCTATGAATATGATACATCATACCAACAGAATGAAAGCCTAAAACCATATGATCATTTCAACAGATGCCAAAAAAAGCATTTGATAAAATTCAACATCCCTTCATGATAAAAGAAAAACCTCAAAAAACTGAGTGTAGAAGGAACATAACCTCAACGTAATAGAAGCCATATATAACAGACCCACAGCTAGTATCATACTAAATGGGGAAAAACTGAAAGCCTTTTCTCTCAGATCTGCAACACAACAAGGATGCCCACTTTTGTCACTGTTATTAAACATATTACTGGAAGTCCTAGCTACAGCAATCAGAGAAGAGAAGGAAATAAAGGGTCTCCAAATTGGAAAGGAAGAAGTAAAATTATCATTGTTTGAAGATGATATGATCCTATATTTGGAAAAACCTAAAGACTCCACACACACAGAGACATATGCACACAAAAACTATTACAAGATAAACAAACTCAGTAAAGTTGAAGGATACAAAAATCAACATACAAAAATCAGTAGCATTACTGTATGTTAACAGCAAGCAATCTGAAAAAGAAATCAAAATAGTAATCCCATTTACAATAGCCACAAATAAAATAAAATCCCTAGGAATTTTCCAAAGAAGTGAAAGATCTCTATAATGAAAATTCTAAAATAGTGATGACACCAAAAAAAAAAAAAAAAAGAAAGAAAAGATATTTCATGTTCATGGATTGGAAGAATCAGTATTGTTAAATGTCCATACTACCCAAAGCAATCTACAAATTCAATGCACTCCTTATCAAAATGCTAATGGCATTCTTCACAAAAATAGAAACAACAATTCTAAAATGTATATAAACCACAAAAACCCACACTAATCAAATCTATCCCAAGCAAAAATAACAAAACTGGAGGAATTACGTTACCCAACTTCAAATTATACTACATCAAGATAGGGTAAGAAAAAAAATTATACTACAGCGCTATAGTAAACAAAACAGCATGGGACTGGCATAAAAACAGACATATAAACCAGTGGAACAGAATAGAGAGTCCAGAAACAAATCCCCATATGAACTCATTTTCAACAAAGGTGCCAAGAACATATACTGGGAAAAAGTCTCTTCAATAAATGGTGCTGGGAAAAATGGATATTCATATGCAGAAGAAAGAAACTAGACCTCTATCTCTCACCATAAACAAAAATCAAATAAAAATGGATTAAAGACTTAAATCTAAGATCTCAAACTATGAAACTACTAAAAAAGTATTGGGGAAAGTCTCCAGGACATTGGTGTAGGCAAAAATTTCTTGAGTAATACCCCACAAGCACAGGCAACCAAAGCAAAAATGGACAAATGGGATCACATGAAGTTAAAAAGACTTTGCACAGAAATGGAAACAATCAATAAAGTGAAGAGACAACTACTAGAATGGGAGAAAATATTTGCAAGCTGCCCATCTGACAAGGGATTAATAACCAGAATAAGTAAGGAGCTCAAACAACTCTATAGGGAAAAATCTAATAATCCAATCCAAAAAATGGGCAAAAGATGTGCAGAGACATTTCTCAAAAGAAGACATGCAAACAACAAACAGGCATATGAAAAAGTGCCCAATATCACTGATCATCAGCAAAATGCAAAACAAAACTACAGTGAGATATCATCTCACCCCAGTTAAAATGGTTTATATCCAAAAGACAGGCAATAAGAAATGCTGGCAAGGATGTGGAGAAAAGGGAATCCTCATACACTGTTGATGAAAATGAAATTAGTACAACTACTATGGAGAACAGTTTGGAGGTTCCTCAAACATCTAAATATAGAGCTGGGTATATACTCAAAAGAAAGGAAATCAGCATATTGAAGAGATATCTGCACTCTCATGTTTATTGTAGCACTGTTCACAATAGCCAAGATTTGGAAGCAACCCGAGTGTCCTTCAACAGATGAATGGATAAATAAAATGTGGTACATATACACAATGGAGTACTATTTAGCTATAAAAAGAATGAAATCCTGTCATTTGGAACAACATGGATGGAACCAAAGATCATTATGTTAAGTGAAAAAAGGCAGGCGCAGAAAGACAACCATCCCATGTTCTCATTTATTTGTGGGATCTAAAAATCAAATCAACTGAATTCATGGAGATAGAGTAGAAAGATGTTTACTAGGGACTGGGAAGGTTAGTAGGAGGTTAGAAGGAAGATGGGGATGGTTAACGGGTACAAAAAATAGTTCGAAAGCATGAATAAGACCTAGCATTTGATTGCACAGCAGGGTGACTATAGTCGATAATAATTTAATTGTACATTTAAAAATAACTAAAAAAGTATAATTGGATTTTTTGTAACACAAAAAATAAATGCTTGAGGGGATGGATACCCTACTCTCCATGATGTGATTATTACGCATTGCATTCCTGTATCAAAACATCTCATATTCCTGATAAATATATACACTTACTATGTACCCACAAAAATACAAACAAAATATTTTATTTCTTTTTATTGTCAAGTAGTATTCCATGGCATGGATGTGCCACAATATGTTTAACCAATTATTCACCTGGTGAAGGACATCTAAGTTTGTTCAAGTTTTGGACCACTATAAAGAAAACTATATAAACACTCATTTGCAGGGTTTTGTTTGGTTTTGTTTTGTGTTTTTTAGAGAGTCTCACTCTTTTGCCCAGGGTGGAGTGCAGTGATGTGATCACAGCTCACTGCTGCCTCAACCTGCCAGGCTTAAGCAATCCTCCTGCCACTGCCACCTGAATAGCTGGGACTACAGGGGAACACTGCTACATGCAGCTAATTTTTCATGTGCAGGTTTGTATATTAACATTAAATCTGGCCGGGCATGGTGGCTCACACCTGTAATCCCAGCACTTTGGGAGGCCGAAGCGGGAGGATCACAAGGTCAGGAGATCGACCCCATCCTGGCTAACACGGTGAAACCCCGTCTCTACTAAAAATACAAAAAATTAGCTGGGCGTCGTGGCGGGCGCCTGTAGTCCCAGCTACTCGGGAGGCTGAGGCAGGAGAATGGCGTGAACCCGGGAGGCGGAGCGTGCAGTGAGCAGAGATCGCGCCACTGCACTCCAGCCTGGGAGACAGCGAGACTCCGTCTCAGAAAAAAACAAACAAACAAACAAACAAACAAAAACAACATTAAATCTTGATCTCTCTGGAATAAGCGCCCAAGAATGCAACTTCAGGGTGATATGGAGGTTGCATGTTTAATTTTTCAATAAACTGCAGTATTGTTTCCATAATGACTGTACCGTTTTACTTTCCTACCAGCAATGTGTGAGTGATCTAGTTTCTCCACATTTTTGACAGCATCTGATTTTGTCACTATTTTTTATTTAAGCCATTTTGTTACGTTTGTAGTAATAACTCATCATGGTTTTAATTTGTATCTCTAATGGCTAATGATGTTAAATACCTTTATATGTTCTTGACACCTGCATATCTTCTGCTATGATTTAAATGTTTTTGTCCTGTGAAACTCATGTTGAAATTTAATCCCCAATGTAACAGTATTAAGAAGTGAGGACTTGCCATGGATTAGTGGGTTACCATGGTAGTGGGTTAGTTAACATAAGAATGGGTCTGTTATAAAAGCCAGTTTGACTCTCAGTGTGCCCCTCTCACCTTGATCTTAGACTCCTCAACCTCTAGAACTATAAGAAATAAACTTCTAGGCCAGGTTAGGTTGCGCACACCTGTAATCCCAGCACTTTGGGAGGCTGAGGCAGGAGAGTTGCTTGAGGCCAGGAGTTTGATAGATCAGCCTGGGCAACACAGTAGACCCTGTCTCTACAAAATTATTTTTTAAATTAGCCAAGCATGATGGCGCATGTTTGTAATCTTAGCTACTTGAAAGGCTGAAGCAGGAGGATCTCTTTTTTTTGAGATGGAGTCTCACTCTGTCACCCAGGCTGGAGTGCAGTGGTGCAACTTGGCTCACTGTAACCTCCGCCTCCTAGGTTCACTCCACTGCACTCCAACCTGGGCAACAGAGGATTTTGAATTATGAATTCAGTTTACTTAGTAGCTATACAATGTTTCAAATTCTCTATTTCATATTGGATGAATTGTGTTTTTTAAGAAATTGATTCATTTCACCTAAGTTGCCAAATTTCTGAACATAGAATTGTTCTTAATATTCCCTTATTATTCTTTGAGTGTATGCAGGTTCTATAATGATATCCCTGTTTTCTTCTTGATATTACTAATTTGTGTCTTCTCTCTGTTTTTTCTTTTCAGCCACCCTAGAGGTTTGTCAACATTACTAATGTTTTCAAGGAAACAGTTCTTTGTTTCATTGATTTTTTCCTTTTTTTTTTTTTTTTTTTTCTTTTTTTCGAGACAGAAGCTCCCTCTGTCACCCAGGCTGGAGTGCAGTGGTGTAATCACGACTCACTGCAACCTCAAACTCCTGGGCTCAAGTGATCTTCCCACCTCAGCCTCCTGATTAGCTAGGACTACAGGCATGTACAACCATACCTAGTCAATTTTTTAAATTTTATAGAGACAGAGTCTCACTATATTGCCCAGACTGGTCTCATAATTCAGGCCTCAAGCAATCCTCCTGCCTCTGCCTTCCAAAGTGTTGGGATTACAACTGAGAGTCACTGCACCCAGCCCATTTTTTCATTTTTTAAAAGCTTTATTGAAGTATAATTGATAAAATTGTATATATTTAAAGTGTACAAGATGTTTTGATATATGTATAGATTGTGAAATGATTACCACAATGAAGTTAATTAACATAATCATCGCCTCACATAGATACCTTGGATGTGTGTGTGTGTGTGTATGTGAGAGAGAGAGAGAGAGAGAGAATGAGAGAGAGAGAATGCTTAAGATGTACTCTCATAGCAAATTTCAAGTATACAGAACAATATTTTTAAGTATAATTCTCACACTGTACATTAGAACCTCAAATTGTATTCATCTTATTACTGAAGGTTTGCACCCTTTGCCCACCATCTCTTCATTTCCCACAGCTACAGTCCATGGCAACCACCATTCTACTCTGTTTCTATGAGATCACAATGGCAGTATTTCCTTCATTTTATGACTCAATAATATTCTATTGTACATACATGACACATTTTTTATCCATTGATAAAATCCAATCCAATGTTCATCCATCCAATGAACATGAGAGTGTAGATATCTCTTTAAGATACTGATTTCCGTGACTTCAGAGATATACCCAGACTTGGGATTGCTGGATTATATAGAAGTTTTATTTTTAGTTTTGTAAGGAACCTCCATGCTGTTTTCTATAGTAGCTATACCAATTTACATTCCCACCAAAAATTTGAGACAGTTTTCATTTATCCACATTTTTGCCAACGCTTGGTATCTTTTGATATTTTTTATTAGAGACATCCTAACAGATGTGAGATTATCTCTCATTGTGGTTTTGATTTGCATTTCCCTGACGGTTAGTGATGTTTAGTACCCTTTCCTGTATCTGCTGGCCATTTGTGTATCTTCTTGGAAAAATATTCATTCAGGTCTTTTGCCCATTTTGAAACCAGATTATTTGTGTTTTTATTGTTTTTTTGTTTGTCTGTTTGTTTGTTTTGCTATTGAGCTGTATGAGTTCCTTATACATTTTAGTTGTTAGCCCCTTATATCAGATATATTTTCTCCCATTCTGTAGGTTGCCTTTCCATTTTGTTGATTGTTTAGTTTGCTGTGCAAAAGCTTTTTTTTTTTTTTTTTTTCCTGATGTAGCCACTGGTTTTTTTTGTTTGTTTCTTTGTTTTTGTTTTTTTGTTTTTTCTTTTTTTTTTGTGAGACGGAGTCTTTCTCTGTCACCTAGGCTGGAGTGCAGTGGCATGATCTCGGCTCACTGCAACCCCCATCTCCCAGGTTTAAGCAATTCTCTGCCTCAGCCTCCTGAGTAGCTGGGATTAAAGGTACATGCCACCATGCCCAGCTAATTTTTTGTATTTTTAGTAGAGGTGGGGTTTCACCATCTTGGCCAGGCTGGTCTTGAACTCCTGACCTCATGATCCACCCTCTTTGGCCTCCCAAAGTTCTGGGATTACAGGCATGAGCTACCGCGCCCAGCCGCCACTCTTGTTTGTTTTTGCTTTTACTGCCTGTGCCTTTCGTGTCATAGCCAAAATATCACTGCCAAGACTAATGTCAAGGAGCTTTTCTCTTTTTCTTCTAGGAGTTTTACAATTTTGAGTTTTACACTTAAATGTTAAATCCAATTTGAGTTAATTTTTGGAAGTGATGTAAAGTGGGGATACAGTTTCATTTCCTTGCATGTGGATATCCTGTTTCCCAACACTGTTTTTTGAAGATATTATCTTTCTTCATTGTGTATTCTTGAAGCCCTTGTCAAAGACTGGTCGATTGTACATGTGTGGGTTTATTTCTGGGCTCTGTATTCTGTTCAATTGCTTGGTGTGTCTGTTTTTAGGCCAGTATTGTACTGTTTTATTACTATTTGTAATGTAGTTTGAAATTAAGAAGTGTGATGCCAGCCTGGACAACATATTGAGACCCTGTCTCTACAAAAAGTGAAAAAAGATTAGCCAGGCATGTGGTATGTACCTGTAGTCCCAGATACATGGGAGGCTGAGATAGGAGGATGTCTTGAGCACAGAGATTGAGCCTGCAGTGAGCCATGATTGCACCATTTCACATTGCCCTCCAGTCTGGGTGACAGAGTGAGAATCTGTGTCAAAAAAATAAAGGAAGTGTGATGCCACCAGCTTTGTTTTTTCTCAAGATTGCTTTGGGTGTTTTGGGTCCTTTGTGGTTCCATCCAAATTTTAATATTGTTTTTACTATTTCTATGAAAAATGATGATAAAATTTTGACAAAGATTGTATTGAATCTATTGATCACTTTGGATAGTATGGACATTTTAACAATATTCTTCCAATCCATGAACATGGGATATCTTTCCACTTGTTTATGTCTTCAATGTCATCGTCAACATTTTGTAGTTTTCAGTGTACAGAGCTTTTACCTCCATAGTTAAAATTATTCCCAAATACATTAATTTTTTTGATGCTATTGTAAATGGGATTGTTTTCTTGATTTGTTTTTTGGATAGTTCCTTGTTGAAATGTAGAAACTGATACAACTGATATTAATATGTTGATTTTCTATCCTGATATTATATTTCATTTGTTGATTACTTCTAACCAATTTTTGGTGAAGTCTTTAGGATTTTCTATGTACAAGACCATATCATCTGCAAACAGCAATTTTACTTCTTCCTTTCCAATGTAGATACCTTTGATCTGTTTTTCTTCCCTAATTGCTCTGGCTAGGACTTCCAGTACTATGTTAAATAGAAGCGGCAAGAGAGGACATCCTTGTCTGTCTTGTTCTACTTCTTAGAGGAAAACCTTTTAGCTTTTCACCGTTGAAATGATATTAGCTGGGAACTTGTCATATACGGCCTTTATTATGTTGAAATACATTACTTATGTGCCTAATTTGTTAAGAGTTTTTATCATGAAACATGTTGATTTTTAAAAATGCTTTTTCTGCATCTATTGAGATGATCATATAATTTTTATCCTTTATTCTGTTAATCTGGTGTATCATCTTTATTGATTTGTGTCTATTGAACCATCCTTGCATCTCACTTGATTATGGTGTTTGATTCTTTTAATGTGCTATTGAATTCAATTTGCTAGTATTTTGTTGAGAATTTTTGCATCTGTGTTCATCAGGGATATTGACCTCTAATTTTCTTTTTTACAGTATCCTCATCTGGTTTAGGTATTAAGGTAATGCTGGCTTCATAAAATGAGGTTGGAAGTGTTCTCTCCTCTTCAATTTTCTGGAAGAGTTTGAGAAAGATTGGCATTAATTCTTCTTTGAACATTTGGTAGAATTTGCCAGTAAAGCTACTGTTCCTGGTCTTTTCTTTTTTGGGAGATTTTTGATTACTGATTCAATGTTCTTATTATTTATAAGTCTATTCAGATTTTCTATTTCTTCATGCTCCAGTCTTGGTAGGTTGTATGTTTCTAGGAATTTATACATTTCTTCTAGGTTATCCAATTTACTGATGTATAATTATTTATAGTAGTTGCCTATGATCCTTTGTATTTATGGAGTAGCAGTTGTAATGTCCCCTGTTTATGATTTTCTTTATTCAAGTCTTCTCTGTTTTTCTTACTTAATTTAGCTAAATGTTTGTCAGTTTTCTTTATCTTCTCAAGAAACCAGCTCTTAGTACCATTGATCTTTTCTATTGCTTTTCTACTCTCTATTTCACTTATTTCTGCTCTGATCTTATTTTCTTTCTTCTGATAACTTTGCACTTAGTTTATCCTTTTTTAGTTCCTTAAGGTATAACATTAGGTTATTTATTTTGTTACATTCCCTAAGTTTTGGTATGTTGTGTTTTCATTTTTATTTGACTCAAGATATTTTTAAATTTCCCTTTTGATTTCTTCTTTTATCCATTGATTGTTCTGGAGTGTGTTGTTTAATTTTAACATATTTGTAAATTTTCCAGCTTCTTAAATTTGTTAAGACTTGTTTTGTAGCCTGACATATGATCTACCCTGGAGAATGTTCCATGTGTGCTTGAGATGAATGTATATTCTGCTGCCATTGGATGGAATGTTCTGGATATGTCTGTTAGGTACATTTGATCTAAATTGTAGTTCAAGTACAATATTTCCTTATGGATTTTCTGCTTGGATGACTGTCCATTTTGAAAATGAGATGTTAAAGTTTCTACTATTATTGTATTGCCATAGATTTCTCCCTTTAGGCCTTTAATATTGGCTTAATATATTTGTGTGTTCCAATACTGGGTGCATATTTACAATTGTTATATCCTCTTGATGAATTGACCCCTTTATCATTATTTTGACTTATAGTTTATTTTGTTTGATATAAGTATAGCTATCCCTGCTCTCTTTCAGTTTCCATTTGCATGGACTATCTTTTTCAATTCCTTCACTTTTTCAGCCTATGTGTTTTCTTAAAGTTGAAGTGAGTCTCTTGTAGGTAGCATATAGTTGTATCTTTTTTGTTTTTGTTTTTGTCTACTCAGGCACTCTATGTTTGCTTGTTGACTGGGGGATTTAAATCCACCTTTTTTCGAGATGGAATCTTGCTTTGTTGCTGGAGTGCAGTGGTGTGATCTCAGCTCACTGCAACCTCCACCTCCCAGGTTCAAGTGATTCTCCTTCCTCACCCTCCTGAGTAGCTGGGATTACAGGCATGCACCACCATATCTGGCTAATTTTTGTGTTTTTAGTAGAGACAGGGTTTTACCATGTTGGCCAGGCTGATCTGGAACTCCTGAACACAAGTGATCCACCCGCCTTGGCCTCCGAAATTGCTGGGATTTCAAGCATCAGCCACTGCACCTGGCCGAATTTAAGCCATTTAAATAAAAAATAATTGTTTATAGGTAAGGACTTACTATTACCATCTTGTTAATTGTTTTCTGGCTGTTTTTAGTTCCTTTGTTCCTTTCTTCCTTCTTTCCTGTCTTCCTTTGTGGTTTGATGGTTTTTCCATAGTGGTATGCTTTGATTTTTTTCTGTTTATCTTTTGTGTATCTACTATAGGTTTGTACTTTGTTGTTACCATGAGGCTTCCATAAAATATTATATAATTGTAACAATCTATTTTAAGTTGATATTAACTGAACTTCAACTGCATACAAAAACTTTACTCTTTTACTCGCCTCCATTTTATATTTTTGATGTCATAATTTACATTTTTTGTTTTTATATTATGTATCAATGAACAAATTATTGTAGCTTTAGTTATTTTTAATGCTTTTGTCTTTAAACCCTTATACTATTACAATAATTAGCACATTCTGAATTTGACTATATATTTACCTTTACCAGTCAGTTTCATACTTTCTTATGTTTTCATGTTTCTATTAGTGTCTTTTCATTTTAGCTTGAATAACTCCCTTCAGTATTTCTTACATGGAAGGTCTAGTGGTAATGAATTCCCTCAGCTTTTGTTTGTCTGGGAATGTCTTTCTCTCTCATTCATTGCTGAAGGACAGCTTTGCAGGGTAAAATATTTTTGATTGGCAGATTTTTTTCTTTCAGGACTTTGAATATATCTCACTCTCTCCTGGCCTATAAGGTTTCTGCTGAGAAGCCTGCTGGTAGCCTTATGAAGATTCCCTTGTATGAGATGAGTTTATTTTCTCGTGCTACTTTCAAAATTTTCTCTGTCTTTGATTTTTGACAGTTTTATTATAATGTGTTTTGGTGAAGTCCTCTTTGGATTGAATCTGTATGGGGATCTATGAGCTTCATATTCCTATATATCCATACATATCCCCAGACTTGGGAAGTTTTCAGACATTATTTCTTTCAATAAGCTTTCTGCATGCTTTGCTCTCTCTCTCTTCTCCTTCTGCAACTCCCATAATGTATACATTGGGCTGCTTTTTGGTGTCCTATAATTCAAATATATTTTCTTCACTTTTAAAAATTTCCTTTTTTATTTCCCTAACTGGATAATTTCAAATGACCTGTCCTTGAGTTTATAGTTTTTCCCCTCCACTTGTTCAAGTCTGCTGTTGATGCTCTCTATTTCAGTTTGCATTTTATTCATTGCATTCTTCAGCTCCAGTATTTCTGTTTCTTTTTTATAATTTCTATCTGTCTGTTGAACTTCTCATTTTGCTCGTATATTGTTTTCCTGATTGCATTGAGTTGTCTATCTGTGTTCTGGTATAGCTTACTGAACTTCCTTTAAACAATTATTTTGTATTCTTTGTTTGGCAGTTTGTAGGTCTTTATTTCTTTGGCATTGGTTATTGTAAAATTATTGTGTTCCTCTGGTGGTATTGTGTTTCCTCTTTTGGAGGAAACATCATACACAGACATGTTGATGTCTGTGTATGTTTCCACTATTTTTGTTGTTGTTGTTGTTCTCATGTTGATATCTGTGTATTTTATGGAGCAAGCCTTTCTTCCAGATTTTACAAATTGGTTTTTGTGGGGAAAGACCTTCAACAAGGCGGTGCTGTGCTGGTGCAAGAGCACTGGAAGAATGGGGTGATGGTTTCAGCTCTATAGAAGGAACAGTGGTGTAATATCTGTGCAGCTCTGTCAGCTGAGATCATCATCAGTAACGATTGCAGGGGTCCTCAACATACATAACAGCCTATCCTTTTGTGGGGTGCTCAGCAGTATCTCTCTCTCTGGGGAGTCTGTGGCAGCAATGACTGTTCATTATCTCAATAATGAAAGATGCCAGTGTCCTCTGCAGAGCAGGATGCTGGGGTTGGCACCAATGAACACTACAGGGTTCTCCACAGTGAAAGCTGCACAGAGTCTGTGGCTGTCATCAGGGCTATTGAGTTCCTGAGCAGCAAAGGTTGCTGGAGTCCTCCATTGAGCAGGCCACTTGGGGTTACAATGGCACCTGCAGCATGGCTGATAAAGATAGCCCCCATGCCTTGCCTTTACTCCCAGCCATCTCCAGATGTCTCTAATTAGCTAATCTCCTTAGCAATCTTTTCTGTATGGTTATTATCTTTTTTTGCTCCACTGTATTGCTGTAGTTTTTAAACGGACATTTGAGCCCTCTCAGGGCTATTTTTATCCTTGGATAGCTGTTTAATTATTATTTTTTGTTAGAGGAGGGAGGCTGTTATCTCTTACTCCTCCATCTTGCTGACATCATTCCTCTCCCTATTGTTTTTCTATTTTCAATTTTATTGTTTCCACTTTTATGTTTATTTTTCCCTTCTGCTTGCTTCTCTCTTCTTTTTCTAGCTTCCTTAGGTGGAAACTTAGATCATTAATTTGAAACTCTTCTTTTCTAATGTATGCATTCAGTGCTATAAATTATTTTCTCAGCACTGCTTCAGTTGTGTTTCACAATTTTTTTAAAATTTATTTTGAGATGGAGTCTCACTCTGTTGCCTAGACCGGAATGCAGTGGCGCAATCTTGCTCACTGCAACCTCTGTCTCTCGGATTCAAGTGATTCTCCTGCTTCAGCCTCCTTGGTACCTGGGATTACAGGTGTGCACTGCCACACCCAGCTAATTTTTTGTATTTTTAGTAGAGGTGGTGTTTGACCATGTTGGTCAGGCTGGTGTCGAACTCCTTACCTCAGGTGTTCCATCCACCTAGGCCTCCCAAAGTGCTGAGATTATAGGTGTGAGCCCACAATTTTTGATATATTATATTTTCATTACTTGTTTACTTTCCAAGTATTTAGTGATTTTCCTATTGTCTTTCCATTGTTGATTTCTAATTTGACTTCACTGTGATCAGAGAACATACTCTGTATTATTTCAGTTCTTTTAAATTTGTTGAGGTTTGTTTTATTGCCTAGAATAAGGTCTATCTTGGTACATATTCAAGAAAACTTGAAAAGAATGCATACTTTGCTGTTTAGGGGGTAGAATTCTGTTGTTTGATGTTGTTGAGTTCTTCTATAGCTTACAGATCTTTCTGTCTCATTGATCTATCCATTGTTGAGAAAGAGGTGCTGATATCTCCAACTATGATTGTGTATTTGTCTATCTCATTAATCCTATCAGTTTTTGCTTCACATATTTTGCATCTCTGTTGTTTGGTGCATACATATGTACGACTGCTATGTCTTCTTGGTGGAATGATCATTTTATCATTACGTTAAAGGCCTTCTCTGTCCCTGGGAGTTTTTTTCTCTTTATCTGATTTTAATATAGACACACTTGCTTTCTTTTTGATTAATGTTTGCATGATATCTTTTTTCATTCTTTTACTTTCAACCCTGTCTCTATCATTATATTTGAAGTAAGTTTCTTATAGACTGTATGTAGTTAGGTCATCTTTTTAAATCCCTTCTTTCAATCTGTCTTTTAACTGATGCCTTTAGACCATTTTCCTTTAAAGTAATTATTGATATATTAGAGTTTAAATTTGCCACTTCATTTTTGCTTTCTATTTGTTTCTTCTGGGTTTTGTTTCCATTTTATTTTTCCTTAATTCTTGTGGGTTACTTGAATAAGTTTGTGAATTCTATTTATTTAGATACAGTTTTTTGAGTGTATCTTTTTGTTATAATTTTTTCATGGTTGCTGTAGATATTGCACATCACTTATGCTTAGCTTTTCTGATTTTTCATTTGTTCCAAGCATGTTCATAATTTCTCATTGAAGCATTTATAATAGCTGCCTTTAAATCCTTGTCAGATTTAAATCATAACATTTCTGTCATCTCAGTATTGGCATCTATTCATTGTCTATTTTCATTCAGTTTGAAATTTTTTAGTTCATGGTGTGACAAGTAATTTTCAATGGAAATCTGGACATTTTGAGTATTACATTATGAAACTCCAGACCTTAGTTACATGTTTTGTTTTACATGGCTTTCCCTGACAGTGCTACAGCAGGAAGGGTGGGGGCACCACCGCTTTATTGCCAGCTGAGGGTAGACATTTAGGTCCCTCCCTCAACCTCCACTGATACCCAAGTGGGGTTGAGGGCTCCTTGTTACTGCTGGGTGGGAGTGGAAGTTCCAACTCTCCACTAAGCCTTTACTGATACTTCCTGACTGAAAGGGGTAGGAGTGTGTCATCATTGCTTCCCGCATGGCCTCCACTGCCACCAGGAGGGAGGTGGCTTTCTTTGCTGATATAAGTCCTTACTGTCCACTAGCTCTCCTCTGATACCACACAGCATGTAGGTGGGAGAGGAGTGCCTCACTAATACCGAGTACGGTGGAAGTCCAGACTTCCCATGTAGTCTCCACTGATACCGTAAAATTTCTCAAATTTCCTAGTGGGATGAAAGTCATAGAATTCTACTTGGCCTTCTCTGATACTTCCCCAGTGGTGGGGTTATGATGCCTTTTTACAGCACGGCCTGAGGGGAACTTTGGGCTCCCCATTTGGCATTTGCTGGTGTAGCTAAGATGGGGTTACAGTTCTTTTCTGTGGTGTAGAGCAATTATTGCCTAGAAGTTTTTTCTGTTGCAAAGCTGCCCCCTTTCCTGCTCCTTTGGCTAGAGAGAGCAGACTTATGATGGGCTTTTTTCTTTGTTTGTCTGTGCCTGTTGGTGTTTCCACTTTGCTGGCTTCTGGGATCTATACAAGGTAAAAATAAAGCCCAGAGAACTCACCACCATGTTACTCCTTTAGTTATACTTAGAGGAAATAATAGATGAAAGAATGCCTACTCTACCTTTCTAGAAGCTAAAGCCCTGTGAAACTTTTTGTTTTGTTGGGTGGTTGTTGTTTTGTTTTGGAAACTCATTGTTGAGTCCAAGTGTGGGACCACTAGACTAGGTAACTGTGAAGCCCATTCCAGCTCCAAGTTGGTTTTCTGTATTGTGGTCCTGGATCTGGGTTCTTAGGAGGCACTTTGCAGGCATTAGGTCAATTGGTTGCTAAGCCAGTTGCCATAGGATGTGCCCTTCTCTCAGACCCCTGTGATTGTCTATTAAAAAGTTGAGCAGCTGCTGTAAAGGACATTATTACCAACTCCCTTAGGCCACATACCAAGATGTCAAATTGGGAGCTGGTCCTTTGTATGGAAAAACTGAGGCCTCCTAAACCAGATGGTATCTAAACTCACAGTTGTGAATTTCCTCATAGAACAGAAGCTTGCAAAATTTTCTGTTTTGAATCTTAAACTGAAACCTCTCTATTTTAAGATCACTCTGTCTTAGTTTTTCCTCAGTTGAAACTTATGCTTTTTAAATCGATTATTTTAAGATAGCTCTGTTTTGGTTTCTGTTTAGAAAGTCATACATAGAATTGTCAGAAGGTATGTTCATTAGCAAAATATTTTATATTATATTTGATATTATACAAAAAAGATGATATCTATTCTCTCTCACTGAGTGAATGTAATTATCTTTATGATATTCATTTTGTTTTGAAAGTGGAAAATAGCATTTTTTTCTGTTGAGAAAAAAATTTTTTATCGCTATAAAATAGAAAAATAGTAGTTACCATTATCCTATTTTGTAGAGCAGAAAGCTGGTATATAGACTATATATAACATTACTGAAACAGGAGATTTTCCCTGACCCCTTTGCAGGCCTCGGCGACAAGGCTGCCTCAGCTTTCTCAGCCCACAGCTCTCAACCCCTAGCAGGACCGGGAGCACGCAGGTGGGCGGGTGCCAGGAGTCCTCGCGGCAGGATCCAGTCTGGGGATACCCATGACCCTTAAAGCCCCAGAGGGTGTGCGTTACAGTGCGCTCTTTTAGTTTTGCCGTCCGAGGACGGCTCAAGTGTTAAACAGCTTAGTGGGCCCTCTGCGTTTTTGCGTCAGGCAGTTGCTCTCCACCAGGAGGGCAGAGGGTCAGTGTGACAGCCTTTAGCATCTGCAGACATGGCACCCAAACTCTTGTTCGGCGTCCAGGAAAAATCAGGTCCCACGAACAAATTGAAGTGGTGAATGCAGAGGATTTTATTGCCGATGGAAGTGGTGCTCAGCTGGAAAGGGAATGGAGCGGGAAGGTATTCTTCCCTTCAAGTCTGGCCGTCTCTGGAGGGACTCTGCTCCGAAGTCCCACTGTCAAGCCGTCCCGTTGAAGTTAAGCTGCTTCTCTCCAATGTTCAACTACTCCTTCTCTTTTCCCTTTCTCTGCTCTCTACCAGTGGAGCCTAGGGTTTTTATGGGTACAAGATGGGGGGCAGGTCGGGCCATGGGTGGTTGGAAAAGGCAACGTTGGAGTGGTAAAACAGGAATGCATGTTCTCACTTTGGGCTGTGGTTCCAGGCTTGAAAGTGGAGCTTCGCAAGGGACCCCGCCCTTTTCTGCCTAGAATTTCTCTGCCTCCTGTCTTTATCATTACAGATATGATTTTCAGTATTTTTAAAGAACGAAAAGAAGTTTCTCTATGTCTCTCTGATCTCTGTGTCTCTCTAATCTAGTCACTGACTAGGGTGTAAAAATCGTCAGTGGAATACTCCTTGAATATTATAACTCCAGATCATGACAATCTTGGGGGAGGTTGACAATACATGAGCTTTGTCTTTTCAACTAAATGTTGTGTTCTAGCAATCCTGTTATTGGAAAACTGAGAATAAAAATTATAGCATTTGAGATTAATGTTTTAGAAAACAAAATAACTAAGGTCAAAGCAGAAAAATTACTTATTAATGGAAGTAGTCACCAAATGTGTCATTTAACTAATTCTTGGATTTTGTTGTTGTTGTTGTTATTTATATATTTTATTCTCTTGGGCTTTTTTTTTTAAAATTATGCTTTAAGTTCTGGGATACATGTGCAGAACATGCAGGTTTGTTACACAGCATGACATGTGCCATGGTGGTTTGCTGCACCCATCAACCCGTCATCTACATTAGATATTTTTCCTAATGCTATCCCTCCCCTATCCTTGCACCCCATGGCAGACCCCAGTGTGTGATGTATTGTATTTCTGGTTCTAGATCCTTGAGGAATGGCAACAATGTCTGCCACAATGGTTGAACTAATTTACATTCCCACCAACAGTGTAAAATCGTTCCTGTTTCTCCACATCCTCTCCAGCATCTGTTGTTTCCTGACATTTTAATGATTGCCATTCTAACTGGTATGAGATGGTATCTCATTGTGGTTTTGATTTGCATTTCTCTAATGACCAGTGATGATGAGCTTTTTAAAATATGTTTATTGGCTGCATAAATGTCTTCTTTTGAGAAGTGTCTGTTCATATCCTTTTTTAATGGGGTTATTTTTTCTTGTAAATTTGTTTAAGTTCTTTGTAGATTCTGAATATTATCCCTCTGTCAGATAGATAGATTGCAGATATTTTCTCCCATTCTGTAGGTTGCCTGTTCACTCTAATGATAATTTCTTTTGCTGTGCAGAAGCTCTTAGGTTTAATTAGATTCAATTTGTCAATTTTAGCTTTTGTTGCCGTTGCTTTTGGTATTTTGGTCATGAAGTCTTTGCCCATGCCTATGTCCTGAATGATATTGCCTAGGTTTTCTTCCAGGGTTTTTATGGTTTTAGGTCTTACATTTAAGTCTTTAATCCATCTTGAGTTAATTTTTGTATAAGGTGTAAGGAAGGGGTCCAGTTTCAGTTTTCTGCATATGGCTAGCCAGTTTTCCCAACACCATTTATTAAATAGGGAATCCTTTCCCCTCTGCTTGTTTTTGTCAGGTTTGTCAAAGATCAGATGGTTGTAGATGTATGGCCTTATTTCTAAGGCCTCAGTTCTGTTCCATAGGTCTATATATCTGTTTTAGTATCAGTACCATGCTGTTTTGGTTACTGTAGCCTTGTAGTATCATTTGAAGTCAGGTAGCATGGTGCCTCCAGCTTTGTTATTTTTGCTTAGGATTGTCTTGGCTATATGGGCTCTTTTTTGGTTCCATATGAAATTTAAAGTAGTTTTTTCTAATTCTGTGAAGAAAGTCAATGGTAGCTTGATGGGGATAGCATTGAATCTATGAATTACTTTAGGCAGTATGGCCATTTTCACGATATTGATTCTTCCTATCCATGAGCATGGAATGTTTTTCCATTTGTTTGTGTTCTTTTATTGCCTTGAGCGTGGTTTGTAGTTCTCCTTGAAGAGGTCCTTCACATCCCTCTTCACATCCCTTGTAAGTTGTATTCCTAGACATTTTATTCTCTTTGTGGCAATTGTGAATGGGAGTTCACTCATGATTTGGCTCTCTGTTTGTCTATTATCCGTGTATAAGAATGCTTGCGATTTTTGCACATTTATTTTGTATCCTGATAGTTTGCTGAAGTTGCTTATCAGCTTAAGGAGACTTTGGGCTCAGACGATGGGGTTTTCTAAATATACAATGATGTTATCTTCAAACAGAGACAATTTGACTTCCTCTCTTCCTATTTGAATACGCTTTATTTCTTTCTCTTGCCTAATTGCCCTCGCCAGAACTTCCAATATGTTGAATAGGAGTGGTGAGAGAGAGAGCATCCTTGTCTTGTGCCTGTTTTGAAAGGGAATGCTTCCAGCTTTTGCCCATTCCGTATGATATTGGCTATGGGTTTGTCATAAATAGCTCTTATTATTTTGAGATACATTCCATCAATACCTAGATTATTGAGAGTTTTTTGCATGAAGGGGTGTTGCATTTTACCAAAGGCCTTTTCTGCATCTGTTGAGATATTCATGTGGTTTTTGTCATTGGTTCTGTTTATGTGATGGATTACGTTTATTGATTTGCATATGTGGAACCAGCCTTGTGTCCCAGGGATGAAGCTCACTTGATAGTGGTGGATAAGCTTTTTGATGTGCTGCTGGATTTGGTTTGCCAGTATTGTTTTGAGGATTTTCACATCAATGTTCATCAGGGATATTGTCATGAAATTTTCTTTTTTTGTTGCCTCTGCCAGGTTTTGGTATCAGGATGATGCTGGCCTCATAAAATGAGTTAGGGAAGCGTCCCTCTTTTTCTATTGTTTGGAATAGTTTCAGAAGGAATGGTACCAGCTCCTCTTTGTACCTTTGGTAGAATTCGGCTGTGAATCCATCTGGTTCTGGGCTTTTTTTGGTTGGTAAGCTATTAATTCCTGACTGAATTTCAGAATTTGTTATTGGTCTACTCAGGGTTTGACTTCTTCCTGGTTTAGTCTTGGGAGGGTGTATATGTGCAGGAATGTACCCATTTCTTCTAGATTTTCTAGTTTATTTGCACAGAGATGTTTATAGTATTCTCTGATGGTAGTTTGTATTTCTGTGGGATCAGTGGTGATCTCCCCTTTATCTTTTTTTATTGTGTCTATTTGATTCTTCTCTCTTTTCTCCTGTATTAGTCTGGCTAGAGGTCTATCTATTTTGTTAATCTTTTCAAAAAACCAGCTCCTGGATTTATTGATTCCTTGAAGGGTTTGTCTGTTCTAATCTGCAGTTCTGCTCTAATCTTAGTTATTTCTTGTCTTCTGCTAGCTTTTGAGTTAGTTTGCTCTTGCTTCTCTAGTTCTTTTAATTGTGATGTCAGGGTGTCAATTTTAGATCTTTCCCACTTTCTCCTGTGGGCATTTAGTGCTATAAATTTCCCTCTAAACACTACTTTAGCAGTGCCCCAGAGATTCTGATACGTTGTGTCTTTGTTCTCATTGGCTTCAGAGAACTTATTTATTTCTGCCTTAATTTCGTTATTTACCCAGTAGTCATTCAGGAGCAGGTTGTTTAGTGTCCATGTAGTTGTGCAGTTTTGAGTGAGTTTCTTAATCCTGAGTTCTAATTTGATTGCACTATGGTTTGAGTGACTGTTTGTTATGATTTCTGTTCTTTTGCATTTGCTGAGGAGTGTTTCACTTCCACATATGTGGTCAGTTTTAGAATAAGTGCAATGTGGTGCTGAGAATTTATATTCTGTTGATTTTGGGTGGAGGGTTCTGAACATGTCTATTAGGTCCACTTGGTCCAGAGCTGAGTTCAAGTCCTGAATATCCTTGTTAATTTTCTGTCTTGTTGATCTGTCTGATATTGACAGTGGGGTGTTAAAGACTCCCACTATTATTGTGTGGGAGTCTAAGTCTCTTTGTAGGTCTCTAAGAACTTGCTTTATGAATCTGGGTGCTCCTGTATTGGGTTCATGTATATTTAGGATAGTTAGCTCTTCTTGTTGTGTTGATCCCTTTACAATAATGTAATGTTCTTCTTTGTCTTTTTTGATCTTTGTTGGTTTAAAGTCTGTTTTACAGAGACTAGGAATGCAATCCCTTCTTTTTTTTTTCTTCTGTTTTCCATTTGCTTGGTAAATATTCCTCCATCCCTTTATTTTGAGCCTGTATGTGTCTTTACACGCGAGGTGGGTCTCCTGAATACAGCACACTGACAGGTCTTGACTCTATCCAATTTGTCAGTCTGTGTCTTTTAATTGGGGCATTTAGCCCATTTACATTTGAGTTTAATATTGTTTTGTGTGAATTTGATCCTGTCATTATGATGCTAGCTGGTTATTTTGCCCATTGATGCAGTTTCTTCATAGTGTTGATGGTCTTTACAATTTGGTATGTTTTTGCAGTGGCAGGTACCAGTTTTTCCTTTCCATATTTAGTGCTTCCTTCAGGAGCTCTTGTAAGGCAGGCCTGGTGGTGAAAAAATCTCTCAGCATTTGCTTGTCTGTAAAAGACGTTATTTATTTTTCACTTATGAAGCTTAGTTTGATTGGATATGAGATTCTGGGCTGAAAATTCTTTTCTTTAAGAATGTTGAGCAGGGCTGCGCCGGAAGTGGCGCGCGGTCGGACAACTCATGGCGGCGGCGGCAGCTGCTTGGGCGCGGTGCGGTGGTGACTGAGCTACGAGCCTGGCAGCAGGTGTGCGCCGAGTCCTGGCCCGGCCCGGCCCCCGCGTGCCTCCCAGGCTCCCTGATGCTGCGCGGGTGCTGAGCCCGCTTCGGCCGGGACGATGGTGAAGTATTTCCTGGGCGAGAGCGTGCTCCGGAGTTCCTGGGACCAAGTGTTCGCCGCCTTCTGGCAGCGGTACCCGAATCCCTATAGCAAACATGTCTTGACGGAAGACATAGTACACCGGGAGGTGACCCCTGACCAGAAACTGCTGTCCCGGCGACTCCTGACCAAGACCAACAGAATGCCACGCTGGGCTGAGCAACTATTTCCTGCCAATGTTGCTCACTCGGTGTACATCCTGGAGGACTCTATTGTGGACCCACAGAATCAGACCATGACTACCTTCACCTGGAACATCAACCACGCCCGGCTGATGGTGGTGGAGGAACGATGTGTTTACTGTGTGAACTCTGACAACAGCGGCTGGACTGAAATCCGCCGGGAAGCCTGGGTCTCCTCTAGCTTATTTGGTGTCTCCAGAGCTGTCCAGGAATTTGGTCTTGCCCAGTTCAAAAGCAACGTGACCAAGACTATGAAGGGTTTTGAATATATCTTGGCTAAGCTGCAAGGCGAGGCCCCTTCCAAAACACTTGAGACAGCCAAGGAAGCCAAGGAGAAGGCAGAGGAGACGGCACTGGCAGCTACAGAGAAGGCCAAGGACCTCGCCAGCAAGGCGGCCACCAAGAAGCAGCAGCAGCAGCAACAGTTTGTGTAGCCAGCCCACCACCACCACAGCACCCCAGACAGCTAGGCTTAGCCCCTCTGCCCTCCCTCCATTGTACTTTATCATTAAAAATCAACTTCCAAAAAAAAAAAAAAAAGAATGTTGAGGGGTGGGGGGAGGGGGTGGGGGGAGGGGGGTGGGGGGAGGGGGGTGGGGGGAGGGGGGAGGGGGGAGGGATAGCATTGGGAGATATACCTAATGCTAGATGACGAGTTAGTGGGTGCAGTGCACCAGTACGGCACATGTATACATATGTAACTAACCTGCACATTGTGCACATGTACCCTAAAACTTAAAGTATAATAATAAAAAAAAAAAGAATGTTGAATATTGGCCCCCAGCCTCTTCTGGCTTGTAGAGTTTCTGCAAGCAGATCCACTGGTAGTCTGATGGGCTTCCCTTTTGGGTAACCCGACCTTTCTTTCTGGCTGCCCTTAACATTTTTTCCTTCATTTCAACCTTGGTGAATCTGATGATTATGTGTCTTGGGGTTGCTCCTCTTTAGGAGTATCTTAGTGGTGTTCTCTGTATTTCCTGAATTTGAATGTTGGCCTGCCTTGCTACGTTGGGGAAGTTCTCCTGGATAATATCCTGAAGAGTGTTTTCCAACTTGGTTCCATCCTCTCCATCACTTTCAGGTACACCAATCAAACGTAAGTTTAGTCATTTTACATAGTCCCGTATTTATTGGAGGCTTTGTTCATTACTTTTCATTCTTTATTCTCTAATCTTGTCTTCACATTTTATTTCATTAAGTTGATCTTCAATCTCTGATATCCTTTCTTCTGCTTGATCAGTTCGGCTATTGATACTTGTGTATGCTTCACGAAGTTCTTGTGCTGTTTTTCAGCTCCATCATGTCATTTATGTTCTTCTCTAAACTGGTTATTCTAGTTAGCAATTCCTCTAACCTTTTTTCAAGGTTCTTAGCTTTCTTGCCTTGGGTTAGAATGTGCTCCTTTAGCTCAGAGGAGTTTGTTATTAGCCACCTTCTGAAGTCTACATCAGTTAATTTGTCAAACTCATTTTTCATCCAGTTTTGTTCCCTTGCTGGTGAGGAGTTGTGATCCTTTGGAAGAAAAGGGGTGTTCTGGTTTCTGGAATTTTCAGCCTTTCTGTGCTGGTTTTTCCTCATCTTTGTGGATTTATCTACCTTTGGTCTTTGATGTTGGTGACCTTTGGATGGGGTTTTGGTGTGGGTGTCCTTTTTGTTGATGTTGATGCTATTGTTTTCTGTTTGTTAGTTTTCCTTCCCCTCTGCTCAGGTCTGCTGGAGTTTGCTGGAGGTCCACTGCAGAGTCTGTTTGCCTGAGTATCGGTGGCTGCAGAACAGCAAAGATTGCTGCCTGTTCCTCCCTCTGGAAGCTTTGTCCCAGAGGGGCACCTGCCAGATGCCAGCTGGAGCTCTCCTTTATGTCTGTTGACCCCTGCTGGGAGGTGTCTCCCAGTCAGGAGGCAGGGGGTTCAGGCACCCACTTGAGGAGACAGTCTGTCCCTTAGCAGAGCTCAAGCACTGTGCTGGGAGATCTGCTGCTCTCTTCAGAGCTGGCAGACAGGAACGTTTAAATCTGCTGAAGCTGTGCCCACACCCACCCCTTCCCCCAGGTGCTCTGTCCCAGGGAGATGGGAGTTTTATCTCTAAGCCCCTGACGGGGGCTGCTGCCTTTCTTTCAGGGATGTCCTGCCCAGAGGGGAGGAATCTAGAGAGGCAGTCCGGTTACAGTGGCTTTGCCAAGCTGCAGTGGGCTCTACTCAGTTCGAACTTCCGAAAGGCTTTGTTTACACTGTGAAGGGAAAACTGTCTACTCAAGTCTCAGTAATAGTGGATGCCCCTCCCCCTACCAAGCTTGAGCATCCCAGGTAGACTTCAGACTGCTGTGCTGGCAGTGAGAATTTCAAGCCAATGAGTCTTAGCTTGCTGGGCTCTGTTGGGGTGGGATCCTCTGAGCTAGACCAGTTGGCTCCCTGGCTTTAGCCCCCTTTCCAGGGGGGTGAACGCTTCTGTCACACTGGTGTTCCAGGTGCCACTGGGGTAGGAAAAAAAACTCCTGCAGCTAGCTCAGTGTCTGCCCAAATGGCCACCTAGTTTTGTGTTTGAAACCTAGGGCCCTGGTGGTGTAGGCACCTGAGGGGGTCCCCTGGTCTATGGGTTGCAAAGCCTATGGGAAAAGCGTAGTATCTGGGCTGGAATGCACCATTTTTCATGGCACAGTCCCTCACAGCTTCCCTTGGCTTGGGGAGGGAGTTCCCCGACCCCTTGCACTTCCCAGGTGAAGCAATGCCCCACTCTGCTTTGGCTTGCTCTCCATGGGCCGCACCCACTGTCTAACCAGTCCCAATGAGATGAGCTGGGTACCTCAGTTGAGAATGCAAAAATCACCCACCTTCTGCATTGATCTGCCTGTGAGCTGCAGACCAGAGCTGTTGCTATTTGGCCATCTTGCCAGCCACTTCCTAATCCTTGTATTTTTGTGTGAACCAGTTGCATGGTGCTAATATTTGAAATCGATAATAATTATTGAAAGATCTCCCTAGATACAAAGCATGGTGCCAGGCACTGTTAAAGAATAGAAGATGTAGATCCTGTTTTTCAGGTGCTTACAATCTAGTGAAATAGGACATAGACCGAGGAAGAGTAAATAATGACAGCAGTTAAGTTCAAAGGGAGGCAATGCTGCAAGGAAGTGCATGACCAGTGGCCACATGAGTTAGCTGTACCAAAAATCTATGAAAGCTTTGAAGAGGAAGGCTCATTTTAGATTGAGCTTTATAGAGTAGATGATAATTGAATCAAGTCATCAAGGGTAGGAGGGATGTGGATATATGAAGGTAAAGAAGGTTGGGTACTCCAAGTCTTGAAATCCCTTCTGTTAAAATCTTTTAAAAGGAAGCTGGATAATTTTCTCTGATGATCTGTTACCCATGACCCAACATACTGATATCAGTTTAAAACTCTTCTCTGCCCTTCACTATTTTTGCGTGCTTCCTAAATGGCCAGCCAACTAACATGGATTGGAGGAAGGGAGTGGTGGTCAAGAAACAAAGAAGATGACAGAATAAAGTCCTCCTGGGAGACCTGATAGTGGTTCTGTTTAATTTTACATTTTAACACGGATCAGGATGAAATAGATCCTCTTCACACCATACAATTTACAACCCATTTAAAACAAAAAATGATTATCCAGGCTGGGCGCAGTGGCTCATGCCTGTAATCCCAGCACTTTGGGAGGGTGAGGCGGGCGAATCACTTGAGGTCAGCAGTTTGAGACCAGCCTGACCAACATGGAGAAACCCTGTCTCTACTAAAAATACAAAATTAGCTAGGCGAGGTGGTGCATACCTGTAATCCCAGCTGCTCAGGAGCTGAGGCAGGAGAATTGCTTGAACCTGGGAGGCAGAGATTACGGTGAGCCGAGATTGCGCCATTGCACTCCAGCCTGGGCAACAAGAGTGAAACTCTGTCTCAAAAAAAAAAAAAAAAAAAAAAAAAAAAAAAATTACTATCCCACTTCTATCCTTCTATCAAAAGTAACACATTTTAAAAGGCCCACCGTACCCATGCTTCAAAAAGTGAACCAAGGGCATGCAGAATTATCAATTAGAGCTCAAGAGTGTTGAATAAGAAATCGTTCCAGTGTGGTGGTATCAGTATCTAAGGGAGGAACATAGGGGATAATCACTGATCATTTCACAATTGCAGCAAATGAATTCAGGAAAGAAAAAGAAAATGCTTAACACCTGGGCAATTAAATTCTTAATAATAAATTGGTGATGAGACTCGAATGTACTCTGTGTGTTGAAGGAAAGCAATGAAGTCCATTTCTACCTTAGTTGCTGATTGTACTTCCCGTTAAGCTATTAAGTTCAAAGGTGCAGTTTCCCCCCAGGAAATAAAACCTTCCAGATAAAGCTTTCCCAGTTCTTCATTCCACTCTGTGCTGGCTGAGTTTTCATTCTAAGCACTTGCTTGAGCATTTTGGGGAATCTTCTTCTCAACAGGGCGTTGATATTTGAGCAGAAAAGAAAATTGTTCTCATTTCTGACTCAAAGGTGGTATATTTACATAAGCCCCTCTTTCATTTAAATCTGTCTTAATCCTCAAGGATTTAGTAATTGAAATGCAAAATGCATTTTTTTATCAATGGAAAAAAAACATAAGAGAAAACAAACAGTACAGATAAAGAATTTTTAAAAACTATTTTCTTTTTTATTTTCATGTTGTCTTGCCTAAAAGCAGTGTGGTTTCAAGATAATTGTTTGTATTTACCTGATCTGGGTTGAAAACAAATGTGTACATATATGCATATGAAGGGGTTCAGAACATTCCATTCTAAAATATGTTGCTTTGGCATGCTGATCAGTTTGAGCTAAAAGAAATTGAGAACCAACTCTTTATCTCAACTGCCTAAAATAAAGTATAAATTTCCTCTTTTATAAAGGAAATTTACATTTATAAAGGAAATTTTCATTAGTAAAGGTATTTGTTCCAGGAAGATGGCCATCCCTGAAGACAACTTTTATCACCTGAGAGACTCTTATCTGTATAACAAGGCAGGCAACTTTTATTCACTATACATTTCCTCCTCTAGCCTTCCCACAATTTGCCTCCACCACCCCTGAGCAGTCCCAAACCCCTATTCCTTTCTGTAACCCCAGACAATATGAAAGTCTCAATCATCTGGCTGCTTAGTTTCATATATCTGTGGGACTCCTATGTGTACATATGTAATTATTTTTCTCCTATTAATCTATGTCAGTTTAATTCTTAGACCAGCCACAGAACCTAGAAGGGTATAAGAAAGCATTTTTTCCTCCCAAACACGTATGAAATAAGGAAGATATGAGGTTATAATTTCATTTGAAAGTACAATGTAATCATTTTAATCTTACTTTCAACCCATCTCTAAGTTCAAGATAATTTTGAAAATCCTTATTTTCAATTTCATAGCTGAATTGAAAGGCAGCTGGTCTACATTGTCACTCCAACAAATACATTAAAACATGGTTAATTATCTCTTATGGCTGCAAGAGCATGGCCAATGTGGAATTTATTCTGTGTCTTGAATGGCTTTCTTGAGAGTTATTACAAATTTTTCCTGTGGTGAGGTGCTAATTACAAGTGCTCAGTTCTGCCCCAGAAGACCTGCTGCCAAATCAGAGACAAAGCAAAAGCTCCTGGTTTGCATCCATTTCTAAATTTGTTTTTCCACTTACTCCAGCTTTATTTTTACTTTTGAGGATGTTAGAGAAAGGCATTTTGTTTTTACAAACAAAAAATTCTTAAACCTTAAATATCCTTGTCATTACTTCAATTAAAAAAAAGCATTTTGTTGGATAATCTCAAAGTTTCTTCCAGCTTTAAAATCCTTCTATGGATTGTAATTTTATTTAGTCCTTTTCACATTATCACTAATATCCTTATTTGCATATACTTTTTAAAATAATGATTTTTTTCTTCTCCACGTGAGTTGCTGTGTTTAAATAATGCTACTTATTTGCATTCTAATATAGGAGGAAGGGAGGAGAGTAATATGGTCTCTTTCCACATAAGCAAAGTTGTCCACTAATCAACATTATTGGCAATGCTAAAGCCACTAGAATCTTAAAATTATTTCCTTTTTGTTTTATATTTCTTATTTTATGCTATAGAGTAAAGGATATATAAAAGACTCAAAGGTGCACATTAGACTTACTTTTGCATGTTAAAAAGAAATCTAGCCTATTAGGCTAAGGTGAGGGTCTAGCATGGACTGGCTCCTACTTACCTCTCCAATTCCATTTTCAGCCCCTTTACCCTCCCTCCCTTAATTCCCCCAGTTTGTTTTAGGCCTAAACAGACCTTTTCTTTCCTAAAACAGGAGGAGTTTTTTCCAGGCTCAAGGCTTTTCCATTTATAATTCCCTTTGTGAGGTAAGGAAGGAACTCCCCCTCTCCCTTCTTATTCTTCAGATCTTGGCCTTAAATATCAATGCCTCAGAAAGATTTAGAGAACCATCCCTATCTAAGTAGATTCTCACCTCTGTAAGTTTCTTAACATTGCACTATTTCCTGCAAAGAATTTATTGTACTATATGTGTGTTATTTATAGTATGTTCCATAAAGATAGAATTCATCAATGTACCTGGAATTAGCACAATGCCATGCACAGACTAATCTCTCTGTTGAAAAAATAAATGAACAGGAGAGCATTAACTCTGAGCAACTTTATTCTGGAAATGCCCCAGCTCAAGCCTGAGAATATTATTATTACCAAGGTAACTTCCAGCCAGAATAAGTAGTGCTATGAATTTAGCTCTATGGTGAAACAAGAAAGCTTATTCTCAGGGCCACAAAGTAAGAGAAGAAGCATGAGTAGAAAATCATGCACACATAAATCATGTGCGGAACCCAGGTGTAATCCTAAGGGTTGTGGCTGACACCCCTCTTGAAATGGCCTCATTGCCTGGGGTGGCACCTGAAGTTCTTGGTCTTGTGGCTAAGGAAATCAAGGACACAAACACACCAAGGGTGAGGTTAGAGCAGAAGTTTAATAGGCAAAAGAAACAGCTCTCTGCTGCAGAGTGGGGTCCCCAAAAGTGTTGCCATTCTGCAGGGAAATGCAAGGGTTTTTATAAATGAGTTAGTGGGGAGGGGGTATCTTATTTACCTAGGGCATGAAAAACAGGTTAGAACCAGGTGTGCCATCTGCACAGAGCACGAATCTCTGGCAGCCCCCACCCCTACCTTTTATTATGCAGACGGCTCCTTGGCCTCAGCTTCTTCGCATTGCTTATTTCTTTCCTACTGTGCATGTGCTAAAAAAGGGAAGGTAGATCCCACATGGTGGACATGCCTGGCCCCAGGTACTCCTTTCTGTTGGTGCGGCTGCAGGCATCTCCCCATGAGTATGTCGAAAAAAGGAAAGGAATGTGCTCACTAAGGCCCATTGTGTTTACTGGGACCCACTGTATGTATGTGAAACTTGCCAATTACCCAGGAAGCTCCACCTCTGTGTCATAGCTGCTTCCTTATCTGTGTTTGCAGCCTGATCTTCCAGGCTGCTCTTTGTTAAAAGGTAAGTGATTTCCTGGGCTGCTTTTTGTTAGAAGGGAAGTTCTGCCGAGAACTCTTTGCCCTGTCTGCCTAGCTAGTTTCTTTCTACCTCCTCTCTCACTATAACAAAAACAGGTTAACAAGAGAAAAGCCTAAAAAACTTATTTTATCAAAGTTTTATGTGATACAGGAGGCTTCAGAATGAAAATCCCAAAACCTAGGGAAAATTGTCTGTTTTTATGCTTAGGTTCAATGAAGAATAGACAGTTGTGTAGAAATGTGATTGGATACAGGGTATGATCTAATGGTAATCAACTGAGGGGAGAAACCTAGCAAGGCCTGTCTGTTCAGATTCTTGAAATTCCTCTCTGGGAAGCATTTCATCCTCCAAGGTATGGGGCAGAATCCCTATGGAATGAGGTTCTTCAAGTGAAAAAGTATGATGTCTTTGTGTTCTGAGCCCTAACAGTGCCATCTCCCTCTAAGTATAAAATGATAGAGTTCATCTAGGCTTCATTAGGAGTAAGACTAAATGGGTAGACATAGGAGTGGAGGGAAAGTTTGCCATTTGCCTTCTGAAGGTTTGCTGAAATGAACTGACAGTAGGGAGATTAACAGGAGAAAAAGGCATACAAATTTATTAACATGCAAGTGTGTACAGAAGCCATACAAAATATGAAACTCAAAGAAGGGTCAGATGGTTGAGGTTTAAAAATCTTCTTCATAGGGGAGAGGGAATGGGGGATGTGGGCAATTTTGAGGGGTAGTAAATGATTTTCAGGATAATTGAATGAGCCCAAAGAACAGACATTGGTCTGGAACAAAAATTCATTCTGAGCACTAGGGGAGGTGGTGGGATAGTGACGGGCAGAGCTTCCCTGTGAACGGAGGTTCTTATATTATGTAAATAAAGTCTCCCAGGTAATCTCTTGGAGCTGCTCTCAGAAAAATGAATAAAAAGTCTGTCCGAGCATGGTGATGATGTTTAGTCTTTTCTCCAGTGGTTAATCTTGCCTAGTTATTTGATGAGATTCCTAGGGAGGGGGTCTTAAGACAATTGCATTTCTTCTGAAAGAAGTTTTCCTCAGTCAGACAAGGGAAATTCCAGAGATAACCTCTCCCTGTGCTTGGGGTTTGGGGTAGAAATAAGAGAAGGCTAGAAACTCCTCGGTTCTTAGCCTTTCCAAGTTCCTTTAATTCAGAAGTGTTCGGCATGACAAAGCATCATACTTTGGGGTATTGTTCTCTGCACTCCAACAGTGGAAATGGTGAATAATATTGGTGTTTCTGCCCAGATTCCTTTTAGCACCCATGCTCCCATTCCCTTGGACTTTCCTTTGCTTCTAACAGCTAGCATCTGGGGTTCTTTTTGGAGGACTGTGCCTGTACTGCTACAGCCTGCTTTGCTGGCAGCATAGAGAGCAGGCAATGGCTGGGAATTACATTCTCCACCCCCATCCCATGATTGGGAGGTTTGTATGAAATAAAAGCCCCAGGCTCCTTGCCTAAGAACAGAAGTTTCCCTGATTTCATCAGGCTGGAGCCATCCTTGGCTAGATGCACCATTGCTTGGCTTCCTCCTTTTCCCTGCTCCTGCTCTTCTTCCTTAGAGATTTCTCCTGGGAGCACTGCCTTAGTAAATCACATGCATTTGAATCCCCAGAAACCTCATTTTAGGGTCTACTACTGGAGGACTAGTCTTAAGACAGTGGGACAAAGGTTCTTGGGATTTTTTCCCCCCTTAATCAATATGCACAAGTTGACTACCTATGTGTAAGGCAGTCTAGAGAAGCAGAGAAGAGCATTCTAAGCAAAGAGAACAGCCAAACAAAGGCATGGAGCCATGCACGTGACTAACTGTCCAAGTACTTTAACATGGCCAGCATGGAAGGTATGGAAGGTACACGGAATAATAGTCAAAGACGGGGCTGGAAGGTGTCACTTGAGGCCACATTATAATAGACTTTGAAGTGATGCTAAGAAGTAAAAAAAAAAAAAAAAGAAAGAAAGGAAAAGAAAAGGAAAAAACCTATGGGGAGAAAAAAATAACATTTTTCCCCTACCTGCCTAGGTCCTAGCCTCCATCTCGGGCCCTGGAAATCTAACTGACAAAAGACAGATTAACAAAAGAAAAACAGAATTTACTAACACATGTAGTACACATACATGTGGGAGAAACTCAGTGATGAGTAACTGAAAACGATGGTTAGAATTTGAGTTTATATAGCATCTTCACAAAAAACCAGCCCATTTAGATGTGACGAGACAAAGGAAAAGGTTTTAAGCTTTCAAGGGTGGTAAACTGTGGAAAGGTAAGTGTATGGGGGAAACAAAAGGAATAAGGTTTGTTTTCATATGTCCATGTCAGTGCCAACTTTCTGTCTTCTTCATGGTCATGAAACTTCCCTAGGAGAGAGGATTTATGGCAGTCCTCATTTTCAGAAGTTTCTGCTTTTAGTCAGACAAGGGAGGCGCTGGGAAAGCTGCTTCTGTATCTGTTGAATCTGAAATGACTTTAGCTCAAAATACTTCTTATGCTAAAGTGGCATATTTTGGGGTGGCGTATTTCGATCCCCTACAAACCCAATAAGTAAATTGAGCCCTTACCATGTGCTTTCCATTTAAATAATCCTCACAAAAACATTTTAAAGGTTGTACTATTAATATCCCCATTTTGTATCTGAGGGAGTCAAAACGTAGAAAGGTTGTTTAAGGACACCTAAAAAGAGTCAGAGCTGGAATCCAAGCTTGTCTGACTTCCAAGCCCATGAGTTGGTCTATTCTTCAAAAAACGTGAAGTAAAATGTCGTTGTTAATCAGTAACTCTAGAGCAAGTCTGGATTGGACTAGGGAGAGAGGGGAGGCATAGACTCCAAACTGAGCTCCCATTTCCATTGTTATTGCAGAAGTCTTTTATGAAGAAATAATGATGGCTTGGACCAGGGTGATGGTGGTAAGGACATGAGAAAACTGGATGGTTTTAAAGATGTCTATTCTGCTTAAAAGTGCTTTACTCAATTGTGCTACCCAGGTCAGGCTATGAGTTTGATTTAGAATACGAGTCTATTCCCAGCAGAGTTAGAGGGCAAATTGACAAGAACCCATTTATTCAACAATGTGTATTGAACTGTCACTATATTGTGCTGGATGATACCAATTAGGTGACACTACTGGAATGAAAGCGTATATATTTCTACTGAGTCAGTAACCATTTTAGTTTGTCTAAGAACCCACCAATATTCAGAAACCAAAACAGATATGTTTCTTGTTTTGAGGTTTGTTTAAAGCCATCAAGATCATAAAGATGATGAGTTCTCATACCAATTTCACAAGGACAACTAGGAACTTATTTTTGTTGCTTTTTGTTTTTCGTAGTCAAATTCTTAAGCTTACATACCAAAAAGGTACTTTCTAATATATTTTTCCCCTGGTCAACATTTCTTGAGAAATATTGTGGCTGGTTTAATCAAGGTATTGTTAAAAAAAAGTGGGGGGTTAGAAAGGACAGTTAAAATGGTATTAAATGTACATATAATATCAAATCCAGAAGGCTGCTGCTTTCATAACAAACTAGATTCAACAGTATTAAAAAAAAATCTGCTGTGTTTTAGGAATTTATCCTGCAGATACACTTGTACATGTATGAAATAACCAACTTACAAAAATAGTCCAGCATCTTTATAGTAGTAAAAGATTGAAAAGAATCTAAAAGTCCATCAATAGGAGACTGGCTAAATAAAGTTTGGTATATCCATTCAACAGAGTACTACATAACTTTAAAAATGAATGGGGTGGCTCTGCAGGTATCTATATAGCTTTTATGTTTTTTTTGAGACAGGGTCTTGCACTGTCACCTAAGCTGGAGTGCTGTGGCATGATCTCAGTTCTTTGCAACCTCTGCTTCTGGGGCTCAAGTAATCCTCCCATCTCAGCCTCCCAAGTAGCTGGAACCACAGGTGTGAGCCAGCAAACTGGGCTAATTGTTTTATTTTATTTTTGTAAGACGGGGTCTTGCCATGTTGCCCAGGTTGGTCTCGAACTCCTGAGCTCAAAGCGATCTGCCTGCCTGGGCCCCCCAAAGTGCTGGGATTACAGGCATGAGCCACTGTGCCTGACGCTAAGTATCTATATAGCTTTAAGATGTATTACTAAAGGAAAAACACAGAGTGCAGAACAGTGTGTTATAATTTATGTACAAAAGGGGATGGTTACATGCACACACATATATTTACATACATACTTTGGTTATGCATTGAATGTTTCTGAGCTATAGGCCATGGGACAAAAACAAGGCTTAAATGGGTGGGAGTCAGGTGAGCAAAGAACACTTCTTTTCACTATGTATTCCTTTTTTTTTTTAATTCTCAAAATAAATATGTGTATTTTTTGTCCTGTAAGGATAAACAAAAACTTGGTTTTCATTTAACACCATTTCATTGATTTTCTAATGTATATATAACTTTTATTTAAATTATGATTTAACTGGCAGTGGAATTATAGGGTTTTTCCCCCACTCCTTCTTTATGTTTTATTAGAATTAAATAAAGCTGCACTGGCCATCCACTTGTTGTTCAGGAAACATTACCAGGGTCATGATCTGCAGAGGTCAATATTCCCTTAAGGTTTAGGTTTATACAGATTGTACCTCTTTTGGAAAGCTTCTTAATCTAACTTTATTGGCTTAAAATGTAATGCCTTTTGCCCTGTAATGCACCCATGTATCATTTCCTCAAGTACTAGTAAAAATGCTTAGGAAAGGCATAGTCTTTTCACATATTATCATGCTGCTTGAAGACACAACTTCCTGGGCCTGGACTCCATTAAGAGAAGGAGCAACAAAATGCTTTGTTCTCTTGGTAAAGGTGATGGAAGTGAAGAGCATTAAAAAAATGGCATAAAGAGATAATCAGTTTCACAGTGTGAATATTCAAACCGAAACCCATGCTTCAAAGGCAAAGTTGGTGAAAAATTACTTGTTTCTACAAGTAATCTAGATCTCTCCAATAACTTTCATATATACATACTTTCTTCATATAACATTTTCTTTCGTTTTTTAAAAAGACAATCTTGCTCTGTCACCCAGACTAAAGTGCAGTGGCATGATCATGGCTCACTGCAACCTTGACCTCCAGGGTTCAAGCGACCCTCCCACCTCAGACTCCCGAGTAGTTGGGACTACAGGTGTGCACCACCATGCCTGGCTAATTTTTTATTTTTAGTAGAGATGGGGTCTCACTACATTGCTCAGGCTGGTCTGCAATCCTCCCACCTTAGCTTCCCAAAGTGTTGGGATTACACGCATGAGTCACTGCACCCAGCCAAGATTTTCTTTTTAATTCTACATGAAATTAGTTTTCATGCTTCCAACTAATTGCTCTTCTAAAGATATGTTTGATTCATTTGTTTTTTTCTTTTCTGGCTTATATAAAGTGGATAGAAGGTAATGATAGAGGAAACCAACAGGAAGGAGTAAGAGCATGTTTTCTTTCTCTTCTGCCATCCAGTCCCCCTCTAGTACCCTTTATTAGTGTGTGTATATATATATTTTTTGTTGTTGTTGTTTTGTTTTGAAATGGAGTCTTGCTGTCACCCAGGCTGGAGTGCAGTGGCATGATCTCGGTTCACTGCAACCTCCCAGGTTCAGGTGATTCTCCTGCCTCAGCCTCCTGAGTAGCTGGGATTACAGGCATGCACCACCATGCCTGACTAATTTTTGTATTTTTAGTAGTGACAGGGTTTCACCATGTTGGCCAGGCTAGTCTTGAACTCCTGACCTCAAATGATCTGCCCGCCTCGGCCTCCCAAAGTACTGGGATTATAAGCATGAGCCACCGCGCCTGGCCTATTAGCACATTTTTAACAAGGAGCAGCTGGTAAAGAAATGTGGCTTGCCAAATTCCAGTCCTAATGTCACGAGAATATAGAAGGGAGTGTTTGGAACTGAAAGAAAATAACAACTGGTACAATTCATACTTACTTTATACAAAATTTTGTTCATTCTATATGAAATTTTGTTTTTGTGCTTCCGATTAATAGTAGTCCTAAAGGTAGTTTTACTCAACTTGCTTTTTCTTTTCTACATCATATAATGATCTAGGTAATTTTTAATTTTTTAAAAAGGAGACGACGGTCTCACTCTGTTGCCTAGGCTGGAGTGCAGTGGCGTGATCCTAGCTCACTGCAGCCTTGAATTCCTGTGCCTAGGTGATCCTCTTGCCTTACTTTCCGGAGTAGCTGGGATTACAGGAATCCACCACTGCACTCAGCTAATTTTTAAATTTTTTTGTAGAGATGGGGTCTTGTTTTGTTGCCCAGGCTAGCCTTGAACTCCTGGCTTCAATCAATCCTCCTGCCCTGGCCTCCCAAAGTAGTAATTTTAAATAAGTCCAACCAACAAATATTTGAGCATCCATGAAGAGTACTATGTTAGGCCTGGAGATATTTATTAATACAATATTGCCTATTACATGTGGACAGTGTGTTAAGCATGAGGATGAAAAGATAGAAAATGCCTTCTGCCATCATAGGTTTGGGGAAAAACAAGACTATTAAAAAAACTCCACTATTTTTCTAGTAATAAGCTTAGTTTATTACTTACTCCTAACATCATAACACTATGCTAGTGTTACTCCTAACACTAGCATAAACTTCTGTGGTATTTAGTGGTTTTGAAATATAAATGATTCCTTATCTGCTAAAAAGTAATACCTCCAGTGAAAACCTATTACCATTTTTTTAATATAATGAAAATATTCTAATTTCATCCAATGGCATAACACTGTTAACAATATTATCTGCAACTTATTTAATATTAGTAGCTAGCCTTAAAATCAAATTATCTACAAAGCGTAAACCTTTAAGATTTTAAAAATATGGTATTTGTTCAACGTAGGTAATGTTTACAAATATATGCTGAAATAGACTGATTCATTATCACAAGGTGGGTTTCTATATTCTATTTAAATACGAGATTTATGCTTTATCTTTCTAGCCTTACTGCCTTCCCCTGGTTAAAAAAATGTATATATATCTATCTCAAAATTATTTAGGCAACCTGGGAAACATTCGAGTTTGTTTTCTTTTCTTCTTTTTTTTTTTTTTTTTTTTTTTGAGACGGAGTCTCGCTCTGTGCCCAGGCTGGAGTGCGGTGGCGCCATCTGCTCACAGCAAGCTCCGCCTCCCGGGTTCACGCCATTCTCCTGCCTCAGCCTCCCGAGTAGCTGGGACTACAGGTGCCCGCCACCACGCCTGGCTAATTTTTTGCATTTTTAGTAGAGATGGGGTTTCACCGCGTCAGCCAGGATGGTCTCGATCTCCCGACGTAGTGATCCGCCCGCCTCTGCCTCCCAAAGTGCTGGGATTACAAGCGGGAGCCACCGCGCCCAGTCCTCTTTTTTTTGAGACGGAGTTTCCCTCGTAGCTCAGGCTGGAGTGCAGTGGCGCAATCTCGGCTCACTGCAACTTCCGCCCCCCGGGACAACTTATTCTCCTACCTCATCCTCCCAAGTAGCTGGGATTTCAGACCTGTGCCACCACGCCTGGCTAATTTTTGTATTTTTAGTAGAGATGGGGTGTAACTATTTGCCCAGGCTCGTCTCAAACTCCGGACCTCAGGTGATCTGCCCATCTCAAGCTTCCCAAAGTGCTGGGATTACAGGTGTCAGTCACTGCGCCTGTCCGCAAGTTTGCTTCCTGAATAGACACTAAATATTAGCTAGAAACAGAGTCTGAGTCACTTTCATTTGAATATATATTTATTTAGAATGCACACTAACAGCATGACGATAAACTGTCATTCACAAACCTGTACCAAGAAGCACGTAATCTTTAAAATGTGTTGTTTTTCACAAGTAATTTAAGTATAGCATTATTATTATTTGGTACTTGAGTCAAAGACGACATTTAGATTCTTCAGCTTTGAAGCATTTAGTAGCATCATTGTCTAGTCAGGCAGAGGAAAGAAATTCAAAAGCACTTTCTTTTTCTTCTGTCAGTTCCTTTGCAGTAAGATCCATCTTCTCACGTGAGAAATCATTAATAGGGAGACCTTCAACAAACTTCCAGGTCTTATTCTGTTTGAAAATAATGCAAATAAGAGATTTAAACTGGAACTGATCTTTCAGTAAGCAACAACCTTGTTTGAACTTATATTTAGAGGTATATCGTTTTAAAGTCTGATTCTAAAGTAAATAAAAATCCAGATTTTAATTAATAGATAATTCTAATAAAAACTCAACACTTGAATTTTAAACCCCTTGAATCTAAAAAAAAAAAAAAACTTCAAAAATGACTGACTTTAGCACAGTTATAATAAAGAACAACACTGAAAACCATTGGTTCATTTAGAAATATACTATTTGTAGGTCTCTAATACTAGAGGCATAATAACATAGTGTCTAGTGGGAAGAGCTGAATCTTCCTTTCCAGATTAATTTCAATCATAAAAACTTTTAATGACCTGAAGCTGAAATACATATAGTTTTAAAGCTGAGAAAAATGTCTATTTTAGTAAAGGAACAATTTTCTAGATTAAGTGATAACATTCTGTTTTCTTTTTTGGGGGACAGGGTCCCGTTCTGTTGCCTGGTGGAGGGGTACTGTCATGGTTCACTGCAGCCTTGATCTCCTAAGCTCAAGTGATCCTCCTACCTCAGCCTCTCAAGAACCTAGGACCACAGGTGTGTGCCACCATGCCCGGCTAATTATTTTATTTTTGCAGAGAGGGGGTCTCACTATGTTGCCCCGGCTGGTCTTGAACTCCTGGGCTCAAGCAATCTTGCCACCTTGCCCTTCCAAAGTGTTGGGATTATAGGCGTGAGCCACTGTGCCTGGCCAATAATACCATTCTTAAGAGAAACATATAACTACTTCCTCAAAGAAGGGAAATAGCTCCAAAATACCTTACCTTGATTACAACAGGGAATGAGTAGAGCAGATCATCAGGAACACCATAGGAGTTGCCATCAGAGATAACACCCATGGACACAAACTCTCCCTGAAAATAACAATGTTTCACATACTCATGATGATTAGTTTACACAACTGACACATGAACTAATAAAATTAAACCAGGTGACCCTTTCTTACTATGTTCATAACATCATTACTGTGTAAGGAACTATCATCAGCACCAGGTACTGGTGACAAGGTAACTTTCATGGATATTATTTCATTCCACGCTTCCATATCATATGTGAAGTAGGCCAGGGAAACCTAATCCTTATTTTACAGATGAGGAAGCTGTGGCATAGAAGAAAAAAATCCACCCCTACTATGTATCAGGCATTGTGCTAGGTGTTTTCCATGTGCAATCTCCTTTAACCCTCACAACCCTGTGTATAATAGTAATGTCATGTAAAAGATGACAAAACAGCTCAGAAAGGTCAAGGCTAACAAACCCCGAAGTTTACTTGTTAATAGGCAGCTGAGCTGAGAAATGAACCTAACCTGACTGACTGCTAAGGCTATATTCTTTTTATATTATATCATCAGGCAACAAAAATAAAACAGAGTGACCTGTGCAAATCACTAAATCCTTACCTCTGGGGTTCCAAACCAGATGTCCCTGACGTGGTCACAGATGGCTTTTGCAGCAGACATGGCACTGGATAGTTTTCGAGCCTTGATGACAGCAGCGCCACGCTGCTGCACAGTCTGAGAAGGGGGCAGGTGAAGGCAGCAGTATTACTTGGTCATGATAGCAAAGTTTTCATTAATTCCAAGTCGACCTTGGGGTGAAAAGCTATGACCAGAGCTTAATGTTTCCCCTCCAAAATCATGCAACAACCCAATGTCAGCCTTACCAATCCTTCTGGAAAAAGGAAACTATATATCTCCATACAAAGTTTATCATAGGTCAGACAAAGACATGGATCTTGGTATAAATCTCAACTGCTGTGCTACACGTCACATCAGATCACACTAGATCATGACTGGCTTACTATGATCCGAAAAGTATGCAGTCATCAGAGCAACTGTGAAAGACCTGCCCTCTTTAAGGTTTTCTGCCCTAAGAGTCTCTCAAGAGTTCTTTATGCTCAGTGTTAAGAAGGCTCACAGATTTTTCTTACCGTGACAAATTCTCCCTTGAGCCAGCTGTCATCTTTCAGAGCTTCATAAACACCAACTTCCTTTCCTTGCAATTTCACCTTGGCATGGTTGACATCTGGATACTGAGTCGAGGAATGGTTTCCCCAGATAATGACATTCTTTACATCATTAGCAGTCACACCAAGTTTAAGAGCAATCTAGTTAAATTGAAAACAAATACATTACTGAGACAAATGGTTTTTATTTCCAATTGGGACCTGTTTTGACAAATGCCCTTAAATAAAGATAAAAAGCTTCTGAAATTTCAAGAGAACACAAGAGTTATATTGACTTGTAAAAAATGTAAATTTATTGCTTGGCAATTTCCTACAACAGCTTAACAGTGGTAACAACTGTGGACTTGAAACCTTATGGAGTAGAATGTTTAAGGGTATGAAGCATCCCATAGTTTGTGGTTAACTTATTAGTACAGTAGGTGTATCAAACATAAAACATTAATCGTTACTGTTATTTATTAATCAATTTACTATTTCTTGAATATGTAAATGTGATCTTTTGTTTCACTGTTAATGTTTACTTGGAGATGTCTTCTCAGTGCTTCTGAGTAATCAGGTATTTAGGCACTTTATATTTAGGTAAAATTTTTATTATATACCATATAGAAATTAATTTTCAAATAACCCTAAATATGAAATTTTAGAGTTGGATAGGACTCAAATTACCAAGATATGACTGTCTTCATTTTATATATCAGGAAACTGAAGGAAAGAGGTTTTATATATGTGTATGTGTGTGTGTGTACACACATATATACACTCTAAAATTATAACATATGTAACAATCTCTAGCTATAACTCCAGAAAGCACTTTAGGGTCCTGCAATGCCTTACAATCACATGTAGTACAGTAGCCACAAAAAAGGTTAGAAAGTTATGTCTTGGGCTGGGCATGGTGGCTTACGCCTGTAATCCCAGCACTTTGGGAGGCCAAGGCGGGCAGATCACCTGAGGTTGACAGTTCGAGACCAGCCTGACCAACATGGAGAAACCCTGTCTCTACTAAAAATACAAAGTTAGCCGGGCTTGGTGGCACATGTCTGTAATCCCAGCTACTTGGGAGGCTGAGGCAGGAGAATCGCTTGAACCTGGGAGGCGGAGGTTGCGGTGAGCCAAGATCGCACCACTGCACTCCAGCATGGGCGACGCAGCGAGACTGTCTCAAAAAAAAAAAAAAAAAAAAAAAAAAAGAAATGTCTTGGTAGATTTAAATAAAATCAGCCTGCTTGTTATTTGTCTGATAAGTTTATGTGCAGAAAATAAATTATGATCAGGTATATGTATAATTTGTTCCTAACTAGACAACAGAATTTATGATGAACCAGAAGGGAATGTGGAAAAATATTTTAAGAAGCTGATCTGTTTTGGTGACATTGTGGGCAATTCTTCCTTCCTCTGTGTCCCAAAAAGAATGGGAGAGAAAACTAGTTGTGCCAGAGTCTGTAGCTTTAGCACACATAAATAAAGCATTTGAGTATTTACCATGTAAGAAAAGGAATACACTTTGATATTTTAAGGAAAATTTTAAAATAAGGGTAATAACAGCTCCAAACTGAAACAACTCAAATGTCCTTCAAGAATGGTTAAATATGCCAGGTACGGTGGCTCACACCTATAATCCCAGCACTTTGGGAGGCTGAGGTGGGAGGATCAGGAGGTCGAGATGGAGACCATCATGGCCAACACGGTGAAGCCCCGTCTCTACTAAAAATACAAAAATTAGCTGGGTGTGGCGGTGTGTGCCTGTAATCCCAGCTACTCAGGAGGCTGAGGCAGGAGAATCTCTTGAACCTGGGAGGCGGAGGTTGCAGTGAGCCGAGATCGTGCCATTGCACTCCAGCCTAGGCGACAGGGCGAGACTCTGTCTCAAAAAAAAAAAAAAAAAAAAAGAACGGTTAAATAAACTGTATTATGTCTTACATAGGCAATGGAATAAATAAAAGGGGTAAGTGGAAAAACAACAAAAAGAAACAAACAACAACCTGGATGGATCTTAAAGGCATTAAACTGAGTGAAAAAGAGCCAGTCTCAAAAGGTTCCTTACTGCATGATTCCACTTTTGTAAATTCTCAAAATGACAAAATTATAGAGGTAGAGTGCAGAAAAATGATGTCAGGGACAGAGGGAGGTGTGACCATAAGGGAGAGTATGAAGGAGTTCTTTTGTGAGTGATGAAGAAATTCTGTACCTTGACTATGGGGGCAGTTACAGGAATCTACACTTGTAATTAAATGTCATAGAATCATTCATAAAGACACAGAAAAAAATAAGTGAATATAAAACTGGTGAAACTTCAGTAAGTCTAGTTAATAGTATTGTGTAGTTCATCAACTTCCTGGTTTTGATAATACTCTGTAGTTATGTAAGGTACCATCAATGGGTGATGGGTACATGGGCCTTCTCTGTACTATTTTTTTGTGACTTCTGAGTCTAAAATTATTTCAAAAGAAAAAGAAAAAAAAAAAAACCCAACCAACCAAGCGAAAAGGATAAAGATGAAAAAAAAAGGCCATTACCTAAAATGTCTGCAATGACTCGACTGGTCTTCATACTAATTTATTCAGTTAAGTAAGAAGTAAACTGTCTTTACTTTCACTCCCACTCTTAAACTAGTTGAGACTGCTTTCTTAAATCCTAAAATAGTTAAAAGTTTACTTAAAAATTTATGTTTGTGATATTGTAAATCACTTTTGACCGATTTAATCCCTGCAAGTCTTGCAAGTATTAGGACTATTATCTACAATATTTGCATTAGTCTCCACAAATTAGTTCACAGTTGGGTTTCTGGGGTACCCAGCTATTGATCTGCTTAGCCTGTGGGATAGGGTAGAGTGGCACGCTGTTCAATGAGTACCATTTTTTACGTGTGCCATGACCAGAAAGAACTGGGGAAGAAACTGCTCTTATATTTATACTTAAATTTAGCTGGTATGGTATATAGAAAAAGATAAATTTATACCTTGAACAATTAACTCAAGATATATATTACCAGGAAGTTAGAGCCTATAACTTCCCTTAATGTCTGCTTCAATGCTCCCAAGTACAGTGAAGACAAAATGCCTCTAGGCCTCTCCACCCTCAGTCCTCCTTGGCTCCCATGCCTTCCTTTGTTCTTGTTGCTGTCCTCCTCTTGCTCCTTCTATCTCTTGAGCTAATCCAGTTCTGTCTGGACAGCAAAGGCCAGGTACTTTGCATCCAGCAGATATAGTTTCTTAATATGATTCATGTCACAATTAGTCTAAATTAATACATACCCAGGATAACAGCTCTTTGCTCCCTTAGACACTCATGTCTGTCACATAGGTCTGTTGAAAGTTTTTGATTAATTCTCCAGCCCTAGTAATTTTCTTACAAGCTAACTGGTATCATTGTCAAATTACCTTATCTGGTATCAATGTCAAATTACCTTATCAGCAGACATAAATACAGCACTGGTTTGCAAATACACAGGCAAGTTCTGCAGGTGTTAAACAGTCCCTAAGTAGCTAAGGCCTCTGAATTCCAAGACAAAAATATCTAGCAACCAGTCCTGTAAGAAAAACTTATCTTTGGGTTTGTTATTTTTCTCACTGGATAAACAACTTCTTTTAGAGGAAGAAAGTGCTTCTTCAATGACTCCCTAAAAGCTCTCACTATGCCAGATTGACATGCTGAAACAATGCCTAGCCAAGGTCCCAGGAGTAACAAAGAACATGTCCCCAAGTGAAGGTTAAAGTCTGAGGAGATAGCACGTTCTTTCCTCTTTGCTCATTCAGACTTGAGCCCTGCAGTGAGAACTGTTTCAGCCACTAGGACAAAGTATCTCTTTGAAGTACCTTTGGAAGCAGAATTTTCCAATACCTATCTCCACCAAAGCCTCAGGTGAAACAACAAAAAGTGGTTGTTAGTGTCATTGTTGTAGGAACTTTCTTGTTGTAGGAACTAAATAAGTCACTTTCTGGCAATCCAGAGTTTACAACTGTAACATGTATAATATCTCTTCCTTTACAACTGTCCCACAGAACTCAAACTGCCTGCCATTCAAACAACTCCTATTTGTTCTCAGCTACCACCAGACCCAGCTCACAGCCTATAGCCTCTCAGGGAATATTTGCACTTTAAGCTAAAAATTTAAGGGTTGTTATCCAACAACCCTCTAAATTAGGAATGTTTAGGCTGTATGCTTCTTAGAAAGAAGAAATCAACTAATAATAGCAGCCAACCTTTCTTGTATTTACTATGTGCAGGCACCATGCTAAGGGCTTAAAACAGATCTTATTTAATCCTCATAAGAACTCTCTGAGGTAGATACAATTATTACATTTTAAACATTGAATATACTTTCTCAAAATCACAGAGCTAGTAAGTGGACTAAGGTTAGTTGATACCATTAGGTAAGAACATACATAAGGGTTTGGAGTCAGGCAAATCAAGGTGGCTCCGTAATTTATGAGCTGTATGACTCTGAGCAGGTTCTCTGACTTCCCTGGGCCTCAGTTTTCTTACCTAATGCAGGGATAATATGAGATACCCATATGGTTACTATAAAAATTAAATGGAAAATTACATGTATAGCATTCAATTTACAGTAGATGCTTAACAAATGTATATTCTTTTCTCTTTCACTAGGCATTCCAGAGCTGAAGGATTATTAATTCTCAGGTTAGGGCAGTAGTGCTTCAGCTTAGACCTCACAGCATCTTCTGGTTAACAACAATTTTTTTTTGAAACTAAAGTTATCTTCTCTAGAAGAAAAAGCACTGAACTCATAGACCTATCTAGCAGTGATGACCTACAGACAAGAAGGGATGGCCAGAAAAGCATTAGGGCAAAGGAAAGAGGTTCTGTCCAAGAACGGGCACCAGGACCAGTTAGATCTGAAAAAGCCTAGGAAACTAGCTCAGATCAGTTGCCTGGCTTCTAATTTTTTGAAAAGCTATTGTTAATTCCCTGGTCACTGGCTCCTTGGCATACTTATCTATGGCTCTAAGAGTAAAGAAAATTAGCAACAGACTTTAGCTCCTAAGTAGTGGAAGTAGGAAATTTTACAGATACACATAGAATATTAAAAAGACATAAAACTGAAAATTAAATATAAAATTAAAAATTAAAATCTGAATTTGATGGCTTAGCTGCAGCTAAAATAGAAGCAGAACCACACAATCACACAAAGCTCAAGTCTTTGTTTATATGAGATTATATGTATCTGAAAAAATTAAACTAAATTATGTACCATCATGTATAACTAATTTTTAACCACTGTAACAACAGAACATTAGTAACTGCATTTCATTATAGTTAGCAATTGAAATATAGTTAAAGACAAAATCAAGTGGGAAGTCCAGCCTCTGGTCCTTTAAGAGAATACATTTAAAGACTCCCTAACAAATGAATAATAATTTACTTTTAATTTAATAAAAGTAATAGGTTCCTAGTAAACAAAAACAAGAAAAAAGCACAAACTCAGATTCAGTTATTTTAAAAGTGAGAGAAAAATGTTTTAAAGTTGAACAACCACAAGATTTAAAAGACATTTTTCTTACTTGAGCTTTAGCTCGGTTGTGATCCAAACGAGTCAAGCAACTGAAGTTCTCCTTGGGGATGGATGGAGCCGACTTGGAAGCAGTCAGGCAGTTGGTATTGGCTGGATTACCCACAACAATAACCTAGGAGGAATGGAAGGCACTGAAGAGTTACAGACTATATAGTTACTAACTAATCTATGTTAAAATTTGACTGAAAATGTCTAACAGGTAGCCTTTGTACAGGGGAGGCCTGGGAAACACCAAATACAATATAGCATAGGAAAATGCATTTTAAGTTATAAAAATCTTTTATAAAATGGTAATAAAAAATTTTGAAATAATATCAGATTTATAGAAAAGTTACAACCATATTACAGAGACTGACTCCCATATATCTTTTTTTTTTTTGGTACCTCTTTTGACAAGCTGTAGACAAGATACTTCATTGTCTCTAAGTAGTGCAGTGCTGGCAAATATTTCTCACGAACAAGGACGCTTTGCAGAGGTGGAATTACTGTGCAAGGAGTACTTTACCTCCAAATAGCCTGCAATTTAGCAGTCTGAACAATCTTCTGATCTTTTACTGGCACCTGTGGATTTCTATTAAACTCATTTATACTATTTTCTGTGATGACAGAAAATAAGTTAACTATTTAAAATGAAGTGCACAGAAAGCAAAAAATGCAGATATCTATGAAATGTTATTGATAGAACATTATAATGGGCAACTTAAAAAATCTTAAAAAATTTTCTTTCACCTTTTTTTGAAAGATAGGAAAGTATATGGAAATCAGTTAAACCTTTAACCGGCAAGCCTATTTGCTGGGTGACAATTAAGTTCTAGTTAATTGATAGTTCACTAATAAAAGAAGGTTTGGCTGGGCGTGGTGGCTCACACCTGTAATCCCAGCACTTTGGGAGGCCAAGACAGGTGGATCACCTGAGGTCAGGAGTTCGAGACCAGCCAGGCCAACATGGTGAAATCCCGTCTCTACTAAAAATACAAAAATTATCTGGGTGTGGTGGCGCGCAACTGTAGTCCCAGCTACTCACGAGGCTGAGACAGGAGAATCGCTTGAACCCGGGAGGCAGAGGTTGCAGTGAGCCAAGATTGCACCACTGCACTCCAGCCTGGGTGACAGAGCAAGACTCCGTCTCAAAAAAAATAAAATAAAATAAAAAATAAATAAATAAATAAAAAATAAAAAAGGCTTACTGCAATATTAAGACATATTAGAATCTAAAGTAAATAGTTTGAACACAAAGAGAGAACTATAAGTCATACTGACTCAATTCTTGAAGAGACAAGCATATTAAAATTCCTCTGCATTAAGAAAATCTGAGCATTCAGAAACCACTATCTTCTATTCCTGAGAATAAACTTACCTTACAGCTAGCTATCTCCTTTCACAATCACACACAAATTTAAATGTCTAAATAAATAAATATTCCCATGCAGCAAAAATGCACCAGAAGGTCCTGTGCCTTCTCTATATGTTTAAGAACTAATACTAAATTTTCACGTTATACTAATAGGAAAAATATTTTTGAGCACTCTGAATATAGATTTCTACACTGTAAGAAAAAACCCAGAAAGGGAGAGCTTATCAAGCAAAACTCTAGAGCCGTATTTACTGATGATTGTACAGAACTAGAAAAAAGGGCAAATAATTTTGGTTTTGCTTAAATGCTAAAAGCATAAGTTTCAAATGCTAATAATGAAAAATCACATAAAATACAGCGTTGGTCACCTTAACTGACTTCTTGGCGTATTTATCTAAGGCTGCACCCTGGGATTTGAAGATTTTCACATTTGCTTTCAGTAAATCTTTTCTCTCCATGCCTTCCCTTCTTGGCATGGAGCCCACAAGAATGGCCACATCCAGGTCTTTGAAGGCAACCTCTTCTTTATCTGTTGCGATGACATCTGTGGACATGGCAATAAATACGCAGAGCTACTTAAACATCAAAGTTTGAAGTTTTCTTTTTCATATTGAATCTACCCATTAATTCTTTCACTTGTTGCAAGTGTTTACATATCACACTGATATACATTTCAGGAGCCTAAGAAAGATAATATATTAATTTAACAATCATAACATTAGAAATGTCAATAGATTTATTTTGCTTTTCCTGTTTCAATAATTATCTTAAATGTCAAAACTCCATAGCTTTTATCTTTTATAATCATATATGATGCAAGATATAATGACGACTTTTGAAGTGACACTTGTTATTCACACTAATTACCACACAACACAAAAGAGCAACTAATTCACCTAACCTTTAAACTACAATTACTTTAAGGTCTAAGACACCAATCACAAATTTAAAAATAATAAATGTTTATTGAGGAGTTTTGTGCCAGGATAATGCTAAGAGATTTATATTACTATCAAATTTAATCTTCACATTTTATAGATGGAGACACTGAGGTTTAAAGAGATTAACTCGCCACCATCAAAAGATAATGGAGCTGTAATTCCAGCCTAGGTTGGTCCAGAGTTCAACCACTACGCTCCAGTGCTAGTACAATAAGCAAACATCACTTGCTTTTTGACTAAAGAACATAAGTCATCGCACTTCTTTGTTGATTGTATTAAAAAAGCTATGACCAACATTCAGCATTTTCACTGGAAAATTGGCTAGTTGCATCATAGTCAAGGCTGCCATAAGTCTGAAAATGGGCATAGACAGGAACACCAGTTGGAGAAAAAAAAAATTATCTTCCTCTTTCCCAGTCACATGTCCTTATTTGCTGAACTTTCCCTTCCCTGTCATATTCATATCTGGCAGAGGACAAACCAACAGCAATCTGGGCCCTTTAGAGAAAAAGCACAGGGAACTCAGCAGAGAAAGGAATACAAATGGGAAAAAGCAGCAAAGCTGATTTGGAAAGAGCTGTGGGTGAGAAAAGGGAACCAACAGAATAGTGTGGGCAGTCATGTATTCTTCTACAGAACTTTGCAACCAAAAGACTTAGATGGCAGAGTATCCCTTCTAGCAAATGTTTATTCAACAGATGAAGAATTTTAAGGAAAGTTTTTCTTGGAAGGTATATATTATTTTGCTTTGTGCAAACTTCTAGGAGAGTATCATTAATTAATCCTTACCAAAAGAAAGACTATGATGAAGAAATAGCTGAAGAAAAATATTTAAATTAATTTAGAATATTTTAATAAACTTTTCGATCAAATTTAAGGCTTCCTTATTATATCTGTGTTATAGTTCAATGATTTGCAAAGGCCCTTAGCTGAGCTCTTCTGGGTTTTTTCAAACTATAGAGCATATGGTAAGGACAATTTACACTATGTCTCAACCTGATGATTGGTAGATGGGATGGGGACCGTGTAAGAGGAACCAACCAACTTCCAGAGCAATGTATAGCTATGAAGGACATCCTTCAAAACTGAGAAAGTTTTCCATTACAGGATGCTACTATTACCATTTAAGCAGACTCCGTAACAACACAATGTAGACAATTCCTACATTGTCTATAATGTGTGTGTGTGTAGACAATTTCAGGTGTATAACCCTTGTGCAATATTACACTTAACTGGTATAATAAATTATATACACACACACACTGGGGAAAAAAGGATAGTCCTTTACCTGACATTGATTGTTGCTCATTTCTTACCCTTATTTATCCTTGGTATACATAAGTAGTTAATAAGTAGTGGTAGTTCAAAATAAAAAAATCCTCTTATGAAATAATTTCTAATTGAGAGCCTTTAACAAAAACCTAAAACCTGTATTTTGTAAGAAATCAAATACCATAAAATCCCTTCTCCACTCCCCAACCCACCTTTCAGGAGGGGAAGGGCACAGTCTTGCAGTTCCATTAGGACACCGTCCAGGACACCCATCATGGGGGTGATATCCAACAGCACAAGAATTATAGGCTACCAAATAGCAAGGACAGCATCTGTTAGTGTAGGCTATTTCATTTAGACACAAGAAAGTCTTTTCACATAGTTTTTATTTGGTATGTACATGCATGTAATTCCCATTAATTAGTCATGATAATTATTTTAGGAGGTCAGGTATCTAGCACTATGCCACTTTCAGAAAGAAGGATGCTATAAAACCAGCATTGGTTTGCTAACAGACACAGTGAGAGGAATCACCACTACTCAATTTTAACAGTATATGAAAAAAACATTAAACTGAGTGACATGCCATAGCTTGCTCTTATTGTTAATAGCTGTATATTTGATTTCAGTTCATGGAAAGCTAAGTACAGTATCTGACATGAAAGAATAATTCAGTATCCATGGATCAAGAAACTGAATAAATGAATACCTTAGAAAAGGATTTTAGTGTATATTAATCAGGCTTGCTGGAAGTCGGAGTGCCTGCTTCAGCTGGGAAGCAGATTTCCTTACTCTTTTGGTTCCAAAGGCCATTTATGAACAAGGGAGTGCTTACTGAGTAACTCTCTCCCACATGACTGTAAGTTACTGTCATTAGTGATATCTCCCATTGACTGACACCTGCTGGTTGCACCAAGTCAACTGAGTACAATATATGGAAGAGTTCTCATTTGCAAAGTGTTTTCAGTGCCTGGAGGCGTACATATAAATACCTTAGTAGCTTCCATTTATAGCAATGTGCCTATTACATTTACTGGGATTACATATTCCTTCACTGTTTAACAATTTGTGTACAACTAAATACAGATTTTTATTAACCATATTCTTACTCTAATAACTTAAGATTTATAGACACCTGTTCCTACCTGATCTTTACCAAAGACAGATCCATTTCCAATACTGTACAGCAGTGAATATGCAATTTGACCAGCTGCTCCAGTCACAAGGACTCTGATTGGTTCAGACTGTAATGAAAAAGACCCATTAACATCTTTAAGTACTACTGTACCTTAAAAATATCCAGGATTTTAATCTATAGTAAGAAATCCACATACTTTAAAAGTGAATGTAAAATTTTAAAGTCCTTTTGCATCTGGCTCAGTAGAAAATGAATGTGCTGCATATTTACGTGGTGTTATTTAACTCTCACCATGTAGGGAGCTAAAAGTGTTACCCTGGATTTACTTACATAATCTTATCCACCTTTTTTGGGATATTTTACCACTAAAATAGGCTCAACAATGTTGATGTGTTCAGTATGTGGTGATCCAAACCCTGGCAGCCACTAGAGCCACACAAATCCTTATTATGCAAAGCCCCCACTCCCATCTGCTCAATATAATCTTCATACCAAGAAGAAGAGTGAAAGAGGCTAAAACTTTCCATTTACATTGAGCCAAAACATTTAAATAAGACAATTAATCGTGCTTCAACTTTGTCTGGAGGAGGAAAAACAAGATTTTTTATTTCGGGAGAAACAACAGCAACATGTAGTGACAGACAGCTGACAACCTGATTCCAAGGGAAAATTATTTTTAAAAGCAAGGAGGGAAGACATACAAACAGAGATTTCAACAGTTCCTGAACAAAATACAGACATAGAAACAAAGATAACTGATATTCAAAGTGATGACTCTGAGTAAAAAAAGACTAAGCTGACAGAATTTTAAAAGATAGAAATATATCTATTAAAAAGAACAAAACAATAATGTTTAGAAACGTAATGGGTAGGTTTAGTTAGACAGAAAAATTCAGTTAAGGTGAACCATTCCTTTCCCCGATAATGCTGGGTAAATGTACTTCCACTGTCACCTTTACCCCTACCTGCATGGAGAAATGGTCCACTGATGTGACTAAGCCTAGAAGTGTTTGGTTTCTTTTTACTTAAAGTTCCTTCTTCCAGATGAGAGTCACGTCTCTGAGACGAAACAAGGATGGATAGCCTCGAAGGCTTCTTTTAAGCTTCTGACACTAAGCTCTGAAAGTCAGCAGCACTCAGCAATTTGGTACTCACTCATAGAAGTCAAAGAAAAAAAAAATTTTCAAAAAAGAAGTGTCAGGCCAGGGATGGTGGCTCATGCCTGTAATCTCAGCACTTTGGGAGGCCGAGGCAGGCGGATCACCTGAGGTTGGGAGTTTGAGACCAGCCTGACCAATATGGAGAAACCCCGTCTCTACTAAAAATACAAAATTAGCTGGGTGTGGTGGCAGGCATCTCCCAGCTATTTGGAAGGCTGAGGCAGGTGAATCACTTGAACCCGGGAGGCAGAGGTTGAGTGAGTGGAGATCGTGCCATTGTATTCCAGCCTGGGCAACAAGAGCAAAACTCCTTCTCAAAAAAAAAAACAAAAAACAAACAAACAAAAACAAAAAGCGTCAACTGGTGTAGAGAAATGAATTTGATCATAGCCAACTACATACTACACAATATTTTTTTCTAATTTATTACTATTTATAGAAAAATCTTTAATGGCCTACACGTTTTTCATTCTGTCATTTTCCCTTCTTTCCTTGAAGTAGAGTAGGTGAGGAAAAGGGAATACAGGAAGAAATTATTACTCCCTTTCCCTTTAGAATATGAGATCCTTAAGGACAGGAACTTTGTCTATTTTATTTACTGCTGTATCTCAATTGCCTAGAACAACACCTGTCCTGTAGTTGGAACTCCGATATTTGCTTGAAGGAATAGCTGGGTCCTGTAAAACTATCAAAAAGATGGAAATGTATAAGAACTGTTTGAAAACATATGTAACGTGCTTTAAAAAATTTTTAAAGATATTTTATTTATTTAAGCTATTTCAGGCTGAGTGCAGTGGCTCACACTTACAATCCCAGCGCATTGTGCGGGGGGACAAGGCGGGTGGATCACTTGAGCCCAGGAGTTCGAGACCAGCCTGGGCAACATAGTGAAACCCTGTCTCTTAAAAAAACAATTTAGCTGGGTGTGGTGGCAGATGCTGTAGTTCCAGCCACTCAGGAGGCTGAGGTAGGAGAATCACTTGAGCCTTGGAAGTTAAGGCTACAGTGAGCCATTACTGTGTGAGTGCACTTCAGCCTTGGTGACAGAGTGAGATCCTGTCTCAAACAAAAACTTATTCATATATACTATGAAAACAAAAGGTATTTTATTCATATATATTATGTATTGAGAAAACTGGAAACTTAGTGACCACAATAGTTCCAACTATAGCTAACAAAATTGTCATTAGTACTAATGATATTACCTTATAAATCCACTGATGAACTGTTTTCTCATTTAATTCATTCATTAAACAAAACATCATTAAGTTCCTATCATGTACTTGGTACTATTTTAGGCCAGGGAATCCATTGGTGAATCACGTGAAGGAAACAAAAGGATACACCAATTTTCTAAAACGGGGCTAGAGAAGCAGTAGAGAGTAGTAATTAAAGAGATGGACTCTGGAGCCAGACTTTCTGTGTTCAAGTCCTGGCTCCACAACTCATTAACTGCATGCTCTAGGACAAGTTACTTAACCTTTCTGTATTATTTCCCCATAGTAAAATGGAGATAATAATAGCAATTACCTAACAAACAGAGTAGTTTTAAGGATTAAAAGAGTTAACACACAAAGCACTAAGAACAGTACGTAGTGAGTATTTATAATTATCATCACAGAATTTTCCTCTAAAGACTTTAATAGCCTGTGGTTTTCTATTTACATTTCTGTTGCTCTGTATTAGGCCATGAAGCGCTCTTGAGAACCTGTCTTTGATATGGATTTGCATTTCCACATAGTGTTCAAAAAGTATTTGTTGAATGAAGGAAGGTTAGGGTATAAAGTATGAACAGATACTACTTCAATGAACAGCAAACTAGGATAAGAAAAGGGGGGCTGGAGAGAGTGAAGATCACTATCTATTAACTTCCCATAAGGTCACCTATATGGTTAGAATAATGCAGTCAATTTTAGTAGCTACTTAAAAACATGTTCACAGTATCGCAGTCCTTAGTGAAGGGGTTGTGGCCACCTAATGAACAGTTAATTCCACCTCAGCAGTTTTCTTCTGTGTCTTTGGGGAAATTACTTTCCCAGCTAGGTAATTCCATCTTATTAATGGTAGTATGAGGCTTAGTTAGTGTTTGAATGTCTGAAGATGAAACAGAGAAAGAAAAGTCCATGTATGGTTCTTTCTGCTCTTCTGCAACATTGCAGTTGAAAAGCAGGAGGGTGGGAGAGTCCTGCTGACTTTCACAATGTTATAGTGTGAACATAGGTTACTATTCTTTGCTCAGATATCTGGGCAGTCTGCCAAGATCCAAAAAAGGAATGTCTTTGCTTTTAGCAGGGCACCAATGACTTTCCTGCAGATGCAGGCTCTGTGCTAACTTCTCAGCTATAAAGATTGAATTTAAGTGTCTCTGTTATTCCACAGACAGATCCACATATTTCTTTTTCACTTTCAAATTTATATATATTTCTAAATTACATGTATTTCTATAACACAAAAAACTAAGCATACCATTTAGATTCCTTCATACAGTTTATTTTGCTGTCACTCCCTATAGACAACAAGCAAAGAATCCTCCGCTTTGAATGAGCTTACAGAAGAAGGCTCTTTTCTAACTCTGTCCATTCACACACCCTCCTGAGGGGGCAGGGAAATTGAGTCATGTGTGAGTTTGCTGTCAGTTCCAGCAAACTGCCAGACAAATTCTTCCTCATGTTCTGTCTCTGTGTTATCTGGCACCCCAGTGACCTTCCAACGGTGGGGCCTTGCTAGGGAAACTAGCTAAGAATCTGGGGCCCAAAATCTCTGTGACCTTGGGAAAATTATCTGACCTCACCAGACTACATTATAAGAGTAGATAATATAATCTCCAAATTCCCTTTTAATTCTACAATTCCAGTATTTTGAACTGCAAGGAATAAAGCTATCAAGTCATCTACATGCTGATAACATATTTGAGTTTGTATATGCAGTATGAACTGGTAACTTCATCCGGAATCTCAGCTAGTAAAAATAAGTTTTCAGGGAGTTGAGTACACTGTCTCTCCCCCGCTGCGAGACCTCACTGCGGTGGTCCCTATAAAAATAAAAATTCAGAAAGACTTGGTAAGTGTAAGACACAATATAGAAAAATGGCAAGAGTGTGAGACTCTTGGGGCAAATCACATTCTCTCTGGGTCTCGATAAACTCAATTTTAAGATCTGAAGTGGGGAGATTCGTCAAGATGGCCTTTAAAAGAGCCCATTCAGTTCTAAAAGCAAAAAGTCCAAGGTTCTCAGATAATAAGTACCTCTGCTTTCTAGCTAAGGTTATTAGGACAGAAACTACCGAAACCATAATTTAAATGACTAATTATGTGACAAAACATTTAGGAAACCTAGGTTTAACACCTACTGGAAATTAGTAGCTGTCTCCACTGGCCCCGTTAGACAGGCAGAGAAAGTAATGCCCTTGCCTTGAAAACGTGTCTTTTCAGGTTCTGGGAAATTTCCAATTCATTCAAACATTTCTCCACATTCTCCAGCCATTTTAGTATTTTGCAGATAAAGTAGGAAAAACAGTCGCAACTATAAATACAAGCCATTGTATTGATAATATGAAGCGATTTCTCTGAGTTTGATGACAAATGTCACCTTCAAGCAGTACGCAGATTATTCCTACGCCAGAGTTCCTTCACCAACTCTCCCCCTCCCCCTCTCTTTCAGCAGAGACAAGCGATGGAGATGCAGGTTACCCAGGTCTTCCATGACAAAATGGTTACTCTGTTACATTTAAGAGAGGTGCTTCTGGAATTCACAACATACAGTTCAATAAAGAATATTTGCAGTAGTTATTTGGTTAGTGATGCTGTCACTTCAATATGTCCTGGCATTACAAAAAAGGTCAATGAACGGGTTCCAAATAACATTTTGAGAAATTAGATATGGCGGAAACACGTCTCCTGCAAACGCAGATCGTAATCTGGAGCACCTGGTAAATACTACCTTTCCAGCTTTTTGCTTTCAAGTTCCCTGTGACAAAAGCCGTTATAAACACTGTGGGCAAATGAGGAGAAAAAGGGGTTAGGACCCAACCTTTCCCTTCCATCGCAAACCTTATCGTCCTTATCAAACACCGTAACGTCCTTTGGAAAATAGCTGCAGCGTCGCATTTTGTCCTCCCGCCATGCAGCAGGATTAAGATCGCTCCTCTCCCAGGACAACTACTTCTCCAGAGTCCTCCTAAGAGCGCCCCATACCCCGCAAGGTGGAAATCAATCCCTTCCCATTACTGGGTCACTGCGACAATCCCCAGAAGATGAGTCCGAGCTTGCCAAAGGGCGCGAAGGACAGTGCCTTGCACAGCTGCCTCCCAAAAGTCCCTAAAGTGCAAGAAACCCCACACAAGGGCGCGAGAGCCAGAGGTGGGCAGGAACCCGGGGCCCACACTCACCATGATTGAAAACTGCGGGGACAATTTCAACAACTGCAAAATGAGCCTCAGAGAGTCAGGTCACCTCTACCGCGGAACTGACTCGGAGAGGGCGAGCGGTGTTAGCGAGAAAAGGCTCCGCTCCCGACGCGGCGCTCTCTGGGAACTGTAGTTTACGCTGTCCTGGTTGTGGCGCAATCTCCAAAGCATTTCCTTCAAGTGTTGAACTACACTTCCCGATACCAGAGGTTTTTTTCAAGCTCTTCTCACTGCGCTCTGCGCCGATTGCAAAGTAGTCCCTGAGGATGAGCCTCTGTGATTGGAGGACGACAACAAACGGATGGTTTGGGCTCAGGAGGAAAGGACCTGCCTGATGGCGCCCGGCAATTGGCGGGAGAGATAGCGTGTGTAACTCTAGGGAGGGGAGAATCACCCCTTAGCGACATCACCCCCACGCGCGTGACTGAGACTGCATCCTCCCATGAGGGTAAACGTGGGAGGTAAAGAGACCTTCCGCTGCGTAAAGCTGGATCGACCCGGAAACAAAATCTTTTAAAAAACGATTGACACTCTGGAGGGGCGGGGGAATTGATAAATTGGGACTACCGGACAGCTTCTCAGGTTGCTAAGCGACGAGGCGGGAGCGCACGCACACCCTGGCTGCTTTGTAGCACCTGAGGAAACTGTGGCGGCGGCGGCGGCGGCGTCCTGGAGACCCAAGAGACCAAGCGAGCGTGTCGCTCCCTCTCGGGTCCGAGGACCTAGCCCAGGAACCTTCTGCCCGGGGTAGTGTCTGGTGATGAGGCGAGAGTTTTGCTGGGACGCCTACTCCAAAGCGGCCGGGAGTCGCGCTTCTTCCCCACTCCCGAGACAGGTGAGCCCTGGCCCGAGGGCAAGGGGTTTTCTTTTAACCTTAGGATCCGGAATGCGGTTGGTGCGCCGTCCCGCTTTGCTTTTATCCGCTGTGCGGATGCCTGCAAGCTCGCCGGTCCCTTTTCTGAGCGGAGTATGAGGGCTGTGGGAATGCAGCTATTTTGGAGGGGGTGGTGCCCTGGAGTAGGTGCACCCCCGACCCCAAATGGAGCTCTTCCAGAGTTATATCAAAAATATTTATTGAGCATTTACTTTGTAGGAGGTGAGCCTCTCCCTCCAGGAGGTCACAGTATACGGTTCTAATTTGCTCTAAGCCCTCCGTGAATGTTGAGTTTTGTCCATTCCCTTTTGGAAGAAACAGGATGCGCCTTAAACCATCTTGAGTCTTAAAGTTATGCCAAACAGGCATTTCTAAGGAAAGGCTGGCAACTGAAGGGGAGACACTGGTTGTTTAGTCAGTCAGTCTCAGCTGGTAAAACAACTTAAGAGGTTCTCTTAAAAATTAATGCTGCCAAGAGAATTGCTGTGCTTTTTGAAAGCTTGTTTCTTGTGGATGTTAAAAGGAAGATATGATGCTCGGGAGTAGCATACACAGCATATACGTAATGAAAATGAATAAAACATCTCTATTAGATAGCATTGTTAGAACTTCCGTTTTTTCTCTGTCACTGATAAATGAATGCCAAGAAATATCTTTCAATTTTTCTCTATTTCATTTTGGAGGATTTGCTATTTTTGGAAAGAAATGTAATGCTTTACTTTTAGCATTTATTAATATCATACCTGAATGACTCTCCTTGTATCTCTTTATTCATTTGGCTCTCAGACCACATACTTTCCTGGTTTTCCTCTTTTGTTACTGGTTCTCAGTTCTGCGGAGTTTCTAAATTTTTTTCAGTTGTGATCTCTTAACATTGGGGTGCCTGTATTCTCTGTCTATACTAAATCCCTCAGTGAGCTAATTCATAAGTTGCATCACTTCAAATGCTACTTTTAATGTCAAAAACTCTCAAATTTTTGTGTCTAGTCCTGAATTAGTAGGTGTGCATTATTCTCAAACCTAGGTTCTCTGAGTTTTACTTTTTACTCTGAGCAGTTACGAAAAATTTCTCCCATTATCCTCCTAAATGAATTCTTCTACTAGCTGCTAACAGAAAGATTTTTCCATGTTGTTGTCCTTAAAAATATCATGATTTTACCTAATGTAAATGACGAGTTAATGGGTGCAGTACACCAACATGGCATATATACGTACATATGTAACAAACTTGCACGTTGTGCACATGTACCCTAGAACTTAAAGTATAACAAAACAATCTCATGATTTTTGTCCTTGATTTACAGTGAATTTTACAAGGGAGACTTTTTATAACCAGAATTCTCACTGCAGTCCTATAGCAGGACAGGACATTCCCATACTCCAAGAAGGCCACAAACATGTAAGCCCTCGTATTCCCATCCAGTCCAGATACACAGAATTGAAGTCACCTGTGTGGTAGTTCATGGGCCTTGTTCTGTTTATTGCTAGTTGCCCTTGTAAATCAAGTTAAGGAGCATATTAGCACTGATTGTAAGTTACTTTTCTCAGGTAATATAATACACTGCAAGAGAAGATGTTTGGTAAGGTGGGTATATCAGCACATTTCCAATTATACTAATAAGATTGTCTGTGTTCTCTTCCTTTTGAACCGTCTTTGGTAATAGCTAATGTCAAGTAGCACAATATATCATTGCACTTTCACTGTGAGTTTGAATCTCCAGGTGGTTTGTGAATGTGTTGCAGACATTCATTTTTTGTTAAGGCAACAAACAGAGCATTAAACTGTTATGCTATATTTGGAGATATGCTTAACATTTTTTTTGCCCAGCCTCGCGTTATTTAGTAAGGTAATATTTAATTCAAATTGTAGAAAATGTTTGAAATACCATTCTAACAACATCCAGCAAAGATATTAAAGGATCATTAAGTTTCAATTGATACCCAAGGCACTTCGGAACTCACAAGATCTTATGCTTTTTTATAGTATACAATTATTTAACCACAGCTAGGCGTGGTGGCTCACACTTGTAATCTCAGCACTTTGAGAGGCTAAAGCCGGAGGACTGCTTGAGTCGAAGAGTTTGAGACCAGCCTGGGCAATATACTGAGACCTTGTCTCTACAAAAAATTTTTAAAAAATTAGCTGAGTGTGGTGTTGTGCACCTGTAGTCCCAGCTCCTCAAGAGGCTGAGGTGGGAGGGTTGCTTGAGCCCAGTAAGCAGAGGTTGCACTGGCATCACTGCACCCCAGCCTGGGCGACAAAGGGAGATCCTGTCTCAAAAAAAAAAAAAAAAATTATTTAACCTTATATTAATTTTATCTGTAGCATATATAAAATTGTTATAGATCTAGTTAAAACTCATTCATCTTAATGTTTTCTTTAATGAAGTTCTATTACACTTTTAAGCTATTTTATAACAATTTTGTTATAATCTGGTTCCTTTTTGTTGAAAGTAACAATGTAATATTTAGAGAGTACTATAATGTAAAGATGCCTTTACATTGCTGTCTGTCTAAGTAGCTACATTTTTAGAAATATGTACTTTACCATAGGATCATGTAATTAGTAAACAGCCATGTTAGATAATGGAGTGTGATTGAAAATAGGATTATTTATAAAGCAAGATTAAGACTTGTGAAATAAATCAGAGACCAAATTATTACAAATATTTTTTAAAGGAAAGATTGCAGAGCTAAATAGTTGACCTTAGCTGAAAAAAAAAAATTTGGCTTTTTACCCTTTTTAAAATTTAAGTGTAATGCTAGGTATCTTGGAAATTATTTGTTGGCTTAAGTGACATGCAGGACATTTTTGAAAGTATTCTCAAGTAATTTCTTAAAATGAATATGTAGTATTTTAAAAATAATTATTACATTCACTTTAGTGAATCTTAAACATAGTAATTCCAAATTTAGTTATGGCAAAAATAAAAGTGCTTGTAATTTAATTTAAAACTGTAGTCTCAATGAGAACCACTTTATTACTATGTCTTATAATTTTATACATACACAATTTGTACACATTTTAAACTATAACATTTGACTAGAATTTTCAGGAATGGTGAAATACAGGATATTTTAATAGGATAAAAGTTTTAATCATGATCATTATGTAGTCAAGTTGCTTTGAGTGGTCAAGTGGTAGAATTGAGTGGAATAATTTGCTAGGACCTCCTCTTTTAACTTTAGTTAAACAAGATAAAACATTATTCATCAGGATTCTGTTTGATAATTACATGTTTCCAGAAGTATGAGCTACCTAACCTTGAGTTTTTTTCAAGTGAAAGGAGCAGAATTTATTGGTCTTAACTTTACTACCTAGCTGTGTGACCTTGAGCAAGTTTCCTGGTCTCTATAAATCTTCATTTATTAATAAAATGAGGCTAATAACACAGAGTGATCATTATATCTGGAAACATAATGTAGCAATTCCATTTCTTTACATACCCATTTAAATCAAGAGATGTACAAGATGTTCATAAGCACTGTTTCTAAGAGCACAGCTCTAGAAATTACCCATATGGCCATCAATAGGAAAATGTAAAAATATATTGAAAATGAATAGAACATAGCTACACACCAACATGGATTCATTGAAATCCATTGGATTGATTGAAAATGAATTCATTTTCATTGGATTCATTGAAAATGAATATAGCTACACACCAACATGGATGAGCATCAAAAATACAATGTTAATTGAAAAAAGCAAACCATATAATAATATATACATTATGATTTAATTTTTATAAAAATTAAAAATTTGCAACAAATACTGTTGTTCAGGATTTCATACACATCTGGTAAAACCATAAATAAGAGCAGAGGAATGATTAATTCAGAATTCAGGATAGTGGTTGCTTGGGGAGGAGAGTAGGAGACGGGGTACTGGGGTCTTCAAAATATTAGTAATCTACTTCTTTTTAAGCTGTGTTAGTATGTGGGTATTTATTCATTCATTTATTTATTTTGAGGCCATCTCACTCTGTTTCCCAGGCTGGAGTGCAGTAGTATGATCATATCACTGTAGCCGCGATTTCCTGGGCTCAAGTGATCCTCCTGCCTTGGCCACCCAAAGTGCTGGTATTATAGGCGTGAACCACTGCACATAGCCTGGTTTTATTTTTTGTTTTAGTTTAAGACATACATATACCTCTGACCACTCTTTTTTTTTTCTTATTCTTCTTTGAGATGTGGTCTCGCTAGGTTGCTGAGGCTGGTCTAGAATGCCTGGGCTTGAATGATCCTCCTGCCTCAGGCTCCCAGGTAGCTGGGACTACAGGTACTGACCACTCATATGTATCCTATTTTATATGAAACATGGTGACTTAGAACTTTATCTTTTATTATTGAACAACAAATTTGAGAGAGAATACAGTCACTCATGACACTAGTACCCTAAAATAACTATTTACATTTTTCAAAATTTCTTTCTTTTTTTTTTTTTGAAATGGAGTCTTGCTCTGTCGCCAGGCTGGAGTGCAGTGGCACAATCTTGGCTCACTGCAAGCTCCACTTCCTGGGTTCAAGCAATTCTTCTGCCTCAGCCTCCCGAATAGCTGGGACTACAGGCACGTGCCACCACACCCAGCTAATTTTTGTATTTTTAGTGGAGATGGGTTTTCACCATGTTGGTCAGATGATCTCGATCTCTTGACTTCGTGATCCGCCCGCCTGGCCTCCCAAAGTGCTTGGATTATAGGCATGAGCCACCGCGCTCTGCCAGGTTTTCAAAATTTCAAGGTTAAATTTAAATGACGTCTTGCTATTTGTCTTCAATTTGTCCCATTTGTTCTCTGTTCTCTCTTCTTTTCTTCCTTCTTTTTGATGAATTGAAATTTTTTACAATTCCATTTTATCTCCTTTATTGGCTTATTGACAGTAACTTTATTTTAGTGACTGTTGTAGGGTTTATAGCATACATCCTTTATCATAGTGTATTTTCAAGTGATACTATACCATTTCATGTATAAAAACCTGCCAATAATTTACTTCCATTTCTCCCTTCCTGACCACTTTACTTTTACATGTTATGAGCCCCATACAACATCATCGTTATTTTTGCTTAGTCAATTATTTTTAAAAGAGATTTAAATAGTGAGAAAATATCTTAAATATTCATCAATATGGTTACTATTTTCAGTCTTTTAATTTCTTTTTATAGATCTGTATTTCTAATATAATATGATTTTTCTTCTGTCTAATGTAGTTCCTTTTTAAAAATGTTTCTTGTGGTTAGGATTGGCTACTGAAAAATTCTCTCAGCTTTTGTATGTGTGGAAAAATATTTGTTTGAAAGATATTTTCACCGGATATAGAGTTTTAGATTGATAGTTTTTTCTTTCAGTACTTTGAAGATCTTGATCCACTGTTTTTTTTCATTTGCCTTGTTTCTGATTAAAAATCTGCTATCATCTTTATCTTTCTGTATTTGTACTTAAGTGTCTGTTTTTCTCTGGCTGCTTTTAACATTTTTCTCTTTATTACTGGTTTTGAGTAATTTCATTATGATGTGCCTTGCAAGTGTAGTCTTTTTTATGTTTCTTGTGCTTGGGGTTCATGGAGCTTCTTGGATCCATAGGTTTATAGTTTTCAATGAATTTGGGGAAATTTTGACCTTGTTTCTTGAAATACTTTTTTCTGTCTGCTCTTCGATTCTTGCGCTGTTTTGGGGATGACAGTTATATGTATTGTGAGCTGATTGAAGTTGTCTCACGGCTCATTGATGCTCTGTTTATTTTTAAAATTATCTTTTCTTTCTAGGTTTCATTTTGTAAAGTTTCTGTTGCTAGGTTTTCAAGGACACCAGTTTTTTATTTTGCAATGTCTAATATGCTATTCATTCTATCCAGTATATTTTTTATTTCACATATTGTTTTTATGTGTAGAAGTTGGATTTGGGTCTTTTAAAAAATATCTTTCATGTCTACTACATTTGTTTAACATGTGGAATACAGTTATAATCATTGTTTTAATATTCTAGTCTCCAGGTTATAACATGTCTGCCAGTCCTGGGTTGGTTTTAGTTAATTTTTATTTCCATTATGGGCCATATTTTTATGCTTCTTTGGAAGTCTGGTAATTTTTTTTATTAAATGTCAGATTGCGAATATTACATTTCTTTTTTTTTTTTTTTAAGATAGGGTTTTGCTCTATTGCCCAGGCTAGAGCTAGTGGCCAGTGCAGCCTCAACCTCCTAGGCTCAAGCAATCCTCCATCCTCAGCTCTCAAATAGCTGGGACTACAGGTGTGCACCGCCATACCTGGCTAATTTCTTGTAGTTTTTTGCAGATACAGGGTTTTGCCATGTTTCCAAGGCTGGTCTCAAACTCTAGGACTCAAACGATCCACCCGTCTCAGCCTCCCAAAGTGCTGGGATTATAGGCCTGAGCCACCATGCCCAGCCTGAATGATTTTATCTTTCTATAAATAACTTTGAGCTTTATTCTGTGATGCAATTAAATTATTTGAAATTAGTTTAATTCTTTCAAAACTTGCTTTTAAGATTTATTAAATATTAGTCAGGATTTGAGTATTGCTCAGCTACTAGGGGTAATAATTTCCTACTCCTGAGCCAAGACTTTTCTGCGTACTCTACCCAACGACTGTGAATCACAAAGTTTTTCTGTCGGGCTGTTGAGAACAGGCACTATTCCCAGCCCGATATGAGTGCCAAGCACTGTTATCTGTAATCATTTCTAGTTGCTCTTTCTCCAGCCTCATGGTTTGATCATATGCATGTGCTGTCAGTACTCAGCTGAATTCTCAAGCGGAACCCTCTGAAATTCTCTGGAGTTCTCTCTGTATGATTCTCCCTCTCCAGGGAACTAACTACCTTGTCTTCTCCAGTTTTTCAGTTCTGTCTGCTCAACTCAAGTTTGCCGGGCTACTCCTGGTTTCCCCTTCCTTGCACTGTACGTTCTCTCACACAAAGACATATGGAAATATGTCTTATGGAACTAAGCTCTAACACAGCTTTGTATGCCTTCTACGTTGGTTTTTAGTTCCTACTTTTTGGTGAAGAGAAGTGCTCTCTCTTACAAGCTCAGCTATTTTTTTTAGTCTTTTATTTTGAAATAATTTCAAATTTACTGAAGAGTTGTAAGAATAGTAAAAAGAACTTCTAAGGCCCCCTCAGTTAGATTTACCTTTTAAACATGTTGTCACATTTGCTTTATCACATGTTCCCACCACACTATCCCCTTGATTTTTTCTGAATCATTCGAGAGTAACTTGCAGACAATGTGTCCTTTTATATTCCTATATTCTTCAGTGAATATATTCCAAGAACAAGGCATTCTTTTGCTTAACCATTATACAGTTAAGAAACTTAACATTGATGTGTACAAGTATCTAATATACTCTCCTGTTGACACGCTGCCAGTTGTCTCAGTAATGTCCCATAATGTTTTTCCCCTCATACAGGATTGTGCATTTAATTTAGATGTCATATCTCTTTAATCTCCTGTAATCTGGAACAGTTTATCGGCCCTCTTTGTCTTTCATGACATTGACATTTCTGAAGAGTATAGGCTAGTTTTTTGGAGACCATCCCTCAATTTGGGTTTGTTTGATGTTTTTTTGTGGTTAAATTCAGGCTTGCATTTTTGGGAGGAAGATTACATAGGTGATGTTGTGGCCTTATCAGGGCATTAAATCAGTATGTCTTATTATTTATGATGTTGATTTTAATCATTTGGTTAAGGTATTCACCAGATTTCTTTACTATAAAATTACTATTTCTTCCCCCTATAATTAATAATCAGTGAGGACATACGTTGAGACTACATTAATATCCTGTTTCTCACCAAACTTTTACTCATAGTTTTAGCACTTATTGATTATTTTTGCCTGAATCAATTATTACTATGGTTGTAAAATGATTTTCAAAGTCTGTCATTTTTTCACCACTTAGTAAATGGCATTCTACTGTAAGTTTGAGTTTTTCCTTCTCATCTGCCTTTGTTTGCTGCTCCTACGTATAACAAATACTACAGACTGAGTGATTTATAAAGAATAGAAGTTTATTTGGCTCATAGTCCTGGAGGCTTGGAAGTCCAAGAGTGTGGCATTGGCTTCTGGTGAGGGTCATCTCATGGCAGAAGTCACCACATGGCAAGCAAGTGTGAGAGACAGAGAGGAAGGGGGCTGAACATATCAGGAGCCCACTCCCACAATAATTAACCCATTCTCCTGATAGCAACATTAACCAGTTTATGAGGACAGAACCCTCATGACCTAATCACCTCTTAAAGTCCCCACCTTTTAATACTATTACAATAGCATCAAATTTCAACATGAGATTTGGTGTAGACATCCAAACTAGCATTATCTATCTTGTCTGTCTGTCTGTCTATCTATCTGTGTATCTACCTACCTGCCTACCTACCTATCTAATCTATCTACTCCATTTGGATTCATGACTTCTCATTTTATTCAGTGGATTGCATTAGTACGAAAGGCTTTGTTTTTCTTTAAGTGATTGTTGATGATTTTTTCTTTTTCTTTTTCCTTTTTTTGAGATGGAGTCTAGCTCTGTTGCCCAGGCTGGAGTGCAATGGAGTGATGTTGACTCACCACAACCTCTGCCTCCTGGGTTCAAGTGATTCTCCTGCCTCAGCCTCCTGAGTAGCTGGGATTACAGGTGTGTGCCACCACACCCAGCTATGTTTTGTACTTTTAGTAGGGATAGGGTTTCCATGTTGGCCAGGCTGGTCTCAAACTCCTGACCTCCAGTGATCCACCCACCTTGGCCTCCCGAAGTGCTGGGATTACAGGCATGAACCACTGTGCCCAACCAGTTGATGACTTTTTTCTAATTTGGCATGACTTAATAAGAGGAAATGAGCTAAACATCAAGACAGATGATCTTTGATTTAGCATCTTTTATTTAACACTTATTTACTGGCCTCCAGACTGTGTGAGGTGCCCATTCCTAGTCCATTCAGGTTTATGTGTGGGGCACAGTTGGAGAAGACTTATGTTTAAAGCACACATGATCTTCTATTTAGCACTTTTAGTGAAAAGTGATATAAGATGCCCTTTCAATTATTTTCTGGAGAACGTAAGGAACAGAGACCACCTCAGGTGCTTTGTCATAGGATGCTATAGTGTAAGGATATGCATGATAATAAGAAGAGACAAATCTTGGCCACTTAGGAAGACCTCAGGGGAACCCAGGGAAAGCCAAACTGTGAGATTCCAATCCTATTCTCTCCTCTCCTAAATAGGAACAAATAGGGCCATTATTTGAGCCTCATTAAGAATAAGTGAATCTCATGGAGAATAGAATCGATAGGCCATTCTAGAATCTCAAAATGTTATGGGTTCTGTGTTACCTGTCCTAGCTTCATCAGTCCACAGATCTTAATTCTAGTGTTTTATCAATAACCTAACTTAACTTTTAAAATCTTTCTGCTTTTCTTCTTGCTCTTAATTATCTGGGTGTCCATAGTTCCTTAGAGAGACAGAGGTAGATTGGCCTGGGAGTTCATCGCTGCTGTTGTTTTGGCAGAGCTTCCCCTCCTAAGTTTCCCGTTTTACTTACCAACCTCCAGGCTATGTCAGGTGCCCATTCCCAGTCCACTCAGGTGAGGGCACAGTTGGAGAGGAATCATGATGTTTAGAACACATATTTCTTTTCATGGAATATCTTGTGGCTCCCCTTGTGGTAGGGTTGGTGGAAAGTGCAGTTTTCATAAGTTGCTACTATAGATATAATTGGCAATATGGATTTGCATCCTGTTCTTCATCCTAAAGACAGAGTCCTACTCAGAGCTGTGCTCTGTCTGTAGGTAATATAAGCTAAGTGGTTTACTTTTTGAGTTATTTTCGGGATACTAATATGGTGAGATTTATTTAAATTTATTTTAAATAATGATAATGCTGAAAATTGGTATAAAACTGGGACAAGGATTTCCAGTAATTTGATACCTTGTATTATTCACTAAAATTGTTATGAAACCATGACTGTTAATTGAGTCTGCCTTATTAATTTGGCCTGATTAAGAGATATAAATATAACACAGTGTATTTTTTTAACTTTTCCGTTATTACCGCATCATTTAGTATTTCCTTAAAAGAGCTATTCAGTATTTCTGTGAACATCTGTGTAGATTGTTTGCAGTTAACATTTTCCAGAAGCCAAAACTAGACTTCCCACAATGTATAATTTACCTTTGAAGATTTCCTGTGTTGGGTATCACTTGTTCATGTGTTCTTGTTATTTAATATGAATGAAATATTAATAACTAATTGTTTAAAGTGCAGTATTTAAGTTAATTCCATGTATAATTAAAAAATTTAAATACATTAACATTTCACAACATAGTCTATGATTGGGATTAGGACTGTTTGTGTTTGCTGTTCAAATATTCAGTATAATATTTGATATTTGGATAAACTGCTATTTTTCATATCAAGTATATTTGTTTAAAATTTTAGAGGGGATATACCAGGGAGCTTGGAAAATTTGTATTTGACATAAAATTATTTGATTATTTTCAGATATTAAAAATGTAGAACAGTTTTTGGCAATCTCACAGGCTTACATGACTATTAGATTTTGCAGGTTTGCATCCTTTAATGATATGTTACTTTTTCTGTCTACATAAAATATTTAATTTCTGGGTCATGCTTGAAATGGGATAAAGGAAGGGAAAAATGAGATGAGATGCCTTTTCACTTCTTTTCTAGAGAACATAAAGCTGTTTCATTTCCATTCAGCAAACTCTCCCAAACAATAAAATTTATTTAGAGGAAACATATCTTTAATTTAAGGTACAATACTTTCCATGTACATTGTGTGAATTGTTAAGGGTGTTGACAGTTAAAAAGCTGTCTGACTGAACCAATTATTTACAACAAGCCCAGGCCAGCCAGAACTACTTTGGGAAGGGATATAGACTTACTAATATAAGGCAAGATTACTCTAGAGACATGAAGTCTGGGTTTTGGCTTCAGGAAATATCACTTTGGAAATTACACTTTAGGTCAGATTAAATATAAAAAGTTGAAATATGCATCTAAAATGAATTAAGTTACCATATTGACTAGAACTTCTTGATTGCAAAGGGATCTTTAAAAAGCATTTTTATTACTGTTATTTGAAATTACATTCAGAATGTTTGAAACTGCATTGTGGAACTACCTTATAGTGAAGACTTCAAAAGAACATGGTCTTTTCTGGCTATGAAAATCTGATTTTATTATTAAGTTGCCTGTGAGAAACCTGTTAATGATGGATATTTATATATCATTTATGATATAATTAGAAGTATATATTTGGTCTCTGCCCCTGGTTCCTGGTACACAACAACCCAAACCCTTGGAATCTCTAAAGTGATAAGTGTTTTTTGTATGCTAGTGAGATGACTGGTAGCTGGAGAGTCCTGGATAGCCTCAGGATTGGGGGGCTGGTTGCCAGAGGAGCCAACTGTGATTAGAGGGTTGGCTCTTTCAGCTGAACCCCACAACCTCTAGAAGCTGAAGGTTGGATAGATTCTGTCATGACTATTGATCAATCAATCATGCCTACATAAAGAAACCTCCATAAAACCCCAAAAGGACAGGGTTCAGAGAGCTTCTGGATAGTTGAACAGCTGGCGGTGCCTGCAGAGTGGCATGCCCAAAGAGGACATGGCACTCTGTGCCCCTTCCCACATGCCTTGCCTTATGCATTTCTTCCATCTGGCTGTTCATCTGTATCCTTTGTAGTAACCTTTATGATAAATGGATAAGTATAAGTAAAGTGTTTCTCTGAGTTCTGGGAGCCACACTAGCAAATTAATTGAACCCAAAAAGGGGTTCGTGGGAACCCTGATATATAGCCAGTTGGTCAGATGCGCAGGTCACAACATGGGGTTTGTGATTGACATCAGAAGTGGGGGGTGGGGGACAGTCTTGTGGGACTGAGTCGTTACCTGTGGGATCCGATGTTATCTCTAGGTAGATAATGTCAGAATTGACTTAAATTATAGGACAACGCATTTGGTATCTGCTAGAGAATTGCTTATAGTGTGCAGAGAAATGCACGTACATCTGGTATGAGAAATGTGTTGAGTGGTGTGTGAGGGTAGGAAAAACACTTTGGTTTGTCCTGTCTCTATACTGTGTCTAATTGAAAAAATAAAATTACTTAACTGTGTGCCTGTAAAAAGGAAATAAACTCTTAATGCCAAATTATGAATTGTGCTTTCATTGTATTAAAATAGTTTACAACTAGATGAAGAGTTAAAATGCCAGAGTTAGTCTAGGATTCATGTTATTTACTGGATTCATATTCTAAATAATATAAATTATCTCCCATTTAAATATTGGCACAGTTATTTTCTATATTGTCTATTATATACATACGCACACATGTGTTTGTATATACTGAATGCTGTATACTTTATATGTGTCTCTGTGTCGTATAGTAAATAAGACATTTTTAGTAGTATACAGTATACTGTATAGTAAATAAGATATATTTAGTAGTATACAGTATATATACTGTATAGTAAATACCTTTGGTAGTATACCGTATATATACTATAGTAAATAAGATCTTTAGTTATATAGTATATATACAGTATATATACTATATATACTGTATATATACAGTATATACTATATATACAGTATATATACTGTATATACTATATATACTATATACTATATATACAGTATATATACTGTATATATACTGTATATGTATACTATATATACCGTATATATATACAGTATATATATACAGTATATACTATATACAGTATATATACTGTATATACTGTATATACTGTATATATACTGTATATACTATATATACTGTATATATATACTGTATATACTATATATACTGTATATATACTGTATATACTATATACTGTATATATACTGTATATACCGTATATACTGTATATACCATATATACCATATATACTGTGTATATATGTACATACTATATATATACATACTATATATGTGTATATAATATGTATTATGTATAGAGAGACATACTATCTATAGTAGAGAACAATACATTTCTAGACTATTTCTATTATGTAACATAGAGAAATAATCATTGTATTGATCCCAAGTCTGTTTTGTTATGGTAGTTGTCCCCTAGGCAGCCCTCCTTTGCCATGTTTTTCAAGGTTGCATTACAGAATTATTGATGACAGATATGTATGTTGTCTTTCTATTTTAACCCTCTACCAAGCAGACCATTTTTAAAGGATAAGGTTAAAAAGTGAATATGATCATGATTCTCAAAAAAATATAAAATGATAATTTGTCAAATATTATATTTAACTCAATAATGATATTATTGCCTGTTGAAGTACCACATATTGAATGCAAAACTGGCAAAACTGATGAATATCCACTGAGCAATAATCAGTTCCATTTTACAGGACATAATTTGCATTTCTATGGACAGGAATTGTTTGTATTATTATCAGTTTTCTACAACTTTTCTCTCTACTGAGTTGTAGCATGGCCTAGTTAATGACAGACAAATGGACAAGCTAGCCAAAACACTCACTGAATTTCAGTCTTTTACATTTTTTTTTCTTATTGTTCAATACTGGTACCCCTGGTACTTCATATTAGCTTGATTTTAGTAGCTTCAGTAGAGTAATTGATTCATGTCTACCCATGTTTTTAAGTTATTCATGTCTACCCAAGATGGAAATTCTGTGAGGGTAGGCACCTTAAAATGCATGAATCTATAAATGAATAAAATGATGTTCTTGGTATAAAAGCACAAATTGATTGGTTAAAAACTGTGTCCTGATTCAGAAAGTAGAAGAAAATAGGGATTTTCTAAATCTAATCTTATTTCAGTTGCTATCGGGGGAAATTCAGCCAGATATCGGGTAAAATTCACCCCCGATATTTCACGTAGGTTCTTTTCTATCTTCCCTAAGTGTCGGCCAGTCTGAGAAATAAAGGGACAGAGTACAAAAGAGAGAAATGTTAAAGCTGGGTGTCCGGGGGAGACATCACATGTCGGCAGCTTCCGTGATGCCCCCTGAGCTGTAAAACCAGCAGGTTTTTATTAGTGATTTTCAAAAGGGGAGGGAGTGTATGAATAGGGTGTGGGTCACAGACATCACGTGCTGCACAAGGTAATAGAATATCACAAGGCAAATGGAGGCAGGGTAAGATCACAGGACCACAGGACCAGGGTGAAATTAAAATTGCTAATGAAGTTTTGGGCACACATTGTCATTGATAACATCTTATCAGGAGACAGGGTTTAAGAGCAGACAACCAGTCTGACCAAAATTTATTAGGCAGGAATTTCCTCGTCCTAATAAGCCTGGGAGTGCTACGGGAGACTGGGGCTTATTTTATCCCTACTGCTTCAACCATAAAAGACGGCTGCCCCCTGAAGCGGCCATTTTAGAGGCCTACCCTCAGGGACGCATTCTCTTTCTCAGGAATGTTCCTTGCTGAGAAAAAGAATTCAGCGGTATTTCTCCCATTTGCTTTTGAAAGAAGAGGAATATGGCTCTGTTCCACCTGGCTCACTGGCGGTCAGAGTTTAAGGTTATCTCTCTTGTTCCCTGAACATTGCTGTTATCCTGTTCTTTTTTCAAGGTGCCCAGATTTCATATTGTTCAAACACACATGCTCTACAAACAATTTGTGCAGTTAACGCAATCATCACAGGGTCCTGAGGCGGCATACATCCTCCTCAGTTTACGAAGGTGATGGGATTAAGAGATTAAAGTAAAAACAGGCATAGGAAATCACAAGGGTATTGATTGGGGAAGTGATAAGTGTCCATGAAATCTTCACAATTTATGGTCAGAGATTGCAGTAAAGACAGGCATAAGAAATTATTAAAGTATTAATTTGGGGAACTAATAAATGTCCATGAAATCTTCACAATCCACATTCTTCTGCCATGGCTTCAGCCGATCCCTCCGTTCAGGGTCCCTGACTTCCCACAACAAGTTGCAATGAGGGAGCCAGTTATATAAAGGAATCCAGCAACGAATCCTTTTTCTTTTTTTTCTTTTTTTTTTTTTTTTTTTTTGAGGCAGGTCTTGCTCTGTTGCTCAGGCTAAAGTTCAGTGGCATGATCATGGCTCACTGCAGCCTCTACTTCCTGGGCTCAAGTGATCCTGGTCTCAGTCTCTTGAGTAGCTAGGAGTACAGGCACATGCCACCAGCCAATTAAAAAATTATTTTTTTTAAGAGACAGGGTCTTGCTATTTTGCCCGGGCTGCTCTCAGACTCTTGGCCCCAGTCAATCCTCCTGCCTTGGCCTCCAAAAGTGCTGGGATTATAGGTGTGAGCCACTATGCCTGGCCAATGAATACTTTTGAAGAGCGGAAATCCTCTTCTAACTAAAGTTATTTCTTGCCTTATGTGTTTTAAAAATGAGAACTTTGTATATCAGATTTTAAGTTGGGCATAACTTTTCACTCCAAAATAATTAGAAGCATTGAACCAAGGAAAAAACAAGCATGACAAGTTATTTTTACAAATTTCTCATATTGCATGATTTTGCCCTCTTTACTCTCTTGCTAGTGATTTATGCTGTCCAACTTTTTTTTTTTTTTTTTTTTTTTTTTTTTTTTTGAGACAGAGTCTCACTCTGTCACCCAGCTGGAGTACAGTGGTGCAATCTGGGCTCACTGCAACCTCCACCTCCCAGGTTCAAGCGATTCTCCTGCCTCAGCCTCCTGAGTAGCTGGGATTACAGGCGCCCGCCACCATGCCCGGCTAATTTTTGTATTTTTAGTAGAGATGGGGTTTTGCCATGTTGACCAGGCTGGTCTCAAGCTCCTGACCTCAGGTGATCCGCCCACCTTGGCCTCCCAAAGTCCTGGGATTATAGGCATGAGCCACCATGCCGCGCCTACTGTCCAATTTATAATTAATAACAACATATTAGAAATAACTTACAGCTGGATACCCTTTTTATCTGGGGCAAATACTACACATGATAAGGTAGTTTCTACCTATCTACTCCTGGCAGTTAGACTGAGCCAATCAGATAGTTCTGCCCAGAGAGCTTACTCTTAAGGAAACAATTGGTGTTAGATTAGTTAGATTAGATGAAGTAGCTGTGGAATAGTTGTGAGTCTAGCAGTATGGTGGTAGGGAGTGAGGAAAAGTATTCAGTGGGTTAAGGGATATGGGACTGGAATACACAATATAGGATTTTTGCCATTCCTTGCCTCCTTTGGTTTCCTCTGGAGTCTGATTATCTATACGTCCACTGCTTCTGTGATTTGCCTGACTTCTTTGCAGTAATTTTCCTTTCTGTTAAAGTTTACTGGAGTTGGTTTCTGTTGTTTTAAACAAAGCGAGAAGGAGAAAAAACCAAGTACATGATTATGTGTCTGGGCAGATGATCATTATCCAGTTTACATGGGAGAGAGTAAAATATATATAAAATATATGTGGGAAAAATAGAAACAGTGCTGAAATAATTAGGTTGCTGAATTATAACCCAGTAGACTACATGAATTAACTTATGGTATGATACGAATAACTATGAATATATCATGTTGAAGCATTGTAGTTCATCTTTCACCTGATGGTCTTGTGTCCAAGAATGTTTGAATATTTAAAACTTTTCTGGCATCTTAAAATACGAGCCACTTCTAGTAATGGTGGAGTAGGTCATATTGAACTAATCCTTTTAGAGAAAACCATGATAAATTCTGGACAAAATACAGAAAACCCACAACTCTCTGAAGGCACTGGAGAGTGACCATAGCAGGCATAAACTGAAAGGAAGTCTATACTTAGAAAGAGGGAGTATCACTGAATAAACAAAAATGAGGTTTTGTTGCCAGCAGACCTTCACTGCAAGAAATGCTAAAGGAAATTCTTCAGGCTGAAAGGAAATGATACCAGATGGAAACTTGGATCTGAGGAATGGAGAACTCCAGAAATGGTAAGTATATGGGTAAATATATTTATTTCTCTCAATTAAAAAAATGACTAAGTTTAAAAATTATAACATTCTTCTGTGAGGTTTGTGGCATATGTAAATATAGTACACTGATTTATTTTACACACGAGGAAAGTGACACATGGTAATGTTAAATAATTTACCCTGACCGGGCGCGGTGGCTTATGCCTGTAATCCCAGCACTTTGGGAGGCCGAGGCAGGCAAATCATGAGGTCAGGAGATCGAGACCATACTGGCTAACACGGTGAAACCCTGTCTCTACTGAAAAAAAAAATACCAAAAATTAGCTGGACCTAGTGGCACGCACCTGTAGTCCCAGCTATTCAGGAGGCTAAGGCAGGAGAATCGCTTGAACCAAGAGGCGGAGGTTGCAGTGAGCTGAGATCGCGCCACTGCACTCCAGCCTGGGTGACAGAATGAGACTCCACCTCAAAAAAAAAAAGAAAAAAAAAATTTACCCAAAGTTTCATAAAGTGTAAGTGGCAGAGCAAGGATTTGAACACAGTGTGTCTAACTTCAGAGTTTATGCTCCAACCTACTATATTATACACCTCAGAAAATGAAAACTGAATTAAACTTCATGACTAGCATATGGCAAATAAAATACAATATATGAATAAACTAAAAGTATTTGTCAAAAATATGAAATATGAGAAACATTTAATTCCCATCTCTAGTGTACTTGGCATTCTGTTTTTCCTACATATAATATAGACACTTCAATTTCTCCCCTGTAAACATGATAATGATCATCTACCTAGATGTATCCCTGTGGTTAATCCCTAGGGCAGGTAATACCTATCCCAAGTTCATCATCCCTTGGCTTTATTTTGTCACTTAGCCCTTCCTTTGCTCTCACAACCCCTATTTTAATATGTTTGACTGGAAAACAAGAGCCGACAGCCTAGAGTAGGAAAGCTAAGGGAAAAGTTGATGAGGTGAAGGTTAAGGGGAGGATAGAAAAATCAGGCTATTCTTTGGTGGGGAAGGACATAAACATCCATCAAGTTCATAAAAATTCTCTGTGTTTTGTCCAGTTTGAGAATGCATGATAATACATATGTTTTCAGACCTTTTTTAAGTAGCAAAGAACCCTTTTTCCAAGTTATATATTTCATTTTATTGCAGTGTATAAAACAAATACATTGTTTACACGGGTGTTTTTGTACTTTTACATTTATAAATATTTGCATCAAGTTAATGGGATTAGCCATTTTTTGAAAAAGGCCAAATTTGAAAATTGGAGTTGTGGATGTCAGTTGTGATCTTAGTCTCAGCACCCAGTTATTTCTGTAGTTTTAGTGAATAAGTATTGAGATAAGTGGTGAAAATGGCCCTACTAACAGAAGCAGGGAGCCAGTCATTCAACCACATCCTTAACCCCTTTTCTTGAGCTGTCTTTTGTGATTTTAACTATATATAGGTACTCGGGGTTCAAAGCATATGAGAGAGTCTGAAGGTGTTTTAAAACTACCCATTGGGGGTACTTTCAATGCTATATATAGTCAGATAGTCCTTTCTGAGGGCTTCTAAGTAAACTGAAAATATGCTTGCTAGCCCCATCTACCAGGATACAGCAAATTTCATGTAGGTGGGGAATTTGGGGGGAAATAGTTATCAACACACTGTTAACTGGCTACTTGATTCTGCATGTCAGTGGTAGCTCTGACCCACTGAGCCCTTGCCCACGTGAGTTAGCAAATGTTTGTGAGGAAATTGAGTACAGGCTCCCAGCACTAAAGCTATAGAAGGAAGAAAGCCAGGTGTTCAATATCAGGTAGGATAGCGCTTATAATCTTTGGACCTTCCTGTCTTTTTTTTGTCATGACATTGCTTCCTTGGGCTTTCCCATTCTGCTGGATCTTTCTTTTTTGCATTGGTGACATAGTATAGCTTTAGCTAGATATATGTGAAACAACACATAACATATATAAGGCCAAAGGAAAAAAAAATACGTGTACCTGCTCTCCAGCTTAAGAAATAGAACATTAACAGTGCTTTTGAACCACCTACAGATCCCTTCCCAATTGCATTCTTCTTTTTCCTCACCAGTGATAACCATTGTCTCAAGTTTTTAGTTAATTATTCTCTTGGTTTTCTTCATAGACTTTTCATTTGTATTCTAAATAGAAGGTTTCATTTTGATCATTTTTGAATTTTATAGAAATTAGCGTTTTTCTGCAGCTTGTTTCTTTGTTCAACATTGTTTTTGAGAGTCATCTATGTTGTTTTCTACCTTATACTTTATTTGTTCTCCATTTTCCATTTAATGACATTTAGGTTGTTTCCAGTTTTTAACTATTTCTAACATTGGTACTGTGGAAAATAAAGTAGAGATTCCTCTTCAAAGACTTTCCTCCCCATTTAATTAGGAATAAATAGTAACTTCTCTTAGAAGCAAAATTTATTCAAAGACCTGTGCTAACATTCTTAAATATCTGCTAGCCGTGATAAAGAAATCAATGTACTTTACGTTGTTAGCTCTCACAATTTAGCCTAAATATTTGCCCTGGCATGCTTATACTGGTCCAAGCAAGCATTAGGTCATAGCCTGTTTCTCTTCCTTATTTGAAGGTGTTTTTACCTTTCTTAGCGTTCCACAAGTTACTTCCTCCTTCCTTTGTTCTCCTCTGCCTTTGCCTCTTTTAACAAGTTCTAAGTTGCTAGCCAGTCAGGACAAATACAAAATGTGAGGTCCCATTCCAGCCAATGGAAACTGGACACAGCAGTAGGGTGGACGCGTCAGGTTATAAATGACCCTGTCTCCTTTGTTTGGTGTACTCTCGTGGCAAAACTGCTGGTGAGTGTACCCTTTCTGCAGGAAGTAAAAATGGCCTTGCTGAGTAAATTAAATTTATGTTCAAGTGCTATTTCTTTATGGCACTGGGAAACAAGCGTTTCAAATAGTACTATGTGCACTTTTATAAATATCTCCCATTACAAATGAGAGGCTGTTGTGGAATTTTTAGAGCTCTTTAGAGAGAGAGGTTTTTTTTTTTTTTTTTTTTTTTTTTTTAGGAATTTATTCAGCATTTATAGTCAGAGACTTCTTCCTTCTTTCTAACCTAAAGTAGTTATATTACTCTTAAACTTGTTTCCTTTTATTCTAGAAGGCATAGTAGTTGAACTAGATTGCTTGGGTTAAAAATTCCCAGCTCTCTCATGTTTGTTTAGTCTAGGGCAAGCTAATTAATCTCTCTGACCTTGTGCCTTCACCTGCAAACAACCTCATATGGCTGTCATAAGGATCATTGAATTAATACATGTAAGTGCCTGAAACATGGCAAACTTTCAGTAAATGTTAGCTCTTATTATTCTTAATCTACCCATAATGGAAGTGGAAAAAGCTGTCATTATTTTTTATGGGATACCCATTTGTACACTTAAATTCAGTACTCCTCAACCCTATTCTAAATTCAAAGGCATACTTATTGGATTTTAATTCAAATTATATCAAAATGAGGTATATAAAAAATTATTTATTCAATGAGTTTAACATCTACTGGATGCCTGGCATCGTGAAAGGCACTGGCCAAACAATGGTCAACTAAATTGACATGGTTTCTGCCCTTAAGAAACATCAGAGTCTAACAGAGAATAAAGATCGAAAAAAATAGACAAATATCGAATTTCAAACTGTTATTAGTGCTATGAAAATAAAGAATATGGGCTATGAAGGGGAAAAAAACAAGGGATGTCTACTTTAGAGGGAAGGATTGGGGAAAGCCTCTTTTAGCAACTGATATTTAAACTGTAACTGTAGCTAAGTAGGGGGAAAAGTGCTTCTTACAGAGGGATCAGCATGTGTCCAGCTCCTCAGGTGGGAGAGAGCCTGGCGTATTGGGGGCTCAAGAGAAGCTAGAGAGGCTAGAGCTTAGTGAACAAAGTGGGAGCTGCATGAAGTTAAGTTGAGAGTGTGATATAATGGGAAATGAAATATATACTTGGTCTTTGTTCCTGGTTTTTAGCACATAGCTTCTAAAACCCTTGCAATCTCTGTGGTTGATAAGAATGTCTTTTGTATGCTAAGATGACTGGTGGCTGGGGGTCCCTAGATAGTTTTGGAATGGGGGCTGGTAGCCAGAAAGACCAAGGGAAGGATAGGGTTTGAATTTTCAGCCCCACTCCCTGACCTCTAGGGGAGGGGAGAGGGGCTAGAGGTTGAGTTCAGTCAGCAATGTCCAGAGATTTAATTATTCACGCCTATTAATGAAACCTTTAACGCCACTAAATAACAGAGTTCAGAGCTTCTGGGTTGGTGAACACATTGCAGTGCTGGGAGGGTGGCAAGCCAGTAGAAGGCATGGAAGCCCTGTCCTAACCTTTCTCCCCACAACCACACCACCCCCGACCTCAACTCCACCCGACCCCTGCTGCCATTTGCCCTATGCATCTCTTGCATTTGGCTGTTGCTAAGTTGTATTCTTTATGATAAACTGGTAACAGTAAGTAAGGTTCCTTTCTCAGTTCTATGAGCCATTCTAGCAAATTACAGAACCTGAGGAGGGGGGTCGTGGGAACCCTTGAATATATAGCTAGTCAGTCATAAGTATCAGCAACAACATGGGACTTGCAACCAATATCTGAAGTGAGGACAGTCTTATGGGACTGAGCTCTTAAACCTGTAGAGTCTGTTGCTAATTCTGGATATTGTCAGGATTGAACTGAATTGTAAGACATCCAGTTGGTGTCCAGAGAATTGGAGAATTGCTTGGTGTGGAAAACCTCCACACATTTGGTGTCAGAAGTGTGAACCCAGAAAATCTGAGACAGGTCTCAGTTAATTTAGAAAGTTTATTTTGCCAAGGTTGAGGACGCGCCTGTGACACAGCTTCAGGAAGTCCTGACAACATGTGCCCAAAGTGGTCACAGCACAGCTTAGTTTTACACATTTAGGGAGACATGAGACATCAATCAATACAAGAAAGAAGTACATTGGCTCAGTCTGGAAAGGCAGGACAACTTGAAGCAAAGGCAGGACTAGAAGTGGGGAGAGCTTCCAGGTCACAGATAGGTGAGACACAAATGGTTACATTCTTTTGAGTTTCTAATTAGCTTTTCCAAAGGACGCAAATCAGATATCCATCTATCTCAGTGAGCAGAGGAGTGACTTTGAATTGAATGAGAGGCAGCTTTGCCCTAAGCAGCTTCCAGCTTGAGTTTTCTTTGGTGATTTTGGGGGACCAAGATATTTTCTTTTCACAGACGTATAAAAACAGATCAGAGTGGTACATTCAAGGTCCTACAAACCAAGTAAAGGGAAATGGATGGGAATTCTCGAAGAATTTGAGGTTGGAGAAGAGAAGGATCCATTTTATATCTTAAAGGATCTGTCTGTAGCATAGAGAAAGTACTGAATATAGATGAGTTAGGAGACTGTAATAGATTGTTGAGGTAGAAGATGATGGTGGCAGTGGATATAAAACTAGACATTCGGAAATATTTAGGATATAGAATAGACAGGACTGGGCGATGGCTATATATGTACCTGCAGATGGTGAGAGAGAGGGAGATGTCAAGGATAAGAGTTTTGACTAATCAATCTCCTTTGCAAAGTTTTAAATTGTGTTTGTGGTTTTTTATTCAACCTGCTCAGGTTTACAACTTTTCTCTTTAGTTATATAACCTATAATATAATTCAGTATTTTTTCAAAAATAGAGGCTTAACTAATGTGGGATTCCAGGTTATATATGCTGATTTCCTGCTTGCTTTTTAAGATTATCTATCAATATAGTAATTTATTCATTAATTCCTTGAGAATTTACATTTAGCAAGGCATTGGTAAGATACAATGATTCAGAAGTGAATTGAATGAAAGCACAATGCTCAACCACTGACACCTTATTTTTCTCAGTGACTCCTTGATGTTTTATTATACTATAATTCATATCCTATAGAGTTTAAATATTTCTTTAATTTTCTAAGGTTATTTAAAATACATACTTGTGTATTTTCAAGGTGTATATCTCCAGCTTATATTCTGTTGGTTCTGACCAACAGTCATCCATACATTTATTCAAACTCTTATTGAAGCGAATTGAATTTTCAGTCTATGTATTCATAACAAATTCATAAGTTTTATAAAAAATAACGCATTACTTTTTTTGGTCTTAAAACAATATCCTGCAAGCTTTGAAGGTTGAAAATTTTAAGTCTAATAATCTGGGATTTGATAATCATTCTGTGTTCAGCCTTTTCATGACCTTCATGCTTTAGGATAAATCTTGTTTTGCTTTCATCATTCTGGACAGTAGTCTGATCTTTTTTAAAAGTGCAGTTTTGGCCAGGTGCCGTGACTAACGCCTGTAATCCCAGCACCTTTGGAGGCCAAGGCGGCAGATCATGAGGTCAGGAGATCAAGACTATCCTGGCTAATATGGTGAAACACCATCTCTACTAAAAATACAAAAAATTAGCCAGGTATGGTGGCACGCACCTGTAATACTGGCAACTCGGGAGGCTGAGGCAGGAGAATTGCTTGAACCTGGGAGGTGGAGGTTGCAGTGAGCCAAGATCGTGCCACTGCACTCCAACCTGGGCGACAGAGCAAGACTCTGTCTCAAAAAAAAAAAAAAAAGTGCAGTTTTAAGCTTTAGTAACATCACAAGTATAAATACTATAGATTTAGAAAGAACATCATTTGAAACTTTAATTATTTACATTTGTTTTATAGTCATTTATCTTTGTTAATTTTGAATAACAAAATTTTAACTTTGATTTTTCATTTCAGTTGATTGAAGATCAGCAAACATTGAAAAAAAGTTAATTGTGCTATCTGGTTAGCCGAACTCAAACTCACGATGACAGAAACAAGAAAACTCACTTCCTGTCATAAGAAGGAGGTTCCCCACAGACATTGAATTAACAACTGGATGAAAACTTCAAGGAAACTGGGTTCATAGTTCACAACAAGCCTAGATCTGGGAGATGCCAGCAAGCAGAAAAACTGTGGCTGAAATTGAGGCAGTGTTAGCAGAGTCCCAAAAGCATGCACTGCACATTTGCTGAATTGAATATTCCAAAACCACAGGTTACAGAATTCTAACAGTGAAATTCCAAAGCATACCTAAATGTATAAATGCTGCAAGTTAACCAGGCTGAACTTGGCTTCTGTCATCTAATGAAATGAGAAAATGAAATTTCCAAAAATATTCTTGACAAGTTGACCCTTATAATGAAGCACCTTTCCACCTAAGTGACAGTGTTTTCTGTCAAAAGTACTTCGTTTTATGTACAGAGAAGCCACCAAAGTTTAGCAACATGAGAATCCCCAAAAGTTAATGTTTGGTGGGCCATTAAGGAATCTTGCATTACCAGCCCTCCATTTTTATTGTGATATAATTCATATACCCTAAAATTCACCCTTTTAAAGTGTACAATTTAATGGTTTTTAGTATACTCAAAAGTTTGCCACCATCGCCACTGTCTTAGCCCATTTTCTGTTGCTAGAACAGAATACCTGAGAGTGGGTAGTTTATAAAGTGAAGAAATTTATCTCCTATAGTTCTGGAGGCTGACAAGCCCAATTTCAAGGGGCTGCATGAAGGATGAAGTCCTTCTTGCTGTGTGGCAGAAGGCATCATATGGTGAGAAACAGGGAGTGTGTTTTCTTTCTCTTTTTTAAGGCCACAGTCCTTTTGCACTAGGGATCTACCCTTGTGACCTCAATTTAACCTGAATTGCCTCCTAAGAACCTATCTTAAGGGATACATTGAAACCATAGCAACCACTATCTAATTGAGAACATTTTTGTCAACCCAAAAAGCAGTCCTATATGCATTAGTAGTCATTCCCCATTTCTCCCTCCCTGCAGTCCCAGCAAGTAATCTACTCAGTGTCTCTATGGATTTGCCCCATCTACACATTTCATATATATGAAATTATACAATATGTGGCTTTATGTGTCTATTGGCTTTTTCTTTTTGAAGAACCTATAATCAATGATAAATTTTACTTGGCAGTGCTTCAGTATTTTTTCATTTCCATACTATAGTGGTTATTCCATTAAATGATGCTATTTTTCAACAAGCAGAGGACTTGTTATACGTTCCATATGTGGCATTTTCCGGATGACACTTTTTCAGACTAGTGAATTAGTAGTAGAAGAGATTGTCTTGCTTGCTGTTCTGTGTCTCACTTGTTCTATTAACATTACAATTTTTTGATGGAGTTATGTTAAAACTGTCGTATATGCATCAAAACCTTGTTCTTTGGATGGTCTTAAGACTAGAATTAGAAATGCAATCCTTTCAGTCATTGCACCAGCAGTGGGCTGTATGTATGTATGTATGTATGTGTGTGTGTGTGTATTTGTGTGTATACCTACATATATTTCCTACCTCTGATCTCTGAGAGGACTTAGAAGCAATGACAGTCTAGTAGCAGTGAGCACACTAGTGTCCACATCTCTATTTTTGACTATCATTTTCCACTAAAAGGGTTCAGGGCCTCTTAGAGAAATAGCTTGCTGTGCCAGAAAACAATGAAATGTTGAGACAATGATAAAACCATGTCAAAAGCACACAGGAGCAAGCTTGAAGGAACTCCAGTGGCCAAATCTGGGACATTTTGAATGTCAGAATAAATAATAATACATTTAACTCATTGAGTAAGTTGAAATTCACAAGTACATACATGAAATTTATAAATAAGTTTCAATTGGAAAGCTCTACCTTACAGTATAATACCAACTTATGTAGAAAAATGTTGGAATTAGAAAATCATCTTTGGCGATTCTCATAGTAATAATTTATTTGGGCAGAATCATCAGTGGATTCTGTAACTGGTAGGTGAAATTTTTGTTGGAAATTTTTTATTTTTAAAAATTTTATTATTTTTAAAGTTTTAAGTTCCAGGATACATATGCAGGATGTGCAGCTTTGTTACAAATGTGTGCCATGGTTGCACCTATCAACCCATCACCTAGGTATTAAGCCCCACATGCATTAGTTATTTATCCTGGTGCACTCCCTCCCACCACAACCCCCGACAGGCTCTACCCAGTGTGTGTTGTTCCCCTTCCTGTGTCTATGTGTTCTCATTGTTCAGCTCCCACTTTTAAGTGAGAATATGTGGTGTTTGGTTTTCTGTTCCTGTGTTAGTTTGCTGAGGATAATGGCTTCCGGCTTCATCCATGTCCCTGCAAAGGACATGATCTTGTTCCTTTTTATGGCTGCATGCTATTCCTGGCATACATGTGCCACATTTTCTTTATCCAGTCTATCATTGATGGGCATTTGGACTAATTCCATGTTTTTGCTATTGTGAATAGTGCTGCAGTGGAAATACATTTGCATGTATCTTTATAACAGAATGATTGATATTCCTTTTGGTATATACCCAGTAATGAGATTGCTAGGTCAAATGGTATTTCTGGTTCTAGATCTTTGAGGAATCATCACACTGTTTTTCACAGTGGTTGAACCAATATGCATTCCCACCAACAGTGGAAAAGCTTTCCTGTTTCTCCACAGCCCCGCCAGCATCTGTTGTTTCTTGACTTTTTAATAACTGCCATTCTGACTGGCAAGAGATGGTATCTCATTGTGGTTTTGATTTGCATTTCTCAATGATTAGTGATGTCTAGCTTTTTTTCCCACATGTTTGTTGGCTGCATAAATGTCCTCTTTTGAAAAGTGTCTCTTCATGTCCTTTGTCCACTTCTTAGTGGGGTTGTTTTTTTCTTGTAAATTTATGTTCCTTGTAAATTCTAGATATTAGACCTTTGTCAGATGGATAGATTGCAAAATTTTCCCATTCTGTAGGTTGTTTGTTCACTCTGATGATAGTTTCTTTTGCTATGCAGAAGCTCTTTAGTTTCATTAGATCCCATTTGTCAATTTTTGCTTTTGTTTCAACTGCTTTTTTTTTTTTAATTATTATTTGAGATGGAGTCTGGCTCTGTTGCCCAGGCTGGGGTGCAGTGGCATGATCTCGGCTCACAGCAACCTCCGCCTCCCGGGTTCAAGCGATTCTCCTGCCTCAGCCTCCCGAGCAGCTGGGACTACGGGTGTGTGCCACCACGCCCAGCTGGTTTTTTGTATTTTTAGTAGAGACAGTGTTTCACCATGTTAGCCAGGAATGGTCTCAATCTCCTGACCTCATGATCTGCCTACCTCGGCCTCCCAAAGTGCTGGGATTAGAGGCATGAGCCACCGTGCCTGGCCTGCAACTGCTTTTGACATTTTCATTGTGAAATCTTTGTCCATGCCTATGTCCTGAATGGTTTTGCCTAGGTTTTCTTCTAGGGTTTCTGTAGTTTTGGGTTTTACATTTAAGTTTTTAATTCATCTTGAGTTAAATTTTGCATAAGGTGTAGGAAAGGGGTCCAGTTTTAGTTTTTCTGCATATGGCTAGCCAGTTCTCTCAGCACCGTTTATTTATTATACTTTAAGTTCTAGGGTACATGTGCACAACGTGCAGGTTTGTTACATATGTATGCATGTGCCATGTTGGTTTGCTGCACCCATCAACTGGTCATTTACATTAGGTATTTCTCCTAATGCTATGCCTCCCCCAGGCCCCTACCTCCCAACAGGCCCCAGTGTGTGATGTTCCCCTCCCTGTGTCCATGTGTTCTCATTATTCAACTCCCACTTATGAGTGAGAACATGCAGTGTTTGGTTTTCTGATCTTGTGATAGTTTGCTGAGAATGATGGTTTCCAGCTTCATCTATGTCCCTGCAAAGGACATGAACTCACCCTTTTGTATGGCTGCATAGTATTCCATGGTGTATATGTGCCACATTTTCTTAATCCGGTCTATCATTGATGGACATTTGGGTTCGTTCCAAGTCTTTGCTATTGTGAATAGTGCCACAATAAACGTATGTGTACATGTCAACAGCATTTATTAAATAGGGAATCCTTTTCCCATTGCTTATTTTTGTCAGGTTTGTTGAAGATCAGATGGTTGTAGATGTGTGGTCTTATTTCTGAGATCTCTATTCTGTTCCATTGATCTATGTGTCTGTTTTTGTACCAGTACAATGCTGGGTTGGTTACTGTAGCCTTGTAGTATAGTTTGAGGTTGGGTAGCATGATACCTCCAGCCTTGTTCTTTTTGCTTAGGATTATCTTTGCTATACACACTTTTTTTGGTTCCATATGAATTTTATTTTATTTTATTTTATTTTCTTGCGATGGATTTTTGCTCTTGTCACCCAGGCTGGAATGAAATGGTGCGAACTTGGCTCACTGCAACTTCCACCTCCCAGCTTCAAGCAGTTCTCCTGCCTGAGCTTCCCAAATAGCTGGGATTACAGGCATGCGACACCACGCCTGGCTAATTTTTTTTGTAGTTTTAAGAGACAGGGTTTGGTCAGGTTGGTCTCGAACTCCTGACCTCAGGTGATCCACCTGTCTTGGCCTCCCAAAGTGCTGTGATTACAGGTGTGAGCCACCATGCCTGGCCCCATATGAATTTTAAAGTAGTTTTTCAAATTCTGTGAAGAATGTCAATGGCAGTTTTATGGGAATAACATTGAATCTATAAATTACTTTGGGCAGTATGATCATTTTCATGATATTGATTCTTCCTATCCATGAGCATGGAATGTTTTTCCATTTGTTTGTGTCGTCTCTGATTTCCTTAAGCAGTGGATTGTAGTTATCCTTGAAGAGGTCCTTCACTTCCCTTGTTAACCATTATGTTAAATATTCCTAGATATTTTACTCCCTTTATAGCAGTTGTGAATGGGAGTTCACTCATGATTTGGCTCTCTGCTTGTCTATTGTTGGTGTATAGGAATGGTTGTGATTTTTGCACATTGATTTTGTATCTTGAAACTTTGCAGAAGTTACTTATCAGCCTAAGACACTTTTGGGCTGAGGTGAAGGGGTTTTCTAGATATAGGATCATGTCATCTGCAAACAGAGACAGTTTGACTTCCTCTCTTCCTATTTGAATACCCTTTATTTCTTTCTCTTGCCTGATTGCCCTGGCCAGAACTTCCAATACTATGTTGAATAGGAGTGGTGAGAGAGGGCATCCTTGTCTTGTGCTGGTTTTCAAAGGGAATGCTTCCAGCTTTTGCCCATTCAATATAATATTGGCTGTGGGTTGTCATAAATGGCTATTATTTTGAGATAGATTCCATCAATACCTAGTTTATTGAGAGTTTTTAACATGAAGGGATGTTGAATTTTATCAAAGGCCTTTTCTGCATCTATTGAGATAATCATGTGGTTTTTTTCTTTAGTTCTGTTTATGTGATGAAATACTGATTTGCATATGTTGAACCAGCCTTGCATTCCAGGAATGAAGCTGACTTGATCGTGGTGGATAGGCTTTTTGATGTGCTGCTGGATTCGGTTTGCCAGTATTTTATTGAGGATTTTTGCATTGATGTTCATCAGGGATGTTGGCCTGAAATTTTCTTTTTTTGTTGTATCTCTGCCAGGTTTTGGTATCAGGATGATGCTGGCATCATAAAATGAGTTAGGGAGGAGTTCCTCCTTTTCAGCTGTTTGGAATAGTTTTAAAAGAAATGGTACTAGTTCCTCTTTGTACCTGTGGTAGAGTTCAGCTGTAAATTCATTTGGTCCTGGCGTTTTTTTGGTTGGTAGGCCATTTGTTGCTGCCTCAATTTCAGAACTTGTTATTGGTCTGTTTAGGGATTCAACTTCTTCCTGGTTCAGTCTTGGGAGGGTGTATGTGTCCAGGAATTTATTCATTTCTTCTAGATTTTCTAGTTTATTTGCATAGAGGTGTTTATAGTATTCTCCGATGTTTGTATTTTTGTGAGGTCAGTGGTGAGCTCCCCTTTATCATTTTTTATTCTATTTGATTATTCTCTCTTTTCTTTTTTCTTTCTTTCTTTTTTTTTTTTGAGACAGAGTCTCACTCTGTTGCCAGGCTGGAGTGCAGTGGTGCGGTCTCGGCTCACTGCAACCTCTGACTCCCTGGTTCAAGCAATTCTCCTGCCTCAAGCCTCCCAAGTAGCTGGGATTACAGGCACGCACCACCACACCCGGCTAATTTTTGTATTTTTAGTAGAGACGGGGTTTCCCCATGTTGGCCAGGCTGGTCTCAAACTCCTGACCTCGAGATCTGCCCGCCTCACCCTCCCAAAGTGCTGGGATTACAGATGTGAGCCACCACACCCGGCCTCTTTTCTTCTTTATTAGTTTAGCTAGCCGTCTATTTTGTTAATTTTCAAAAAACCAGCTACTGGATTCATTGATTTTTTTTTTAAGAGGTTTTTATGTCTCTTATCTCCTTCAGTTCTGCTCTGAACTTGGTTATTTCTTGTCTGCTTTGATTCTCTAGCTCTTTTAGTTGTGATGTTATGGTGTTGATTTGAGATCTTTCTAGCTTTTTGATGTGGGCATTTAGTACTATAAATTTCCCTTATGACACTGCTTCAGCTGTGCCCCAGAGATTCTTTTATGTTTTCTCTTTGTTCTCTTTGGTTTCAAAGAACTTCTTGATTTCTGTCTTAATTTCATTATTTACCCAGGAGTCATTCAGGAGGAGGTTGTTCAATTTCCATGTAGTTGTATGGTTTTGAGTGAGTTTCTTAATCTTGAGTTCTAATTTAATTGCACTGTGGTCTGAGAGACTGTTTTTATAATTTCACTTCTTTTGCATTGGCTGAGGAGTGTTTTACTTTCAATTATGTGATAGATTTTAGAGTAAGTGAATGTGGCACCGAGAAGAATGTGTATTCTGTTGTTTTTGGGTGGAGTGTTCTGTAGATGTCTGTCAAGTCTACTTGATCCAGAGCTGAGCTCAAGTCCTGAATATCCTCGTTAATTTTCTGTCTAATATTGACAGTGGGGTGTTAAAGTCTCTAGCTGTTATTGTGTGGGAGTCTAAGTCTCTGTAGGTCTCTAAGAGCTTATTTTGTGAATCTGGGTGCTCCTGTATTGGGTGCATATATGTTTAGGATAGTTAGCTTTTCTTGTTGAATTCAACCCTTTACCATTATGTAATGCCCCTTCTTTGTCTTTTTTGATCTTTGTTGGTTTAAAGTCTGTTTTGTGAGAAACTAGAATTGCAACCCCTGCTTTTTTTGCTTTCCATTTGCTTGGTAAATTTTCCTTCATCGTTTTATTTTGAGCCTTTGTGTGTCTTTGCACGTGAGATGGGTCGCTTGAATACAGCACACTGTTGGGGTCTTGATTCTTTATCTAGCTTGTCATTCTGTGTCTTTTAATTGGGGGCATTTAGTCCATTTACATTTATGGTTAAATGAGTGAATTTGATTCTGTCATTGTGATGCTAGCTAGTTATTTTGCAGACATGTTGTAGTTGCTTCATAGTGTCATTGGTCTTTGTACTTCAGTGTGTTTTTGTAGTGGTTGATAACGTTCTTTCCTTTCCATATTTAGTGCTTCCTTTAGGAGCTCTTGTAAGGAAGGCCTGGTGGCCAAAAAGGATTTTATTTCCCCTTCACTTATGAAGCTTAGTTTGGCTGGATATGAAATTCTGGGTTGGAAATTCTTTTCTGTAAGAATGTTGAATATTGGCCCCCAATCTCTTCTGGCTTGTAGGGTTTCTGCTGAGAGGTCTGCTGTTAGTCTGATGGGCTTCCCTTTGTAGGTGACCTGGCCTTTCTCTCTGGCTGTCCTTAACATTTTTTCCTTCATTTTGACCTTGGAAAATCTGATGATTATGTGTCTTGCGGTTGATCTTTTCATGGAGTATCTTACTGGTGTTCTGAAAACTAAAAAAGCCAGAGTGCCTCTTCTCTTCCAAAAGATTTCAACACCTCTTCAGCAAGGGCACAGAACTGGATGGAGGCTGAGATGAATGAATTGACAGAAATAGGCTTCAGAAGGTGGGTAATAACAAATTTCACTGAGCTAAAGGAGCATGTTCCAACCCAATGCAAAGAGGCCAAATTTGAATGTTGGTCTGCTTTGCTAGTTTGGGGACGTTCTCCTGGATTATATCCTGAAGTATGTTTTCCAACTTGGTTCCATTCTCCTTATCTCTTTCAGGTACCCTGATCAATCGTAGATTTGGACTTTTTACATAACCCCATAGTTCTTAGAGGTTTTGTTCGTTCCTTTTCATTCTTTTATCTCTAATCTTGTCTGCCTTTCTTATTTCAGCAAGATAGTCTTCAAGCTCTGAAATTCTTTCCTTCACTTGGTCTATTTGGCTGTTAATACTTGTAGTTGATTTGTGAAGTTCTCATGTTACGTTTTTCAGCTCCATCAGGTCATTGATGTTCCTCTCTAAACTGGTTATTCTGGTTAACAGCTGCTGTGATGTTTTCTCATGGTTCTTAGCTTCTTTGTAGTGGATTAGAACATGCTCCTTTAGCTTAGAGAAGTTTGTTATTACTTACCTTCTGAAGCTTACTTCTGTCAATTCATCCATCTCAGCCTCCATCCAGTTCTGTGCCCTTGCTGGAGAGGATTATTTGGAGATGAGGCACTCTGGCTTTTTTATTTTTCAGCATTTTTTTCACTGATTCTTTCTCATCTTCGTGAGTTTGTCTAGCTTCAGTCTTTGAGGCTGCTGACCTTTGCATGGGGTTTTTTGGGGACTTTTTTTGTTGATGCTGTTGTTGTTGTTCCTTTCTGTTTGTTTTTCTTTTAACAGTCAGACCCCTCTTCTGTAGGGCTGCTGCAGCTTGCTGGGGGTCCACTCCAGACTCTGTTTTCCTGGGTCCCTCTCACACTGGAGATGTCACCAGTGGAGGCTGCAGAACAACAAAGATGGCTGCCTGCTCCATCCTCTGGGATTTCCATCCCAGAGGGGCACCGACCTGATCCAGTGGGAATGCTCCTGTATAAGGTGTACTGCAACCCCTGTTGCGGGGGGGTCTCACCTAGTCAGGAGGCACGGGATCCGGGACCCACTTAACCAAGCACTCTGGCTGCCCCTTGGCAGAGAGGGTGTGCTGCACTGGGGGGAATCCCACTGGCCTGGACCGCCTGGATTCTCTAGAGCCAGCAGGGGGAAAGACTAAGTCCACTGATCTACGGAGATCATGGCTGCCTCTCCCTGCAGGTGTACAGTCCCAGGGAGACCAGAGTTCTGCCCATAAACCCCTGGCTAGAGTTGCTGAAATTCCCTCAGGGAGGTCCCCCCAACTAGTGAGGAGGGATGGGTCAGGGTCCGGCCTCAAGAGGCAGTCTGGCCACAATCTGCCACAGGCACTGTGCTATGCTGTGAGGAATTTCTCCCGTGTCCAAACTGCCCAGTCTCCTTGGCACTGGCAGGGGAAAAATAGCAGACCAGAGCTGCAATGATGGCTGCCGCCCCTCTCCCTGGGAACTTGGTAGTCTTAGGCAGTCTCCAGCCAAGTGGCTGTAAAGAATCTGCACATCTCTGTGCGTTAGACTAAGGCCCTGCTGGCATGAGCTCATGAGGGGATCTCCTAATCTGTGGACTGCTCAGATCTGTGGAAAAAGTGTGGTTTCTTGGGCAGGGTAGCACAATTTCTCACCCCCTCTTGGCTGAGGGGTGGGAGCTTGCTTTCCCCCATGTAGCTCCCAGGTGGGCTGTCACACCACCCTGCTTTTCCTCAGTCTCCATGGGTCTCACCAACTGCCTAGTCAGTCCCAGTGAGAGAACCTGGATACCTCAGTTGTTGGTTCAGGACTCAATCACCATTTTTGTTCTTCTCAGTAGTAGGTGAAATTTTGATGAGGAGGATACTTGCATAATTTCATAATATCTGCCCACAAAATATTTATTAATCTTTTTTTTTTGAGACGGAGTTTCGCTTTGTTACCCAGGCTGGAGAGCAATGGCGCAATCTTGGCTCACTGCAACCTCCGCCTCCTGGGTTCAAGTGATTCTCCTGCCTCAGCCTCCAAAGTAGCTGGGATTACAGGTGCCTGCCATCACACCCAGCTAATTTTTTGTATTTTTAATAGAGATGGGGTTTTGCCACGTTGGCCAGGCTGGTCTCGAACTCCTGACCTCAGGTGATCAAGTACAACATATTTATTAACTGGGGGAAATCATGGTAGACACCAATTTACCAAGTGACATAAGTTGCCAACCCCAATAATGGGACAAATTGACATTGTGTGCCTCCTGATATAAGGAACCTAGAAGAGCATGGCATCAGTTCTGCCGTATTCTTGCCAAAAATACATAAGCCACATCTAATTCCAAGGAAACATAAGAAAAATTCAAAGCGAAGAAACTTCTATAAAGTAACCAGCCTTTATGCATCAGAAATGTCAAAATCAAGAGACAGCAGGAAGTGTTCCAAATTGAAGTGGACCAAAGAGACATAACAGTGAAATGCAAAGCATGATCCTGAATTGGATCTAAACATTATTGGAACAATGGGTGAAACTGGCATTTGGTCTCTGGTTTAAATGGTAAAATTGTGTTGATAGTAAATTATTAATTTTGATGGTTGTACTGTGGTTATGTGAAAGTGTCCTTGGTTTTAGGAAATACACACTGACATATCAAGGGGTAATGGAGCATTGTGTCTGCAACTTAATTTCAAATGGCTTGAAATAAATTTGTGTGTGTGTGTATAAGAGAATGTTAAATTGAATGAGGTAAAATGTTAATTGGGGAATCTGGGTCAAGGGTATATAGGAGTTTTTTTTAAAAATCGTTTTTGCAACACTTCCATTAACTTGAAATTATTTCACAGCAAAGCTAGAAAAACAACCCTCTTTTCTTCTAAAATTGAATATCCCTATGACCCAATTCACATTGAATGCTCTACTTACCAAGAAAAAAGTTGTTTTTTTTTTTTTAAAGCATCAGATTGATGTAAAGGTGAGCTTAAATATTTACACAAAATAGAAGAATGGAAAATTATGTCTTGAATATGTTGAGGTCAACATGAGACATGTTGATATTTTAAATCTTGAAAAAAATACCCTGCACTGCAAAATGCATAAATCATTTCCAAACAGAGATGAATTGAGGAAAAATAGCATCCTGGAGGACAAAACACCTCAGGCATTCATCCCCTGACCTAACCAAATGACAGATCTTGAAGCAACTTCAAAGCTGCAAAAATAACTGGCTGTAACACGTACCAGGATCGGGAGGATGGGCGGGAAATACTTCCCACAACCTTGAAATAAATGATTAGTTCTTAAAGAGAATAAAAGAAAATGTTGTATCATATTTCATAAATGGAATTTAACAGTTGAAGAGTTCACATTACTCATTTGTAATTTTATTATTACTTGGCAAAAGCTCGTAAAATTAAATCAAGCTTATTTTTATATCAGTTCTTCCTCTCTCCCTCTTACAGTGGTGTGGGGAGAACTAAACGCTTAAAAAATACTGTTGCTTTCCCCAAGTGTCAGTGAGTCTGTTGGATGCTTTTCCTTCAGTGCCATCAGGCCCAGAGAGGTTAAATTTCATTTCATAATTCTTAGTTTGGCATGCAAGGCCTTCTATAGTTTAGTGGTAACCTATCTAACTTTTCTTAACTTCACTGTTTAGTAGAAATCACCTTTAGACACACTTGTATTTATTTTACGCTGAAAACAATCTTTGGTTTTTATTATGTGTGATTCTCTTATCTCTGTTATTTTCTAAAAGTTTGCTACTCATCTGACAAAACACAGGTTCTATTCCTTCCAAGAAGCTGTTTCTAATCACTGTTGGTCCATAGTGATTTCTCTGTATTAAGTGATTTATAGCTTTTCTGTTAGTGCCTTTTATTTGGCATTTAGTCACACATTTCCTATCAAATATCCTGTATTATTGTTCTGCTGCTTGTATCTGTGTCCTTTGTCTTCTCAACTAATTTGTAAACCCTAAAAGAAGAGATACCCAGCATCACGCAATATACCCATATAACAAACCCACACATGTACCCACTGCATTTAAAAGTTGAAATAAAAAAAAGAGGAGATACTGTGTTTATACCTTATAATCTTCCTGACAGTGTCTAGCTATTTTTTAAATTGAATTACTTCTTTATTACTTTTTAAAATGCAGATATCTTTTAAACACTTGTTACTTAATATGAGAATAAATCTTTAAAAATTGGCATTTTATTACTGCTTTCTAGAATCTTTAAAATTAAATAATTTTTATGCATTAGAGTAGGTGTATATATATCTCTGGGAATAACTGGAATAATATAAAAGAGAAAGAATAGAGAAAATTTATTTTTTATAAGTCTTCATTCTGCTCAGTTTAACAGTGCCCAAATACAGAGTAAATATTGATACTAGTGAAATAACTTTTCACAACTTTTTTTGGGTACTATAATAGAATACTTGGATTTTAAATAGAATATAGAATATAAAATATTGTTTTAAAGAAAGCAGGGCCAAGTGTGGTGGCTCACACCTGAAAATCCAGAACCTTAGGAAGCTGAGGTAGGAAGATCACTTGAGCCCAGGAGTTGAGACTAGCCTGGGCAACATAGTGAGACCCTCTCTCTTAAAAAAAAAAAAAAAGAAAACGAAAGCAAAACAGAATATTCATATTTAGGTTTATACTAGGATAAGAAGATTTAAGAAGGAAAGACTGTGATGGGGATAGGTTAAAAAAGGACAATGAGAAATCTGGCATATTATAAAAAAATCACCCTTTTCAAATGGGTGCCTTTTATGTAACATAATTTACATATGTGTCTTTGGTTTTAGAAAACAAAAGCATTATGCCAGCATTTTGCTTTTAACATATTTTGAGTCTTATTTGCCTTAATATTATCTAAGAGCAGTGTGTCCAACATGTCCTTGTCGTGATAGGAGTCTGTATTAGTCCATTTATGTTGCTATAAAGAAATATCTGAGGCTGGTAATTTATAAAGAAAAGAGTGTTATTTTGGTTCATGGTTCTGCAGGCTGTACAGGAAGCATGGTGCTGGCATCTGCTCCTGGTGAGGCCTCAGGAAGCTTTCAATCATGGTGGAAGGCAATGGAGTCATTGTCATTGTATCACATGGCAAGAGGGGGAGGTTCCAGACTCTTAAATAACCCGATCTCACTTGAACTCAGAGTGAGAACTTGCTATCTCAAGGAGGGCAACAAGCCATTCATGAGAGATCTGCCCCCATGACCCAAACACCTCCCGCCAACACCTCCCGCCAGGCCCCATCTCCAACACTAGGGATTATATTTCAACATGAGATTTGGAGGGGACGCAATCCAAACTATATTACAGTCATATTTTTTACTAGTGGATTTTTTTTTGTATTTATTTATAAATGAAAGCTAAGCTACTTTTTCTTGTGGATTAGGAAAGTTTATATTGTACATAAGAAATGATGAATTTGAAGGTCTTAATTTTTGAAATCTTGGAATAAATGCTGATATTTCAGAGAAGAGATTTAGATCATTTTGAAAGACATTTATAAGGTAGACTTTAGTGGGTAGTGGTTGACTGGATGTGAGTAGCAAGGCAGAAGGAGGACAAAAGACTTATACGTAGGTTTCTGCCTTGAGCAATTGAATGAATGATAGTATTGTTTACTAAAACTGGAATCACAGGAAAATAGACAGGTTTGCCTGGCGAAGAGAAGTTCAATTTTAGTCCTTGGTAAGTAACGTTATAAGGAATTCTTATTTCAGGAGTTGGGGGTAGATGAAAGGGAAACAGCTTGCCTTTCTATGGGTGTGTATATATGTATACATATATATGTACATATGCACATATATATGTGTATATATATACATATATATACATATGTACATATATATGTGTATATATACACACACATATATGTATATGTGTATATATATATATATAAAATGCTTGAGATTTAATTTTGTAGATGGAAATTGAAGCTGTGGAAGCAGATATGATCACCCAAGGATAGCAGATAGAAGAGGACCTAAGACAGAATTTTGAGGAATATTAGACAGAAACAGAAAAATGGTACTTAAGGAAGAGTGGTCAGAAAGATAGGAAGTAAACTAGTTTGGGAGCAAAGAGAAGAAAATAGTACTAGAAAAAAGAGATGTTAACAGTGTCAAATAATAGGAGAAACCTCAAGTGAGATAAGGCCTGAGAAAGGTCCATTAGCTTTAGGAACAAGGAAATCATTGGTGATCTTAGCGAAAGCAGTTTCCTTTTGTGGTGAAAATAGAAACCATAGTGCAGGGATTGTGAATACATGAAGAAAACTCTTTCAAGACTTGGTTTTTAAACCAAGGAGAATGGTGGTCATTGGAATTAGAGGAAGGGGGTGTGTGTGTGTGTGTGTGTGTGTTAAGATGGGAGACAAATATAGTTAATGCTGTTGGGAATGTGTGAGATAAAGAATCTACTCATGAGAACATAGGAGAAGCCAGTATAATGGCAGAACTAAGTTTTATAGAAGACAAGGAGAGAGAGAGAGAAAGCATTGGTTGATGCATTTGAAGATGTTTAAGACAGAGTGGAAGGAAGTTCAGAGAGTACTGCAGAAAGGTCTGGAGTGGAGGGAAGCAGTGGGAGATGGCCTAGGAAAGAGAGGGAGTGAGCACATTTTTACTGCATAAACAACTAAATTTCAGATCTCCCTTTCTTACTATTTGGAGCAACAAGATCAGAACCTTGAGTGGAAGTAGCCACTGATGTGGGTGTGTTCTTATGTCTGTCTTCCTAATTCCTGTTTATGAGAATAGTTTTGTTGTTGTTGTTTTTGTTTTTTTGAGACGGAGTCTCACTCTGTCGTCCAGGATGGAGTTGCAGTGGCTCGATCTCAGCTGACTGCAACCTCTGCCACCCTGGTTCAAGTGATTCTCCTGCCTCAGCCTCCCGAGTAGCTGGGATTACAGGCTTCTGCCACTATGCCCGCTAATTTTTGTATTTTCAGTAGAGATGGGGTTTCACCATCTTGGCCAGGCTGGTCTTGAACTCCTGACCTTGTGATCCACCCGCCTTGGCCTCCCAAAGTGTTGGGATTACAGGCGTGAGCCACCACACTTTGCTGAGAATAATTTTAAAATTTCTTTTATGCTAATGACTTGGTAATTTTTTTTTCTAGTTTCCATTACAGTATAAAACAGTTTCTTGACTGTGGTGTTTTTGTTTCTGAATTCATTAATTCTGCTAATTTTATTATTTCCTTCCAATTACTTCAAATTTCCTTTGAGGCTCTTTTTATTTTTAATTCCTTTAGATGGATGCTTAGCACAAATGATATTTTCTTTCTTTCTTTTTTTTTTTTTTTGAGACAGTCTTGCTCTATTGCCCAGGTTGAAGTGTAATGGCAGGATCCTGGCTCACTGCAGCCTCCGCCTCCCAGGTTCAAGTGATTCTCCCTGCCTCAGCCTCCTGAGTAGCTGGGATTACAGGCGTCCGCCACCATGCCCAGCTGATTTTTATATTTTTAGTAGAGACTGGGTTTCGCCATGTTGGCCAGGATGGTCTTGAACTCCTGACCTCAGGTGATCCACCCACCTCTGCCTCCTAAAATGCTGGGATTACAGGTGTGAGCCACCACGCCTGGCCAACAGATGATATTTTCATCACTGTTTAACATACATACTTAAAACTTTTTCTGCCGGTATGTTTCTTTCACCCATGGTTGTTTAGAAGTGTGTTTCCTGATTCTTAACATATAGACATTTATTTTAATTATTTTTTGGTTGAGTTCTAGCTGAATTAGTTAGAAAATGTGTTTTGCTGGGCATGATGGCTCATGCCTGTAATCCTAGCTACTCAGGATGCTGAGGCTGGAAGATCGCTTGAGGCCAGGAGTTCGAGATCAGCCTGGGCAACATGGCGAGAGCTCGGTCTCAAAAAAAAAAAAGGAAAGAAAATGTATTCTTTATGATCAAAGTACCTTAACATTTGTCAAGACTTAAGATGTGGTCCATTTGATTTTTTAATGTCCAAATTGAGTTTTAGAAGAGTACATATTCTTTAGCTTTTGAGTGTAGTGTTCTCTACATGCCAATTGTGACAGATTTGTTAATGCTGTTCTAAAATCCATATCTATTATGATTTTTTTTTCTGATTGCCATTCAGGAAACTAAGAGTAGATTTACTTCTGTTAGTTTTTGTTTTATATATTTTGAAGGTATGTTATTGGATGCATATTAATTATAAATTGTTTTTTCATGGTGAGTTGAACCTCTGTCATTATAAACTGACTCTCTTTATCTTTAGAAATAATTTAAAAAGCCTTTTTTGCTTGATATTAATACAACTGTACCAGGTATCTTTTTGTTAGTATTTTCATGAAAAATCATTTTTCCTTCTTACTTTCAATCTTTGTGTTTCCTTATATTTTAGATGTGTCTCTTATAAGTATTATGTAATACTTACATTTGCTTTTAAAAAAAAATTTGGATTGCTTCTAGTATTTATTATTTTTGTTTTGAGTTATATGTCTTAAGTTTTTAATTAATATTTTTTATTGATGCATAATAGATGTACATATTTTCAGAGTATGTGATAATTTTGATACATTCATATAATCAAATCAGGGTAATTAGAATATCTCTCACCTTAAATATTTAACTTTATGGTAGAAATATTTGAATTATTCTCTTCTAGCTATTTTGAAATGTATAATAGATTACTGTTAAGTATAGTCATTCTACTGATCTGTGAAACACCATTTGTATCTATTAATAAATTGCTCTTCATCATCCCCCACCCCACCTTCCCAGCCTCTGGTACCCACAAGTCTATTCTCTATCTTCATGAGAGCCACCTTTTTTTTTTTTTTTCTTTTTCTACCTTCCACATATGAGTGAGAACATGTGATATTTGTCTTTCTCTGCTTGGCTTACTTCACTAACATGATGACCTCCAGTTCCATCTATGTTGCTGCAAATGACAGAATTTTGTTCTTTATAATGGCTGAATAATATTTCAGTGTGTGTGTCTGTGTGTGTATGTATGTGTGTGTGTGTGTGTATACATACCACATTTTCTTTATCTGTTTATCCATTGATGGGCACTTGGGTTTATTCCATACTTTAGCAAATTTTGTATAGGGCTGCAATAAATTGGGAGTGCAAATATCTCTTTGATATATTGATTTCCTTTCTTTTGGATATTTACGCAGTAGTGGAATTGCTGGATCATACGGTAGTTCTGTTTTTAGTTTTTGAGAAATCTCCGTACTGTTTTCCATAATGGCTGTATTGATTTATGTTCCCACCAGCAGTGTTTAATAGTTGAGCCTACTCTCCTTTTTGTCTACATCCTTGTCAGCATATGTTGTTTTTTGGTCTTCTTGATAATAGCCATTCTAACTGGGATAGGATGATGTCTCTGTGGTTTTGATTTACATTTCGTTGATGATTAGTGATGTTGAGCATTTTTAATATATTTCTTGGTCATTTGTATGTCTTTTTTGAGATATGTCTTTTCATCATTTGCCTATGTTTTAATAGAATTATTTGTTAAACTGTCTTTTAAACTAGCTCACTCTTTCATGTTTCCCAGCTCTCTAATCTGGAATTAATTCTTTCTATTGAGTTTCTAATTTCAAGTATTATATTTTTCATTTCTAGTTTATTTACTTTCTCAGAAATCTTTTGTCTTTTTTTTAAAAAAAAGTTTTCTGTTTTCTGCAGTATTTCCAACCCTGTTTTTTATGTCTTTAGATATAAATATAGTTATTTATTTTCTGTGCCTGATTCCAATATATTAAGTTTTTGAGTTTGTTTCTGCTTTCTAATACTTTTACTAGTTCTTTTTCATGATACCTTGTTTTATTGTGTCATTTTTTAAATTTGAAAAATTAAATAAGGCTTTGGGCTCTGGAATGATCATGTAATTATTCTTCCAAGAGGAATTTTGTTTGCTTATGCTATGCATTTGAGGTCACTTACAAGCCTGGCACCAGTTTGGGCTAAGTCAAGATTTAAAATGTTTTGAATACACCAGTCAAGAGAATTTGGACTGTAACTGTATGCAGTGGCTTGCTTCAGGCTATGGTGTCTCAGATACAGAATCCCCTGGCCTCCTTTCAGTGCCAAGGCAATTTTAGTTGGAGTTCTCTAGAGTAGGAAAGATTGGGTGAGTTTACTTTTCTTTCCCTTTTATGTTGAGAATTCAAACTTGTTTTTAGAATTGGATTGTCTATTAGATCCCCTACCTTGAGCAGGCCTGGACTCTGTCTTCTTTCCTCTTGAATTTAAAAACTACATTACTGTTTTGCTCTGAGTTCATATTAAAGGCTCTGAGTTATCTATTTCCACATACGTCATGCATAAAATATCTCCTTTTACCATTTTCACTTCATTTTATTCTTTAGGAGGAACAGTAATGAGTGTTACCCCATTTCTCCATTTTGCTGATCAGAGGAGCTAATTACAGGCTAAGGCCCTCCCAAGCGTGGCTCTCATTTTTCTGCTTCAGTGAATATAGTATCCCACAATATTTTTGTAGGTATAGTTCCTTGGTGTGCTGGGTTAGGCTTAGGATCCTGAGAGGTATGGCTGTCAGATCTTAGGAGATTGTATTGTTACAGTTGATCTCTAGGATCATGGGAGCAAGACCCTGCATCAGTCTAGCAAAGATAAAGGTTTTGGTAAGTTTTATGCGAGTCAGGAAAAGCCTTCAATCCACAGGCACATTTCACAGTACTTTTTTTTTTTTTAAATCTGAGCACCTCATATCACTATAAAGCTCAGTTCTCAGGATGAGTAATAGGAACCTGTCAGAAGAAACGAGAGGGGCTGGAAGAGCCCTTTGTAGACCATTGCACCGTTTTTTGCCAAGGAGGTGTCATATTCTTGTGTACCTTCAGCCTCTAGAGAATACACCGTGGTCCATGAACACTTGAATGTTTCTAGGTGGATCTGAGTTCTACTTGACATCATGGCACCAAGAAAATCACTTGGATTGTTTTTTTTATACCCTGCTTTAGAGGAACAAATTATATAAATCATACCTCGACTAGAAAGAAGGTGAAAAATAAAATGTTCGGGTAGATTATCACAGGGTAGATAAGAAAATGCATCATTATAGAAGCCTGATGCTGGAGAACAGAGGGTAGTAGACACTATCCAAAGAAGATTTGATTGCATACCTTTGCAGTTTAAATGGGAAGCCTGGACTAGTTTTCAATTTGGATTGAAGCCCTCCATTTTCATTCATCTGTCTCTTTTTTTCTTTCTCTTTCTCTCCCTCCTCTCTCTCTCTCTGTCTCTCTCTCTCTCACACACACACACACATACACACACATACACGTGCACACACACACACACACACACACATTCTACTCACACACTTTAACACTTAGGACTACTACTCTAAGCCAAATTGTATTTGGCTTTCTCCTGGCTTTCAACACTGGAGGTTGGCAAGTTGGAGAACTGGTATACTTACCAGCCAGGGAATTCTGTAATCCATGGCCGTGGCACCCTGCTGCTAGAAAAGGAATAGGATTGGCTCTCCCAAGTGTAGATAATGGATCATAAAGTCTTTGGAAAGGCCTTAGAGTACCTTTCTGTTTTGCCTGAATTCCTCTTTTTCTCCCTCCAGCTTACTTTATGAATTCTTAGTTTTAACTATGTAAAGTCAATGTTGATTCTAGTAATTCACATGAATAGTTTATCACTTATGCCTGATTAAAATGTAGAACTGCAATAATGATTAGTAATAATCAGGTACATTATTAAATAAGTGTCAGGTTAATATTTTAAATTTCATATAATATGGTAATTTATCATTCACAGATGCACATTTAAAAAAGTTATTGCTCAACACTGTAACAGGAACATTAATTTAAAAAAATCTAATAACTATTGAGGAAACTAATAGTAGCATACCTTTCCTTATATACAGCTTTTAAAATATGATTCTGAGTGAAGAACAGGAAAAAGAGCCTACTCTGCCTACTACTCTGTTGTCCTCAGGAAGCCAAAGGAGTAGAGAGAAGAGGAGATATACACCATTATCGCTTTTGCCCATGAAAATGGTAGGCCACCTACCATTCTCATTTTTGTCTATTAATTTTGACATTGAAATACATTCTAGATTTTTTAAAGTGAGTCTTTTTGAAATAATAGAGAATCAGTTTGAACACATTTGAAATATGTATTTCAGTGTACACTCAGAATATTTTAAATAGATTATAATTAAAATCCAAAATTCTAATATATCCCAAACTTAATAGTTTATAAGTCTTTTTATAAGTCAAACAAAGTTAAACTTTATAAGTTAAAGATAACAAAGTTTAGATGGTTGATGTAGTATGGTGGTATCATGGTGGTGATGGTAGGGGTTTTTGTTTTGTTTTAAATGCTGAGAAAACTTTATTAAATTTGTGGAATTACTGAGTAAACACTAGGTGGTGCAATTGTGCAAGGACCATATAATGAAGTATGCATTTTTTGAAAAAAGGTGTCAGGATGAAATTAAAATTATAGTTTGAAGAAACTCTTTGGAAATAAGAATTATCAAAATACTAAAATAGAATGAATGAATCTTGCTTTGCTATTAATTGGTCTGGGATTTAAATGGGGACCTATCTTGTGATTTACACTAGAAGTCTCAAGCTATTGGTATATTGTTTGTATTGCATTTTAAGCTCAGCTAACCATACCACCCTCCCCAGAGTACAAATAAAGTACATAAAATATAAAAGAAAATACGACAACAAAAAACTGATCCAATTTGGTTTTCTGTAAAATTTAAATATTAAATTGCTCTCTGACTACAATTAAAGAGGCTTACCTTCTACTATTTCAAAGTATTCTAAAATGCCCTAGGATTTGAGTAATTTTCTGTAATATTATATCTCATCGAGTAATTGTTGATCAGTTAAAACTTGAAAAGTAGCTTTCCTTTTGGCCTATGTGTCTTCTTTTATTCACTGAAAAAACCCTTGCATTCCTATGTATATTCAAGTCATTAAATTATTAAAGAATCAGCTTCTGCAATGAAAAATAATTATTATTGTTTTATTTATATGTTGAAATAAAGTAAAAAAAATTATATGGATAATAATTTAAAGCCTTAAGTCTTAATTTGGAGAGGTTTTATTTTCCTTTTAAGTTATTTTCCAATTTGAGACACAATACTTTTTGGGAATTAAAAAGAAAAGCCATCTGTGTTTTCCTGTGATTTTGTGAATAATGTTTCTGTTACATTTGTATTTAAATATTTTTCAATATTTTTGAAGCACAAAATAAGGCTGTCTTATCATTTCAAAGCATTCAATGGTCATCACAGAAAATCAGGATCAATTTAAGTACTTCAGTAGGCTATTATAACTGACAGAATTACACAAACTATATGTGTATTCGTATATGTTATTTTTCTGTGAATAAGATAATGCTCTCTCAGATGCAGAGTCATACAAAACTGATTTTTGTACTTCACTAATGTAGTGAAACAATATAGGATATAAATGATTTTCTTTTAAAACTTATTTTCCATTAACAAACAACTGTACAAAAATTACAGCATTTTTGGAAATCTAGATTTATGTTTTATGAAATTCTTTCCCTATAATGTTTTACTACTTCTCTTCAAAACTACCACCTTTAGTATTTTTCTTTTGAATATTTGATATTTTTATTTTGAGGTAATGTTTCATTGCTTATGAATAAATTATTACACATTTATTTCAGAATATGTTCAAGTTTCCTTATATATAAGAATAATTAGATTTTTTACTAGTAATTAGCAGAGGAGGTTTGAAGGGAAGAGGTGTTTTCCTTCTGTTTGTGAAACAGATGTATATGTGCACAGACTCATGGACATACATATGCGTCAGAGACTGCCTGGGATTACTGTAAGTCCAGGTGGCTGGGCCATTGCTCATGGTTTGTTTGATGATATATATTTTCATTTTAAATTTATTTTAAGTTTCCTTTGAAACTTTTGGAATGAAACATGTAATTAATATTTTAAAAATACATATTTAGTATTTGAGTAATGCAAGCCAGTTTTAGACAAAATGTTACAGAAATAATTTGTGGAATTGTAAAATCACTATTTTTATAATAGTTGGAGCCTTTATAAAGTTACTTGCTGCTTTGCAGATATATCCATTATCGCAATTGCCACTATTTAATGGCACCCATGGTAGCTACATTACCCAGGGGGCTGAATAGCCATGAAAATGGGAGTAACCTCTGACCTCAGAAATCGTTCTTTTAAAAGAGGATTGAAACATTGGTGATAGGAAATTTGAATTGCTCTTGCAGCTGCAGTGTTTGTTCTGTGAATACTTAATTTAGTTTAGAGCTATACTTTCTCGTCCAAATCTGTCAGTCTTTCAGAAGCATCAAATTCACTTCAGGAAGAAAAAAAAAATGCTTCCTTCCCAGGCCTGTATTATTGAATGCAGTATTCAGGCTTCAAATAGTTTCATTTAGGTAATACATATAGTCTCAAGAATGGGAGTCCTCACATTTGACACGCTCTGTTAAATATATAGTTCATTCAAACCCCGTCCAAGATATTGCTATGCAGTCATTTATTTTGGATAATCCTTTTAATGACTATAACTCAACTCCTTAGCTATATAGAGAACTGATAGAGAGTGTGTGTGTGTATGAATTAATATATAAATATATATGTGTATATATACATTATGTAAATATGTTTAGGCTTTATAAAGAATTTAGATTTTTTAATAAAATTTGAAAGATAAACTATGTATAAACTGTGAAGGCCTTATGTTGGGTGCATAGAGAGTTACACATAGAATACTCATTAAGGTAATGGGATTGCTATGATTAATTCTTACATGCTGACTGAAAATGTAGCCCAAAGAGATTTGGAAGTGATGTCAAAAAAGCAAGTTGGTCTGTGGTCTTATTAGTTTGATGTTATTAACTAGTTGGTATGGCACTGGCTTTTACATGACTCTTATCGCCTTACCTTTAACATTAAATAATGCATTTATTGATAAGAGAAGGGGGAAATAAGGGCAGAAACCCAGCATTTGCTGGTTTAATAACAAACGGGCAAAATGGAAACATTTGCTATATACTTTAATATTTGTTATTTTACTTTTCATTATGATAAATGGTTTTGAAAAAACAAGAAAGGATGTTATGGTGGAAAAACCAGTATTTATGAGAGTAATCTGAAATATGCTGCTTTTTCAACATTACACAATTAAGAATAATGTGAAATGAAAAACCATGTATAATTGTAACTTATTTTATTATACACTGTATTGCATTATAAATCTTGATAGTAACAAGCCATTTGTTTGCATGCAGTTTTGAAAAAAACAAAGGACTACTGAAGCCCATTTGGGTTAAAATGCTTATTAGGCTGGGCATGGTGGCTCATGTCTGTAATCCCAGCACTTTGGGAGGCCAAGGTGGGTGGATCACTTGAGGCCAGGAGTTCAAGACTAGCCTGACCAACACGGCAAAAACCTATCTCTACTAAAAATGCAAAATTAGCCAGATGTGATGACACATGCCTGTAGTCCCAGCCACTCAAGAGTCTGAGGGAAGAGAATCACTTGAACCTGGGAGGCAAGGTTTCAATGAGCCGAGATCATGCTACTGCACTCCAGCCTGGGCCCCAGAGGGAGAGTCTACCAGAAAACAAAAAAACAAAAACCACCAGCCTGGGCAACATGGTAAAACCCCATCTCTACAAAACAAAAACAGAAAAACACAAAAATTAGCCAGATATGGTGGTGTGCACCTGTAGTCCCAGCTACTTGGAGGGAGGATCACTTGAGCCTGAGAGGTTGTGGCTGCAGTGAACTGAGATCACCCCACTGCACTCCAGCCTGGGCAACAGAGTGAGACTCTCAAAAACAAACAAACAAGCAAACAAACAAAAAACCACTATATCAAAATGGATCCAATTAAAAACTGAAATATAGAATTTAATCGTTTTAATTAAGAAAATGTATAACAGTTCTAGTTTGCTACTTTTTGCATTTCATATTTAACATAAGCAGTTACATACAGAGACACGTTTATAAACACATATAATATAAAACAGTCATATATTTTCTGGCACATCATTAGTATCTCCTTATGTCTTAAGGTTTAGAGGTGCTTCTTGGTGAACACTGAGTGCATTCCTTAGACAACCATAAGGGGGGGTCTTCTATGTCAACAAGTTGCTCTCATTACTCTCCTTATCCCACCATGAGAGGAGGTCTTTATACCAACAAGCTGCTCTGTTTGAACAGTGTGTACATAATTATCTACTCTGAAGGTGAACGTTTTGTGTAATGAATTTTCTGAATTCCATAACTCTTAATTCATTAGAATAATTGTGTTTGCACTAATTGTTTATACTCTGACTTTATATGAGTTTAAATAACCTAGTAATAAAACAGAAATATTTTGATGTTTCAGAAGAATATTGAGGCCAAATAAATATTTGTCTATTGTTTATAAAAATAATTAGTAAATTAAATACTATTTCTAATGTAGAAAACTTGTTTTTGTCTTGAATATACTTATACATAGCATGTTTAAGTCACCTTTAAGTAGTGATACCGAAAAGTTTCTATGTAGTTAATAAAAGTAATTGTTTTTAAAATTTAATTCTCAAGAGACTATTCATTGCATCGCTCTTGGAACATAACCTTTTAATGGAATATCCTGCTTTTATTTAACATTCCAGTGAGAATGGTGAAATTATTAAATTAAGTACTAAAGAATGCAAAACATGTCCTGAATAACTCAAGAGATGACTAATTATTATTTATCTACTCATCCATCTATCTATAAATAAATGGCAATACTTAATAGAATTGTTGGTTCACATTCTGTGATTATCTATAGATGATAGAGTAGTTTACTGGAAAGAAATATATTACTAAAAACTTCAGTTGATACATAATCAAAGTTTTACCTGAGTTTTATTTTTTTATTATTTTTTTTGAGACAGAGTCTTGCTATGTCACCCAGGCTGGAGTGCAGTGGTATTATCTGAGCTCACTGCAACCTCCTCCTCCCAAGTTCAAATGCTTCTCGTGACTCACCCTCGCAACCAATTACAGGCATGCGCCACCACACCTGGCTAATTTCTGTATTTTTGAGACAGGGTTTCACCATGTTGGCCAGGCTGGTTTCAAACTCCTGGCCTCAAGTGATCTGCCCTCCTTGGCCTCCCAAAGTGCTGGGATTACAGGCATGAGTTGAATTTTTTTTTAACCATCATTTGTGGAACAGATATTATTCAGTGAAGTCAGTTTAGTTTAACTACATGTTACAGAAGCATTGGCAATGCAAAATAATTTCTGTCTGCTTTCACCTTGTAATATCTGTACAATTTTTACTTCAAATGAAAAAGGGGCTTTAGCTATCAAAAGCCAGATTATGATGAGATAATGCAGTTTTTCACATAAATGTAAATTATGGGTTAACTGTCTTAGTAGAAAATATAAATTTTTAAAAACTAATCTAATTGCATATTGGGGAAAGTTTCACTTTTCATCAAATACTATTTTTGATAAAATATGTTTAAATATTTTAGCAACAAACATTTAAACAATATTCTTTAATGGTATGTTAAAGGTCTAGGAGACTTGGATTCAAGAACTGCAAAGGAGAAAATTGAGAAAAGTCCGAGAAATAGACACCAGCTGTGAATTTTAATGACTGGTGTTATATTGTTTTGAAAATATTTTCACTAACCACAGTTATTTTGCAAGTCACCTTACATAATTTTTCAGAAGAGAATAAAAGTGACTGATTTCTAGTGATAGGATACTGACTCTCAGAGCTATTATATAATGAAATTCTATCAGACTAGTTTTATCTTTTCTGCTACTTTATTACTCTGAAAAATATAAGTCTTTATAACTGCTGAGTTCTTGTCAGTTTGAAAATACATGTCAAAATATATATGCTTTAAAAATATTTTCCTTGAATGATGCATGAATGTTTTTAAAGGAGGTGTTGACACTAGTGATTTTGATGGTTGATATTAAGCTATAAAGAAAATATACAGAATGATGCAATATATTTAAAGCAGATTTATGTTAGTATATGCTAAAAGTTAGGATATGGAAATCATCTTTATAGCTGGGCAAACTTGCTTGTATGAATTTCTCTCCCATAGAATGTGCAAAACAATTTGTCAAAGGCAATTTTTTTATTATAAAGGGATGGCTTCAAATATTTTAAAATTATGAAAGCTCTAAACTCAAGTAGATTTCAGCATTCTAATTCTGTGGGATATTCACATTTCTCAGTGTTTCTTCTTTTTCTACACTAGCATATTAATGAATTCATGTAGAGTAAGTCAATTTTTATTTTAATATCTTATTTGGGGTTCTGTACATCTAATTTTGTAATTTTTCATGTTATTTTTAATAATATTGCTGACAGTAATTTATAAATACTTGATTACAGCTGAGGGATTATCTTTTATTTGTTTAAAGGCAGGGGCTTGAATTGTGTTACTCTTGAGATCTCTTTCTCAACATTATAAGTATACTTTTCTATTGTACATAATGTTCTTTAAAGTTTAAGATTTATTTTGACCTATCTGAAATTAAAAAACCCCCAAAACTTTGTTTTTTAGCGCATATTATATGATGATTGCAAATTTATCAGATTCAGATTTTGCCATGCGGGACTTATGCTCTTGTTCGGCAGAGATGGCATTTGTTTATTCATTCATTGATTAATTTATCTGACAGCAAATATTTATAGAACATTTACTATGTTTAAGAACCTGGGTATAAAATAGTAAGTTACCTGTTATGGCTCAAGTTGCTTACAGTTTTGTGGAGGAGACAAACAAGTAAATACGTAGTTAAAATCTTAAGTGTGTAAGATGATGTTATGATTGAGGAAAGTACAACCCATCTAACTGAATCCTAGTGGGGCCTGATGTTGGGGAAAGCTCCCTGGAGAAAGTTTTGGCTAATCTGAGGCCTAGCGTGTGTAAGCATTAGTCAGGCGAAGGGTTGGAAGAGGGAGGAAAGCAGGGATAGGTAAGTGCATTTCAGATTAAATGATATGTAAAAAGGCAAAGAGTCTAGGGAACATGGTATGACTCATAGGACCCTAAGACTTCAGTGTTCAGAGGTGAGGCCAGAGTTGTGAGTAAGGATCATTTCATGCATGGTCTTGTGTATCATCAGAATTTCATCCTTGGTGCAATGTGTAGTCATTAAGGCTTTTCAGAGAAGTGACATAATTGTTTTTTGGAAAAATTGCCCTGGCAACAATGTGGAGAATGGATTCGAAAGAGTCAAATTAGAGGCAGGGATACAAACTTTCTGAGTTTTTACTTGAGAGGCATTATCAGCATAAACTATGATGGTAGCAGTAGGGATGAAGAAAACTAGATGTATTTGTGAAATATTTAACTAGTAACAGCAAGAGAGTTGATTTACTAGATATGGAGGTTTGTGGAAGAAACAGTAGTAAAGGCGGCACAAATTTTTGTTAAAGATAACTGGGTGGTTGGTGCTTCCATTCAATGGGATTGGAACCAATGAAGGAGTCTGAAAGCAAAAAATGTGAATTCAGCTTTAGAAATGGTGAGCTGGGCTCCACAGCTCAGGCTCCTAATTCCAGTACTATGGGAGGCTGAGGCGGGTGGATCACTTGAGGCCCAGAGTTTGAGGCCAGCCAGGCCAACATGGCGAAACCCCGTCTCTCTTAAAAATACAAAAAAATTGGCTGGGTGTGGTGGTGCATGCCTGTAATCCCAGCTACTTGGGAGGCTGAGGCACAAGAATCATTTGAACTTGGGAGGCGAAGGTTGCAGTGAGCCAAGATCGCGCCACTGCACTCTAGCCTGGGTAACAGAGATTCCATCAAAAAAAAAAAAAAAAAGCATGAAGAATCTGAGATTTTTACCATTTTTTTTGGTTGTTTGTTTTTATCTTTCCATTTATTTATCTTCCACCTATGCATTAATCCGTCTTATGTTCTGATGCACTTCAAAGTATATTACAGATAATTTTTTTTATATTTAATTTTCTGTCCTTGCGATAGTTTGCTCAGAATGATGGTTTCCAGCTTCATCCATGTCCCTACAAAGGACATGACCTCATCCTTTTTTATGGCTGCATAGTATTCCATGGTGTATATGTGCCACATTTTCTTGATCCAGTCTATCATTGATGGACATTTGGGTTGGTTCCAAGTCTTCGCTATTGTGAATAGTGCCGCAGTAAACATACGTGTGCATGTGTCTTTATAGCAGCATGATTTATATGGGTATATGCCCAGTAATGGGATGGCTGGGTCAAATGGTATTTCTAGTTCTAGATCCTTGAGGAATCGCCACACTGTCTTCCACAGTGGTTGAACTAGTTTACATTCCCACCAACAGTGTAAAAGCGTTATTTCTCCACATCCTCTCCAAGACCTGTTGTTTCCTGACTTTTTAATGATCGCCATTCTAACTGGTGTGAGATGGTATCTCATTGTGGTTTTGATTTGCATTTCTCTGATGGCCAGTGATGATAAGCATATTTTCATGTGTCTATTGGCTGCATAGATGTCTTCTTTTGAGAAGTGTCTGTTAATATCCTTCGCCCAGTTTTTGATGGGATTGTTTGACTTTTTCTTGTAAATTTGTTTAAATTCCTTGTAGATTCCAGATATTAGCCCTTTGTCAGATGGGTAGACTGCAAAAATTTTCTCCCATTCTGTAGGTTGCCTGTTCACTCTGCTGGTAGTTTCTTTTGCTGTGCAGAAGCTCTTTAGTTTAATTAGATCCCATTTGTCAATTTTGGCTTTTGTTGCCATTGCTTTTGGTGTTTTAGATATGAAGTCCTTGCCCATGCCTATGTTCTGAATGGTATTGCCTAGGTTTTCTTCTAGGGTTTTTATGGTTTTAGGTCTGACATTTAAGTCTTTAATCCATCTTGAATTAATTTTTGTATAAGGTGTAAGGAAGGGATCCAGTTTCAGCTTTCTATGTATGGCTAGCCAGTTTTCCTAGCACCATTTATTGTAATAGGGAATCCTTTCTCCATTTCTTGTTTTTCTCAGGTTTGTCAAAGATCAGATGGTTGTAGATGTGTGGTATTATTTCTGAGGGCTCTGTTCTGTTCCATTGCTCTATATCTCTGTTTTGGTACCAGTACCATGCTGTTTTGGTTACCGTAGCCTTGTAATATAGTTTGAAGTCAGGTAGCGTGATGCCTCCAGCTTTGTTCTTTTGGCTTAGGATTGTCTTGGCAATGCCGGGTCTTTTTTGGTTCCATATGAACTTTAAAGTAGTTTTTCCAATTTTGTGAAGAAAGTCATTGGTAGCTTGATGGGGATGGCATTGAATCTATAAATTACCTTGGGCAGTATGGCCATTTTCACGATATTGATTCTTCCTATCCATGAGCATGGAATGTTTTTCCATTTGTTTGTGTCCTCTTTTATTTCGTTGAGCAGTGGTTTGTAGTTCTCCTTGAAGAGGTCCTTCACATCCCTTGTAAGTTGGATTCCTAGGTATTTTATTCTCTTTGAAGCAATTGTGAATGGGAGTTCACTCATGATTTGGCTCTCTGTTTGTCTATTATTGGTGTATAGGAATGCTTGTGATTTTTGCACATTGATTTTGTATCCTGAGACTTTGTTGAAGTTGCTTATCAGCTTAAGGAGATTTTGGGCTGAGACGATGGGGTTTTCTAAATATACAATCATGTCATCTGCAAACAGGAACAATTTGACTTCCTCTTTTCCTAATTGAATACCCTTTATTTCTTTCTCCTGCCTAATTGCCCTGGCCAGAACTTCCAACACTATGTTGAATAGGAGTGGTGAGAGAGGGCATCCCTGTCTTGTGTGAGTTTTCAAAGGGAATGCTTCCAGTTTTTGCCCATTCAGTATGATATTGGCTGTGGGTTGGTCATAAATAGCTTTTATTATTTTGAGATATGTCCCATGAATACCTAGTTTATTCAGAGTTTTTAGCATGAAGTGCTGTTGAATTTTGTCAAAGGCCTTTTCTGCATCTATTGAGATAATCATGTGGTTTTTGTCTTTGTTTCTGTTTATATGATGGATTATGTTTATTGATTTGTATATGCTGAACCAGTCTTGCATCCCAGGGATGAAGCTGACTTGATTGTCATGGATAAGCTTTTTGATGTGCTGCTGGATTCAGTTTGCCAGTATTTTATTGAAGATTTTTGCATTGATGTTCATCAGGGATATTGATCTAAAACTCTCTTTGTTTGTTGTGTCTCTGCCAGGCTTTGGTATCAGGATGATGCTGGCCTCATAAAATGAGTTAGGGAGGATTCCCTCTTTTTCTATTGATTGGAATAGTTTCAGAAGGAATGGTACCGGCTCCTCTTTGTACCTCTGGTAGAATTCGGCTGTGAATCCATCTGGTCCTGGAGTTTTTTAGTTGGTAAGCTATTAATTATTGCCTCAATTTCAGAGCCTGTTATTGGTCAAGTCAGAGATTCAGCTTATTCCTGATTTAGTCTTGGGAGGGTGTATGTGTCCAGGAATTTATCCATTTCTTCTAGATTTTCTAGTTTATTTGTGTAGAGGTGTTTGTAGTATTCTCTGATGGTAGTTTGTATCTCTGTGGGATCGGTGGTGATATCCCTTTTATCAATTTTTTTGCATCTATTTGATTCTCCTGTCTTTTCTTCTTTATTAGTCTTGCTAGCAGTCTATCTGTTTTGTTGATCTTTTCAAGAAAACCAGCTCCTGCATTTATTGATTTTTTGAAGGGGTTTTTGTGTCTCTATCTCCTTCAGTTCTGCTCTGATCTTTGTTATTTCTTGCCTTCTGCTAGCTTGTGAATGTGTTTGCTCTTGCTTCTCTAGTTCTTTTAATTGTGATGTTAGGGTGTTGATTTTAGGTCTCTGCTGTTTTCTCTTGTGGGCATTTAGTGCTATAAATTTCCCTCTACACACTGCTTTAAATGTGTCCCAGAGATTCTGGTATGTTGTGTCTTTGTTCTCATTGGTTTCAAACACATCTTTATTTCTGCCTTCATTTTGTTATGTACCCAGTAGTTATTCAGGAGCAGGTTGTTCAGTCTCCAACTGAGCAGTTTTGAGTGAGTTTCTTAATCCTGAGTTCTAATTTGATTGCACTGTGGTCCGAGAGACTGTTTGTTATAATTTGTGTTCTTTTACATTTGCTGAGGAGTGCTTTACTTCCAACTATGTGGGTCAATTTTGGAATAAGTGTGATGTGATGCTGAGAAGAATGTGTATTCTGTTGATCTGGGGTGGAGAGTTCTGTAGATGTCTATTAGGTTTGCTTGGTGCAGAGCTGTGTTCAGGTCCTGGATATCCTTGTTAACTTTCTGTCTCATCGATCTGTCTAATATTGATGGTGGGGTGTTCAAGTCTCCCATTATTATTGTGTGGGAGTCTAAGTTCTTTGTAGGTCTCTAAGGACTTGCTTTATGAATCTGGGTGCTCCTGTACTGGGTGCATATGTATTTAGGAGAGTTAGCTCTTCTTGTTGAATTGATCCCTTTACCATTATGTAATGCCCTTCTTTGTCTCTTTTGATCTTTGTTGGCTTAAAGTCTGTTTTATCAGAGACTAGGATTGCAACCCCTGCTTTTTTTTGTTTTCCATTTGCTTGGTAGATCTTCCTCCATCCCTTTATTTTGAGTCTATGTGTGTCTCTGCACATGAGATGGGTCTCCTGAATACAGCACACTGGTGGGTCTTGACTTTTTATCCAATTTGCCAGTCTGTGTCTTTTAATTAGAGCATTTAGCCCATTTATATTTAAGGTTAATATTGTTACGTGTTAATTTGATCCTGTCATTATGATATTAGCTGGTTATTTTGCTCGTTAGTTGATGCAGTTTCTTCCTAGCATCGATGGTCTTTACAATTTGACATGTTTTTGCAGTGGCTGGTACCATTTGTTCCTTTCCATATTTAGTGCTTCCTATAGGAGATCTTGTAAGGCAAGCCTGGTGGTGACAAAATCTCTCAGCATTTGCTTGTCTGTAAAGGCTTTTATTTCTCCTTCACTTATGAAGCTTAGTTTGGCTGGATATGAAATTCTGGGTTGAAAATTCTTTTCTTTGAGAATGTTGAATATTGGCCCCCACTCTATTCTGGCTTGTAGAGTTTCTGCTGAGAGATCCGCTGTTAATCTGATGGGCTTCCCTTTGTGGGTAACCCGACCTTTCTCTCTGGCTGCCCTTAACATATTCCTTCATTTCAACCTTGGTGAATCTAACAGTTATGTGTCTTGAGGTTGCTCTTCTTGAGGAGTATCTTTGTGGCATTCTCTGTATTTCCTGAATTTGAATGTTGGCCTGCCTCACTAGGTTGGGGAAGTTCTCCTGGATAATATCCTGAAGAGTGTTTTCCAGCTTGGTTCCATCTCCCCATCACTTTCAGGTACACCAATCAGACGTAGATTTGGTCTTTTCACATATTACCATATTTCTTGGAGGCTTTGTTTGTTTCTTTTCACTCTTTTTTCTCTCAACTTCTCTTCTCGCTTCATTTCATTCATTTGATCTTCAGTCCCTGATCCCCTTTATTCCACTTGATCGAATAGGCTACTGAAGCTTGTGCATGCGTCACGTAGTTCTCGTGCCATGGTTTTCAGCCCCATCAGGTCATTTAAGGTCTTCTGTATGCTGGTTATTCTAGTTAGCTGTTTGTCTAATTTTTTTTCAAGGTTTTTAGCTTCCTTATGATGGGTTCGAACATCCTCCTTTAGCTCGGAGAAGTTTGTTATTACCGATCTTCTGAGCCTACTTCTTTTAATTCATCAAAGTCATTCTCCGTCCAGCTTTGTTCTGCTGCTGGCGAGGAGCTGCGATCCTTTGGAGGAGAAGAGGTGGTCTGATTTTTAGAATTTTCAGCTTTTCTGCTCTGGTTTCCCCCCATCTTTGTGGTTTTATCTACCTTTGGTCTTTGATAATGGTGACCTACAGATGGGGTTTTGGTGTGGATGTCCTTTTTGTTGATGTTATTCTTTTCTGCTTGCTAGTTTTCCATCTAACCATCAGGACCCTCAGCTGCAGGTCTGTTGGAGTTTGCTGGAGGTCCACTCCAGACCCTGTTTATCTGGGTAGCACCAGTGGAGGCTGCAGAACAGCATATATTACAGAATAGTAAATGTTGCTGCCTGATCCTTCCTCTGGAAGCTTCATCTTAGAGGGGCACCCAGCTGTATGAGGTGTCTGTCAGCCCTACTGGGAGGTGTCTCCCAGTTAGACTACTCAGGGGTCAGGGACCCATTTGAGGATGCAGTCTGTCCATTCTCAGATCTCAGACTCCATGCTGGGAGAACCACTGCTCTCTTCAAGTCGTCAGACAGGGATGTTTAAGCCTGAAGAAGTTTCTGCTGCCTTTTGTTCAGCTATCACCTGCCCCCAGAGGTGGAGTCTACAGAGGCAGGCAGGCCTCGTTGAGGTGTGGTGTGTTCCACCCAGTTCAAGCTTCTGGGCTGCTTTGTTTACCTAGTCAAGCCTCTGCAATGGCAGATGCCCCTCCCCCAGCCTCGTTGCTGCCTCACAGTTCGATCTTGGACTGCTGTGCTAGCAATGAGCAAGGCTCTGTGGGCGTGGGACCTGGCGAGCCATGCTTGGGATATAATCTCCTGGTGTGCGGTTTGCCAAGACCATTGGAAAAGCGCAGTATTAGGGCGGGAGTGTCCCGATTTCCCATGTACTGTCTGTTACTGCTTCGCTTGGCTAGGAAAGGGAATTCCCCAACCCCTTGCACTTCCTGGATGAGGCAATGCCCCACCTTGCTTTGGCTCACACTCTGTGGGCTACACCCACTGTCCAATAAGTCCCAGTGAGATGAACACAGTACCTCAGTTGGAAATGCAGAAATCACCCATCTTCTGTGTCGCTCACGCTGGGAGCTGTAGCCTGGAGCTGTTCCTATTTGGTCATCTTGGAACCTGAGCTGACCATGTTTTCAAACCAACAATTTGGCCTGCCAGTTGCATGGATCCTGTTAGAAAATATGACCTTGGGTCAGAGATGAAGGACAGTTTATTACTCACAGTAACAGAGTAGCTGAGGTATCAACATTTTTGCACTGGCTCTCTAAACCTTAATTACCTTAGAGTGACATGAAAAGGGCCAGATAACACATGTACACACAGTGGGCTGCATTATAGGAGAGGAACTCCAAGCTTAAGAAACCCAAGTCTTTTATACCATACATAAAGCATACCTGCCCTGAAATAAAGATGTTCTTTGAAACCAATGAGAACAAAGACACAGCACACCAGAATCTCTGGGACACATTTAAAGCAGTGTGTAGCAGGAAATTTATAGCACTAAATGCCCACAAGAGAAAACAGGAAAGATCTAAAATTGACACCCTAACATCACAATTAAAAGAACTAGAGAAGCAAGAGCAAACACATTCACAAGCTAGCAGAAGGCAAGAAATAACTAAGATCAGAGCAGAATTGAAGGAGATAGAGACACAAAAAACCCTACAAAAAAATCAATGAATCCAGGAGCTGGTTTTTTGAAAAGATCAACAAACTTGATAGACTGCTAGCAAGACTACTAAAGAAGAAAAGAGAGAAAAATCAAACAGATGCAATAAAAAATGGTAAAGGGGATATCACCACCGATCCCACAGAAATACAAACTACCATCAGAGAATACTATAAACACCTCTACACAAATAAACTAGAAAATCTAGAAGAAATGGATAAATTCCTAGACACATACACCCTCCCAAGACTAAACCAGGAAGAAGTTGAATCCCTGAATAGACCAATAACAGGCTCTGAAATTGAGGCAATAATTAGTAGCCTACCAACCAAAAAAATGTCGAGGACCAGATGGATTCACAGCCGAATTCTACGAGAGATACAAGGAGGAGCTGGTACCATTCCTTCTGAAACTATTCCAATCAATCCCTAACTCATTTTATGAGGCCAGCATCATCCTGATACCAAAGCCTGGCAGAGACACAACGAAAAAAGAGAATTTTAGACCAGTATCCCTGATGAACATCAATCAAAAAATCCTCAATAAAACACTGGCAAACCGAATCCAGCAGCACATCAAAAAGCTTGTCCACCATGATGAAGTTGGTTTCATCCCTGGGATGCAAGGCTGGTTCAACATATGCAAATCAATAACCGTAATCCATCACATAAACAGAACCAAAAACAAAAAACCACATGATTATCTCAATAGATGCAGAAAAGGCCTTTGACAAAATTCAACAGCACTTCATGCTAAAAACTCTGAATAAACTAGGTATTGGTGGGACATATCTCAAAGTAATAAAAGCTATTTACAACAAACCCACAGCCAATATCATACTGAATGGGCAAAAACTGGAAGCATTCCCTTTGAAAACTCACACAAGACAGGGATGCCCTCTCTCACCACTCCTATTCAACATAGTGTTGGAAGTTCTGGCCAGGGCAATCAGGCAGGAGAAGGAAATAGAGGGTATTCAATTAGGAAAAGAGGAAGTCAAATTGTTCCTGTTTGCAGATGACATGATTGTATATTTAGAAAACCCCATCGTCTCAGCCCAAAATCTCCTTAAGCTGATAAGCAACTTCAGCAAAGTCTCAGGATACAAAATCAATGTGCAAAAATCACAGTCATTCTTATACATCAATAATAGATAAACAGCCAAATCATGAGTGAACTCCCATTCACAATTGCTTCAAAGAGAATAAAATACCTAGGAATCCAACTTACAAGGGATGTGAAGGACCTCTTCAAGGAGAACTACAAACCACTGCTCAATGAAATAAAAGAGGACACAAACAAATGGAAGAACATTCCATGTTCATGGATTGGACGAATCAATATCGTGAAGATGGCCATACTGCCCAAGGTAATTTATAGATTCAATGCCATCCCCATCAAGCTACCAATGACTTTCTTCACAGAATTGGAAAAACAACTTTAAAGTTCGTATGTAACCAAAAAACAGCCCACATTGCCACGTCAATCCTAAGCCAAAAGAACAAAGCTGGAGGCATCATGCTACCTGACTTCAAACTATACTACAAGTCTACAGTAACCAACAGCATGGTACTGGTACCAAAACAGAGATATAGACCAATGGAACAGAACAGAGCCCTCAGAAATAATACCACACATCTACAGCTATCTGATCTTTGACAAACCTGATAAAAACAAGAGCTGGGGAAAGGATTCCCTATTTAATAAATGGTGCTGGGAAAACTGGCTAGTCATAGGTAGACAGCTGAAACTGGATCCCTTCCTTACACCTTATACAAAAATTAATTCAAGATGGATTAAAGACTTAAATGTTAGAGCTAAAACCATAAAAACCCTAGTAGAAAACCTAGGCAATACCATTCAGGACATAGGCATGGGCAAGGACTTCATGTCTAAAACACCAAAAGCAATGGCAACAAAAGCCAAAATTGACAAATGGGATCGAATTAAACTAAAGAGCTTCTGCACAGGAAAAGAAACTACCATCAGGGTGAACAGGCAACCTACAGAATGGGAGAAAATTTTTCCAATCTACTCATCTGACAAAGGGCTAATATCCAGAATCTACAAAGAACTCAAATTTACAAGAAAAAAACAAACCCCTGAAAAAGGGGGCGAAGGATATGAATAGACACTTCTCAAAAGAAGACATTTATGCAGCCAACAGACACATGAAAAAATGCTCATTGTCACTGGCCATCAGAGAAATGCAAATCAAAACCACAATGAGATACCATCTCACACCAGTTAGAATGGCGATCAATAAAAAGTCAGGAAACAACAGGTCTTGGAGAGGCTGTGGAGAAATAAGAATGCTTTTACACTGTTGGTGGGAATGTAAACTAGTTCAACCATTTTGGAAGACCGTGTGGCGATTCCTCAAGGATCTAGAACTAGAAATAACATTTGACCCAGCCATCCCATTACTGGGCATATACCCAAGGGATTATAAATCATGCTGCTATAAAGACACATGCACACGTATGTTTACTGCGGCACTGTTCACAATAGCGAAGACTTGGAACCAACCCAAATGTCCATCAATGATAGACTGGATTAAGAAAATGTGGCACATATACACCATGGAATACTATGCAGCCATAAAAAAGGATGAGGCCATGTCCTTTGTAGGGACATGGATGAAGCTGGAAACCATCATTCTGAGCAAACTATCACAAGGACAGAAAACCAAACACTGCATGTTCTCACTCATAGCTGGGAATTGAACAGTGAGAACACTTGGATACTGGAAGGGGAACATCAGACACCAGGGCCTGTCGTTGGTTGGGGGTGGGGGGAGGGAGAGCATTAGGACGTATACCTAATGTAAATGACGAGATAATGGGTGTAGCACACCAACATGGCACAGGTATACATATGTAACAAACCTGCACGTTGTGCACATGTACCCTAGAACTTAAAGTAAAAAAAAAAAAAAAAAAAAAAAAAAAGCATGCCTGCCCTTTGCTCTGTTAGTAAACTAGCTTGATTTTCTAAGACTGCTTGCTATTTTTGAAAAAATAGTCAAGAACAAAGCAGTGCCTTGCTTGCAGAAATGTGAGAGACTTCTAGAGAATTATTGTCCAGCACCTGAAAACATAATTTTTATCCTTATTTCACTCATATTCTAAAAAATAAAAGTTATTTCTTTTCATGGCTGACACTCCAAGTTTATGAGGAAGCCTTGTTTCATTGGCTGTGTGTTCTCTTCCCTAATCTCCGTTCATCGAATATTTATTGAATACTTTGATACATTGGGGAATATTATAGAGCAAATTTATGTGGCATGCATTCTAGTTCATGTACTCAGATGAGTAAGCAAAGAAATAATCAAGGTAATCCTGGACTAGGATAAGCTCAATAAAGTTAAAACCAAAACAGAATGTGACAAAAAACTGGGATTGAAGTATGGGGGTTATTGGAGAAGACTTTTAGGAAGAAACAACATTTGCAAAGAGATCTGAATCATGAGAAGCAGCCAGCCATGTAAAAACCACAGGGAAGAGATTTCTACATAAAAGAACATCAAATACAAAGGCTCTGAAGCAGGAATGAGCTTGATATTTTTTGAGGAATAGAAAGCACAGGTTTCTGGAGGATAGTCAGCTATGGAGGAAAATGGCAAAAGGTGAATTTGGAAAGGTAGGTCACGGCAAGAGGTTTGAGTTTTATTCTGATATCTTTAACCTTTGTTACTCCCCTGTATCTTTCCTCTTAATTTACAAATATTTTAGGCCTTTTCCCTTTAAAAAATTCCTTTTCAAACAGTTGCCACTGCTTCTCCTTTTCACCCCAAATATTTTAAAATAGAGGAGAATGAAAAGATACCCATAATAGTGTTGGACAACACGAAATAGTGTCATCAAAAATTGTGAGGAATTCCTGAGAGACAGAAGCGGAAGGCTGGAAAACAAGTACTCAAAATGACACACAAGAAAAAACAACTGTATGTGAAAGTAGAGCCTCAAAAACTTCAAGACTTGGTTATAGGGATCTGTGCCTTAAATAGAAGGGCTGGTATGTCTTTTTTTCCCAGTTCCTCCTCTGTTCTCAAGTTATGCACGTGCATGGGAGAGCACATGTATGTGTGTGTACACACACACACACACACACACAGTAGCAACAGCAACGACAGAAGTATTTGCCCTTTCCTGAAATTCAAAAGCCGTACATACATAAGGTAAGCCACTTATCTGGGAAAGACTTCTGGTGTGGCTGTTGCAACCTGAGGAAAGCATAACCTGAAGTGACTTGGGACTTACCTATATTATAGACACAGATGGGAGGAAAAAATGAAAAGGAAAGGCAGCCTTGCCTGGGAGGAAATTACATTAAAGTACTCCAGTGTACTTTACCAGTGTAAAGCTCTTCTTTTTTGCAGTTACGGTGCCCTCAACTTGCCTCCCTCGGCCCACACATCTTAATGTGGCCACGGCCACTAACGTGACGGCAGTCAGCCCTTCTCTCTAGGAAAGAGACCAGATGGAGGAAACAGAGCCCTGTGTACTCATCACCTTAGACCTTCATTTGTAAATATGAATAATAGCCCAGGATCATCAGACACTAAGAAAACCAATAGCCGGAAAAAGAAGAGCCAAGATGAGCAGACAATGGATTTGGATGAAACTTGGAATTTAAAGAATAGAGGAATACTTAAAATGTATTTTAATCAATGATTCCAGAAGTGAATAAAATAAGAACAGATCACTATCCAAAAGAAGCAATGAGAGAAAGAGACTTTTTATTCTTTTTATTTTTTATTTTTTTAAATTTTATTTTAGGTTCAGGAGTACATGCGCGGGTTTGTTATATAGGTAAATTGCATGTCACAGAGGTTTGGTGTACAGATTATTTTGTCACCCAGGAAATAAGTATAGTACCGAACAGGTAGTTTTTCTGTCCTCACCCTCCTTCCACCCTCCACCCTCAGGTAGGCCTTGGGTCTGTTGTTCCCTTCTTTGTGTCCATATGTACTCAATGTTTAGCTCTCACTTATAAGCAAGCATATGTAGTATTTGGTTTTCTGTCCCTGTGTTAGTTTGCTTACGATAATGACCTCCAGCTCCATCCATGTTGCTGCAAAGGACATGACCTTTTTCTTTTTTTTGGGCTGAGTAGTATTACTTTGTGTATCTATACCACATTTTCTTTATCCAGTCTACCATTGATGAACTTTTAGGTTGATTCTCTGTCTTTACTCTTGTGAATAATGCTGTAATGAACATAAGCATGCATGTGTCTTTGTGGTAGAATAACTTATATTCCTTTAGGTATATACCAAATTGTGTGATTGCTAGGTTGAATGGTAATTCTGTTTTAAGTTCTTTGAGAAATCATTATCTCCCATTGTGTAGGTTGTCCATTTACTCTGTTGATAGTTTATGTTGCTGTGCAGAAGTTCTTTAGTTTAATTAGATCCCATTTGTTAATTTTTGCTTTTATTGCATTGCTTTTGCCATCTTCATCATGAAATCTTTGCGAAGTCCTATGTCTAGAATGGTATTTCCTAGGTTGTCTTCCGTGGTTTTCATAGTTTTAGGTTTCACATTTAAATCTTTAATCCATCTTGAGTTGATTTTTGTATGTGGTGAAAGGAAGGGGCCAAGTTTCAATCTTCTGCATATGGCTAGCCAGTTATCCCAACACCATTTATTCAATAGGGAGTCCTTTCCCCATTGCTTGTTTTTGTTGACCTTGTCAAAGATCAGAGAGTTGTGGTTGTATGGCTTTATTTCTGGGTTCTCTGTTGTGTTCCATTGGTCTCTCTGTCTGTTTTTGTACTAGTACCATGCTGTTTGGTTACTGTAGCCTTGTATTATAGTTGGAGGTCAGGTAGTGTGATGCTTCTGGCTTTGTTCTTTTTGCTTAGGATTGCTTTGGCTATTCTTTTTTGGTTCCATATGAATTTTAGAATAGCTTTTCCCAGTTCTGTAAAAAATTGTCATTGGTAGTTTGATAGGAATAGCACTGAATCTGAACATTGCTTATGGGCAGTATGGCCATTTTAACAATATTTCCTATCTGCGAGCATGGAATATTTTTTCATTTGTTTGTGTCATCTCTGATTTGTTTGAGAAATGTTTTGCAGTTCTCATTGTGGAGGTGTTCCACTTCTCTGGTCAGCTTTATTCCTAGGTATTTTATTCTTTTTGTGGCTATTGTGAATGGGATTGCAATTTTGATTTGGCTCTCAGGTTGGATGTTTTTGGTGTGTAGGAATGCTACCGATTTTTATACATTGCTTTTTATTTTTATTTTTTGGAGACAGAGTTTCACTCTTGTTGCCCAGACTGGAGTGCAATGGTGCGATCTTGGCTCACCACAACCTCCACCTCCTGGGTTCAAGCAATTCTCCTGCCTCAGCCTCCCGAGTAGCTGGGATTACAGGCATGTGCCACCATGCCCAGTGAATTTTGTATATTTATTCGAGATGGCGTTTTGCCACATTGGCCAAACTGGTCTCGAACTCCTGACCTCAGATGATCCGCCCACCTTGGCCTCTCAAAGTGCTGGGATTACAGGTGTGAGCCACTGCGCCCAGCCTGTTGATTGCCTTTGTATCCTGAAACTTGCCCAAGTTGTTTATCAGATCAAGGAGCTTTTGGGCAGGGACCATGGAGTTTTCTAGGTATAGAATCATAGCATCTGCCAACAGGAATATTTTGACTTCCTCTCTTCCTATTTGGATGCATTTTATTTCTTTCTCTTGTCTGATTGCTCTGGCTATGACTTCCATTGCTATGTTTAATAGGAGTGGTGACAGATGACATCCTTGTCTCCTGGTTTTCAAGGAGAATGCTTCCAGCTTTTGCCCATTCAGTATGATGCTGGCTGTGGGTTTGTCATAAATGGCCCTTATTATTGTGAGGTACATTCTTTTGATGCCTAGTTTGTTGAGAGTTTTTAACATGAAGGTATGTTGACTTTTATGGGAAGCCTTTTCTGCATTTATTGAGATGATCATGTGGTTTTCATTGTTAGCTGTTTATGTGATGAATCACATTTAGTAAATTTACATATGTTGAACCAATCTTGTATCCTAGGGATGATGCCTACTTGATTGTGGTGGATTAGCTTTATGATGTGCTGCTGGATTTTGTGTGCTAGTATTTTGTTGAGGATTTTTGTGTCTCTGTTCATCTAGGATATTGGCCTGAAGTTTTCTTTTTTGTGTGTGTCTCTTCCAGGCGTTGGTATCAGGATGATGCTGGCCTCATAGAATGAGTTAAAGAAGAATCCCTTCTCAGTTTTTGGAGAAATTTCAGTAGGAATGGTACTAGCCCTTCTTTGTACATTTAGTAGAATTTAGCAGTGAATCTGTCTGGTCTAGGGTCTTTTCTGGTGGGTAGGTTTTTTATCACTGATTCAATTTTGAAACTACTTATTGGTCTTTCCAGGGATTTAGTTTCTTCCTGGTTCAGCCTTGGGAGGTTGTATGTTCTCAAGAAGTTACTCATTTCTGGTAGATTTCCTAGCTGTGTTCATAGAGGTGTTCATAATAGTCTCTGAGGGTTTTTGGTATTTCTGTGGGGCAAGTGGTAACATCCTTTTTGTCATTCGTGATTGTGTTTATTTAGATCTTCTCTCTTTTTCTTTATTAGTCTAGCTAGTGGTCTCTCTATCTTATTAATTCTTTCAAGGAACCAGCTCCTGGATTCATTGATCTTTTGTATGTTTGTGTGTGTGTGTGTGTGTGTGTGTGTCTGTCTTGATTTCCTTTAGTTCAGCTCTGATTTTGGTTATTTCTTGTCTTCTGCTAGCTTTGGGGTTTGTTTGCCCTTGTTTCTCTAGTTCCTCTAGGTGTGATGTTAGGTTGTTAATTTGAGATCTTTTTAACTTTTTGATGTGGGCGTTTAGTCTTATAAACTTCCCATTTAGCATGTTTTCACTCATAAGTGGAAGTTGAACAATGAGAACACATCGACACAGGGAGGGGAACATCACACACCGAGGCCTGCCAGGGGGTGGGGGGCTAGAGGAGGGATAGCATTAGAAGAAATACCTAATGTAGATGACAGGTTGATGGGTGCAGAAAACCACCATGGCACTTGTATACCTATGTAACAAGCGTGCACATTCTATACATGTATCCCAAAACTTAAAAGTATTAAAAAAAAAAAAAAAATTGCTTTGGCTGTGTCCCAGAGATTTTGGTATGTTGTATCTTTGTTCTCATTAGTTTCAAAGACCCCCTGATTTCTGCCTTAATTTCACTGTTTACCAAGAAGTCATTCAGGAACAGGTTGTTTAATTTCCATGCAATTGTGTAGTTTTGAGTGATTTTCTTAGCAATAATTTCTGTTTTTATTGCACTGTGGCCCGAGAGTGTGGTTGCTGTAATTTTGGTGTTTTTTAATTTGCTGAGGGTTGTTTTATGCCCGATTGGGTGGTCAATTTTAGAGTATGTTCAATGCCCAGATGAGAGAAATGTATATTCATTCTTTTGGTTTTGGGTGGAGAGTTCTGTAGATGTCTATTAGGTCCCTTTGGTCCAGTGTTGAGTTCAGGTCCCAAATATCTTTGTTAGTTTTCTGCCTTGATGATCTGTCTAATACTGTCAATGGGGTGTTGAAGTCTCCCAGTATTATTGTGTGTTTATCTAAGTCTCTTTGTAGATTTCTAAGAACTTTACTTTATGAATCTGGGTGCTCCTGTATGGGGTGTGTATTGAGCCTTTTACCATTATGTAATGCCCTTCTTTGTCTTTTTTGATTTTTGTTGATTTAAAATTTGTTTTGTCTAAAATTAGATAGCAACCCCCTGCTTTCTTCTGTTTTCCATTTGTTTGGTAGATTTTTCTCCATCCCTTTACTTTGAGCCTATGGGTCTAATGCCATGTGAGATGAGTTTCTTGAAGACAGCATATCATTGGGTTTTGCTTCTTATCCAAGCTGCCACTCTATGCCTTTTAATTAGGGCATTTAGCATGTTTACATTCAAGGTTGGTATAGATATGTGTGGATTTGATTCTGTCATGTTGTTAGCTGGTTATTATGCAGATTTGTTTGTGTGGTTGCCTTATAGTATCACTGGTCTATGAGTTTAAATGTGGTTTTGTAGTGGCTGGTGACAGTCTTTCCTTTCCATATTTAACACTCCCTTTAGGACCTCTTGTAAGGCAGGTCTGGGGGTAACAAATTCCAAATTCCCTTAGAGTTTGCTTGTCTGAAGAGGATCTTATTTGTCCTTTGAGTATCAGACTTAGTTTGGCTGGATATAAAATTCTTGGTTGAAAAATCTTTTTTTTTTTTTTTTTTTTGAGATAGGGTCTCACTCCATTGCCCAGGCTGATGTGCCATGGCACAATCATGGCTCACTGCAGCTTTGACCTCCCCAGGCTCATGTGATCCTCCCACCTCAGCCTTCCGAGTAGCTGGGACCACAGGTGCATCCCACCATACCTGGCTATTTTTTTATTTTTATTTTTGTAGAGATGGGATTTTGCCATGTTGCCCAGGCTGATCTCAAACTCCTGGGCTAAAGTGATCCATCCATCTTGGCCTCCCAGAGTGCTGGGATTACAGGTGTGAGCCATCACGCCTGGATGAAAATTCTTTTTTTAAAAAATGCTTAATGTAGGCATCCAATCTCTTCTGGCTTGCAGGGCCTTTGCTGACAGATCTGCAGTAAGCCTGAATGGGATCCCTTTCTAGGTGACCTGCTCCTTCTCTCTAGCTGCCTTTAACATTTTTTCTTTCATTTTGACCTTGGAGAATCTGATGACTATTTGTCTTTGGGATGATCTTCTTGGGTAGTATTCTGCAGGAGTTCTGTGCATTTTCTGAATTTGAATGTTGGCCTCTCTAGTGAGGTTGGGGAAATTTTCATGGATGATATCTTGAAATGTGTTTTCCAAGTTGCTAGGTTTCCCTTCCTCCCTTTCAGAGATGCCAGTGAGTTGTAGATTTGGTCTCTTTATATAATCCCATATTTCTTGGAGGTTTTGTTCATTCTTTTTTATTGCTTTTTTCTTTATTTTTGTCTGACTATTTTGGAGAACCAGTCTTCAAGCTCTGAGATTCTTTCCTCAGCTTGGTTGATTCTTCTGTTAATATTTGTGATTTAATTATGAAATTCCTGTAGTGTGTTTTTCAGCTCTGTCAGATCAGTTTGGTCTTTCTTACAATGGCCATTTCACTCATCAGCTCCTGTATTGTTTTATTATAATCTTAATACTCCTTGGATTGGGTTTTGACTTTCTCCTGAATGTTGATAATCTTTATTCCTATCCATATTCTGAATTCTGTATCTGTCATTTTAGCTAGTTCAGCTTGGTTAAGAACCATTGCTGGGGAACTAGTACGATGATTTGGAGGTAAGAAGACACTGTTTTTTTGAGTTGCCATTTTTTGTGCTGATTCTTTCTCATCTTTGTGGGCTGATGTTCCTTCAATCTTTGAAGTTGCTGACTTTTGATTTTTTTTTTTCTTTTATCCTCCTTGACGTCCTTGGGGGTTTGTCTTGTGGTGTAAGGTGGGTTCAGTTGACTTCTGGATAATTTTAGGGGCCCAAGGCTCAGCTCCTGATTCCTGGGCTGCATGCTCTGACTCTGGGGAGCTGGTATCAGGCCCCCAGATTTGTTCTCTCACCCCTTGAGGTTAGGAAACTTCTGTGCTGGAGGGGCTGAGGTGTTCCAGACTACTGGTCACTAATGGTGGTGCCAGCCAAAGCTCTTTGGGCAGTGTCAGTGGGATCCATGCCCGTTTGCATTTGCCAGCCACATGGCAGCATGTACTCTCATAGTCTGTGGCAGGGCACTGGCAAGTGCAGGAGTGCCAGCCTCTCTGTGGGCATTTGCAACAGTGGTGATATTGGCTTGGGGGTGACTCAGGGCACTGGCAGGTGTGGGGTTGGGGTTCTCCATGCCAATGTTCCTGCGGGTGGCAGTGGCTCTGCAGGGCAGAGGGCAGGGCTGCTGGTCTCTGTGCGCAGGTTTACAGTAATGGTCGATATGGGGCAGGGCGCTAGTGGAAAAGAGTCTGGTGATCTCTTTGTGCATGAACGTGCTGGTGACAATGATGGTGCAGTTTGGGGGCTGGGGCAACTGGTTTCCTTGTGTGCCTTTAGGTTGGCAATAGCAGCATGGGGGGGGTGGCAGGATGTGCACATGCTGACAGTGGTGGCACAGTGGGTGCATGTGTACCATGCACTGGCAGTGAATGGGAGGTGAGGTTTGCCCAGGTGCACATGTACCAGCAAAGTGATATGGGGGTGGCCATGGGCGAAGGGGAGTCTGTGGGTGGGAGGTGGGCATGAGCAGGTTAGTGTGCATTTGTGGGGGCCGCTCTGCTGGAGTGCTCTAATGGTCAGATCCAGTTTGCCCCTGCAAGAGCTATGATGCGACCCAACGTGGTACCCTAGTTGGGTATCCAAGGCTGCACTGTAAGCAGGCGTGGTCAGGCTGGGGCCCCAGGAGAGGCCAGGTGAAGGGGGCTACTCAGGTTGGACTGGCCCTGTCTCATGGGCAAGATTGTCCTGCACTGTTCAGGTCTGACAGTTCCCCTAAGGCTAAAGTCTCCTAGGGGTGCCTGGTGAGCTTTGGGGGGTGTGGGCATCCATGGCCATGCTCCACTACAGATGTTCCCACACCAAACCCTCTGGGCTCCCCACTGGCTTTAGTTCTGCCCCTACCACTCCTCTATGCAGCTCTCCCTGCCAGTTCAAGTGTCTGTGGGGGTTATGGGGCCTCCTGCTACCAGAATTCCAGAGGTTCCTGGTGAAAGCAGATGGCCATTTACCTGCTCAACTCACTCTGTCTCTAGGAGTCACTGGGGACCAGGAACAGGTCCTGGTGTTGGTAGCCATGTGCTGTGTTCCCAGCTTCCTTCCCCTTCAGATCAGGATTTGTGTCTTCCCTCTGTCCACTCCCAGTGTCATCCCTTCATCCACCCAATGCCTTCCCTCTGAAGATCAGAAAGAGGTCTTTGAAATTAAAAATATAATTTTTTAAAATATGAAACTAGGCCAGGCATGGTGGCTCATACTCATAATCCCAGCACTTTGGGAGGCCGAGGCAGGTGGATCACTTGAGGTCAGGGGTTCGAGACCAGCCTGGCCAACGTGGTGAAACCCCATCTCTACTAAAAGTACAAAATTAGCTGGGTGTGATGGCACATGCCTGTAGTCCCAGCTACTCGGGAGGCTGAGACAGGAGAATCGCTTGAACTTGGGAGGCAGAGGTTGTAGCGAGCTGAGATCGCACCACTGCACTCCAGTCTGGGCAAGACAGAGGGAGACTCATCTCAAAAACAAACAAACCAAAAAAAAAAAAAAAAGAAAGAAACTAAAAATAATGCTGTGTGTGTGTGTGTATGTACATAGAGAGCAAAACAATGTAACAGATCTAACTACAGATTGAAATAGTAATATGACATGTAAAACAAAGAAACATTTACAGATTTAAAGCTAAAAGACAAAATGTGACAGGGAAGTTGAGACTTAGAAGGGCCATCCTGTAAATGCAATACAACTAGAAATTAAGAAATAAAGGATGGCTTCCTGCATCTAACCTAAGGCCTTAGGGAACTATTCGTATTAGTGGTTGGAATGGGGCCCTGGACCTTGCTTCAACCAGTCTTTACTTGTACAAGTTTTATATATCGGAGTCTTATATAATGTTTTATTATAAGAAAAAGTGTTCTGCTAGAAAAAATGTTTGAAAACTATTCATCTGTGGGATACATTTAGACTTATTGCATTTTATCCTAGATTCTTTGTAATTTCACCCCAATTTGTCTTTTTTGGGGTAATAAAGGGAGATTATGTACAAGAGACAGGCAGAGGCAATCTCACATGGGTATATAAGCCAGTATAAGGACTTGAAACATAGGAAATGAAAATCTTTTGAAGGGCCTTAGACAAATGATCTAATTCATATATTTAAAATATACTTTTTATTAAATATTATACATAATATATGAACATATAAAATAGTGTTATATTTTTATAGGAAATGGGTTATAGGGACTCAAAAGTCAAAATGGGAGTCTAGTCAGAAAGCTATTGAAGTGCTCTAGGCAAGATAAGATGAGGGCATAAACTACAGTGGTAATAGTAGAGATGAAGAAATAGAAAGATTAGGATGTAGTTTAGAAGAAGACGAGCCAAGAAGGGAAAAGAGGACATGAAGTGGTGACGGATAGTGAGATAGGGTTCAAAGGGTAGGTTTTTGTTTTTCTTTTTTTCTCTTTCACTTCTTTCTCCCACCTTCTTCCCTACCTCCCTGTTTCCCTCCGTGTCCTCATCCCCCTATATAAAAGAGTGAGCAATTTTATGTAGCCACCATGTTGCTGGGAAAGGAAAAATAGTTTGTGTTAAGAGTGGGAAGATTGCTCACATTTAAGATGCATTACTCATATTTTAGAAAAGAATATCAGAACTTAAAAAAAAAACCCCATCATCCTCACAGTTTCTGTGCATCAAGTATTTGAGAATGGACCAGATAGGCCATTGTGGCTCAAGATTTCCTATGAGGTGGCAGTCATCTGAATGCTGGCCTGGAGCTGGTGGATTTCCATCCAAGGTGGCTCATTCACATGGCTGACAATGATGTGCTGGTCATTGGCAAGAGTCCAGCATCCCCTCCTCTTCACATGGGCTTCCCCACAGGCTGTTTGAGTGTCCACAACACAGTGGCTGGCTACCTCTCACTCTGGTCAGAGGAGACAGGTGTCTGTGAATGAAGGCTCTGAGCCTCACAGAGGGCTGTAGCAGCCCCATCATGAGGCAAAGTAGTCAGAACTTTAAAAGTAGGTAGAAGAAATAAGACTAGTGTTTAATAAATCAGTAGAGTGACTAAATAATCTATTGTATATTTCAAAATAGCTGGTAGAGAATAATTTGAATGTTCTCAGCATAAAGAAAAGATAAATTTTGAGGGTGATGGGTATCCCATTTACCCTGACTTCATTATTACACATTTATGAATGTATTGCAATATCACATGTACCCCAAAATATGTCTATTATGTATCAAAAAATTGTTCTAAATACCTTACAATGAAGGAAGCATGTAGTGACGAAATGATGGGCTTTGGAATTAGACAGATTTGTGTTAAAAATATAGCTACATCACTTTTCCACTTTATAAAGTAGGGAAATACTACCTTATATGGTGATTAGAAAATCTTTTTTTTTTTTTTTGAAATGGAGTCTGGCTGTATCGCACAGGCTGGAGTGCAATAGCGTGATCTTGGCTCACTGCAACCTCCGTATCCTGGGTTCAAGCGATTCTCCTGCCTCAGCCTCCCAAGTAGCTGGGATTACAGGCGTGCACCACCACGCCCAGCTAATTTTTGTATTTTTAGTAGAGATGAGGTTTCACCATGTTGACCAGGCTGGTCTCGAACTCCTGGCCTCAAGTGATCTGCCTGCCTCGGCCTCCCAAAGTGCTGGGATTATAGGCGTGAGCCACTGCGCCCAGCGGTGATTATAGAATCTAAATGAGAAAATGCATGTAAAGCATTCAACACATAGTAGGGGCTCTATAAATAACTGAGAAGAGAACTTTCTCCTTGATCAAACATAAAATGGTAACATTAAAAGTTTTGGCGATTTTCCAAATTTGCCAAGATTTAGAAACAGATAAATGCAATCTCTAAAGGCAAATTGCACTTTTCCTAGCACAATCAGTTACTTAAATTATAAGTGAGAGGTTAACAACACCTCACACAAATGCAGTTTTTAGGAATTGACCATTTCTTTGTAACAGCATTCAACCTTTTATTGAGCATCTTTAATAGTACTTTTGAGTGTGCCACATATTGGATAACGTGCAAGTCACACAATGAAGTTTATATTTGAGATAACTAAATCATGTTCAGATATCAATTTTGTAAATTAGGCACTTTACATAAGTCTAAATTGGAATGTTCATCAAAAGAGAATGTATAGTTATCAGTGCTTGTGCCAAATCTACCACACACTCATATTTATTAAGCTGTACCAGAAGAAATTAATACTCCTCTGGTATAGCTTACTGTAAAGCTTTTAATTTATAAATATATTAAAATATTTTACAGTTAAAATATGTATATCATCTAATTTTCATTAGAAAATAACTGACAAACAGTATTTATTACCTATTGAAAAAATGGCAAACTGTCCTTTGAATACCTAGACATCTTCTCGTTGGCTGGAACCAACTGTGATGATTTACAGACACACAGCTGCAGCCTGAATTGGCACCAAAACCAATTACTGATGCTGTGTTATTTGCAGCCCTGGCCCTGGCTAATTTTTCTTGAAAGGAGGGTATGGGAAGAGAGGTTGCAAATACAGGAGTGGCAAGAATAATTGATAGTTCATATCTATTCTGTCTTAATATGTAAACCCTCCCTTTGTCTTGAGAATCCTCTAGCTATCACTCTCTCTCTATCCACATCTGTGGCTTCAATTGCAGGGTTGGCTCCTAAACCTGTATTTTCATTCCAGATCTAACTCCTGAGCTCTATATCTGTATTTAGGTGTTTAACGTCTATCTAGAGCTATAACTTAGCCTGCCATTCTACAGAGCATGTAACTCCTAAATAATAAATGCTAACTGTGGGCAGCCCAGCAGTTTTCTACCTATTTTTAAGTGCCAGGTGACATCATGGAATGTTGCAAAGCCAAAGTGCTGAATTATCCTGGAAAAAATCCTGGTTGCACTTCTAATAGAAAATATTCTTTCATGGAAAGTACCTGTCAAGGTAATATGATTAGCTGTATCAATGGTGCAACCCATGTAGTTAAACGGACCATCAATTTGAAGGAAGAATAAGGGATGCTCACCAAGACATTAAAGGCATTAGCACAGGAGAGGGCAAAGCACCTGGGATGAGGCATTTACTCAGTGTTCACTGCTATTCCCATCTTCTAATGTGTTCTGAGTCAACTTGGTAGGAGGTGGGGCACTTAAAAAAATCCATATAGCCCATATATATAGTATAAAAGGCCAAAGAGTTCTGCAAGGCTCATTACTAGCAACAGCATTCATCTTTCCCAGCTCTCTCCAGAGGCAACCAATTTTAATTCTTTAGTTATTTCTTCTGGTATTTGCTTCCATGTTTATAAACAACATGCATATACTTATTTCATCATTTAAAAAATTTTAATTTTTAACCTATTACCTTCTTACTTTGAAAGAAGAGAACTTAACTCTGGAGAGATAGCAAGGGGTGATACTTTTCCTCACCCATTATAAGAGTTATAGCCAACACTCCTTTAACAAAGGACAGGTAAACAAGAGAAAAGCGTAGTAAATTTATTTAACCAAAAGTCTTATGTGACACAAGAGCTTTCAGAAATGAAGACCTAAGGATCCAGGGAAAACTGTCTATTTTCATGCTTAGGTTCAATGAAGAATGGACAGTTGTGTAGAAATGTGACTGGACATAGTGGGGAATAATGGTAATAGACTGAGAGGGGAAACCCAGCAAGGCTTGTCTGTTCAGATTTATCTTGGCCTCTCTGTGTAGCATTCCTTCCTTAGAAGTATGGGGCAGGACCCCTGTGGAATGAGGGTCTTCAAGAGAGAAAGGAGAGAGTAACCTTTCTAGGTTTTATGGCTTGCTTTGAGGCAGAGGAGTTCTAGTGTCTATGACACTTGAGGAAGAGGAATTCTGGTTTCCGTGAATCACTTTTGGGGGAAAAAGAGGAGGGAGACAGGAGAGCAGTAGAATGTCTGAGATACCTTGCTTCAGAGACCTTCAAATCCCCTTTAAAGTGCTCAGCATGCCAGAGTGCCATACTCTGGGGTCTAGTGGTCTGAGCCTCAACAACCCCTACTTCAGCACTCATCCTCTCCCCAACATACTTCCTTTCTCCCCTCCAACATGGTTATGCCACCATTTTTGGTTAATCAATATTGTATGTTTACATTTTTCTAATGATGTAAATATTCAAAGCAAAGCCCATATAATCATGTAGCATACTATATTTTTTGTACAACTTTTTTCTCTGTAGTAAATAATTGCCTTTACTTTTTAAATGTGCTTTTTTAATAGACCTATTATTTCTTCATTCCCAACTTCCCCAGAAGTATAAGTCTTCTTTAAGTAAGTTCAGAAGCCTCAGGCCTCTATTACTCTGTAAATTTTATTTTTCCTTGAAGCTATCCCTCTGAAACTTCTTTGCTCTCCTGCTTAAACCTGAATTTACTGTCTTCCTCATGAGACACAGATATCCTTGTAGGATTTCCTTTCATCATTATCCTGGAAATTGTTTTTTCTTTGTTCTTGTGTTGAATCCCTTATTTCCTGGATTCTTTTTTTTTTAATTTTTAAAAATTATACTTTAAGTTCTGGGATACATGTGCAGAATGTGCGGTTTGTTACATAGGTATACATGTGCCATGGTGGTTTGCTGAACCCATCAACCCATCATCTACATTAGGTATTTCTCCTAATGCTATCCCTCCCCTTGCCCCCCAACTCCCAACAGGCCCCAGTGTGACATTCCCCTCCCTGTGCCCATATGTTCTCATTGTTCAACTCCTACTTACGAGTGAGAACATGAGGTGTTTGGTTTTCTTTTGCTGTGTTAGTTTGCTGAGAATGATGGTTTCCAGTTTCATCTATGCCCCTGCAAAGGACATAAACTCATTAGTTTTTTATGGCTGCATAATATTCCATGGTATATATGTGCCACATTTTCTTCATCCAGTCTAACATTGATGGGCATTTGTGTTGGTTCCAAGTCTTTGTTATTGTGAATAGTGCTGCAATAAACAGATGTGCATATGTCTTTATAGTAGAATGATTTATAATCCTTTGGGTATATATCCAGTAATGGGATTGCTGGATCACATGGTATTTCTAGTTCTAGATCCTTGAGGAATCGCCACACTGTCTGACACAGTGACTGAACTAATTTACACTCTCACCAACAGTGTAAAAGTGTTCCTGTTTCTCCACATACTCTCCAGTATCTGTTGTTTCCTGACTTTTTAATGATTGCTATCCTAACTGGCGTAAGATAGTATCTCATTGTGGTTTTGATTTGCATTTGTTTGATAACCAGTGATGATGAGCTTTTTTTCATATGTTTGTTGGCTGCATAAATGTCTTCTTTTGAAAAGTGTCTGTTTATATCATTTGCCCACTTTTTGATGGGGTTACTTTTTTATTGTAAATTTAAGTTCTTTGTAGATTCTGGATATTAGCCCTTTGTCAGATGGATAGATTGCAAAAATTTTCCCCCATTCTGTAGGTTGCCTGTTCACTCTGATGATAGTTTCTTTTGCTATGCAGAAGCTCTTTAGTTTAATTAGATCCCATTTGTCGATTTTGACTTTTGTTGCAATTGCTTGTAGTGTTTTAGTCATTAAGTCTTTGCCCATGCCTATGTCCTGAATGGTATTGCCTATGTTTTCTTCTAGGGTTTTCATAGTTTTAGGTCTTACGTTTAAATCTTTAATCCATCATGAGTTAATTTTTGTATAAGGTGTAAGGAAGGGGTCCAGTTTCAGTTTTCTGCATATGGCTAGCCAGTTTTCCCAGCACCATTTATTAAATAGGGAATCCTTTCCCCATTGCTTGTTTTTGTCAGGTTTGTCAAAGACCAGATGGTTGTAGATGTGTAGTATTATTTCTGAGGCCTCTGTTCTGTTCCATAGGTCTATATATCTGCTTTGGTACCAGTACCATGCTGTTTTGGTTATTGCAGCCTTGTAGTATAGTTTGAAGTCAGGTAGCATGATGCCTTCAGCTTTGTTCTTTTTGCTTAGGATTGTCTTGGCTCTACGGGCTCTTTTTTGGTTCCATATGAAATTTAAAGTAGTAGTTTTCTAATTCTGTGAAGAAAGTCAATGGTAGCTTGATGGGAATACCATTGAATCTATAAATTACTTTGGGAAGTATGGCCATTTTCATGATATTGATTCTTTCCATCCATGAGCATGGAATGTTTTTCCATTTGTTTGTGTCCTCTCTGATTTCCTTGAGCAGTGATTTGTAGTTCTTCTTGAAGAGGTCCTTCACATTCCTTGTAAGTTGTATTCCCAGGTATTTTATTCTCTTTGTAGCAGTTGTGAATGGGGGTTTGCTCATGATTTGGCTGTTTGTCTATTACTGTTGCATAGGAATGCTTGTGACTTTTGCACATTGATTTTGTATCCTGAGACTTTGCTGAAGTTGCTTATCAGCTTAAGGAGATTTTGGGCTGAGATGATGGGGTTTTATTTATTTATTTATTTTTTGAGACGGTGTCTTGCTCTGTCATCCAGGCTGGAGTGCAGTGGCTTGATCTCAGCTCACTGTAACCTCCACCGCTCAGGTTCACGCCATTCTCCTACCTCAGCCTCCCAAGTAGCTGGGACTACAGGCGCCCGCCACCACTCCTGGTGAATTTTTTTTGGTATTTTTTAGTAGAGACAGGGTTTGCCATGTTGGCCAGGCTGGTCTTGAGTACCTGACCTTGTGATCTGCCTGCTTTGGGCTCCCAACCTGTTGGGATTACAGGCGTGAGCCACCATGCCAAGCCAGATGATGGGGTTTTCTAAATATACAATCATGTCATCTGCAAACAGAGATAATTTGATTTCCTCTCTTCCTATTTGAATACGCTTTATTTCTTTCTTTTTCCTGATAGCCCTGGCCAGAACTTCCAATACTGTGTTGAATAGGAGTGGTGAGAGAGGGCATCCTTGTCTTGTGCCGGTTTTCAAAGGGAATGCATCCAGCTTTTGCCCATTCAGTATGATACTGGTTGTGGATTTGTCATAAATAGCTCTTGTTATTTTGAGATGTGTTTCACCAATACCTAGTTTATTAAGTGTTCTTAGCGTGGAGGAGTGTTGAATTTTATCAAAGGCCTTTTCTGCATCTATTGAGATAATTACGTGGTTTTTGTCATTGGTTTTGTTTATGTGATGAATTATGCTTATTGATTTGTGTATGTTGAACCAGGCTTGCATCCCAGGGAGGAAGCCGACTTGATCGTGGTGGATAATCTTTTTAATGTGCTGCTGGATTCGGTTTGCCATTATTTGTATAAGGATTTTTGCATTGATGTTCATCAGAGATATTGGCCTGAAATTTTCTTTTTTTGTTGTGTCTCTGCCAGGTTTTGGTATGAGGATGATGCTGGCCTCATAAAATGAGAGGGAGGAGTTGCTTTTTTTTCTGTTGTTTGGAATAGTTTCAGAAGGAATGGTACCAGCTCCTCTTTGTACCTCTGGTAGAATTCGGCTGTGAATCCATCTGGTCCTTGGCTTTTTTTGGTTGGTAGGCTATATATTACTGCCTTAATTTCAGAACTTTTTTTTGGTCTGTTCAGGGATTCAACTTCTTCCTGGTTTAGTCTTGGGAGGGTATATGTGTCTAGGAATTTATCCCTTTCTTCTAGATTTTCTAGTTTATTTGTGTAGAGGTGTTTATAATATTCTCTAATGGTAGTTTGTATTTCTGTGGGATCAGTAGTGATCTTCCCTTTATCTTTTTTTATTGTGTCTATTTGATTCTTCTCTCTTTTCTCCTTTATTATTCTGGCTAGTGGTCTATCTATTTTGTTACTGCTTTCAAAAAAACCAGCTCCTGGATTCACTGATTTTTTGGAAGGGTTTTTTGTGTCTCTATCTCCTTCAATTCTGCTCTGATCTTAGTTATTTCTTGTCTTCTGTTAGCTTTTGAATTTGTTTGCTCTTCTCTAATTATTTTAATTGTGATGTTAGGGTGTCAGTTTTCGATCTTTCCTGCTTTCTCCTGTGGGCATGTAGTGCTATAAATTTTCCTCTAAACACTGGTTTAGCTGTGTCCCAGAGATTCTTGTTCTGGGACCAGAACAAGAAAAAGAATCTTTGTTCTTACTGGTTTCAAAGAACTTATTTATTTCTGCCTTAATTTTGTTATTTACCCAGTAGACATTCAGGAGCAGGTTGTTCAGTTTCCATGTAGTTGTGTGGTTTTGAGTGAGTTTCTTAATCCTGAGTTCTAATTTGATTGCATTGTGGTCTGAGAAACTGTTTGTTTTGATTTCCATTCTTTTGCATTTGCTGAGGAGTGTTTTACTTCCAATTATGTGGTTAATTTTAGAATAAGGGCTATGTGGTGCTGAGAAGAATGTGTATTCTGTTGACTTGGGGTGGAGAGTTCTGTAGATGTCTATTAGGTCCGCTTGGTCCAGAGGTGAGTTCAAGTCCTGTATATCCTTGTTAATTTTCTGTCTTGTTGATGTGCCTAATATTGACAGTGGGATGTTAAAGTCTCCCACTATAATTGTGTGGGAGTCTAAGTCTCTTTGTAGGTCTCTAAGAACTTGATTTATGAATCTGAGTGCTCCTGTACTGGTTGCATATATATTTAGGATAGTTAGCTCTTCTTGAATTCAACCCTTTACCATTATGTAATGCCCTTCTTTGTCTTTTTTGATCTTTGTTGGTTTAAAGTCTGTTTTGTCAGAGACTAGGATTGCAACCCCTGCTTTTTTTGCTTTCCATTTGCTTGGTAAATATTCCTGCATCCCTTTATTTTGAGCCTATGTGTGTCTTTGCATGTGAGATGGGTCTCCTGAACACAGCACACCGATGGGTCCTGTCTCTATTCAGTTTGCCAGTCTGTGCCCTTTAATTGGAGCATTTGGCCAGTTTACAGTTAAGGGTAATATTGTTATGTGTGTATTTGATCCTGTATTTATGATGTTAGCTGGTTATTTTGCCCATTAGTTGATGCAGTTTCTTGATAGTGTCAATGGTCTCTAGATTTTGCTTTGTTTTTGCAGTGGCTGGTACTGGTTTTTCCTTTCCATATTTAGTGCTTCCTTCAGGAGCTCTTGTAAGGTGGGCCTGGTGGTGACAAAATCCCTCAGCATTTGCTTGTCTATAAAGGATTTTATTTCTCCTTCACTTATGAAGCTTAGTTTGGTTGCATATGAAATTCTGGGTTGAAAATTCTTTTCTTTAAGATAGTTGATTATTAGCCCCCAATCTCTTCTGGCTTGTAGGATTTCTGCAGAGAGATCCGCTGTTAGCCTGATAGGCTTTCCTTTGTGGGTAACCCAACCTTTCTGTTTGGCTTCCCTTAACGTTTTTTCCCTCATTTCAACCTTGGTGAATCTGACGATCATTTGTCTTGGGGTTGCTCTTCTTGAGGAGCATCTTTGTGGTGTTCTCTGTATTTCTTGAATTTGAATGTTGGCCTGTCTTGATAGGTTAGGGAAATTCTCCTGGATAATACCCTGAAGAGTGTTTTCCAACTTGCTCCCATTCTCCCCATCACTTTCAGGTACACCAATCAAATGTAGGCTTGGTCTTTTCACATAGTCCCATATTTCTTGCAGGCTTTGTTCATTCCTTTTCATTCTTTTTTCTCTAATCTTGTCTTCACACTTTATTTCATTAAGTTGATCTTCAATCTCTGATATCCTTTCTTCCACTTGACCAATTCGGCTATTTATACTTGTGTATGCTTCATGAAGTTCTCGTGCTGTGTTTTTCAGCTCCATCAGGTCATTTATGTTCTTCTCTAAACTGGTTATTCTAGTTAGCAATTCCTCTAACCTTTTTTCAAGGTTTTTAGCTTCCTTGCATTGTGTTAGAACATGCCCCTTTAGCTCGGTGGAGTTTGTTAGTACCCACCTTCTGAAACCTATTTCTGTCAGTTTGTCAGACTAATTCTCCATCCAGTTTTGTTCCCTTCCTGGATTCTATATCATCCACCTTCTTGGGTTTATTTCATCCTTTGGTGTGACACATCCTCCAGTAACTTCCTTAAAAATAATACATGATTGTTAATTTTTGAGACTTTGGTCCTCTGAATGTTTTTTTTCTAACCTCACACTCAAGTGACAATTTGGCTAGATATAGAATTATAGGTAGGAAATAATTTTCTTTCAGAAATTGAAAGCACAACTCCTTTGTCTTCTAACAGCTCCCAGTGTTGCGATTGAGAAAGTCTGTTGCCCTGATCCTTTTTATGTGACCTATTTTTTTTTCCTTCTCTGCAAACTTTTAGTATATTTTATTTATCTCCAGTATTTTGAGATTTCACAATAATATGCACAGGGATTGTATGTTTTGTAATTCATTGTATTGGGTACTTAGTGATTTCTTTCAACAGAGAAAATCATGTACTTCAGTTCTGGGGAATTTTTTTGCATTATTTCTTCATAATTTCTTTCCTTCCATTGTCTCTGTTTTTTGTCTTAGTCTGATGTCTGACTAAGAATCACTGTGACTGATCACCCAAACTCCTTCTCTCTCTCTCTTTCTCTGTACGTTTCTTTTTTTCTTCTGGGAGACTTCTTCAAAAGTATCTTTCAAGTCTTCTTTTGTTTGTTTTTGTTTTGGCTCTCATATTTTTATTTCCAGGAGTTCCTTTTCTCCCTGTTTTCAGCATAGCCTTCTCACTCTCAGCAATGTTTTACTTCTAAAGATGCTCTGATATAACCTCTCATGAGTCCATTTTCAATTTTCTTCTGTGGTAGGGAGAGATCATTGGCCAACTGTGTTGGCAGGGAAGAGCACCTAGAATTCTAAGTATTATATCCACAGACTTTCAAACAGTTCTCTTGTTTTCAGTTCTAAGCAAAGCCATTTCTTCAGAAGTACTTGGTGCTTCCAGTTTCTGAGCTTTTCTAGGGTTCCAGTACGTGTGCTTTTTGACTTCATCCACCCCGCCATTGGTACTTGCTTTCTGCTTTCTCAGATCTATTGTCAGTTATCTCTTGCCCATCTGCTTTTTACCCTCCAAAATTTTTATGACATCTGTTTTGTGGTTATCTTGCCACTAGTTCCTTTGCCTTTTTTTTTCTCCTTTATCATTTTTGTGAGAGTTTGGGAGGGAGTGCAAATAACTACATGTGCTCAATCCCCCATCTTTTCTTGGATGGTCCTCTGTGTAGGACTTTGTATATGTTGCCAAGTTATTTGGAGCCGGTCTTGCTGCCAAAGGAAATCAAGCATTGGCATATACCATGTTTCCTTGCTTCTAATCTACCATTGGTTGTAAGGTACTGTTCATTTAGGTGCAAGTTTGATGAAAAAAAGCAACACTATATTAAATGTACACCTTGATTATAAGATACATAAAATTTCAGAAACTATCAAATGTGAATTACAGTGACTTTAGAATTAGTAAATTTATGTGGATCACATGCTTGATATTCATTTTCTTTAAAGAAGTTTCAGGTTCTGAAAATGAATATATGATTTCTATTTTTATTGCGATAGAGATTTTGTTAAATGCTAGAAATTATAACTCTCTTCTTTGTACTAAATTCCTGGACATGGTTTTATTTTATTTGCCATACTCTGACATAATTGTATTCATTATTTTTCTCCTCCATCCCAAGCTCCCCACTAAGTTTTGATATCCTCAAGAACAAGTTCTTTGGTTTGTTAACTTCATATTGTGAATGCCTAGCATGGTGCCACTCAGTGGTTGCACTTAGTAGATGCTTTGTAAATGTAGGTTGAATCATACTAAAAATAATTAGAAGATAAAATGATATCCAGTGAAACTCCTTTTTTTCAGGTAGGTATTTTTGAGATCAGACTCATTATTTTAAGGATATTGAATGTTCATGAAAGAGAAGCACATTTATTGAACAGTTATTTGCCACAAATTTTCAAATATGTTTTTCCATTTACTCTTCTATGTCTTAATATAGAATTAAAAAAGCATAAGAAACATTTTTTATTAATCTGTAACTTGTTTGGGCTTTAGGGCAAAACATGGTCATAATCTAGAATCTTCCTTATTTTATTCTACTGATTTTTAAATATCAGGTAATAATTTCCTACTATATTAGGGAATTAACATTTTAAGCTGTGATGATATATGCCTGTGTTAAATATAGTACGGCGAAATTGATCCCTTCTCAGGGGACCTTGGTGGTTTATTCACAGGCTTTCATTTCAATAAGAAAAGGCTGTTCTTTCCTAAGTTATCTACTTTGGTTCTCTATTCAACCATTGAAACAAAATACTAAAAATTTTATGTAAGTACGAACACTGTGACAAACCGTTAGTAAAGTTGAAAGCAAACAATCAGGGAAGAAAGAGTATGAAGGAAGATCCAATTACAATATTAAAGAATTCACTGCAGAATTCTTATAAATTGTGACTATTTAGGGCTTGTTTACATTTCATTAAGAACTTGTTATAAAGACTAAGGGGCTGAGAACTTAATGGGTGCCACTACCAAATAAGGGTAGTCAAAATAGAAATAAAGCTTCTGTGATGTAACACAATAACTTAACAGGAAGACCTTAATTTATTGACCAATCAGCCATAAATATTAATAATTCATATTGGAGCTTACTTTTATATCATCTGTGAAGTTTGCTAAGCAATAGTGGGAAGATTCTTTAGGGCATAAGAAATATCAAATTTAATCTGATATTTAGATACATCAATTTACTTATAAACTATTGATATACTAATTTAAAACACTCTTTAGTCATTCAGTTAACTTTCTCCAAGAGCTTTCTAAGCAAAGTAAATTAAAGTAAAAGTTGGTCAGAAGATAGTTTCCATCAATATCCCTTTCCATGGATTAATTATACAAGTCTAAACTGACATTTGTCTCAGGGGTCAAAAGGCTCCATTTAGCACAGCATTTAGGCAGAGGGAGAGAGAGTTGAAAGAGATAATTTGTGGACAGATAATTTGTGGACAGAAATTTTAGTCCTAATTGTTCCTCTAATGAGATGATTGAATTTGTGCAAATTACTTTACCCTCATAGATTTCAGTTTCCATATTTATAAATTAAGGGGTTTAGGGTCTCTCAGAGTTGATTTATGGGAGAGGAGGTACATGGACTCTGGAGAAACTGCTATTTCCTGCCCAGAAAAATATTTTTAAGAATACGTGAATAAAATACATCACACGCACACACACACACACACACACACACACACACACACAATTTAGTACGTAATTTCAGAAGGCTCTTGTGAGGATTAAATGAAATAATGAATATAAAGTGCATTTAGTAGGTATTTTAAAATGTTACCCACGTTTCTATTCCCCATGTTAGGAGGGTTCTTTAGCTTCTAAGTTTTTCTAGAAGCCATAGAAAAAAGGTTTTCAGGTCTCTTTTGGAAAAGAAATATTTAAAAGTATACAACTATCAAGTTGCATGAGATATTTCACTTTTTATAAGAAGCCATTTCTTTCAGCAGTTACTAGAGTTTGTTTTTCAGAGGAGTGGGTAGCAATCTGTCATCAAAGTGTTGACAAGTGAAATCTGACAAGGTGGAGGTGGTATAGCTGCGGGCCACTCCAAAATTTTCCACTATCTTTTCTATTTGTAGATAAAGGATTTCTGTTTTTTTTTTTTTTTTTCATTTGAGCTCACTTCATAGCAGTCTTTGATTTCTAACCTTTTCAAAACAATAACCCTGAATTGACAAATTATTTTGGTATTTAAGCATTGGTTTAGATAAGAGCATTTCAGTGTTCTCTTGCCTTTATTTTAGCTATTTAGGAGTTATTCCTGAAATTCAGTTTATTTTCTCTTCAAAGTTACGTTTTTTCAATTTATTCAAGTGTGGCATAAAATTATATTTATAGAGTTTTAATCTAGAATTAATTATCATTGTTACATTGCTAACATTTCTGTTTTCCTTGTCCTTTTATTGTTGTGGTTGAGGTACATCCTAAAAAGAATGAAGTTCATATTTTTGAAGATCAGAAAAGTAGGTATCTGTGTTGAGTGGAGGTGGTGAGAGGTGATGATGATGATGATGATTATTTGCTTATGCAGGCATACCTCCCCCCAGTGCCTGATATAAACTATTGCAATTATTTTTTGAGGTCATGGAAAAAATGCACTTCAACTAGATACAAGTCTCTTTGGGATAATGGAAAATTGTGTGCAGCAAAATATTTAAAATGAGCATTAGCAAACAAGATGTTTGTATTAATAGGAACCTAGAAAATGACTATGCAAAGGTCAGCACCGATCTTTAAATATTAGTGAAATTTAATTTGTTGCATGTAATGAGTAGAAAGAAGAGGAAGCAGACCACAATGAAGAAGCCATTGATAAATTGTCTAAATGTCAAAACTGCTTATAATACGGAAAATGTTAAATTGACAAGATCTATTTAACTAAGTGAATTAAACCATTTGAACAATGCCCTAGAGAAAAATTTTCCAAATTTAACTAAAACAAAAGATTTTAAAAGATTTTTGCCACAATTCTTTGATGAAAGTGAAAGGATTCCTACTTTTCTTTCGAGGCATAGAATTTGTTCTAACCTCTTTTAGTAAGAACGGTGCACAGATTATCTTGGAACATAGAAATCTGTCACCTTTTGCTTCATGTTGAAATAGCATCATCTGACCAGTGGTTAGCAGCTGTGAAGAACCACAGTCTGGCTGGGGTCTAAATCTCTTTGGCACTTTGCACAGCACTAGCTTAATTGAGTTTAAAGAGCTTTTTATGTTATGCCCAGTTTTTTTTTTTTTAAATCAGATTCTACATTCTCTTATTTTCTTCATATATGTTAGTGAAAAAAATTTTAAATGACTAAACATGCACAAACTTCATAACAAAGGATTAATATTATTCATACACACATAGGGATAAAGAACTTAATAGAAAGATGAGCAAAATATAGGAACAGGTAATTTATAGAGGGAACAAATTGTTTTAAAAATCCATGAAAAGATGTTTGGTTTCATTAATGAATGGAAAAATGAAACTTAAAATTACAAGATAAATTTTCACCTACCAGGTTGGCAACAACTTAAAACTTGGATAATGCTGCATGCTGTTGAGGATATAGGAAAAAGTACAGTCATGTTTTGGGTGGAAATGTAAATTTACCAATCATTTTGGAGGCTAATTTGGCAATATCTATCAAAATGTAAAGTGTGTATGTATATTTTCATGGTTATATTATTTGTAAGGTAAAAATTAGAAACAGATGGTTATTTATTAAGAGAATGGATAAGTCAATTATGGTCACTATTCAATTGAACATATTGTGGCTATTAAAACATCAGGTAGATCTATCTGTTTATGCTAACAGAGTATCCATGATGTGGTGTTCAGTGAACAAAGCAAGTTGTATATATAGTAAAATTTTATCTTTATAAAAACACAAAATGAACAAGTCAGTATGGGTGTGCACGTGTTGTAAGTACATTTAGAAAGTCTGGAAGGCCACATGCCACACTGTGCAATGGCTTCCTTCAGAGTGAGGAGGGCAGCTTGGAGGAGAACACATTAATTTTTACATCAAATACTTATGTATGTTTGCATTTTTTAAAAAACAATAAGTATGTGTTGCTATTGTAATTTTAAAACCTGAGAAGAAACAAAAGACCAGTCAGGCACGGTGGCTCACACCTGGAATCCCAGCACTTTGGGAAGCTGAGGCCAGTGGATTACCTGAGGTCAGGAGTTCGAGACCAGCCTGGCCAACGTGGTGAAATGCTGTCTCTATTAAAAATACAAAATTAACCTTATGTGGTGGCTCACGCCTGTAATCCCAGATACTTGGGAGACTGAGGCAGGAGAATTGCTTGAATCCGGGAGGTGGAAGTTGCAGTGAGCTGAGATCGCGCCGCTGCACTCCCGCCTGGCTGACAAGAGTGAAACTCCATCTCCAAAAAAGAAAGAAACAAACAAAGGACCAGACAGAGGCCTAATGCATTTAAAAGTTTTTTGTTTTTTTGAAACTTGGTCTTGCTCTGTCATCTAGGCTGGAGTGCAGTGGCAGGACCATAGCTCATTGCACTCTCCAACTCCTGGTCTTGAGCCATCCTCCTCTGTCAGCCTCCTGAGTAGCTAGGAGAACAGGCAGGTGCCACCACACTTGCCTAAGTTTTATTTATTTTTTGTAGAGACAGGGTCTGACTATGTTGCCCAGGCTGATCTTGAACTCCTGACTTAGAGCAATCCTTCTACCTCGGCCTCCTAAAGTCCTTGGATTATAGATGTAAGCCTCTGCACCTGGCTTTCTCTCTTCATTTTTTGCACACTTTTAGGTTCTAAAGCTTGTTTTAAAAATAGGGACTTAGATAGTATTTTGAACATAATGCTTTGTGCTTTTGCATTTTGCTTCTATTTAGTTGCTTAGTGTTATTTGTTAAATCTGAAATTTTATAATTAAAAATACTACCTTTGGTATTTATTGAATACTTGCAGTGGGTGCTCATTTTCAAATAAATATGTCCTGAATACTTACATTTAATATTTAGGTTGAAAAAGTGTCCTAGGCTTCTGAACTGATTTAGAACTTTATATGCCATGAGATGACAGTTGTAAAATAGATCTAGATACACATTCAATAATAAATTTAATGTTAACATTAGAAGCTAAATGTCACTAAGGGAGCTAGAACATTTATTTGATAACTGCTATTTGCCTAAACTTAAAGGATAACATTTTTAGTATTATAGACAATTAGTTATGTAATACTCGCTAATAATGCTCAGCACTTTTAATCTTCAAAGCATTATACACACTAGTTAATCCTTACAACACCGTTACAAATGTAGGTCAATATCATTATCCCTGTTTTTGCAGGTGGGGAAATTGAGGCAGAAGTTAAATGATTTGGAGTAAGTTTGTCATAGCAGGATTAGAATGAAGGCATTTTTGGCTTACAGCCCAGCATTCAGAACAGTAGAACCAAACCTTTAGCAGACTTAACCTCTATGTACTTGATAAAACATTACTTCTCATTAAATCATATTGAGGTCATCTCTGCATTAAAATTCAGAACCAACAAGTTTGATCACTGTACAACCACTTTACACACACACACACACACACACACACACACCATTTTCTCTTTCAAGGCTTTCTTGACACTATATTATCTTAGTCTGTCTTTTAAATTAACTCTTTATTGGAGAATTACCAGACTATCTATCTTTGACTTTATTTTTCTTCTGTGATCTTACTCAATGGCTTTACTCTCTATTTAGAAAATTCCAAAGTAGTTTTTATGTAGTCCAGGCCTCTCTTCTGTATTTCTAGCTACCAGCTAGACATATCTACCCAGAGCATTTCCTTGTACCTTTATCTCCCACTGAGTCTAAAATTCAACTTATTAACAAAACTTGCTCTTCTTCTAGACTAACCTGTTTCTATGTGTGTTTCAATCCAAGTCCTGCCCTTGAAACTAGGATCAACTAGGTGGGAACAAGTCTGGGTAAGGGGTTCCTGGGAACTTGGTGTGGCCAAGAAGAACAGTATTCATGGGTCCTTTGACAGGATGAAGAAGTTGAATCACAGTTTAAGAAGAAGAGCCAGAGTTACAAACTGAGGGGCAAGGCAGAAGTAAAACAGGAGACCACGTAGCCAGGTTAGTAGCTAGGAACATTGATGTGTGTGGGTTCAGTAGTTGAGGCAGTCATTGTGAACAGATGGAATGCACTGGTACCCATTTACTGGGCACATGATGATGCAGGCATGCCTGTTCAGTGACGGCATGGTCAAGGCAAGGGTCACTATATGAGCAGTAACCAGATCCCCATCCATTCATGGTCACTCCAGATTCTTCTCTCTTACTCCCTTACACTGTCTCTTACAAATCATCAGTGCCCATATGCTGTCGATTCTTTCTTTAAAAGATCACTTACAACCCTTTCTTTTGTTATATTCCAGCTGCCACCACCCCAATTCAGGTCCTTGTTACTGAATATTAGTGTTATCTGTTCCTTTAATACCTTTCTAACAGGTCACTCGTATCAAACTTTCCTTCACTCCTCCAATATTTTACCCACCAGTTAATCTTGCAACAATAATTCTGATCTATTAATTATTCTTTTTAAAAATACCTTCCCAGATCAGAAACTTCATTGTTCCTAATTAGCTACCTAGCAAATACAAAGTCCTAATTCCTGAGCTTGGCAAAGACTACCTTATTATGGCTCTGATTTATCTCTTCTACCTGTGCATCAAACCAGATTGCTTATTATTCCTCAAATAAGCCTTGCATCTTTCTAATTTATTCTTTTGGGTATTGTTCCCTCCTTTTTATCTATTTCCCTCTAGCAAAATCTGACAATCCTCAAATGCCCTTTGAACCCCCCTAGCCCTTTGTGTATGTTACCATATTAGCACTTACTACACACTTCGTATTGTTTTTGTGATTATTTTATCTGCTACCCTGATTATATGGTGTTTGATAGTAGAGGCCCATTCTATAAAACTTTGTATCTGTGACTCAGTAAACATATACATAAAGTGCTCAAATTGTGATATTTAATTGGTATTTAGATCTCATAAGGCCCTGTGAGGTACAAATGAGCCATTGTTTCTAGTACTCCATTCTTTGGGTACAATAGGTTAGTCCAAGCTTGAGGTCTCCTTATTTACCTTAGGTTCTTTGCAGTCTTCTGCTAATATACCTCCATGTTAAATGTCTTATGGATGCCATGCTATCATTTATCCTTATTATAACTACAGCAATGTCTTCTATTTCTTAATTCTTTCTTTGCTATCATGTTTCACATTTGGGTTTTCTTTGCCCTCAAGCTTCCTGTCCTTCCCATGGCTGCCAAAATAGCTGACTTAAGAAACCGGGGAACTGCATAGCATACTTTACCCGGGCAGAGTACAGGTATTTTGCAGATTTATTCAGTGGCAAGTAATCTCTACTTCTAAAACATTTATTTTTCAAAAGGAGATTATCAACAGTATAGTAGTGAAACTATTTCTATTTTGCATGTTACTTTCTCAAAATTTAGTCTATACGGTAAAATTATTCTTAAGACAAATAAATATTAATTTACTCTAGTGTAACCCAAATTGGAGTGAAGGTATTAAAAATTGAAATTTTTTAAGGATGTAAGTATAAAGTGAAAAGGGGCTTTCTAGAATTCTTACATCTCTGTCCTCAAAATTTGGGCAATCATAGATTGTCCCCTGTATAAAAAAGAGCAGTCATTCTAAATGTATGTGAAGCTCAATTTAAATCATGCTGTTTATTGTCTCATGTAGGAAGCTTGGATTCAAAACGGCCTTCTGAGACTGTCATCAATGCCTTATGTAATTAAAGAGGAAATTGTAAAAGTTAGAAAGGTGTTTAAAAATAAATGAAGTTACATTATGGGTGATTTTTTGTTTGGGTTTTTCATTCTACTATTTTCATTTGGATAATTCTTTTTCTGATTCAATATTTAATAGTTGGACAACTTGCTATATATTATATTCTTTCATTCTTTCATTAATTTCTCCCAGTACAGCTACTTTTATTACAGTTCTATGCCATGTGCATTGGGTTTTATTGCTCAGGGAAATGTACAAGGGCACCGAGTGGGGCAGCATTGCTCAGCTTACTTTGGTAGATGCCCCCTGACTATTTCACTACCTTTTTAATCCCTGCCTGCACCCCCTTCTGAAAATGCAGAATCCAGCATTCTTCTGACATTCTTTTCTTCCCTCCTTCAAAACAACTATTTATGCACGAATACAATATTTGAATAATACAAGCTCAGTCTTGACTACTTCCTCCAGGCGGATTTTTCAAACCAGGAAATTACCAGCATTCTTTTTAACTGGTGGCACACTTGAGTAAGATTCAAGATGTTTAGAGCTCTTTAAAAAACTTGTGTCTTTCAAAAAACCTGCATGACATATAATGCTTGAAGACTAAAAAGGATGTTGATTTGGTCCTCTCCCACCTTGCCCATCTAGTTATTATTAAAGATTTTTACAAACTTGTTTTATTTACTCCATTAATTTTCTTTAGTTTTACCTGGTTTTCTTGGCAGATAGTTGAAGTTAAGGAAAAAAGAAGGATGAATAACCCACATTTGACTATCTTCCCCCCGCTCCCCTGTTAATGCATGACCACTTGCAAAGCCCCCTCCTTAATCACACAGATCTTGGGGAATCCACAAGAGTTGTGACATTTTGTTCACAAACCAGTCCAGTTATCTACTAATAGACATTGGCCATTTTCTTCTCATTGATGTACCCAATACTTGCTAATTATTGCTGCTGTTTCTTCAGATGATACAGGGCACTCCTTGACCACCCATGTCTGCTTTTGCTGGATACAGATTCTGCTTTGTCTGTATACCACCACATTCACCATTCCTGCTTACTTTCTGCTGCACACCACTTCCTGCAGCCACTTCTCCATTCTTTTTATTTTTTTTTTTTTTGAGATGGAGTCTCACTCTGTCACCTAGGCTGGAGTGCAGTGGCGTGATCTTGACTCACTGCAACCTTCGCCTCCTGGGTTCCAGAGATTCTCCTGCCTCAGCCTCCCAAGTAGCTGGGATTACAGGTGCATGCCACCATGCCCAGCTAATGTTTGTATTTTTAGTAGAGATGGGGTTTTGCCATGAAGGCCAGGCTGGTCTCGAACTCTTGGTCTCAAGTGATCCGCCTGCCTCAGCCTCCCAAAGTGCTGGGATTACAGGTGTGAGCCACTGCGCCTGGCCTGCTTCCCCATCCTTTTATGATAGATTCCCTGTGGGGCCACAAAAGGGTCATTTTTAAAGTAGGAGAAGAATGTCTCTCTCCTTCTTTTGTCCTGTGCTTTTTAATGGGAAACTAGAGCAGTGTTGTTTGTACATCAGAGCATTTTGAGAAATACCTTGTACATTTTTCTCAGTCCTCCCACCACCATTGGTCCTAGATATGGATCGTTTGGTGCTGAGCTGGAAGACAAGTCCAGGTCATAGACTCTATACTGTACTATGCTCAGGATTTCTCATGTTCAAATGTAGAGAATTAATGGTTTGACTCTTGGCTTTGAAGCTCTTCACAGATCTCATTTTGCTTATTCTCCTTGAAACACTGTAATTTTTGATTAATTTAGGACTTTCAAACTTAGTGAAGATAGGGGGAGTGGACCTATCAGTTTTTCAAGTAAAAGGTGTTTTTCTGCCTCGTAGAAATAGTCAGTGTAGACTATAGTGGAAACTACACTACACTCTCCAGTTCTGTTATCAGGAGGAAGTTTTGACAAATTATTACTAAATTGACTTAAACTGAAATACAGAATTTCAAGTGTTGTCTTCTTTTGATATGTAAGTAAAGGTGCAGTCTTTTGGTTTCATCTATAAAATTTTATCTGTATTTAATTTACATGATAAGACATTTTTATATAGCAACAAACAACTAAACTTCAGCCTTGTCTTATGCAGATTGTCATAAATTAGTATTACTGGTATCTGAATAAAAACTAAATTGAGTAATATGATTTTTATTTTTCTAGTATAGTCTAGAAGTTGGTGACTTTTGATGCTCAGTGTCAGAGGAAGTATACACCTGTTTTACCATCTCTTTTCTTTCTTACTTGCAATGGAATATTAACCCATTTGCATGTCCTAATTCAAATACCTTCTCTTGTGTAGTAACTTCTCCACATCTGGATGTTTTTCCTTCATAAACCTCCTGTTGTGCTTAGTACTTACTTATTTCATACTGTGAGATTACCATATAAGGTCAGAGATCATATTTATTATTTTATTTTTTTCCATACAAGTTTGCATAGTGATGGATATACTGAGTAATAGCAAGCAGCAACTGCAGTGTTAAGGTAATTGAGTAAGTGTACCTTGAAAGCAGTCCTGATGTAGGTACTTTATTATACCCATTTTATAGCTGGGGACTCTTAGAAATAGAGAAGTTAGGTAATTAGTCCAAGTTAGCTACTAAGCTGAGAAATTAGAATAAGAAAAGAGGCAGGCAGATTCTAGAATGCACACATTAAGCTAAATAGATGCAAAATAAATATTTAATTCACTAACTGGTATTTTAAAACAAACATTCCAGTCCTCACATTTCCATATGAAAAGGCTGCAGTTTACTTATTCTAATACAGTAAGTATTTTAGTTAAGAAAAAAACTTAACTGTAAGATGACAATTCTAAAATAAGCCTCATAAAACTAACTGAAAGCAATTCCAAAGAACACTGCATTGGAAACATTTTGAGTAATAGTAGGCTTACTAGAGTCACTTCCAAAGTGATAACGCTGAAAGATAATACTCAGTTGAACTGAAAAATTAGTAACTAGTTTAATATCCCTTTTTCTCTACTGCTTGCTGATAATGAACTGCATTCTTTCTCTTAGTAATGCATTCCACTAGCTTTCCAACTCCATACCTGTATACAATGGCAGCCAGCATCTAGGCACAGCAGGGCAGATCTGGGGATTGAGGGGTTCCTTATTTCATCTCTTAGCTTTAAAGGCATTTAATGCACGGAAGAAAGTAAATTCAGATCAACCCAAAATTTGCTATTGTAGCCTGTTTCCTCCTTACCCTTTCCTACTTCACCTATCACTATCCACTGTGCACTTTAATCTGCTGTCATACTTGGGTCATGCCATCTTTTTTTTTTTTTTTTTTTTAAGACGGAGTCTCGCTCTGTCGCCCAGGCTGGAGTGCAGTGGCGCGATCTCGGCTCACTGCAAGCTCCGCCTCCCGCGTTCACGCCATTCTCCTGCCTCAGCCTCCCGAGTAGGTGGGACTACAGGCGCCCGCCACCACGCCCGGCTAATTTTTTGTATTTTTAGTAGAGACGGGGTTTCACCGTGTTAGCCAGGATGGTCTCTATCTCCTGACCTTGTGATCCGCCCGCCTCGGCCTCCCAAAGTACTGGGATTACAGGCATGAGCCACCGCGCCCGGCCGGGTCATGCCATCTTTTTACTCAAACATCTGTATATACTCCCTCCCACAACTCTGCCTACCCCAATACGGTAGAGTACTGTGGTTGCAAACAGACTCCGGAGCTAGTCTGTGTAGATCCAAAGCCTGCCTCCACCACCTGCTAGCTATGTGACCACTCTGTGCCTAAGTTTCCTCATTACAGGAATGCTGATGGTATTACCTCAAAGAGTAGCTATGAGGATTAAGAGAGTTAATACATGTAAAATGTTTGGAACAAGTAAGTGTTATCTGTTGTTATCACCATCATTTTCTTCCTCATCTTTTTCTCCATCATCATCATCATCATTGTCGTCGTCGTCGTCATCATCATCATCATCATCATCATCTGGTGAAATCTTATCCTTCTTTGAGGACCCACTAACATTTCACAACTTCTCTGAGCTTTCTCACAGCCCAGCTGTTCAGGCAGGATTGGGCCCCTCTTGTGTGCTGCCACATTTTTCACTCTGCCATTTCAGTCCGTAGCATACTATATCTCATTAGTTCAACATGCATCTGTTTCTTGATTGTAAGTGCATTGAGGTCAAATAAATGTAAGGATGAAGGGCGGGCCGAGGAAGTTTGTACTATGTCTGAAATTATTTTAGATTATCACCCATATGGATACTATGGGAAATATTTTTAGTCACTCCTAATGTTAAAGAAGCTGAAGGATTTTTCCTCCATTAAAATATGTCTTAAAATATTTTTCAAACTCTGTCATTCGGAAGTTTACTGGAAAGAACATTTCTTTCATGATTCTATAAATAAAATGTCCATAGTTTAAATTATTGTATATATTTCTAATATGTAGTATAACATAAATACAGTATAGTACTATATGTATTTCCAAGCAAACATTTGAAAATTATATAAATTCCTTTCAAACTTTTGTAAAATGTTGACCTTTTTTCTAATGCAGGCTAGCCTTCTCCCAATCAGTCTAAATCGATGAGGTAGTACTTGATTAAAAAAAAAAAAGTATTCATAGTGTCCATCCCTAGCCCCTGCTAGGGGGAAGACAGGATGTATATTATTACCATTTTGTTTTTTCAAAAAAAAAACCCCATAGAATAAAATATCTGGATCCATCATGACATGCAGATTAACATACTAAGTTGAATGCTAATGTGGTTTCAGAGTTTACTTTTAAGTAATTATGTTTCTTATAATAGTAACTATATACCATTTACCTTGCAAATTCCACTTTAGTTAGCCTGTTTGTATGTAGGATATTGTAAATATTTGCTTTATATACCAAAAATGCACCACAAAATGTGCTCGTACTTAATAACTACCAACAGATGTTTCCTTTCCTTAAAATAAAACTTAAAAAAATGCTTAAATACTAAATAATTCTAAATATACTCAGAGCCTTAACCAAACATATGCTATTGAAAACCCAAATACTATATATATTCTTCTTACCACATTTCTCAATGTGATGACATACTAAATCCAGGAAAAGAAGTGTATTTTTCCTCTTTCTAGAGTTTATTTCTGGATGGTTAACCAAGGATACACTAGAGCATGTTTATTCTAATGGGCCATATTTCAAATAACAGTTGTGGCGAATGATTCTTTTTACTATTTCTAAGGTATCTTGGTTTTATTGGCAATAGAAGATAATTAATTGGCACCTCTTTTTAATTATTTTTTAAACAGGACAGAGATTCCTTCTGCCATCAGATGTCTTTCTGCTTGACTGAACTGCACCTGTGGTCTTTGAAGAATACCTTACACATTGCGGGTAAATGAGCTCTGGATTAATTTCAATATTTTTCAAATATGTTACACCATTATAAATAAGTACTAGCAAAGGTTAGAGCCTGAATTCTCCAGCTGGAGTTGCATTCTTTCTTTATTCTTAATGAAAAATTGGTTAATGGAAAATAATTCCTTTTAATTACTCTTACTAACTTAATATTTACAGCTTGAGTTAGGTTTTCACTTTTGAAAATTAATCTTATTGGCTTAATATTTGTTCTCTCTTAAGATACACACGAGCCTAGGAGGTTGACGCTGCAGTGAGCCAAGATCGTGTCACTATGCTCTAGCCCAGGTGACAGAGCGAGACCCTGCCTCTAAAATAATAAATAAATAATAAAATTTATTGAATGGTAAAAAAAAAGATACATATTCAATTTTTTTTCTGGGATTCTTCATAATAAGATTTATATTCATAAATATGTACAGGATAGCTAATGGTAAAGGCATTTCTATTTGATATTAAAATAACATTTCAAACATATAGGTAAGATGTACGATTATTTTCATGTTCTTTGTTTTTCACAATTTTGGGGGGGAGAATAATATGTGTGTTTTAACAATGCTTATTAACATACGATACAGTGTACTTTATAAGAAATATCTTTAAAAAATCTTTAATTATACGAAGTAACACTTGTATTTAGGAGAAGAATATTATTTATATCTTTTAAGCATCATTACTAAGAAAATGATTTACCTTACAAAGTATTGTTTCTTCATATCAAATATAGAATTAAGGATGACTGTGATATTTTCATCAAGTTTATCTGCTTTAAAATGTATAAAGATTGAAATTTCAGTTAAAGTAGATTTAACATTTGTTTGCTCCCTCCTAAAACTCTTCTAAGATGCCAATAAAGGAATAAAAATAAAGAAGGTATAAACCCTTTCGACAGAGGGGACAACTGAAATTGGACAAATTTTGGAAGATGGGAGGGAAAGAGGAATTAGCAGAGATGAAAAACCTGAATATAAATTGCCTGCAGAGGAGAGTTCCAATGACAGCCAATTTATGACTCAAAATTCTGGAAAGATACAGAAATTTGAGGAGCCAGATATTGTAGAAGATGGTATGTGTCATCAGAGTGACAGTAAAGGGACATGAAAGTTTGCAGAAAAAGTTGGGAGATACCTTTCATGCTGTGGAAATATTTAATTAAGGAGGCTCTAAAGTTGGGAACACCAGGGGCAGTAGAAGAAGACCTGCTGAACTGAAAACAGGCATGAAATGGAAGGAAGCCTACGTACTGATGGGTGAGGTCTTCTTAATCCCACTTGGTTCTGAGAATGTCATACCTATTTGTACACTTTCCAAGAAAGAAGGAACTTGAGATATTCCTCTCTGGAATGACTGCAAGACCCGAGAAAGAAGACCTAGTATATAGACGTTTGAGGGAGTCCTTTGGTGAAATACCCCAGTCCTTGGCTGATCAGTGAAGCCCACCAGTTGGCAAGCTCTATGTGTGTACACAGGGCTTCCAATCAGTTTTTTAGTGCCTCACTTGTAAATACAAACAGAGAACTAAGGATCACTAGATATTTGAGGAATATCTTCAACAGGAAAGAAAACAAAATGAATAGGTGAATGGGTCTCTGAAGAAACAGAGATAATGTAGGAAGGGGGGAAAAAAGTACAACAGAGACCTAAGGAAAAATACTAAATCCATGAAGCAAGAAACAAAAACAGAAGCTTCAGAAAACATTTGAAGTTATACAGGTCTCTTGGAAATTAAAAATATGTTGCAGAAAAAATTCAAAATTCAAAAGTGTAAAAGAAATCTCAGAAAATAGAAAAAAGAAATCCCAAAGTGAACTGATTTTACTGCTGGTCACAATTTTTAATTGAAATGTTTTCTTCTTTAATCATAATTGCCCATTTTTCATATTATTCCCTTATTCTCATGTAACTAGGTTTTATGCTTCTTTGAGATGGTCAACCTTTTAATCGCTTGACATTCTCCTAGTCCATTGGGTTTTCTTCACTTATCTTCCTACCCAGCTTGGACCCCATGGTTGGAAGTCTGAGCTATTCCATCTTGATCCCCTTTTACCCCTTGTCCTCTGTTCATGCCGAGCAAATTCCTTCCCTGTCCCTCCATGTGTCCTCAAGTTTTCTGTCCCTGTTCCTTCTATTCAGAGTCAGTGAATGGTTTTTAGAGAAGAATCACACAGTGGTGCACAGTAGCCCCATGAGAATAGTCTTCAACCCCAACTGCATTTTTGCAGGGCCTACCCATTCTCTCTATTGGGACATTCTTCTATTTAACCTTTTATGAATCCTACTTCTTTAGGGCTCGGCTTTATTAAGTCACTTAGAGAAGCCTTTCCTGCTATCTAGACTAAATTAGTAACCCTGTTAATGTGCTCTCATTATGCTTGATGTTTATTTTTTAAATGTTTGAAATAATCACAAACTTATAGAAAAATTGTCAGTACAGAGAATTTTTTTTCTTGAACCGTTTGAGAGTTGTAGCCTGATGCTTTATCACCTCCAAATACATTCATGTATATGTCCTACAAAAAGGATTTTGTCCTGCATTACTGTATAGCCATTGAAATCAGGAAATTAACAATGATGTACTTCAGTCTAAATGGACCAGTTCACCAATTGTCCCATCATTGTTCTTTTTTTAGGAAAAGGATTTTTGTTCACAGTAACACATTGCATTGTTGTTTCTTTAGTGTCCTTCATTCTGGGTTATTCTTCATCCTCCTCCTTTTTTTTTTTTTTTTTTTACATTTTCGTGACCTTAATATTTTTGAAGATATTAGGTGAGTTATTGTGTAGGATGATTGTAAATTTGGTTATATTTGAAATTTCCTCACAATTAGATTCAGGTTATGCATTTCAATGCATCCTATCAGGTGGTGCATAATTTCAATTTGTCCCTTTCCTGATGATATTCATGATTACCTGATAAGATAGTGTCTGCTCGGCTTCTCCACTGCAAAGTTACCTTCTTCTTTGTGATTAGTAAGTATTTCATAGGGAAGTACCTTGAAATTATGTAAATATCCTGTTCCTCATCATGCTTTAAATATATTATTATATATGATCAATTTATTTTATCTGTGTGGACTCAAGTTTTCCACTTTATGGAGTTGTTATAGTCATATCATTATTTTATTTTATTTCATTATGTATTTTGATGTTTAAATTGTCCCTGATGTGGCCAGAGGGACCCTCTTCAAGCTGGCTTCTGTGTCTTTTTAACATGTCCCTGTCAAAATCTGAGCACTTTAATTCTTTCTGGTACAACAAATGTTCCAGACTCATGTTGTAATTTCCTTTCCCTAGCCTAGGAATCAGTCACTTCTCTAAGGAGCTTTGTTCCTTTTAGAGGGTAAGGGTTCTAGAAGCCAAGTTCTGCTTTAGGTGCACTCATTATTGGAGTATTGCTGCTGCCAGGCCCTCTCAGTGGACAGAGCTTGCAGAATGTATGTATCTATGTATACACACATATTTACATCCATATTTATTTCTGTATCTATCTCTCTATATTGAAACCATGAGTTTACATTGGTACATCTCATTCCTATCTACCACCATAGGGTTCATTCTAATTTTCTCCCTTTCCATATTTGTATTTTTCTTCTCAGACAATGGGAAACCTGGAGCTCCCCTATTTTTTATTTATGGACTTATCAGTCACCCTGTTTGCAGTCAATCCCCTATCTCTGTGGCTACTCCCTCCCTGTATAGATACCCTTCTCACCCCATGTGGGATTTGATATACCATGTTGGGTTGCCCCCATATGTAAATGTCCTCCTTACCTTGTTTAGCCTCTAATACCCCACACCAGGCTGTTGCTTCATGTGAGTATTCTTACCCTGCTGGAGTTCTAACACACCATGTCAGGCTGACTCTCTGAATGGACACCTTCCCCATCGAGCTCTGGTACCCACTGTAGGGCAGGTTTTCTTAACTGGATGCTCTTCTTATTCTGCTTGTGTTTTGACAGTTTCCACTCTGGGCCAGATGCAGTAGGTCAGACTTGTGCACATAATTCAGGATTCTTTATGATCTTGATAGTTCTATTCTAGAGTTATGATATATATTTGGATGTATGGAATGATGAGTATAATTATAGGGTGGAATATTTTAATGGAGATATTGTCTGCATATGTAGTGCCTGTGGTTCTTAGATTTTTTAAAAAAGCCTTTTTATTGAAGTATAATATATGTACTGAAAAGTGTAAAGATCATAAGATTATGTTGTGAACCATCAGAATATGAAAACACCCATAAAATCACCATCCAGGACAACAAATAAAATATCAGTATCCAAGAAGTCCTACTCATGATTTTTCGCAATAAATCCTTATTAGATATATTCAGTCTAACCAGTAGACATAAACTGCATTCTTTAAAATTGTATGCCTCTACTAATGGCATGATGAATAAAATAGAGCTTTAACAAGTACACGCAATTGACTATTTTGAAAGACTATATTTGAAAAGTTAATTATAGCAGTAATACTTTTTTTTGAAGTTTTATCATTCAGTTTGAGAAAGTCTGGAGCAGTCAGTCACTAGGGGGCAGCCTGTACTGCTTCCACCTCTTTAGAAACAGTTGTATACTCTTTATCCTTATGTTAGTAACTGAGAATTATTTTGCATTGAAGAAAACAAATGTTCCTTCAATGAAAGAAATATTTTATTATTCATAGATATGAAGAAAATGGACAAAATTATTTTGTTCTCTTATATTTAAACTGGAATAATTCCTTGGTTAAATGAATCTTGACATCTGGGAAGCCCAGCTTTGCTTCTTAGGTAGCCCCAGCAAAGTGTCCGAATTTAGGTTTAGAAGGGGTTTTCCCTGTCTAAACAAGTTTCAGATAATAATGTATCCAAACGTTCCTCTAATCTTCCCTTTCTCGTCTGTGGATTTCTCCCAAATGCCATAGAATAGGAACTAGACTCTTGAGCTAAATTGGAGAAAAGAAAACCACAGCTCAGAATCCAACAGGGCATTTTCTTCCATCCACTGATTTCATCTGGCATTGCTTAGTGGCAGTTCCTTTTGGTAGAACCCTGTGAAAAATATCAGAGGATGTGTGAAAGAGAAAACTTGGTGTTTCTTGATTTCAGTTCTTTACTAATCTTTTTCTCATGCCATTCTAGTTTTGTGTAAATCTTTTCTCATTAGATTGATAAACTTTCCAGTTTCTGCATATCCCTAGAATAGATGAACTCATCTCCAGATGCTTTTGAGCCATTTTATTTCTAGTAACATAAGGAGACTGTTTCTGCTTTTCTCCCTATCCTTCCCCTAATATAGTATGGCTTGGCTTCTTATTCTCTGTGACTTTAAAATCATAATTTAATGTTATTTCTTCCTTTCTATAGATAGAGACATTGGGATCTACCAGTATTATGACAAGAAAGATCCACCAGGTAAAGTACCTATTCTGTGCAATTAATTTTTATTAACTAAATATTCTAAACCATGAAATACTGACCATTAAAAGCTCTCTTCTCATGAGCTTTAGATAAATTCTAGAATTTTAAGAAAAGTCCCTTCAGTTCTTTAGAAAAATGCTGAGGTTGATATCTATCTGTTCTATATAAAATAAAGTAGTATCGAGAAAATGCTGTAGAAAGACATGAAAATTTTCATTTTACTGCTGATCAGGCTGATTATAGGGCAGTCTATTCACATTTATTTATCAGTGTCCCAGTAGAGGGCATTGTTAATGCATGGGTCCTACTGATGCTGGCCTCCTGGATCCTCACCTGATATCTGAAATAGGCATTTCTGAGTGAATGATCAATTTTCTTTATCTGATTAATCCTGCTAATCCCAGAAGTTTTATGATGGGCCAAAAGGTCTTTCTAGCTAGAGTTACTTCCTGTTTTGGTCTCCGTTGAAGTGGGCTTGTGTGAGCAGCCTGTGTGCTTAGCTTAGTGGTTAATAGGCTGACTTCATGGTTCTGATGACAGACTGAAGCAGCTTCTGTTCTGGGCTCTGTTGCAGTTCTCTTTCCTATCTGATCAGATTGGAAGCTCAGGATATTGGTCCACCTGTTGTGCCCTTTCACTGCAAATTTAGGAAATATCTCTATGAAATGAAAACATCCAAATTATGGCATTTTTTTCAACTGTCCTTTTAGAACCTAAGCATAATTTATTAATCTCAATAATGCATGTAATGTTAATAATACCTTATACATGTACATATTAAAATACAAGGCATTATAATAAAAATAAATTCTACTTTTGTTTTTTTCTTTCTATCCCTTCTGCCACAATATCAGCGACAGAGCATGGTAACTTAGAAAAGAAGCAGAAGCTGGCAGAGTGTAAGCTTACTTTATATTTTTTGGAATTATTATAAAACTGGAAAGTTCAGTATTATAAAATATTCATCTGGAACAAAGAGGAAACATTATTCCCTCCAAATTTTTAAAATTCCTATTACTTAGGAATATAAACATATAAGTAACAATTGTATTTGTCAGGCCTTTCTAATTTAGATCCTGGAAATCTCTATTCAATTTTGATAAAATGTTTGTTTATATAAACATAAAATTTCATAATGAACTATATATTAGTATATTTAGGATAATTATACCAAGCTTAAATTCTGATAGTAACATTTAATTATTCATACTTTGCCTAAATTGTTAACATGTCTTACCCATTTTTAAGAAAATAGTATTTGTAATATCAGTATTAGCATTTTATTCACTCTAGTCTTTTCTGATCTCCAGTATATAAGTATGTTGTATATATTATGGCGACAATGTAATACGGTTTTAATGACATAGAATTAAACATACATTAAAATTTTTTTGGATTATAGCTAGAGCTGAAAATCCCATTTGTTCTCTTGTTTTTTAAATGGTTGAACTGACATTTAATTTTAAAAAATAATGTATTAGTAGCTGCAACACAGATTTAAAAATTTGCATATACGTTCTACATCAAAATTGTTTATAGACCCAAATTCATTTGCTGAAATAAGATGTATAGCAATTCTACTCTCAAATTTAAGTATCTATGTATACTATATATATGTATATGTACATATAACACACATGTAAGCACAAATACACATATAACTCATTTAGAATTATTAATGAGGAGAATCCAAAGATGAATTCATTTTTCTGATAAAATAGACATGTTTAACATTTTAAAATTATTTTAAACAGAACTATTTTTAATTTATTTTAGGCTAACATGACTCTACTAAATAATTTTATCTTTCACTTAATTTATTTAAAGCAAAACGAAGGCTTATCATTATTCAATTGTGGTGTATACTTTAAAGATAACTGTTTTAAATTAAAAAGAGCACTATTAGGGCCTAATTTGTTAAAACTTGGATTTCCCTCAGATTTTTCCATAGTTTTAAAATGTGGAGCTTTAATGCTTAACTTCATATATTTTTATGTACAGTTTTATTTTTTATTTCTTTTCATTTTATTTTATTTCTTTGCTCATTATATTCATTTACTCATGATAATTTTTTTTTTTTTTTTTTAGGTCTGAGTAGGTTACTTATAGAATTTGGAATTTCTTTTGGATTGAACATTTAATTATTTACATGAAAAAGTTAGTAAAGACTACATCATTTACCATGAATTACTAGATTCACAAGCCTAGCACACTTTCCCAGGGATTCTCCAAGCCTTGTTGGTTGTCATTGTAAAATTATGGTTAGGGAGATTGTTTTGTGGTAAAAATCCTGTTCCTATGACAAAGCCTTTCATAAGGCTGTCATTTGATGATGGAAATGAAGCCCACTTCCTCTCGATTATAGAGGTGTTTTATTTTAATCTTCCTAAGGCACACTGCTAAGCAGAATTTCCTTTTTAAATCTTGTTTAACTAACTGTAGTACATGTTTTATTTGCCAGCACGAGATTATCCTTGGACGCTCAAAAACAGACGCCCAGAAAAACTCCGAGACTCGCTCAAAGAGTTGGAGGTATCTTTCAAAAAGTTTCAAAAATGGCAACAAACAAATCTGTTTTTAAAACATCTTTCAACAGCTTTAATTTTCATAAAGGATCAACTCTCATGGTGATGATAGCTTTGCTTTTGTCCAGTGATGAGTTCCAAAACAGTTGCATCTTTGTGTGGCATGTTGATCTTTTTTTGCTTGCAAATCAGAGGCACTTTAACTGATAATGACAATGTGTACAGCCAACTACGCTCTCTCTTTTTCTGTTGTGCTTCAGGAGCTGATGCAAAACAGTCGGTGTGTGCTAAGCAAATGGAAGAACAAATATGTCTGTCAGGTAAAATGATTTGACAAGCCTTTGCAGTGTTTAACCAATGGAGCTGAAAACTATGTAGTAATTGGTATTCTTGTGTTATGTTAGGTAATGGACAAAAACTTTTTTAGCAGTGGTTATTTCATAGTTTGAATTCTAGTTGTTCTAGAGCTAACATTAGACAGATTGACACAGGCCACCAGGCTCATTAATCAGTATTAACCAGTATAGTTGTACTAACATACAAACACTAATAAAAATCTTTTCATATTGTATTTTTTTGTTTGAAGTTGTCTGAATGTTGTAGTAGATGTTTGCTGGCATAGATTTAATAATATTTTTGAGTGAAGATGAAACCACAGGGCAAAAGACTTTTTGGCATACTACTCTTGTAAGCATTTGTGAATATCATTGCTTATGCAAATCAACAAGCCGACTACATACAGTTAGACCTATCATAACAAGACATTTAGTCTTACTTTTTGAACCCTGTAAGCTGTGCTGTTTACTATGGTAGCCACTAGTCATATGTGACTGAATAATTAAATAAAATAAAAAATTCAGTTCTTCAGTTGCACTACCCGCATTTAAGTATTCAGTAGCCACATGTTATCATATTGGACAGTGCAGATACAGAACATTTCCATCTCAGACAGTTCTATTGGACAATAGTGTTAAGGCCTAGACAAGTGATCTAAGTATTGAATGGGTAGATTCAGAACATAATAATTCGTGTACACTGATTACAAGATAATGACAAATGCTTTAGCTTTGCTGATAGGCTTAAAAAGTACTGTATGCCTAGAAAAATTTAATATACTTGTGATAAAAAGAATAATTATTAGTCATCTGTGGAATTGAAGTTGCATTAGTTCTAATAATAATTATAATTGATGTATGGAATCAAATATTCCTATATTAATTTAAATTCTTTTTTACAATGTGATTTATTTTGTGTAATCATTCTTGTTTGTAGTTTAGGCCCATGGTTCTATTCATAAAGCTACAACGTCAAATTTGTAGCAATTATAAACAGATCTTAATCTACTATTTGAATATATATACTATCATTTTTGTGGGTTCTAGTTTTTCCTCATTTTTTTGTCTAGTCTACCTTTACTCATGGAGGCAACTATTTAGTTACCTTCTCAACTGGCATAAACTTTTATTTTTCAGAGGTCGTTTACAAGGGTGAATTAGCATTTTGAGAATTATAATACTTCTTAAATTTGCCTTAGGATACTATTAAAAAGGATGGCATTTAAAAAAATTATAGCTTATTTGCATAATAGTACATTTCAATCAGACTTTAAAACTTGAATACAAAATACGCTCCAGAAAGTTTCAAACTTAGTACCAAACTTGTAGTTTTTAATGCATTACTCACGTTAAAAACAGGCTCAGAATTATTTGACCAGAGGGCCAGCCTGCCACCTATAGTAAGACGCATGTCTCATGGCCTCCACCCTTACCCATCACACAGGGTAAATTGGAACATGTCGGGCATCTTAAAATATGCAGTGGAGCATCCCAAAAGACAATCCTTTTTAGATAGAGTTTAATGAATTTTAATTTAATAGTAATTTTGTGTGTGTCTGACGAAGGGATGTCTGGAGAAGAATGTCCCTCACTATTACATTAATTCAACTCAGAAAGGGAATTTTCATGATAAAATATATATATATAATTACTTTTGTAATTTACAGTAATCTAATCGGTTAATCAGGCTGGTGTACCAATGAATCTGCTTTTAACATTTCTAATAGGACTTATCTTTTTTTGTTGTTCTGTTATATTCTGTGCTTCATTTCTATGATTATAAAGATATTTCTAAGATAGACCTTATACTCTCAGCACATTCTTGATGTGGTATATTTTAACAAGATAACTTCACCTCCACCCTGCCCACAGGTCTAGGTTAGTCTTCACATATTTAAAGTCTTTGAGAGACCTCCTAACATTATCCCTTCACTTCTTCAGTTTCTAGTTAAGACTGTTAGCTAGTTCTTCTAAAAATCTATGTAGGTTCTATTTCAAAAGATCTCTGGTATCACAATAAATTAAAATTTTGATGTTCAAGCTACATTATTAGCTTAAGGGAATGAACCCCTTAGCCCTTTTAGTTAAATTTCTGTTAAATTTTCCTTAGTTATAAAGTAAGTAAACCACCTCAACAGGCTCCCCAAGGGACCTCCTTTTGTGCACATATCCAGTATGGTGGTTCCAGAGATAACATGTCAGCTGACTGCAACATAATGCTCTATAACTCTTAGAAAAGGAGTGAAAAAGTTCATCAACATCTTCATGCTAACATGTTTGGATGCTCAGTCTTTTAATTTGGCTACCCCTCTGCTAATGTACGTCATTTTCTCCCAAGAAATGGTAAATTTAGGATTTATGAATTTATTTTAGTTGTCATCCCTTACTGCTTTAAAAAGTCCAATTGTTTAAAAATGAGCCAGGCAACCACAGCAACATAAGATTTCAGAGGATGCAATCTGAGGTTGGATCTTTCTCTGTGTCAAACAATGAGTTTTCATCATTTACCAAAGCTTAGTTGATGTTGTCAATCCAATGATCTGCACATTGTACCATTTAAAAACTAATTCCCGTCACCTGTAAATTCAGAATTATTTTCTTTCTTTTTTTGTGGAGGATAGTAGTTTATTTTATTTTTCAGGATGTTTACTTATTTTTTCTCCTGTTTTTATTTTTTAATTTTATTTTTGTTTTTTATTTCCATAGATTTTTGGGGGAACAGGTGGTGTTTGGTTACATGAATAAGTTCTTTAGTGGTGATTTCTGAGATTTTGGTGCACCCATCACCCGAGCAGTATTCACTGTATCCTATTTGTAGTCTTTTATCCCTCACCCCCCTCCCACCCTTTCCTCTGAGTCCCCAAAGTCCATTGTATCATTCTTATGCCTTTGCATCCTCACATCAAACTCCCACTTATAAGTGAGAACATACAGTGTCTGGTTTTCCATTCCTGAGTTACTTCACTTAGAATAATGGTCTGCAATTCCATCTAAATTGCTGTGAATGCCATTATTTCATTCCTTTTTATGGCTGAGTAGTATTCCATGGTATATATTTACCACAATTTCTTTATTCACTTGTTGATTGATGGGCATTTGGGCTGGTTCCATATTTTTGCAATTGCGAATTGTGCTGCTGCAAACATGCATGGGCAAGTATCTTTTTCGTATAATGACTTCTTTTCGTCTCGGTAGATACCCAGTAGTGGGATTGCTGGATCAAATGGTAGTTCCACTTTTAGTTCTTTAAGGAATCTCCACACTGTTTTCCATAGTAGTTATACTAGTTTACATTTTCACCAGCAGTGTAAAAGTGTTTCCTTTTCACCACATCCCCACTAAATCTATTATTATTTTTATTTTTTGATTATGGCCATTCTTGCAGGAGTAAGGTGGTATATCACATTGTGGTTTTGATTTGCATTTCCCTGATCATTAGTGATATTGAGCGTTTCTCCATGTGTTTGCTGGCCATTTGTATATCTTCTTTTGAAAATTGTCCATTCATGTCCTTAACCCACTTTTTTTATGGGATTGTTTGTTTTTTTTCTTACTGATTTGTTTGAGTTCATTGTAGATTCTGGATATTAGTCCTTTGTCAGATGTATAGATTGTGAAGATTTTCTCCCACTTTGTGGGTTGTCTGTTTACTCTGCTGACTGTTCCTTTTGCTGTGCAAAAGCTCTTTAGTTTAATTAGGTCCCAGCTATTTATCTTTGTTGTTATTGCATTTGCTCTTGGGTTCTTGGTCATGAAATCCTTGCCTAAGCCAATGTCTAGAGGGGTTCTTCCAATGTTATCTTCTAGAATTTTTATAGTTTCAGGTCTTAGGTGTAAGTCCTTAATCCATCTTAAGTTGATTTTTGTATAAGGTGAGAGATGAGAATCCAGTTTCATTCTTCTACATGTGGCTTGCCAATTATCCCAGCACCATTTGTTGAATAGGGTGTCCTTTCCCCACTGTATGTTTTTGTTTGCTTTGTCAGAGATCAGTTGGCTGTAAGTATTTGGGTTTATTTCTGGGTTCTCTATTCTGTTCCATTGGTCTATGTGCCTATTTTTATACCAGCACTATGCTGTTTTGGTAACTATGGCTTTGTATTATAGTTCGAAGTCAGGAAATGTGATGCCTCCAGATTTGTTCTTTTTGTTTAGTCTTGCTTTGGCTATGCGGGCCCTTTTTTGGTTCCATATTAATTTTAGGATTGTTTTTTCTAGTTCTGTGAAGAATGGTGGTGGTATTTGATGGGAATTACATTGAATTTGTAGACTGCTTTTGGCAGTATGGCCATTTTCACGATATTGATTCTACCCATCCATGAGCATGGGATGTATTTCCATTTGTTTGTGTGATCTGTGATTTCTTTCAGCAGTGTTTTGTAGTTTTCCTTGTAGAGATCTCTCACTTTCTTGGTTAGGTATATATCTAAGTATTTTTTTTTCTTTTGCAGCTATTGTAAAAGGGTTGAGTTCTTGATTTTATTCTCAGCTTGGTAGCTGTTGGGCTACTGATAATAGCAGAGCTACTGATTTGTATACATTAATTTCGTATCCTGAAGCTTTACTGAATTAGTTTATCAGTTCTAGGAGCTTTTTGGAGGAGTCTTTAGGGTTTTCAAGGTAAACGATTGTATCATCAGCAAACAGTGACACCTTGACTTCCTCTTTACCCATTTGGATGCCCTTGATTTGTTGCTCTTGTCTGATTGCTCTGGCTGGGACTTCCAGTACTATGTTGAATAGAAGCATTGAGAGTCAGCATCCTCGTCTTGTTCCAGCTCTGGCTGGGACTTCCAGTACTATGTTGAATAGAAGTGTTGAGGGTCAGCATCCTTGTCTTGTTCCACTTCTCAGGGGAAATGCTTTCAACCTTTCCCCATTCAGTATTATGTTGGCTGTGGGTTTGTCATAGATGGCTTTTATTACATTAAGGTATGTCCCTTCTATGCCAATTTTGCTGAGGGTTTTGTCGAATGCTTTTTCTGCATCTATTGAGATGATCATGTGATTTTTGTTTTTAATTCTGTTTATGCAGTGTATCACATTTATTGAATTGAGTATGTTAAATTATCCTTGCATCCCTGGTATGAAACCCACTTGCTCATGGTGGATTATCTTGTGATGTGTTGTTGGATTCAGTTAGCTAGTATTTTGTTAAGGATTTTTGCATCTATATTCATCAGGAATATTGGTCTGTAGTGTTCTTTTTTTTGTTATGTCCTTTCCTGGTTTTGGTATTAGGGTGATACTGGCTTCATAGAATGATTTAGGGAGGATTTCCTTTTTATCTTGTGGAATAGTGTCAATAGGATTGGTACCAATTCTTCTTTGAATATCTGATAGAATTCAGCTGTGAATTTGTCTGGTCCTGGACTTTTTTTTGTTGGCAATTTTTTATATTACCATTTCAGTCTTGCTGCCTGTTACTGGTCTGTTCAGAGTTTCTATTTCTTCCTGGTTTAATCTAGGAAGGTTGTATATTTCCAGGAATTTATCCATCTCTTCTAGGTTTTCTAGTTTATGGGCATAAAGGTGTTCATAGTAGCCTTGAATGATTTTTTCTTTTGTATTTCTGTGGTATTGGTTGTAATATCTCCCGTTTTGAACTTATTTTGATCATCTCTCTTCTTTTCTTGGTTAATCTTGCTAATGGTCTATCAATTTTATTTATCTTTTCAAAGAACCGGCTTTTTGTTGCATTTATCATGTGTGTTTTTGTTGTTGTTGTTGTTTGTTTGTTTCAGTTTCATGTAGTTCTGCTCTGATCTTTGTTATTTCTTTTCTTCTGCTGGGTCTGGGTTTGGTTTGTTCTTGTTTCTCTAGTTCCTTGAGGTGTGACCTGAGATGGTTTGTGCTCTTTCAGACATTTTGATGTACGCATTTAAGGCTATGAACTTTCCTCTTAGCACCATCTTTGCTGTATCGCAGAGGTTTTGATAGGCTGAGTCACTATTATGGTTCAGTTCAAAGAATTTTTAAATTTCCATCTTGATTTCATTGTTGACCCAACAATCTTTCAGGAGCAGGTTATTTAATTTCCATGTATTTGCATGGTTTTGAGGGTTCCTTTTGGAGTTTTATTCTACTGTGGTCTGAGACAGTACTTGATATAATTTCAGTTTTCTTAAATTTACTGAGACTTGTTTTGTGGCCTATTCTATGGTCCATCTTGGAGAAAGTTCCATATGCTGATGAATAGAATGTATATTCTGCAGTTGTTGGATGGAATGTTTTGTAAATATCTGTTAAATCCATTTTTTTTCTAGGGTATAGCTTAAATCCACTGTTTCTTTTTTGACTTGGTCTTGATGACCTGTCTAGTGCTGTCAGTGGAGTACTGAAGTCCCCTGCTAATACTGTGTTGCTGTCTATCTAATTTCTTAGGTCGAATAGTAATTGTTTTATAAATTTGGGGCCTCCAATGTTAGGTGCATGTATGTTTAGGATTGTGATATTTTTCCTGTTGGACAAGTCATTTTATCATTATATAATGTCACTCTTTGTCTCTTCTGTGCTGTGTCTGCACTCCCAATTCACCCCCTCCCTTGAGTTCTGTCCAGCAAACTTCACATTCACATTTGGTTGAAATTGTTACAAAGTTGAGCTGGAAGTTTCCTTCTCCCTGTGGTCTCTTCCCAGGGAGCCCTTCCCAAGGACCTCTGCAAGACAAAAGTCAGAAATGGCTTCCCTGGGGACTGAGAGCCCATAGTTCTCTTCCCACTGCTTCTTCTACCCTTTTGTTTTGCTTGGCTCTCTAAAATTGTCTCAGCTCCAGGTAAGGTGAGATCCTTCTCCTGTGATCTAGACCTTTAGGTTCCCTATTTAGGGTGTGTGTTCGGGGGTGGATGATCCTCCTTTCCCACTTTCACACTTCGGGCACTCACGGTTTTGGGGCTGTTTCCCAGGGCCTGCAGGAGCAATCTACTTCCTTCAGAGGGTCTGTGGATTCTTTTGGCTTTTCTGTTAAGTTCCTGTGGTAGTTCTTGGAGCAAAAGTTCATGATGTGTGTCCCCACGTGCTGCTCTGTGTGTCTGAGTGGGAGCTTTAGTTTAGTCCTGCCTCCTATCCACCATTTTCCTTCTACCTCCCAGAATGGTTTTCAAATCAAGACTTACCTATACATATGTTGAGGATAAAAATTGTCTTTTAAAGTTGATTTTCTTCAGACAATGCCTGTCCCTAGTTTGGGATACACTAAAAGGTATGAGATATATAGTTTTAGTTTTACCAGCTATTTAATATATTTCTCACATTTTTTTTGTCTCCTAAAATCATTTCACTAAAAGTGTTTAATAATTTCTTGCTTTGAATTTCTTAAATCATTAGAAATCTGTTCCTAGAGAATAATAGTTTTAACATTAATATACTATTAAATTGTTCATTAGTCTGGTGGAATTTTTGAATTTAATAAAGTATTATGGTTTAAGTCACATTCATGTTTGTAGATTATTATGCAATTAGTTTAAAACAGTATTATCATTAAGTATAGATGTAACTTCATATATGTTCATTTTGGATTAAATTATTTGAATTGTGCATGTAAATTTAACTATAAAAGTATATAATATAGTCAGCTGTACCATGGTTTCCATCCATAACAATTCTGCATTTTCAGGCACAATCATAAAAGGTCAACTAAAGATAGTTTCCTTTTTAAATGCCTCTGGTAAATTATTTGACAGGCTATGTAAAAGTACAAATTATTTTCCAAGCCTATCACAGATAAATTGTGACCTTATGAAACTCATTTGATCACAACTCCCTTAATTGTAGAACTTGATTTTTCTTTTTGTCAAGTTGTGCGAAACTCAATTTGCTTTTCTCATAAAATAATAATAGACATACCATGTTTTCAAGTTATAACTATTAATAATAGCTTATTATTTATACAAAACTCATCACACAGTATTTATTGATTTCAACCATTGTGGGAAGAACTGTGGGAGTCACTAAAGAAATATAAGGCATGGGCTGGGTCCACAGCATAACCTAGTCAAGGAAAATAGACACATGAAATCACTAGGACACTAATGAGTGCCAAATTGTATGACACTGAGTAAAATGATAGTAGAAGTTTAGAGAAAGCATAGCATAAAATAAGAACAAATTTGTGGAGAATTTATAACTTTACTTAGACCTAAAAAGCTGTGTGAAATTTGGTTAAGCCGAAAGGAAAAGTATTCCAGAAAAAGGGAATTATATTAATTGAGACTTAAATAGGGTGTCTGCATAGTATTGAGGAGGTGAGCCCATTTAGAAATACATGGTTCATGTTGAAGAATGAAGGGACTAGAAAGGCACCTTGGAACTTCCTTGTCGGGGACTTTGAATGTTATATTAAGGAACTGACACATTGTCCTGTAACACTGTAAACACTTTCTTATTGCGGAGTACCATATTAAAATTAGGCTTATAGAAGGATTAGCCTGGCAGTGGGATGTAGGGTAACACGTGAGAACCAGAGGCCCTGAAATCATTTCAAATGATAAGTACAGTGAGCTTAAGGTGCAGAGGGTTTTGAAAGCCAGAAAAATTTAGAATGACAGGTAAAAATTTAGTTTTGACTCTGTTACATGTGAAGTGACCAGAGGTAATCAAATGATGATATTATTGGAAGTATGGAACTGCAGTGAAAGGTTGGTGTTGAAAATTTGAGAGGAGACAGCCTCCCAAATCACCTAAGAGGTGATATTAAAACCATCTAACAGGGTGCCCTCAAGAAGGAGTAGATGAGTATCTTGGGAGAAGAGCTAGAGCCAAGGATCTTCTCATTTGGAGGACAGGAGAGGAAAATTAAGCCAACAGAAGAAACATAAAGATCAATTAGAGTAATGAGGAACTGTGGAGAAGTTTATTTCCCTAAAAATTAGAGGGTTTAGAAGTCAGAGGGCCTGAAAAAGCCTTAACTTATATTTTGATTCCTGTTTTAATATTTAACTACTTACAAGTCTCAATGTTGTTATTATTAAGCTGTCTATCAACAGGCATTTGTTGAGGCTCAACAAGAAACCCATCTTTATGTTAGGGACTAGTGAAAATATTAGATGGAAATTTGAAATATATTTGGGAAATGAAACTATAAAATATTAAAGGATAATTTGATATTAAATGTTATATTTGTTGATACAGTATCTAAAGTTTAATATCTAAAGTACAGTATCTTAAGTTCAGAGGTTGTTACTGATTAAAGTAGTTGGTTAAGATTTCATAAAGGAGACTGGACATAGCTGGACTTTGCAGGAAGGACATAACTTTAGGCAAGCAGAATGAGAAAGGACAACATTCCTAGTCAGGGGAAATGTACCATCAAAGAAAAACTGTCTTTTGATAAGCACAAATTAAGGGCTAGAAAGGTAGTCTGAAAAGATTGCTCCATAGATGTGTATTTGATTTCCTCTTTTGACATACTCTACAACTGTTTTGTTGCAGGGTTGGGCTAGTTTCACTATTATGATAAACAAATAAATAATACTGTGTAGGGGCTACCGAACTTAGCCAGTATGTGGCAGCTTAGCACTTTATATTTTCCCACTTAAAAAAAAAGTATTTACTGGTTTTCTTTAAAATTATGAAAATAACAGACATGCTTAAGGCAGAAAATTTGGAAAACACAGAGAAGCCCAAAGGGACATAAATCATCTAATTCAGCCACTCAGTATTACCCACTATTCACCATTTGATATTTATCTTTTTACTGTGCAGACATTTACTTACAAGTATTTGCTTAAAAGATTACATAGTTGATATACATATACTGTACATATGGCCTAATTATTTTAACACATAATATTTGAACTTACATTAATACATTACATATATTCTTTTTCATGTGTCATAAAATAAACACGTGAACCCAACACTGAACTAATGAATTAGATTATTACCAATATTGTTGAATCTGCCTATTATTCTTCCTCCACCCAGTTGCCCATCCCTCTCAGATACAGATGGTTTTAAAGAGCTTTTCCTACCAACCATTAAAATGTACAAATTAAAATAGCAGTGAGATACTATTTTTTCCACTTAGGAGATAAGCAAATATTTAACAGCCTCAGATATTAATGGTAAGTTTATAGGAAAATGAGTATTTTCATAAATCACTGGTCAGAGTGTACAATTGCCAATTGGAGGGCAATTCTATTGTTAGATATGTATACTAGAGAAACATTCACATAAATGTCCAATTAAAGTAAATGTTTAAAATTGAGAACCATCTTATGTCTGCCAATTAGTGCAGAACATTTTATGTATACTTTGATTCCATTTATGTAACATAAATTTTCTAATTTGCCATGGATATGTATTTATGTGTGTAAAATTATTTAAAAATGCAATGGAAGACACAATTCTAGTTACCTCTGATATCCTGTAATTGGATATTCTTCAATTCTGTATGTATTTATTTAAGTTCTATATTACCTGAATATACATTTTTTATTTAAAATTTACATAGCATTTCCTATGTGCCAGGCAATCTTTGAGTATTTTATAAATATTAACTCATTTTCATTTCTCATAGAACAAATATTAACTCATTGTACTCCTCACAGCCCTATGAGATAGCTATTATGTCTCCATTTAATAGATGAGAAAACAGGAATACGGATTAATTACACAACTAGTAAGTCATACCAGGATTCACACTCAAACAAGGTGGCTTCAAAGTTCATGCCCTTAGTCACTGTATATCATACTGTTTTTCAGCAAAACGTAATTATAGAAAAAATATTCAAATAAAAATATCCTCAATCACAGTAAGATATGGAACACACATAGGTCTTCCCATTAAACATGGGTAATTAAACCTATATTATTATTCTCATTTCCTCTTATAACTTCACTAAATTATAGTAAAGCAATGGAAAAAAAAGATGTAAAGTCATCAGGACAAAGAGAATAAAAAGGCTGTGAAAATAGGAGATATCAGTTTTTGGAAGTTGCAAACCAGATGGCTATGTGGTACCTGACTTTACAGACCACAGGCTTTCCTGAAATATCAGTGGTTGCAGCAAAAGATACCAATGGGGAGTAAAAGTTTAGTACTATAGAACCCCAGAAAGGCACAAATATTGGGATGACCAAGTGCATTAGGAGGTAGAACTTAAAATAAGGGGGTATGTTGAAAGTTTGTATAAAGAGAAAATGAGATGGAATAATTTTTGGGAGACACCAACCCACAGGGTTTCTGGACTTGAAAACACTAAGCACATTAAAAAGTAAACATGAGGTGGCTAGACTGAAAATAAGGTGATTAATTGAGTCTGTATCCAGAATAGTGAGGTTTTTCCCAACTCTTTCCCTGCTCCAGCAACAAGGCTTATGTCTCTATGTTACTTGCTTAGAGGATCCTTCTCTGGAAAAACAGATTATTCTTCCCAGAGTAAAACGTATACATACTGATGTTTGACAGTTCTCTCTGAAAAGGTAGCTGTGCCAACTAACCTCCTTACAATGAGGCTCAAGTTAACAAGCCTACCCATGTAAACCAACTTTCTAATCACCTTTAAATATAATCGGAGAGCCAGAGATCACCATACTTTTGTGGAAATTCTCCATCTGTAAATCTCAGATCTGTAAGTCTAAGGCTTCAGAAAATAGAATCAGGGACAACGCTGTAAACGGAACTAAATTCAGAGAATTAAAATGTGTATCCACAGAGAAATAAGAGAAGATGTTGCATCCTGGAAACAAGAATGGTATGCTGTTTTTAACAAGGAATAATGGGCCGGGCACGGCGGCTCATGCCTGTAATCCTAGCACTTTGGGGGGCCAAGGTGGGTGGATCACCTGAGGTCAGGAGTTCCAGACCAGCCTGGCCAATGTGGCAAAACCCTGTCTCTACTAAAAATACAAAAATTAGCCAGGCGTGGTGGCACACACCTGTAATCCCAGCTACTCGGGAGGAGGCGAAGGTTGCAGTGAGCCAAGATCGCACTACTGTACTCCAGCCTGGGAGACAGAGCGAGACTCCATATCAAAAAAATAAAAAATAAAAAATAAAAAATAAAAGTAATAATCAGGAAAAAGGGAAAGGAATTCTTGCAAGAACATGACAGCATAAATAGAAAAATTAATACATTTGAAAGATAAAGTTGAAATATCCCTATAATGTGGAACAGAATGACAAAGGGACATGATAATGAACCAAAGGTGATAGGAGATAAAAAAAATTAGAATATTAAGTCAAAAGATGTAATATCTAACTAATAATAGAAAACAGAAGAGAAGAATAAAAGAAATAATAAAAGAAAATTTCCCTGAACTGAAGGCATGTCTGTAGTTTGAAAGGACCCAATGATTAAAAAAAGATTAATAGGCGTATTTCGTGAATTTTAGAAAAGGCATTTTTGTTAATTTTAGGAAATCAAAGAGAAAAAAAGAAAATCCAAAAAACTTCTAGAGTTTAAAAAAAAGAAAAGAAAAAACAGCAAGATACATACAAAAGACTGGGAATCAGGATTATATCAGACTTCTCAACAGTAACACGAGGAGTTAGAATACAATGAGGCCTTCAAAATTCAGAAAGAAAGTGATTTTTAGCCTATAATTCTGTATCTAAAATTCTAAATTGTCACATGTATACATATGTAACTCACCTGCACATTGTGCACATGTACCCTAAAACTTAAAGTATAATAATAATTAAAAAAAAAAATTCTAAATTGTCATTCAAGCCAGACACTTTCAGACTTATTAGCTCTCAAAAAAATTTACCTGCCAAGAACTTTTCTCAGGAAGTTATTGAAAGATGTGATGCCCTAAAGCCATAGAGTAAACAAGATTCTTAGGAATCAAGAAACAGTGAATTTCATACAGGAAAGAGGTGAAACAAAGTTTTAGAATGACTGTGCCTTAGTCTCAGAGAGCAGCTAGTCCAAATAGGGGCAGGGAATGGGAGGTTCCAGGAAGGATGTTGAAGAGATGAAAAGCAACTGATAGATCATTTAATGTAAGATAATTAATAAGAGATAATAAAAGATATGATAAATCTGCATATATGGTAATGGGAAGTCAATAAGTAATGACTAAATCAAGAAACAGCATCTGTTGAAGACACTACTCCTTGCTTGTCCATCATCCATTTTTCCTTATGAACTGACCTTGATGTTCAGAGTAGCAATATAACCAATTAAAAATTCTTGGCTTTCCTATTCCCCTTCCAGCTGCAGTTGGCCATATGAAGCACGTCTTGCTTTGCTAAGCAGAGGTTACTGGTGGGACTTCCAAGAATTGGGTTATAACTTCTCCGCTTCTGCTCTTCACCTTCTTTTAGAAGTCTGAATCTGAGATATGATCCAGAAAGGGTAGGGGCAGCTTGTGACCATTCATTCACTCAATGCATATTTATTTAGTACCAACAATATGCCAGATAGTATTCTATGTGCTGGGGATAGCAGTGAACAAAAGGGACAAAAGTGACCAATATCCCTGTTCTCATGTAGCTTATGTTCTAAAAGAGGACAGAGTCAAGAAAAGATGAATAAGGAAAATATGTAAGAGAGTGCAACTACTAGAGAAAAATAAAAGCAAGCAAGAAAGCATGATGGGGGATGGTAGGGCAGGATGGGCCTCATATTTGGTGGCCAGGAAAGGCCTTAATGAAGTATCCCCAGATTGAGATTAAGATATGAAGGAAGTGAGGGAGTAAACCATGGAAGATACCTGGGGAAGAGCGTTCCAGGTAGAGGGAACAACAGGTACAAAGGCCCTGAGATGGGAGTATACCTGGCATGTTTGAAGAATAGCAGGGAGTTGATATGAGTGGGGTGAAATGAGCAAGAAGAGTAGTAGGAATTGAGGTCAGAAAGGAAATGTGACACTAGTTATATGTCTTCTAGGCCATCCAGAGGGCTTGGCTTTTACTCTAAATGAGAAGAGAAGCTCTTGAAGAGTTTTGAGTGGAGAAATATGTTTCAATTTACTTTTTAATTGGATCACTGTAGCTATTGATGGGAATAGATTGAAGAGAGTGAAAAAGATGAGTTAGAAGGCTGTTGCCGTAGTCCAGGGTAAGGTGTGATGGTGGCTTTGACTGGATGATAGCAGTGGAGTGGTGAGAAATGGCCAGATTCTGGGTATATTTTGAGTGTTGAGGCATCAGAATTTGCCGATGGATCAAATGTGGGGTATAGAGGAAATTTCTGAGGAATTGGAAGAATGGAGTTGTCATTTACTGATGTGGGGAAGATTGAGAAGAGATATTTTTGAGGGACTTATCAGAAGTTCAATTTTGGACATGGTATGTTTGAAATGCCCATTAGATAGCCAATTAGAGAAGTCAAATAGATTGTTGATTATTGGAATTTGTAGTTGAGGGAAAGATTTGGGCCAGATGTATAAATTTGAGTGGCAGCAACACAGATGGCACTAAAAGCCAAAAGACTGGTGAAGATCACCAAAGGAGTGGGTGTAGACAGAGAAACAGAGGAGACTGAAGAGCGGAGCCCTGGAGTCCACTAACATTTTAAGATTAGAGAGACGGAGAAAAGGGAAGATGAAGAAAGGAGACAGAATGGAGTAGCTAGAGAAGTAGAGCACAATGAAGGGAGTGTGGTGTCCTGGAAACCAAGTTTCAAGAATAAAGTGGAGTGTTACTAGTATGCCAAGATACCTGTAACAAGATGGTGGCCATTGGCCACTGCATGGAGGAGCATGCAGGTCATTCATGATCTAGATAAAAGCAGTTTCAATGGAAGGTGATGGTAGAAGCCTGATTGGAAAGTATTTTTTAAAAAACTTTTATTTTAGGTTCAAGAGTACATGTGCAGGTTTGTTATATAGGTAAATATTTGTCATGGAGGTTTGTTATACAGATTATTTTGTCATCCTGGTACTAAGCTGAGTACCCAGTAGTGATTTCTTTTGCTCCTCTCCCACCTCCCACACTCCATCCTCAGGTAGGCCCCAGTGTCTATTGTTCCCTTCTTTTTGTTCATGTGTTCTCATCATTTAGCTCCCACTTACAAGTGAGAACATGTGGTATTTGATTTTATGTTCCTGAGTTAGTTTGCTAAGGATAATGGCCTCCAGCGCTATCCATGTTCCTGGAAAGAACATGGTCTTAGTCCTTTTTATGGCTGCATAGTATTCCATGGTATATATGTACCACATTTTCTTTATCCAGTCTACCACTGATGGGCATCTAGGTTGATTCCATGTCTTTGCTATTGTGAATAGTGCTGCAATGAATATATGCATGCATGTGTCTTTATGATAGAACTATTTATATTCCTTTGGGTATATCCCAGTAATGGGATTGCTAGGTCAAATGGTATTTCTGACTTTAGGACTTTGAGGAATCTCCACACTGCTTTCCCCCCAGTGGTTGAACTAATTTACACCCCCACCAACAGTGTATAAGCATTCCTTTTCTCTGCAACCTCACCAGCATCTGTTATGTTTTGACTTTTTAGTAATAGCCATTCTGACTGGTGTGGGATGATATCTCATTGTGGTTTTGATTTACATTTCTCTAATGCTCAGCGATATTGAGCTTTTTCTCATATAGTTGTCGGCTGCATGTATGTCTTTTTTTTTGAAAAGTGTCAGTTCATGTCCTTTGCCCACTTTTTAATGGGCTTTTTTTTTTCTTGTATTTAAGAGAAAATGGGAGGAGAGAAATTAGGGGCTTATAAGAAAGGGTTAATGTTGTAAACGAAAATGGAGAAATAGAGTAGGAGCTTGATGGAGAAATGGAGTCAAAAGAGGTTTTAATTTTTTCTTTCTTTTTTAGATGAGAGAAATAACAGATATTGGTATGCTAATGAGAATAATCCAATGGAAAGAGGGAAATCAATGCAGGGAAAGGGGAGCATTAATTGCTGGAGCTGTTGGCAAGAAAGAAGGAGAGAGAGAGACAGAAAGAAAAACATACCTGCTAAGGGGGGAGGGAATAGAACATAGGTGCCTGGTATCTGATGACATCATGGAGATGCTTTATAGTCCTGGACTGCTCAACTTCATATTTCTTCCTGAGTGAGAATAACAAGCCCTATTTGGTTAACTAGTGAGTTTTCAGGTTTGTGTTACATACACAAGAATGCATTTCTAACTAACATATCATGTTACTTAGAAGTGTGAGGTAGCAACAGAAGAAGCTGCTAAGAGAATTGAAAATGATTATCTTTGAGAGTGGGATGAGAGGCTGTGGGGTGGAGGTAAGACAGTAAACAGCTGTTTTAATTCCAAGTATTCTCTGACATTTTAACAATTTATACATGCATTCCTTTAATTGAAATCCTTTTCAATCATGCTCAGTGTCAGTTTGGGTCTTCTAAGAAGCAGATGGCAAGATAGTACTAGCCATGTGAGAGATTTGTGGGGGAGATGTGAAAGATGATGAAGAAGGGAGCAGGAGTAGGTGGGGAGAGCTTTTAAACTATGATGCTAGTCTGAACATGTGAAAGGAGAGAGAAGGAAGGAGGGTTGGATAGAAAGAGGTGCAGGCTGAAGCATGGTGCTGAGAAAGTTTCAGCCAGGCCAAATGTTATTCATTAGAGGAATCCCCTGTTGGACAGGATTGGGCTGGCCCTAGTACCCAGTGATGCTCAGTCGTTGGCTGGTAGCCACCCAGGGAAAGTGTGGCTTCTCTCCATCAACTATACCGCCAGCCTCAGTTCCTCTTGAAGGAGTTCTGAGTGGCACACAGCCATAGCCATCACACTCACAAAGATTTACATTAAAGGATGTGTGTATGTTTGTGTATACACACAACATTGTACCTGAGGAATCTTAAATGTTCAGCTAGTGAGTTTAAAATCATGCCCTTGATAATTAGTCTTCCTTGGGCAATTTTTTTTTTTTTTTTTTTTTTTGGAGACTGAGTCTTGCTCTGTCGCCCAGGCTGGAGTGCAGTGGCACAATCTTCGCTCACTGCAACCTCTGCCTCCTGAGTTCAAGCAATTCTCCTGCCTTAGCCTCCCGAGTAGCTGGGACTACAGGCGTGCACCACCACACCTGACTAATTTTTTATTTTTAGTAGAGATGGGGTTTCACCATATTGGCCAGGGTGGTCTTGAACTCCTGACCTCATGATCCACCTGCCTTGGCCTCCCAAAGTGCTGGGATTACAGGCCTGAGCCACCACGCCTGGCATTTTCTTTCTTTTTTTTGTTTTTTTGAGATGGGGTCTCCCTCTGTTGCCCAGGATGGAGTGCAATCTCATCTCACTCCAACCTCCACCTCCTGGGTTCCAGTGATTCTCCTGCCTCAGCCTCCTGAGCAGCTGGGATTATAAGTGTGTGCCACCATGCCCGGCTTATTTGTGTATTTTTAGTAGACATGGGGTTTCACCATGCTGGCCAGGCTGCTCTCAAACTCCTGACCTCAGGTGATCTGTCCACCTCGGCCTCCCAAAGTGCTGGGATTACAGGTGTGAGCCACCGCTGGACCTTGGACAAAATTTTTATTCCTTTCCAAGAAAAACAGGAAATTTACATTGTATCTTGACTACTTCAATCCAAAATTCAATGACCTATGATAATTGACTGATATATTACTTATGCTTAAGAATACAGTAGAATATTTACCCGATTTTGCAACATGGTTGTGACACAAAGAAACACTTGGTCTTCTTTTTAATAATATATCTTTGTATCATCAATCAACATTTTCTTCCTGTTCTCTTCATAAATGGTTATTTCTTTGCTTTTATTAATTGTTTTCATTTTAAAACATTTCTTTAAAGAAACTCTTAATTTCCTGGCTCCACTGTTGGCATTCATGACTAATAACGTTTTGGAAGCTTCCATGTATTTTGCTACAAAGGAAGCCAGTTCAGGACTATTAATTTTTCTCATATTTATTCAGTTATAGTTAATCATATGTGTCAAGCTAAATGAGTTCAAAATCTGAATAATCTAACTCCTCTCTTCTTGTTTTTCACGTGTCTTTTACAAACACATACCAAATATTTATCTAGTTTTTAAAGGGAGGGTAAAGTTGTACTTCCATAGTTAGCTAATGAGAAGACTTTAATAAATTATATTTAAATACTAGTACTGATTTTTTAATCAGGTTTTATCAGTTTTGTAGAAACTTAAAAAGTGACTTATTTTAAATTTATAACTTTGTATTAAATGTACAAGTTAGAATGTGATATAAATGTATGTATAAACTAAGCATCTAAGGTTAAGTGTGAAAACACAGCAAATTTATATTCACGATATTTGAGAATATTACGTTTTATATATATATATATATGTCAATGTAACTAATAGAGAAAACACATAAGGTACTTTTGCCAAATTGTAATTTATATGTCCCTTAGTTTTTTTAATAAAGTGTTTTTTTAAAAAATAAAAATATTAACTTAGCAGATAAACTACTTAACAAGTGACTGTGAAATGAAAAGCAGTTATAACTACTCATAAAATAGTATTGTGTATAAAATGTTCACAGTGGCTCTCCACAGTGAAGAAGTACCTGTCCTTTGGTAGTCCTGTTGGTCTTAGTGGAATCCTAGGTTGAATTGTGAGGCCCCACTAAGCATATAAATTGGTCTATTTTTGTGTTCATCCTTCTCCCATAATAGAACAGTCCCTTGTTTTATCTGAGCCAAGTCTTCCACCTAGACCTAAAGTTCCCAAACTATGCACAGAGGCACCCTGGGTACTACAGTGAATTCACAGGCATGCTGCAGGATGTTTTTTAAAGTCTCAAGGAAAACACAGAGACTACTGTCGAAGATACAAACTATTAGCCCCAGATAGTTCAGAGTTTCAATGTTAGTTTATGCTACATTCTTTTTCAGGTTGTCATAGCTATTTGAAGTTGGGTTTTCAGGGCTTGCTGTGATAAAAAGCAACTACTACACAATAATCAGCATAGAACAGGAATTAGGGTGAGGATGTCCAATTTGATTTCAAAATTTGACAAGTTTTGTGGTGCCTGTCTTCTGTTAGTACACACAACTTGTTAGTAAGTAGTTATTTAGGAATGAAATAAAAATCTTTTTCTTTCAATCTCTGTGTATTATATTTCCAAATGGCTATTAACTTATTAGGACATAAATACTTATTAAGTTGTTTTAATCTATTTAATAAATGGAACTATTGGTATTTCTTTTGGCCTAGGGGCACTGTAAAAAATTAGAGAGACACAAATGGTACTGTGAACTGAGAAAGAATAGGAACCTGTGGCCCTCACTTTGGATCCCAAAGTGGGATCCAAACCTTCTCAAACCTAATGTGACTGTCACTTCTCTGATGTGCAGCATAGTAGTGGAAAGCACAGACTGCTCCATTTTTCTTGGTGTCAAATTTTGGCTTTCCCAGCTGTGTGACTTTGGGGAAGTTACTTCATCTATTTGTGCCAGTTTTTATTTAGCTATCAAACAAAAATAAAAATACCTAAGTCATAGGTTTATTATGAGAACTCAGTAAGTTAACACATATGAAATACTTAGCACAGTGTCTGGCACAGGTACCTGCTTTTTAAATAAATAAATAAATAAATAAATAAATAAATAAATAAATAAATTTAACCTGTCAGTTTGATCTTCCCAGTCAGCTTTTTTTTCAGTAAAAAACTTTAAATTAATTTTTTTATTGTGATAAAAACATATGGTACTGTGTTTTTAAAACACAATTGCCCATCTTTAAGCGTACAGTTCAGTGTGTTAAGTATATTCACATTATTGTGAAACAGATGTCCAGAACTTTTTCATTTTGCAAAACAGAAACTCTATACCCATTAAACAACAATGCCCCCCTTTCCCCCTCCCCTCAACCCCTGGTAACCAGCATTCTACTTTCTGTTTCTATGAATTTGACAACTTTAGATACCCCATCTAAGTGGAATCCTACAATATATATCTTTTTGTTACTGACTGGTTTCACTTACATAATGTCCTCAAGGTTCATCCGTGTCGTAGCATGTGACAAGATTTCCTTCTTTTTTTCAGGCTGAATAATGTTCCAGTGTATGGGTATCTACATTTTTTTTTCTCCATTCATCCATAAGTGGACATCTGGATTGCTTCCACCTCTTAGAGTTTGTGAATAGTGCATCTATGAAGATGAGTGTGCAAATATCTCTTCAAGACCCCGCTTTCAATTCTTTTGGATGTATACCCAGAATTGAGATCACTAGATCATACGCTAGTTCTATTTTTAATTTTTTGAGGAAACACCATACTGATTTTCATAGTGGTTGCACCATTTTACAATCTCACCAGGAGTGCATGAGGATTCTAATTTCTCCACATCTTTGCTAACACTAGATCTTTTCTGATTTGTTGTTGTTTGTTTTTGTGGTAGTAGTCATTCTACTATCAAGCTATGAAGTAGTATTTCATTGTGATTTTGATTTGCAGTTATCTAATGATTAGTAATGTTGAGTATCTTTTCATATGCTTGTTGGGTATTTATATATCATCTTTGTAGAAATGTCTATTTAAGTCCTTTGCCCATTTTTAAGTTGGATTATCTGATTTTTTTTGTTGTTGAATTGTAGGAGTTTTAAAATGTATTTTGAGGATTAACTCTTTCATATGTTTTGCAAATATTTTCTCCCATTCTGTAGGTTACCTTTTCATTTTGTTGATTGTGTCTTTTGATACCTAAAGGTTTTTAAGTTTGATGTCCCATTTGTCTGTTTTTGCTTTTGTAGTATGTGCTTTTGGTGTCATATGCAAGAAATCATGAAGTCCACCCCAATGTCATAAAGCTTTTCCTCTGTTTTCTTCTGGAAGTTTTATAGATTGGGTCCGTGATACTTTGCTTTTCCAGGGTTCTCTCTCTACATTTCTGTCTTTAATCCATTTTGAGTTAATTTTTGTATATTATGTAAGGTAAGGTTCAACTTCGTTCTTTTGCATATGAATATCCAGTTTTCTCAGCATCGTTTGTTGAAAAGATTGTTCTTTCTCCCCATCGAATAGTCTTGGCACCCTTGTGGAAGATCATTTGACCATTTATGTGAGGATTTATTCCTGGGATCTCTTTTCTGTTCCACTGGTTTATGTGTCTGTTTTTATGCCAGAACCACACTGTTTTTGATTAGTTTTGTAATATATTTTGAAATCAGGAAATGCGAATCCTCCAACTTTGTTCTTCTTTTTCAAAATGGTTTTGACTACTGGGGGGCCCTTGATATTCCCAGTCAGCTTTTAAACAGGCTCAACTCTTCTCCATTTAAACAAATGAACCCAACTCTTGGTCAGTACCACATTCTCCTCCAGGTACCATCATATCATATCCTTCTCCTTCCAAATCAAATTTCTCAACATAATTGTCTGTATTTAGAGTCTCCATTTCCTTCTTGCTTACTCAGCATTCACCAACTTTAATCATGCTTTTTTCCTGATTATTACACAGCCAAATCTTCCACTAAGGTTGTAGAAAACCTCCATATCACTAAATCTAGTAGATGTAAAAAAAATCTTATCATCTTAAATACACAGTAGCAGTTAACATTACTGAGTACCCCTTGTTCTTGAAATTTTTTTTTTTTGGTTCTTTCAGTGTTCTCTCTATTTCTTTTTCAGGTCCATGTTCCTTTCCCCTGTCTTTGAATGTTGGAATTCCTCAAGGCCCAATTCTGAACCATCTGCTCTCCATTCTGAACTTCTAGATTATCAAATTTATAACCACAGCTTCCATGGTTCCTCCTAGAGCTCAAACCTCTCCCCTGTGCTCCAAGGTTATAAATCCAGCTGACTACTTAATGTCTCCCCTTAAGCAGCTCAAAGATAGCTCAGACAGTATCTTTAAAATGAAACGCAGAGACCCCTCTTTGGTCCTCTTCCACCATTCCCAATCTCAAGGAATGGCCCTGACTTCCATCCATTTATAGAAACCAGAAACCTGGAAGTCAGCTATTTATCTTCGAAATTATCCTCTTCTTTATCCAACTCCTTCTTTCCCCCCATATCCAACTAATCTCTGGTTCTTGTTGATTTTAGTTTCTAAATTTCTCTCACCTCTGCCAGAGGTTCTCCATCGCTTTCTGCATATTTTTAGCCAGAACCTCCTCACTTCTTCTCTCTCTAGACTACTTCAAAACTTCCTAACCACTCTGTCTATTCCGTGTGTGCCCCTACCAGTCTGCTCTCCACATAGTAGTCAGAATGATTTTTTATTTAATTAATTATTTATTTATTTTTTATTATACATTAAGTTCTAGGGTACATGTGCACAACGTGCAGGTTTGTTACATATGTATTACATGTGCCATGTTGGTGTGCTGCGCCCATTAGCTCATCATTTACATTAGGTATATCTCCTAATGCTATCCCTCCCCCCTCCCCGACCCCATGACAGGCCCCGGTGTGTGATGTTCCCCACCCTGTGTCTAAGCATTCTCATTGTTCAGTTCCCACCTATGAGTGAGAATATGCAGTGTTTGGTTTTCTATCCTTGTGATAGCTTGCTGAGAATGACGGTTTCCAGCTTCATCCATGTCCCTACAAAGGACATGAACTCATCCTTTTTTATGGCTGCATAGTACTCCATGATGTATATGTGCCACATTTTCTTAATCCAGTCTATCATTGATGGACATTTGGGTTGGTTCCAAGTCTTTGCTATTGTGAATAGTGCCGCAGTAAACATACGTGTGCATGTGTCTTTATAGCAGCATGATTTATAATCCTTTGGATATATACCCAGCAATGGGATGGCTGGATCAAATGGTATTTCTAGTTCTAGATCCTTGAGGAATTGCCACACTGTCTTCCACAATGGTTGAACTTTTTAAAAAACAAATTTGTTACTCCTCTGCTTAAAACCCTTCTACAACTTTGGAGGACAGGTGGGAAACTGGAAACTGATTAAAAGGGATAGAGAAACGTGGGTAAGGGGATACAGGGATGAGAAGAAGACTTTTAATGGTACACCTTGGTATAATCTGCTGTTGTGTTCTTTTGGAGCTACATGAATGTATTATATATTCCAACATGAATCAATAATTTGAATTTTAAAAATTATAACATCAACAAAACTGGTCCCAATCTACCTGCATTTTAAATTTCGTCCCTTACTGCACTCTTTTTTAATCTCATTGGCCAAGCTACACCAGGTGTATTAGGCCGTTCTTGCATTGCTATAAAGAAATACTTGAGACTGGATAGTTTATAAAGAAAAGGGGTTTAATTGGCTCGTGGTTATGCAGGCTGTACAAGAAGCATGTTGCTGGCATCTGCTTGGCTTCTGGTGAAGCCTCAGGGAGCTTTCAATCATGGTGGAAGGCAAAGGGGGAAGCCAGCATCTCACATGGCAGGAGCTAGAGCAAGAGAGAGTAGGGATGGGAGGTGCTACACATTTAAACAACTAAATTTAGTGAACACTGTCTCACTATTGCCAGGATAACACCAAACCATGAGGAATCTGCCTGTGTGACCCAAATACCTCCCCGCAGGCCCCACCTCCAACACTGGGGATTACATTTCAACATGAGATTTGGGTGGGGACAAATATCCAAACTATATCACCAGGCTTCTGTCAATCCCTTATATTCTACATACTATCTCTTGCTACCTGGCCTTTGCATGCACCATTCCTAGCTCTGCCTAAAATGCCCTTTGCTTCCCCTTACATGGAAGTAACACATTCTTAACCTTAGATCCCAGACTATCAGTTGTCTCTTCCTCAAGGAAGCCTTCCCAGAGAAGCTTTATCCTTTATTTTGTGGTTTTAGAACATCATGTATTTCCTTTTTTTCTGCTTATAAGAGACTTAGTGGCTGGGCGCAGTGGCTCACACCTGTAATCCCAGCACTTTGGGAGGCTGAGGTGGGTGAATCACGAGGTCAGGAGATGAAGACCATCCTGGCTAACATGGTGAAACCCCACCTCTACTAAAAATACAAAAAATTAGCTGGGTGTGGTGGCAGGCACCTGTAGTCCCAGCAACTCAGGAGGCTGAGGCAGGAGAATGGTGTGAACCCGGGAGGCGGAGCTTGCAGTGAGCCGAGATCGAGCAAGACTCCGTTTCAAAAAAAAAAGACTTACTTTATTTTCATGTATTTTTTGTTTTGTTTTTTTTCTCTTTTATTGATACATAATTTACATATTTGTGGGGTACATGTGAGTGTTTACATGCAAAGAATGTGTAATGATCAAGTGTGAGTAATTGGGATGTCTGTTAACTTGAGTGGGTAGTATTTTTACATGTTGGTATTACTTCAAGTTCTCTCTTCTAATTATTTTGAAATATACATAATATTGTTGCTAAGTATAGTCATCCTAGTCTGCTATCAAACATTATAACATTTCTTCTATCTAACTATATGTTTGGACTCATAACCGAACTCTCTCCCCCACCCCCGATTCCCAGTCTTTGGTATCTGTGCCTTCTATTCTCTACGTCCATGAGGTCAAGCTTTTAGCTCCCATATATGAGTAAGAACATGTAGTACCTGTCTTTCTGTGCCTGGCTTATTTCATTTAACATACTGACCTCCAGTTCCATCCATGTTGCTACAAAATGGATGATTTCATTATTTTTTATGGCTGAATAATATTCCATTGGTTATATACACCACATTTTCTTTATTCATCGATCTGTTGATGGGCATTTAGATTGATTCCATATCTTTGCTGTTATGAATAGTGCTGTGATAAACATGTGAGTGCAGATATCCTTTTGATATAAATATATTTCTTTTCCTTTGGATAGATACCAAGTAGTAGGATTTCTGGATTGTATGGTAGATCTCCTTTTGTTTTGTTTTTCTTCTTTTTTTGAGACAGAATCTCACTCTGTTGCTCAGGCTGGAGTACAGTGGCGCAATCTCACTTCACTGCAACCTCCCCCTCCCAAGTTCAAGCCATTCTCTTGCCTCAGCCTCCTGAGTAGCTGGGACTACAGGCACATGCCACCACCTCTGGCTAATTTTTTGTATTTTTAGTAGGCACAGGGTTTCACCATGTTGGCCAAGCTGTTCTCAAACTCCTGAGCTCCAGTGATCTGCCTGCCTCAGCCTCCCAAAGTGCTGGGATTACAGGCGTGAGCCACCATGCCAGGCCTCCTTTTGGTTTTTGATAAATCTCCATACTATTTTCCATAGTGGTTGTACTAATTTACATTCCAACCAACAGTATATAAGAGTTCCCTTTGCTTTCTTGCCAGCATGTTATTTTTTGTCTTTTAAATAATAGCCATTCTAACTGGGGTGAGATGAAATCACATTGTGGTGTTAGTCATATACCTCTTGTCTATATGTATGTCTTTTGAGAAATGTCTATTCATGTACTTTGCTCATTTTTTTAAATGAGTTTTTTTTTTAACTGTTGAGATGTCTGAATTCCTTGTATGTGCTGGGTATTAGTAGTCCCCTATTGGATGAGTAATTTGCAAACATTTTCTCCCATACAAGAGGTTGTTTCTTCACTCTGTTGATTGTTTCTTTTGCTGTGCAGAAGCATGTAAATTTAATATACTCTCATTTGTCTATTTTTGTTTTTGTTGCCTGTGCTTTTGAGGTCTTAGCCATAAAATCTTTGCCTAAACCAATGTCCTGAAGAGTTTTCCCTAGAACTACTACTATTTCTAGTAGTTTTATACTTTTGGGTTTAATCCATCTTGAGTTGACTTCTGTATATTGTGAGAGATAGGGGTCCAGTTTCATTCTCCTACATATAGAAGAATAAGTGGTTATCATTTATTGAAGAGGGTTTTCTTTCCCCAGTGTATGTTCTTGAGGGCTATGGAGAAGATCAGTTGGCTGTAAATATGTGGATTTATCTCTGTGTCTCTAGTCTGTTCCATTGATCTATGTGTCTGTTGTTATACGAATATCATGCTGTTTTGGTTTCTATATCCTTGTAATATGTTTTGAAGTCAGGTAGTGTGATGCCTCCAGCTTTGTTCTTTTTGGTCAGGATTGCTTTGGCTGTTTGGGTTCTTTTTTGGTTCCATACAAATTTTAGGATTATTTTTTCTATGTCTGTGAAAAGTGGCATTGGTATTACATTCAATCTGTAGATTGCTTTGGATAGTATGGTCATTTTAACTATGTTAATTCTTTTAATCCATGAGCATGGTATTTTCTTTTCACTTGTTTATGTCCTCTTCAATTTCTTTCGTCAGTGTTTTACAGTTTTTCTTGTAGAGCTCTTTCACTAAATTAGTTAAATTTATTCCTAAGTATTCTATTTTTTGTAGTTACTGTAAATGAGATTGTCTTCTTGATTTCTTTCTCGCCTAGTTCATTATCGTTGTATACTGATTTTTACATGTATGCTGATCAGTGTACTACTGATTTTTATATGTTGATTTTTGTATCCTGCAACTGAATTTGCTTATCAGTTCTAAGAGTTTTCTAGTGGAGTCTTTTGGTTTTTCTAGATATAAAATCATGTCATCTGCAAAGAGGGACAGTTTGAAATTCTGTTTTCCAATTCGAATGCCTTTGATTTTTTTTTTTTTTTTCTTGCCTGACTGCTCTGTCTAGGACTTCTAGTACTATGTCGATTAGGAATGGTGAAAGTGGGCATTCTTGTCTTATTCCAGTTTTTTGTTTTTTGTTTTTTTTTTGAGACGGAGTCTCACACTGTCACCAGGCTGGAGTGTGGTGGTGCGATCTCGGCTTACTGCAACCTTGGCCTCCTGGGTTCAAGCGATTCTCCTGCCTTAGCCTCCCAAGTAGCTGGGACTACAGGTGCACACCACCACACCTAGCTAATTTTTGTATTTTTAGTAGAGATGGGGTTTCACCATGTTGGCCAAGATGGTCTTGATCTCTTGACCTCATGATCTACCTGCCTTGGCCTCCCAAAGTGCTGGGTTACAGGCGTGAGCCACCGTATTCCAGTTTTTAGAGTAAAAGCTTTCAACCTTTCCTTATTCAGTATGATGGATGGTCTTTCTATGCCTAGTTTGTTGAGAGTTTTTATCATGAAGGAGCGTTGAATTTTATTACATGCTTTTTCTGCATCTTTTGAGATGATCATATAATTTTTGTCTTTCATTCTGTTGATGTGATGTATCATGTTTATTGATGTGCATGTGTTGAACCATCCTTGCACCCCTGGGATACATTCTTCTTGATCATGATATATTATCATTTGATGTGCTGTTGGATTTGGTTTGTTAGTATTTTGTTGACGATTTTTGCATCTATTTTTATTTAGGGATATTGGCGTGCAGTTTTACTTTTTTGTTGTATCCTTGTCTGGTTTTGGTATCATGGTAATGCTGGACTCATAGAATGAGTTAGGGTGAATTCATTCCTCTTCAATAGTTTGAGGAGGTTTAGTTCTTCTTTATACATGTGGTAGAATTCTGCAGGGAATCCATCTGGTCCTTGGCTTTTCTTTATAGGGAGACTTTTTATACTGATTCAGTCTTGTTATTGGTATGCTCAGGTTTTCTGTTTCTTCCTGATTCAGTCTTGGTGGGTTGTATGCATTCAGCAATTTATCCATTTCCTCTAGATTTTTTAGTTCGTTAGCATATAATTGTACCTCTTAGTCCCTGATGATCTTTTACATTTCTGTGGCATCAGTTGTAATGTTTCCTTTTTCACTTATGATTTTATCTGGGTCTTCTCTTTTGTTCTTGGTTATTCTAGCAAGTAGTTTATCCATTTTGTTTGTCTTTTTGAAGAACCAACTTTTCTTTTTTTGTTTTGAGATAGAGTCTTACTCTGTCACCCAGGCTGGAGTGCAGTGGAGCAACCTCGGCTCACTGCAACCTCGGCTCACTGCAACCTCCACCTCCCAGGTTTAAGTGATTCTCATGCCTCAGCCTCCCTAGTAGCTGGGATTACAGGCATGTGCCACCAAGCTCGGCAAGTCTTTGTATTTGTAGTAGAGACAGGGTTTTGCCATGTTGCCCAGGCTGGGCTTATAAAGGCATCAAGTGATTCGCCTGCCTCAGCCTCCCAAAGTGCTGGGATTACAAGAGTGAGCCACCGTGCCTGGCCTGAAGAACCAACTTTTCATTTCATTGATCCTTTGTAATTTTTTTTAGTCTATTTTGTTTAGTTTTGCTCTGATCTTTATTATTTTCTTCTCTCTGCTAATTTGGGGTTTGATTTGTTCTTGCTTTTCTTGTTCCTTGAGGTCTATCATTAGATTGCTTATTTGAAATCTTTCTGTTTTTTTGATGCAGGTGTTTATGTCCCAAAAACACAGCACAGGTTTGGGTATATTGTGTTTCCATTTGCATTTATTTATTTATTCATTTATTATTTATTTATTTTAGACAATCTCACTCACTCTGTTGCCCAGGTTGTTTGATGGTGTTTGTTTTATTCTTGTAAATTTGTTTGAGTTCATTGTAGATTCTGGATATTAGCCCTTTTTCAGATGAGTAGATTGCAAAAATTTTCTCCCATTCTGTAGGTTGCCTGTTCAGTCTGATGGTAGTTTCTTTTGCTGTGCAGAAGCTCTTTAGTTTAATTAGATCCCATTTGTCAATTTTGGCTTTTGTTGCAATTGCTTTTGGTGTTTTAGACATGAAGTCCTTGTCCATGCCTATGTCCTGAATGGTATTGCATAGGTTTTCTTCTAGGGTTTTTATGGTTTTAGGTCTACCATTTAAGTCTTTAATCCATCTTGAATTAATTTTTGTTTAAGGTGTAAGGAAGGGATCCGGTTTCAGCTTTCTACCTATGGCTAGCCAGTTTTCCCAGCACCATTTATTAAATAGGGAGTTGTTTCCCCATTTCTTGTTTTTGTCAGGTTTGTCAAAGATCAGATAGTTGTAGATGTGTGGTATTATTTCTGAGGGCTCTGTTCTGTTCCATTGGTCTATATCTCTGTTTTGGTACCAGTACCATGCTGTTTTGGTTACTGTAGCCTTGTAGTATAGTTTGAAGTCAGGTAGCGTGATGCCTCCAGCTTTATTCTTTTGGTTTAGGATTGACTTGGCAATGCAGGCTGTTTTTTGGTTCCATATGAACTTTAAAGTAGTTTTTTCCAATTCTGTGAAGAAAGTCAATGGTAGCTTGATGGGGATGGCATTGAATCTATAAATTACCTTGGGCAGTATGGCCATTTTCACGGTACTGATTCTTCCTGTCCATGAACATGGAATGTTCTTTCATTTGTTTGTGTCCTCTTTTATTTCGTTGAGTAGTGGTTTGTAGTTCTTCTTGAAGAGGTCCTTCACGTCCCTTGTAAGTTGGATTCCTAGGTATTTTATTCTCTTTGAAGCAATTGTGAATGGGAGTTCCCTTGTGATTTGGCTCTCTCTTTGTCTGTTATGGGTGCATAAGAATGCTTGTGATTTTTGCACATTGATTTTGTATCCTGAGACTTTGCTGAAGTTGCTTATCAGCTTAAGGAGATTTTGGGCTGAGACAATGGGGTTTTCTAGATATACAATCATGTCATCTGCAAACAGGAACAATTTGACTTCCTCTTTTCTTAATTGAATATCCTTTATTTCTTTCTCCTGCCTGATTGCCCTGGCCAGAACTTCCAACACTATGTTGAATAGGAGTGGTGAGAGAGGCCATCCCTGTCTTGTGCCAGTTTTCAAAGGGAATGCTTCCCATTTTTGCCCATTCAGTATGATATTGGCTGTGGGTTTGTCATAGATAGCTCTTATTATTTTGAGATACATCCCATCAATACTTAATTTATTGAGAGTTTTTAGCATGAAGCGTTGAATTTTGTCAAAGGCCTTTTCTGCATCTATTGAGATAATCATGTGGTTTTTGTCGTTGGTTCTGTTTATATGCTGGATTACGTTTATTGATTTGCATATGTTGAACCAGCCTTGCATCCCAGGGATGAAGCCCACTTGATCATGGTGGATAAGGTTTTTGATGTGCTGCTGGATTCGGTTTGCCAGTATTTTGTTGAGGATTTTTGCATCAGTGTTCATCAGGGATATTGGACTAAAATTCTCTTTTTTTGTGTGTCTCTGCCAGGCTTTGGTGTCAGGATGATGCTGGCCTCATAAAATGAGTTAGGGAGGATTCCCTCTTTTTCTATTGATTGGAATAGTTTCAGAAGGAATGGTACCAGCTCCTTCTTGTATCTCTGGTAGAATTCGGCTGTGAATCCATCTGGTCCTGGACTTTTTTTGGTTGGCAAGCTATTAATTATTGCCTCAACTTCAGATCCTGTTATTGGTCTATTCAGAGATTCAACTTCTTCCTGGTTTAGTCTTGGAAGGGTGTATGTGTCGAAGAATTTACCCATTTCTTCTAGATTTTCTAGTTTATTTGCATAGATCTTTTTTCTTTATTTTTGTCTGACTGGGATGTTTTAAAAGTCCCGTCTTCAAGTTCTGAGATTGTCTCTTCTGCTTGGTCTAGTTCATTACTGATGCTTTTGACTGTATTTTGTGTTTCATAGAAGGAATTCTTCAGTTTCTGTATTTCTCTTTGGTTCTTTTCTATATTTCTCTCTTTGGTAAATTTCTCATTCATATCTTGAATTCTTTTTCTTATTTTGTAGTATTATTTTTCAGGATTCTCTTGTATCTTACTGAGCTTCTTTAGTATCATACTTTTGAAATCTTTTTCTGGAAATTCTTGAATTCTTTTTGATTGGAATCCGATGTTGGGGGATTATTATATTTCTTTGGAGGTTTTATATTTCCTTGCTTTTTCATACTTCCCGTGCTCTTACATTGATAGCTGCCCATCTGGTGTAATAGATGTTTCTTCCAGTTTTTTGAATTTGTTTTTGTAGGGGATGACTTTTTCCTGAAGTTATATCAATTCTCTTGGTTGGATGGGGTGTTTTGGCTTTGATTCTGAGTGTGTTCAGTAGTATAGTCTCTGTATGATTTCTTCATCTGGAAACAGCATCAGTGGTATCTGTGATTTCCTCAGTGGTTTAGGGTGTGGTTATTTGTGGGGGCTATGGTGAAGTTTTGCTGAGGACAGGGGTGCCAGTTGGGCTAGTCTTCAGGCCCCAGTGGTAGTAGTGGTGGGCTGAGTGTGCCTGATCTTGGGTCCTGGGGCTGTGTGCAGTGGCACTGGTGTTAGCAGTACCAGGCAGGTCAGTTACTGGACCTTCAGATGGTTTGTTTAAATGTTACTAGTGGCAGTGGTGGGCCAGGTGTGTGAGTGGGTTCATGAGTCCCCGGGCAGCTGGCATGGTATGGGTGATGCCAGTAGCAGTGGTGGGATGACTCTTTCGGTCCTGGGTGGTGCATACTGGTGTTGGCTGTGGCTGCAGTGCAGGGTTGCCACCCACAACCCCAGACAGGTAGCAGCACCACAATGCTGCTCAGCAATGGGGGAGGAACCCTGTCTCTCACATGTAAGCCTAGGCATGGAGGCCATTCCACTGTTGGGGACTCAATCACCACTCATAGCCCCAGACAGGCAGCCCTCCAGCTCACTTACTGACTATGCCTGCAGTGGTGTGTGGAAAGGAAGAAGGAGTCCTGGTCTCTATGTGTGAGCCCAGGAGCAGAGTTTGTGCTACTGCTCGAGGCACGGTCACTTCTCACATCCCTAGATAGGGAGCTCTGGGGCTCTGGAAAGCATGCACTTTGCTTTCCTTTGTCCTGGGGGCTCCCTTTTTGGTGCACTGCACTCTTCTTTCCCCGAGGATTAGTACTCTTTGTAGGCTAAAGTACTGGAGACCTCATGGCACCTTTGGGACCAACCAGTGCTGTATTGCTGTAGCCTTCTGAGTGGACACTGGGATGTCAGTGGAAGCTGTTAGGATGTGGATATATGGGGACTGTGGTTTTCAGGGCAGGATGCAGTCCTGTGACAGCTGTGTAATGGTGCCCAGCTGCAGCCACTTAGGTCTCAGGGGTAGGGTCCATAACCCAGTACAAGTTTTCTGTCTGGTGTAGTGCCCTCTCAGGGTCTCCAAATCACACCATGCTAATATCGGGGTTTGTGTGGGTAGAGGAGGTCTCTTGTGGTTCAGATTGCAGCAGTCCATAGTGGGGATGTGGACTGCTGAAGTTCTGTGACTTACTCTTTCCTGGCATTACCAAGCCCCTCAGGGTCCCAGTCAATCTTGGATGAGGTGGCCACTTGCTTTCTTTTCCTTCTGTACCTCAGGTGTTTCCCATGACTTCTCTGTTAGACTGTAGTTCTCTCCTAGATTTTCTATTCAAGGTGCAATTATCTATTCATAATTTTGGTCCTTCTTTCTGGAAAGTGGGGGGGTATCTGATGTCTCTAATCAGCCATATTGAACTGCATTTCATGTACTTCTTGACACTTATTGCAGTTCCAGCTGGACATTTATTGTGTGACCATCTAATTACTAACTACCTCACTGACTTGACTGAAAGTTTCAGGAGAGAGGTTATCAAATATTTGGGAGGAGAAGTTGTAAAACTCCCTGCAAATATTTTGTGATAGATTTTTTTTCACTTTTATTCAAGTTGTTAATTGATAAATAATAATTGCATATATTTATGGGGTACAATGTGATGTTTTGCTATAGGCATACATAGTGGAATGATTAAATCAAGCTAGTTAACATATCCATCGTCTCACATACCATTTTTTTTTGTGGTGAGTACATTTGAAATCTGATACTTTAGCAATTTTGAAATATACAACACATTATTATTAACTTTAGCCACTGTGTTGTACTATAGATCTCTAAAATGTATTTCTCCTGTCTAACAAAAACTTTGTACCTTTTGACCAGTATCTCCCCATTTCCCCTACCCCTAGCATGGTAACTACCATCATACTCTCTAGTGCTATGAGTTTTACTTTTTTAGATTCCACATATAAGTGAGATCATGCAGTATTTGTCTTTCTGTGCCTAGCTTATTTCCCTTAGCATAATGTCCCACAGATTAATCCATGTTGTCACAAATGACAGAATTTCCCTTTTTAAAGGCTGAATAGTATTCCATTGAGGATATATACCACATTTACTTTCAGTGATCGTTTTTATTCTCAAAGATTTTGGGGTTTCATATTTCTAACTAAACAAAACATAATGGTAACAATTTAACAGTACTCACTCTAAGAGATTTCTGCTGTGCTTAAACTCACCATAATACTCTATGCTGATAAATGAGGAAGCATATCTCATTGCATATTAAGGGGGTGTGTGTGTGTGTGTGTGTTGATGTATTTTTAATTAACTCAGGTAGCATGGTTGTAAGTCTTTGAGAGGGGCCTATTATATGAAAAGTTGCCAAGCTTACTTTCTTGAAACATTATTCAAAGATTATTATTTCATGGACTCTGCTTTGAGAAATGGTCTTTTTTCATTTATTCTTTTTTAATTTATGCCACATTAGTATGGATTATGGAGGAGAACTGGAGGTTGTAAAGGGCAACCGTTGAGTGTGGTCCTAGTAAAAGAGAATGGACAAGGAGGTATATTAAAAGTGGTAGATCTGAGCTAAATGGAACAAAGAGTATCAGCAGAATTTACTGATGAATTTGAAGTTTGTTAGCTAAAGGTAAGAGATTAAAAAGGGCGATCTCATACCAAATGAACTGAAAAGAGATTTAGTGGAGATCTTTATTCCCTCTTTTAATGTTTTTAAATTTAAAATAATAAAATGATTTCTGGTAATCATCAAATGGCATAGTATACAAATAGATACATAGTAAAAACTATATGCCTACCCGAAACTCATTCCCTTCTCCAGTAGTAACTGTGTTCAGCAATTTGGCTTATATCTTTTTTCAAACACTCATCTGTGTATGTGTATGTATACACACATTTAAAAATAATGGAATCACTCTATACATATTTTTCCCTAACTTTCTTTACGTAACAATATATGACCATCTGTCAATGATCTATATCTACCTCCCTATTTTTACTAGATACATAGTAATCCATAATTTGTATATACCATACTTTACAATTATTAATGGCAATCTTTTTAGTAAATATGGAAATTGGACATAGATGAGTAATCAAGGCAATGTAATAAGAACAAAATGGTCTTAAAATTTTTTAATAAGTTAAATAGCAGAGACGAGGACTCATTTCAGTTTCTTATTTGATCCTTTTAGTGAGGAACAACTCTTAGTGCATTTTCAGTATTCCGACTTTTGAGAAACACATTTCTAGCATCTCTTTAAAACCATAAAATAAGAAGTATATTTGTGGCCAGATATTTTAAGCGTTCCCTTTTTTTGAAAATTTTTATAGAAAAATACTGAATAACACACAAAAGTTTTAAAAAATCATCCCTAATATCAATTTTTAAAAATTTTATAAGGCAAGAAGTTGAAGTTTGTGCCCTCTGGGTTCCAATTTTATCTCTGTGAGATGCCTGCTGTCAACAGCTTTGGTTTTATTTTTTCTGGTATTTTCTTGTGTTTCTACAATTTCTTTATGCGTATATGTACCCATACTACTCTTGTTTTTTTCCTAGTAAAACAGAATGATGCTACTTGTGTAGGTCTGTAACTTTTAAAAATGCCTCCCCCCACCTTCAACAAGGTATCATGCAGTTGGGAAAAAATTTCTGATTAATTAAATTTATTTATCTTTTATGTTATCTCCATTTATTTTCTTGTACTAACAACATTAACAATAGCCAAATTCAGATGTGACTGATTTATTAACTGGAATGGCAATTTATTAATTTACTATGTGAGATATATTTGGCATCATAGACATTGCTCATTTCCTTGGGGCATTACCTCACGGATAAGTTATTCAAGAGACTGAAGTATAGATAAGAAGGCTGATTGGTGAGCAGAGAATGAGAACAAAGGCAAGAGGGTGTTCTAACAAGATATTTCTTTCAAGCTAAGGTAGCTCGATTACTTGCTATGGGGCACTTTCAATCTTGAAAAGTAGCATTAGTCATCAAAGTGATAGCCCTGAACATGGTTAGAGACACACAGGGTGGGTTTCCTGTGGACTGCTGATCTGGACTGTGCACTGCCCACCACTCCATTTGAGATATCTGACCAGGCTGTCATACATGAGAGAGGATAGCTTATCACATTACGCTTTCTTTATGTGAGAAAAGGATTGATTAAAATTTGGGAAGTTTCCAAATCTGCCTAATGAAGACATGGAAAACATCTTTGCTTCCACAGCAACTCATTTAAAAGCACTCTTTTAAAGAGAGGCTCTGTGAAGATGGCTAATATATAAAGGTGGTGACAGCTGCAGTGTCTCTAGACGTTGCCAGATGTCATGTCTCCTGGTGGCCAAAATCATCCCCAGTTGAGAACACATGCACAGTTCCCAATAGGGTTTACCTCCTATGAGAATGTAATGCTGCAGCTGATCTGACGGGGTAGAGCTCAGGCGGTAATGCTTGCCCACTCACTGCTTACTTCCTGCTGTGTGGCCCGGTTGCTAACAGGCCACAGATGGGTACTGGTTAGTGGCTTGGGCATTGGGGACCCCTGGTTTAGAGGGAGACTGGTTTGAGTGAAGAAAAGAGCTGGAGAGAGAAAAATCAGATGGGATATTGCATGGAAGTCAACTGAGAAGTGAGAGTTAAGGATATTAGTTCCTAAATAGTGGTGAAGGAGTATATAGGATTTGTCATTAATAGACCTGTCTTGGTCTCCACTTTCCCACTAATTATGAGACCTTTGATTAATTGCTTTACCTTTCTGATTGGGAATTAGTATGAGCATGAGATTAACCTTATTACTATTGTTTTTAAAACTTGCATACTTATTTTGTATCAGTTATACTGTCATTTTACATGCATTATGTTGCATATAAAAGTCTTCTGTAAATTATAAAATAATATACAAAAAAAGTGTTATCTGATTTGCCTTTCTCTTTACTTCTCACCACTGCTTTTAACTCTTTAGATCTTTAAAACTACTGACAAATACAAAATCTACTTTCGGACCTTGTTTTATTTTGAGATGCCTCCCTTTACCACCTTGCCTGCTCTTTTTTATTTTCTGAGCTACCAGAAGCCTCCCTCCAACCCCTTGCAATGGAATAGAACACTGTCTTGGTGCTCTTTTTCTTTTTTGTCCTACCAAATTTGACCATGTTTCTATGGTCAAATACTTTCTAGGAATGATCACTTTTCTTTTATGGAAATATAGTTAGCAGGATTTTAAAGTTAAATTAGGGATTGAAATATGGCATCATTTGTTTTATAATGAGAATAAGTGAGAAAATGAGGTTTATTAAATTGAAATAGACTTTGCAGGCAGATTTCTAGGTACATTGTATTCCATATATTGAATAACACCGTACAAATCTTTGGGAAATCCCACTGGGAGACCCCAGTGAGGAACCTCACTTCTCTATCCAGAAAAATACTTGTTTATTTCTTGTTCTTTTGTTTTTTCTCATTAAGTCAGTTCTCTGTAGTAAATCAACTAATTTTTTAAAAATTCTTAACTATATTTACTTTTGTTTCCTGACATGTAGGAGGCACTTACGTGTTTTTTTTTTAACCTACTGAATGAACAAAACTCAGATGTTATTTATGTTTTGTTTCAATTAATGATGTCATCTGATATAATTTTCTCATTTCCCTCAAAGTACCATTTCACTTCCAATTTAATCCTCAGTCTAAGTACTGTAGACTTTAGGGTTAAGAGAAGCCAATTTGAAGAGCCATCTGGGGATTGTGAGAATCATTTCTGAGTTTCTTAAAGAGAAAGCTTACCTTCCCAGTATGAGCTTATTTGAAGAAAATGAAAAGGAGCAAATGAGAAAGGCAACATAAAGAGATATGGTCAGAGCAGGAATAATAAGGAAGGTACTTTTTGTCTGGCGGGGTGTCAAAGAAAAAGAAGAGTTTCGGTTTCTATTTGCCTCAGTTATCTCCTGCACAACATTTAAACAACATTCAAATTGGGACAGTGTTGGGAGATACCACTGGCCTTCTCGTTGGTTCATCCTGCGGGTCTTTTCAGTTCAGATCTGCTTCAGAGATGCCTCCCTTTACCACCTTGCCTGCTCTTTTTTATTTTCTGAGCCACCAGAATCCTCCCTCCAACCCCTTGCAATGGAATAGGACACTGTCTTGGTGCTCTTTTTCCTTTTTGTCCTACCAAATCTTACATAGACCCTTTCCATTTTGGAGGTCTTAAGGACTAACCACTTTGGGGAAACAGGCAGAGGTGAGAATAGCACTTTCCTGTCTGGGCTGGAATATTCTTTCCTTGACTATATTTTTCTAACTCTAGTTATCTCCTTTACAATATCCAGGAGTATTTTTGGCACCAGTATTTGGCAACTCTATGCTTCCCCATAGGCTGTTTTATAAAAATGCATTAATTAGCTTATTAATTGATTTATACCTTCTTATTCCAAAATCTGGTGTCAGGGATGCCTCTAGTCCATAGGACATTTGGAAATATGAAATGGTGGACATACTTGATCTTTCAAGTGTCCAAACTCAGGTTCAATAAGAGGGCTAAACTGATCTTTTGGGTCAGAATGTCCCAGAGCTCAGACCTTAGATCTCTTTCTGTCTTTCCACTCATTTTTTAAAGGAGAGCATGTCCAGTACCATGGCTTTAAATACTACCTTTGTATTGTTGATGACTCCCAGATATACCTCTGTAGTCCCCCATGAAGTTCAGACACATTTCTGATTATGTACTAGATCTCTCCACTGGTATGTCCATAAATACTTTAAACTTAACGTGTCAGAATCAAACTCTTGATTCTCCATGGTCTAAATTTGCTTTTCTTCTAGCATTCCCAATCACAGTAAACTGTTGCTCAGGCCAAAAATCTTTGAGTCTTTCTCTCATGTGCCACATTCAATTTTTCAGCAAGTGCTAGTAGATACTTTTTAAAATATATCTCAAGTCTGCCCACTTATCATTTCCTTCAGCATTACCATTCTAGTCCCAAGCCATCATCTCTCACCTCAACCACTGCAATAGGCTTGTGATGGTCTCCTTGCTTCACTCTTGCCCTGATCCCCCACTTTAAAACATAAATTATATTATAGTTCTGTGCTGCTTAAAACTCAGTAACTTCTCATCAACAAGGTCTAACCTAACCTGGTCCTTGACTGCCTCTCTGACTTCGTCCTCTATGAATATCCCTTTCACTTACTCCCCTCCAGCCACACTGGCCTAGCTTTCTTCAATCAGCCTAGGCACATTGCCACCTCAGAGTTTTTGCATTAGCTCTTCTCTCTGCCTCGAACTCCTTTTCTCCAGATATTTATGTGGCTTGTTCTTTTACTTCATTTGAGTCTATATTCAAATGTTATTTCCTCAGAGAGGCTTATTTCTTTATTAGCCATCTTGCTTAAAGTAGCACCCTCCTAAATTTGCTCAATAGTTCTTATTGCTATTGTACATTATATTAAAACTATTTGTTTTATTATCTGTGTCCACACTTGAATGCAGGCTCCATGAGGCCAGGGAGGGCAAGGGCATTGTCTGTTTTGTTCATTGCTGTATTCTCAGCACTTGGAACAGTGCCTGGCTCATATGATATACTAAATATATATATTTTGGGGTAAATGAGTGAATTTATGAAAAAGTGGCTGTACCTATTCTTTGAGAAGGATTCTGAAGGAATGTCCAACCTCACTTGGCAGGATCCATAGTCTCCAAATCACTGCTCCTGCCTCCATGCATAGATCAGTTATCTAACCAGTGTATGCATGCTTTTGGCTCCATGACACTCACCCCTCTGAATCTTTTCCGGCATAAGTTCCCTCATTTACTTACTCTCACAGGCTGTACTTTCCTTCTTCATCTCATAAAAGTGGGTTTTTAAAAGAATTTTATAACAAACGCTCATACATAGAAAAAGCAGTTTTTGTTAGGATATGAGAGTTATTTCATGAGAGCAGTGGTGAGAACAGAAAACAAGGTAAAAGAAATTAGACACTTGGGAAAATTAAATTCCAGAGTTCTGAAGGAACTTGCAAATATTTTGGAGATAATATCCTTGTGAAATCATAGCCAATGGGAGAGGCAACAAAAGATTGCATTTTTTACTAATTGTAACTCACCTGAGTGTCACATATCTAACATTGAGTCCAACCTGGGTTACAAGGTTTTTAAAAAGACAAATGTGCTCAGAGTTGGTTAACAACGTAGTGAGGATATTTGTTATTTGATATAGGATTCAAAGGGGTGAGCGTCATGGAGGCAAGAGCATGCATACATTGGTTAGATAACTAATCTATGCCTGCAGGCAGGAGCAGTGATTTGGAGACTATGGACAGCATCCTACAATTAATGGTTGAATAATAATAATAATTGCAAACACTGTGTGCCAGGCATTATTCTAAATGTTTTTTGTAAAAAGTTATTTAATCCTCATCCTATGAAGTTGATACTATCATGTTTATTTTCAGGTGAGGAAATGAAGGGACAGAGAGGTTAAATTACACTGTCAGTGTCACACAGCTAGTAACAAGTAGCCAATATTGAATTTATTCTGATTTCAGAGTCTGTGCTCTTAACCACTGTGTTATTATCCTTGAATATTTGAGGTGGGTGCTACCGAAGAATAATTGGGGTGACTGTTGAAGTTGTAGGGAGTCAGTTGTATCCTCAGCCTCAATCTCAAGAGTCACCACCTCCTTATCAGTCAGACTCTGAGTCTACCCAGTATGTACTTCTATAATAGGTCTGGTAAACTGGTAACAGCACTTCATTAGTTATTTGCTTTGATCTCGACCTCTTTCTATTAACCTACTTTATTTAACCTACTTTAAGAATTATATTTGATTTCTTTTTGAGTCCTTAAATTTAATTTAGTGCTTGGCATATAATGAATATTCAGTTTTTGGTGAATTAAAAAAATGAATGAAGGATCTTTAAATTGATTACAACTGACCCATGGTAGAATAGTTTTCCTGTGAAGCAGTGAGCTCCTGATCACTGGCAATATTCAAGCATGGGCTAGATGCTTGAAGGGATGCTGCAGAAGGAACATCCATGTCATATGAAAATGGAAAATTAGACCAAGTTTTTTTTTTTTTGTAACTGCAAATTATCTGGTGTTCCATTGAGTTAGTTGTGATTCTTTCTCCAAACATTTATTGAGCACCTACTGTATTCCTGGCACTACAAAGATAAATGTGGCCAAGCCAACATCCATAAGGAGCTGGTAGTCAATGAGTAATTAGGAAAAGAAGTGCTTAAGAGTATAGGTGTAAAGCTTTAGTAGATAAAAATAAATAGAAAAGGGTAGATTTTAGAGATGTTTTGAATAAAGGAGGAAGGGGAGAAGTAGATATAAAAGATGTCCCTAAAATTGCCCGTCTGAGAAGGAATTTGGGGAGTTAAGACCACCTGCTGTGTTGCTATGGGGGGATTCTTCAAAAGGGAAATATCACCATTTGCCATTAAGGTATGTGGTAGGGCTGGGTGTAATTCAGTAGAGATTAATTTGTGAAGCATTTTAAATTTCTTGAAACAAATGTGCCTTCTCTTAGTAGTCTCCAAAACCCATAAAAATGATTAAGTACCCTCCCCCCAACTCTCTGCCCCTGTAGAGGTATTAACGCAAAGTGGAATAATCTGTTAACTCAAATAAAGGTAAGCTTTCTGGTGACTAGGACAAGAGTTCTAACAGTAAATGCAAAGCAACTCTTCAGTTTCTTTTCTGAATCATGTGCCTGGAATCTGTTAGGCAGTGAGGAATGGTGGTCTGTCTTTATATTACCCTGGTCCCTCATGCTGCTTATCTTTCACACATGTCCAAATATGTCTCAACACAGAATCATCCTCCCTAGCTGGGACATGATGCCTAGGTGGGTGGGGGATTCCCCTGTTTTGTTTAAAATCAAAGTTGTCTTTGAATTTGGCTAGCATGTTTGTGATTAGTTTACTGACAATTGGTTTTTTTTCTTCTTATACCATATGTTATTCCATGATTCATCAGCTTTGAGTCTGTTGCCTTGAAGGTGAAACAATTTCTTCCAATGTTGATATTTCATAATCTCATAGATAACAAGCATACGCATATGCATAGTCCTTTCAGAAGTTTTAAACATTTGGAGATGAATGAATTATGCTGCCACAAATGGAAAGGAGCAGTATAAAATTATAATGGTGATATCCAATCATCTTTTGTTGAGTGGTTTTGTGAACACTGATATTGATAAAGCCTGGATGCTCTACTATATTCCTTTATTTCTCCTTGTGAAATTGTTTCTGATATGTGTTGTTTATGATTTTAAAAATTTAACATTTTACTTAATTGCCTTGATTTACATGTATTTTAAAATTTTAGACTGACAAGATCTTTATTTTTAGAAGTAAATAGTGTTTAACTTCCAAATAAATGCATAACATTAGCTGTTTATATTGTAATAGTGGCATCTCTTCTATATTTAATGTGTAGCAATGACTATTCAAACCTCAAGAAATGTTTTAGTTTATAATAGTAATTTTTCAAAATAATAGAATACATTACATTTTCTGAATCCAAAACAAAGCAGTTATGTCTGCATATGTGCTTTCTAAGTATTTAGAAGATTAGATTTCTAATAAACATGGCCTAAATTAGGTTTCTGCATGTAGCTTTAATCAATGCATTTATTGTGTTGCATGCTTTAGCCACCTTTCTCTTTTTACTCACAATGTCAGTAATTGTTTTTCAGTGAAGAAAATCTTTATAATTTTGTAGTGTAGATGCATGTGTAAAATATCTGTATAAGTTGTATATTTGGAGAGAGGTTTTTTAAAGATTCTAAATCACAGCATGTCTTCCTCCCTCTCTCCCCCACTTACCTGGTTTTAGCTCCTTTTTGGTTCAGGTGTGCTGGTGTCTCTAAGCCTTTCTGGGCCGCAGCTGGAGAAAGTGGTGATTGACAGAAGCCTGGTGGGGAAGCTCATCTCAGACACCATCAGTGATGGTAATTACCCCCATGTGCAAATCAATTGCCTACATTAACAGTAGGGCAGGAGAAATAGTGTGTCAACAGGTAGACTAATTATTACCACTGGGGACTTGCAAACACAACAAGTAATTGCTTGTAATAGCGTACTTACACCCCCTGGGACCAATACAAGTTTCGACTAATATTTAATATCAAAGTTTTTTTCTTCTTGTCAACTGTTAAGCTTATATTCTGAGTTGTTTTTTACTTTTTCCTTAAAAGAAGTGAATATTTTTTCAAAATAGGGTTTTGTTTTCATTCTTTCAAAATTATTTCTCTATAACTGGCACTTCAAATATATATTTCATTTCCAAATGAATTTTGAATAAATAACACAAATATATCAACACAACCACCAGTACACAATTGATGCTTTGGCTCTCATAGGAAGATTCTTTGTTACTAAAGTCTTAGAGAGATTTTGGGCTATATTTTCTAAATAGTAAAGACCAATGCCTAATATATTGGACAATCAGGTCCTATTAAGTGACATCTCAATCAGTCTGTAATTGGTACAAAGCACATAAGAAAAAGATATTAAGCCAGTTATTGAATAGGAAGGATACTGACATTTATTGAACCAAAAGGCTCTATATGCTGGGTTCCTAACCTACCTATTTAATACAAGAAAACAATTGTATAAGGTATAGTTATTTCCATTTTTACACATAAGGAAACGAAGCTGAGCTACTAAGGAACATGTCCAGAGTCATATAGCTAGAAAGTGACTGAGCTAAGATTTGAATACAGGTTCGGGCTGTGAAGCCCATTTTCCTTTCACTATGCTGTTCTGACTCCTGAATTTTTAAAGATTATATTCTTTTATTCAAGGTAAAAAGGTTGAGAAACATTGTATTATCATGAAAGATTGAAAATGGTATCTTAAATTTAGTAATCAAAGGAAATATGTCCTAGTGGAAAGGACAGAGGTGAGAATAAAGAAATCTTCCGTCTGCTGTGTTCTCTCACTTGCTACCTCTGAATAAATCAGACACAGTCACATCATCTTGAAGAAAAGAACTCTGCAGGATGGCCATAATTAGCAACATTACTGATAGTAATAAGCTGGGGGTAGGATTGTAAGCATGCCATTTCCCCTTCCTTACAGGAGTAAGGTGCTGAGGAAGCTTCCCTGTAGAAGAGGTTCCATTTTCATATGTCTAATAATTGACCCCTTCATTGGTACTGCAAATAAAATACTGGCTGTGATGATTTTGTTATATTGATGCTCCTCAATGAGAATTAAAAGGAAACTTTCAGCACAATTCGTGTCTCTGAGTTATCCTTTTTCATGTATTTCTTTTATTTGTACCCAAAAGAATACACTTTCATGGGAACATGGTAACAATGTGATTTCTTGGCAGTTCTCCAGATTCTCTTGTAATTGTGTAGATCCACTGTTGGTCACTGTTTGTATGGTCAGGGGTGTGAAAGTAAAGGAAAATGTATAAAACATTTAATAATTTCTTTATGCTAGGAACAATGCAAAACATTTCTCAAATTCCTGTAACATGTTTTTATCAATAATTTTATGTAACATTAATAGCCCTTTATATAATCCACAAATATTAGTTATTTACCTACTTGTGTGCTTTGGTGACAAAGCTGTAGAAATATTGTGCTAATTTTCATTATTAGATATTAATTTATGTAATGTACATATTGGTCATAATATGCTTTATTTCATCCAGCTTGTATACCCCTAAAAGAAGATTCACTGATGAAAATTTTTTAAATAAATAGACTGGTAGAGAACACTGATCAGTATCCCCTAATAAATCCACTTTATCCTCAGATGGTTTCTATCATATAAACATAGGATTAAACTCTTAGCACAAATAAAATGGAATGTTTTCATCTCTACATTCAGGTGTGAAATAATTTTCTTAAAATACCTTTATAGCCCTGTTTCTAAATACATCTCATCCATTGGTGGTCCCCAAATATCAGTGTATATTGAAATAGTCACAGGAAAAAAACATCACATATGATTAGATTGACAATTATTGTTTATTCCTAATATCTTTAATATTTTTATAAAATGCTATAATGATATTCAAGAGACTAGTGATTTCAGTTAATATGTATGTTTGAAAATAGCTTTTTGTAACATATCAGTGGAAAAATCTATTCATTATTTTATTCTAACTTGGTATTATCTAATTATGTTTTTTAGCTCTTCTCACAGACAGTTTTATCATCTTATCATTTTTGGCACAAAACAAACTATGTTTTATTCAGTTTACCAAGAAGATGGATTCTTCTGATGTAAACAAAAGACTGGAAAAACTCTCAGCCTTGGATTATAAGGTAGAGATTTTGATTTATATAGTCATATTATTAATTATTAAGGTATGTGAGAGTATCACATAAGTTGGTATTCTGCTCATTATTCTTCAACATTTCTGGATTTCAGAAAAACTGGAAATATTACAGGATTAAGCTTAATTAACTGTAAACAGTGGCCATCCTAAGTTTTCTTTTATACTCTCACTATGGGGGGTTGTCTAACAATGGCACGTTTGGAGCAATTTATATAGTATTTATAGACGTCAAAGACAGATAATAGAGGCAAGTTACACTTTTGAAAATGGTTTTCGTGCTAGTGGTAGTATATATACCATTCTCATTTTCCCCTAAGACCCCATATCATCTTTCTAGGGTAGGATAGCTTTCTAGGGTAGGATACTTTCCACTTCACAAGAAAAGAAAGAAAGATGAAGGCACTTTGAAAGGTTAATAGAAAAGTGTAATAAACAAGGAGGGGGAAGAACCCTCCCCCTCCAGCTATAACTGGACAAAATGCAAAAAGAAATCTTCATGTGTTAGTATCTCACCCTTCACTAATTCCGGGTAATTTGTTTCCTTCCTGTATCAGGAGCTTTACATCTATTAAGGCAGAATTTTTATTTTAAGTGATGTGTTTAATTTGAGTTTTGCCACATTACATTTTAACTGCTGGGAAGGCATATTCTCTGCTAGGATGAGTAATACATTTTCCAGGCTGTTTCAGTTCAAGGCCTCTTTTCAACAGTGACTTGTGTTTGCAAGATTGATCCAACCTCTATGATGTGGATTTGAGACAGTTCACTGTTCACTGGGAACAGAGCTGATATACAGCTTCCTTAAAAAAGATGCACACTTATGCCATACCTAGAGCATCTGTAGCAAGAGCAAAGAGTTTGGGAAGCTAGCTCTGTAGCTTGAAATGTGTGTGTGTTTTTGGCAAAGTAGTATTTAACCTAACCTTTTGCCCTTTGGGATTATTACTTATGAATGAGGTGGTGGTAGCATGGGAGGACTTAGTTTTATTTAGTAGAAACATTTATTCTTAAAAAAAGATTTTTAATGTGGAATAAAATAAATGAGTTTTTCATTGTGGTGATAAACTACCATCTAGTTTCGTTTGCCAGCTTTGTGAAACTTCTATAAAACCTTAATATAGATTTTTTTAAAACTGGAAATTAGTGCTACTTATTATATTTGGTTAGCCAAAACAAAAATGGTATTAGCATTCTTAAAGGGATGTTAGTTCTAGAATGGCTAACTTCAGATTTACTTGAAATACTGTTTATTTACTAAAATTGATCGGTCTTTAAAATGCACCAGTGTGCATTAACTCAAACCATTTAAAGTAGGTATATATAAAATTCTGGATGACTAGTTTCTTTATCTTAGGTGTGATAGCTTGATAAAATCTTCTCAACTGAAGAGTAGTAGCTACCTGAGAACAGAGAGAAACTGTCAAGATGTCATCTTTTCTTATGAAAAGATGAGGAAAAGACATCTAGTGTTTGGGTCCTTAAACCTTAAGTAAGGGAATTACTTACTTGCTTATTCGAATATGCCTTTGGATTTAGGAAAATAGGAACATTGGCACTCCATGTCATTCCTATACATTAGAGAAGTAATCTGTTCCCCTTTGGAAAGCTCATTAATTTCATTTCCTGGTTTAATATTTAAAATGTATATTTTTAATACTTAGTCAAATCTGCTATTTGTCCATTGGAAGGATATTTTAAGAAATTTGTTTATTTTACATTCCCTCTTGGTCATCATGACAGAATACTGATAATATTAAACTCATAGGAAACATGAAATTTCCTAACATTTCATAACGTAAGTGATTTGCATTATGTGACAACTGAAAATGTCAGTCACTCATTGTGACTCAATTTCCTCATCTAGAAATTCATAGGTAACACACTTATGCAGCAAATCAGACATCAAAATAATGTATGTGTATTTTTAAGTACTTAGCAATTTCATCGTGGTATTTCTCTCAAATAAGAAGACTTAATGATATTGAGAGCTTAAATATAAGAAATTACACTTAATAGCATAAAGTACATCTGTGTTGTCTGTCATTGCCCATTTGGATTTTAAAACAAGGAAGTGGTATAGAGTATTGTACTTTTGCTTTTCTTTACAGCTGTACCATAGTTTAATTCTTTCAGATTGACATAATTTTGGCAAAGAAAATTGCAGAGTAAACATCCTTAAACTATTGACCTTTAACAAGTTTTCCTGTCTACATCTGAAAAAAATCCAATTCAATTTATTTAACAGTGAAGGGACACTGTGAGGAGTTAAATGTTTACCATGAGAGAACAACACTGGTAATTACTTTGATTTCAGTTCCTTTTGATGTGCATTCAGAGGATGAAGAGGTCAATAATATTATGGCCATGCAAATAGAAAAGGGTTCCTTTTGACCATATTGAAAAAAAATAGCAGAGGATTATTAAAGCATTAACCTTGGTTTTAATGGCCTTGGTTGAGTGGTGAGATCACAATTTGGATGAGCCTGATTATTTACTAAATACAATACATAAATGCAACGGGTTCTTAACACCCGTTGCACTCTGGCATTATCGCATTACTGCCATCCTTTGTTGCCTTGCAGACAGGAATATGAAAGCAATCTGTCATGTAGTGAGACTGGCTCCAGAAGCATTTCTCTGATAAGAAGACCCCCTGCCCTTTGCTAGTGTCTGGTCCAGTAGGCTTAGCCATGCGCTTAATCCCCAGAAAGTGGTTCGATTATTGCTGACCAGCAATGGCAAGATAGTTTTTTTTTTTCTTCCAAGCTATCAACCTTCCATTAATTCCTTAAGCAGAAATACGGTGCAATCTATATTTCCTTGGCATGTGTCACACAGATGGTGCCGTGCTTATGTTTTCAAATAACCATGTTCCAAAATAACATAGTTTGAATAATAAATTCTACAAATCCTGCCTAAGAAAGAGAAGCATAATTCTCAGAAGCTGCATAAACTTTTATGCATGATGCTGTGGCTTATCCCTTTTATGCAGAATATATGTGTATACGTCGCATATATTCTTTAAAGAGATATTTGCCTCAAGTTGTTTTTCCTTTTTTTGTTGTCAGTCATTGTTAACACGTTATGTCTTAAACAGTAGTGAGACTCTCTTGGTCAGCAGTACTGAACTTGTCATTTTATACAGCTGGTCCTAAATCCTATGTGTAGGTCGATGCTGTCAGGCAACCATGACTGTACATTTTGGTATTGATTGGAATTGCTACATTCAATTCCTTCCTAGCTCACATTTCTCCTTTTCCTTCCTTCGCTAAAAATGGGGAGAATTTTGAACATATGTCTTTTTTATATATGTGTCAGAAGAATTTGGTAAATTCTGACACCTTCTTACGCACATGTTTAACATGCATATTTACTTGCATGTAACTACATTTCCAGATGCTTTAATTTTTGTAATACTTGAGGATTTTGCATCTTTTAAAAGAAATGTTTCATGTATGCTTTTTTAAAATTGTTAGATTTTCTATTATGAAATACCTGGCCCAATAAACAAGACAACAGAGCGACATCTAGCTATCAACTGTGTTCATGATAGAGTTGTTTGCTGGTGGCCACTGGTCAACGATGATGCTTGGCCTTGGGCCCCCATTTCTTCTGAGAAGGACAGAGCCAATCTACTCCTCCTGGGTTATGCTCAAGGAAGACTAGAGGTAAATCTAAAACAAATATGTACATTTTAATAAAGTGTAAATAAAATAGAATTATTAGATTTTCTATTCTGAAATAAATGTGAATATTTTTTACCTATAATTTATGTTTTTCAAATATTCAAAAAGTATCATATCTAGAAGATACCCAGACAATTCCAGGGCTGGCTAGAATAGTGTAGTAATTAAGAGTCCAGGCTTCCAGGTTCCAATGCTAGCTCTGCCACTATGTAGCTTCCTGTCCTTGACCAAGTTACTAACTTGTATGTGCTATAGTTTCATTATTTGAAAAATACAGTTCATGATGATAAATGAGTTAATACATGCATTTAGAGCAATATCAATGTATAGTAAGCCCTGAATCACTGTTCACTGTTATGACTCTTGTTATTATCATTATTAGTTCTATTATTACTGTTTACTCATGATATCATGCCTGTGAAAGCTTTTATTACCAATTACTCTCTTCAGACTTCAGTCAGTTAACAAACATTAGTTAAATGCCTATATTGTGTAAGGCCCTGTCGTGCCAGACCGCATTTGGCGCAAGGATATTTAAGGAGAGCTATAGGTTATGAGGTGAGGACAGTATCCTCTATCAATTCATGATAATGGTTTGATCATTCATTCATATATGTGAACCTATGTATATTTTCAGTTTGTACTAGTACTTTGGTTACAGAATTCTCTGTTTTGTTGTATTATAGCTGTAAAAAAAGCTCCCTCTCCCCCACTTTCTTATGTAGGTAAAATAGTATGTTCCTATATTTGCCTCTAAATCAGTTATCTTTTAGACTTTAAGGAGTATTTCCCAGAATTAGTATTCGAGATAAGATGAATACTCTAAGCTTCTGCCTGCTTCTAGCTAATTCTGTGTTCTGTGCCTTTGAGTAGATCACCTACCCTATCTGACTTTAGTTTTCTTATTTTTAAAAGGATTGATTTAATTCAGTTAGGTCACCTCGAGGTCTCTAACAGGTCTAAAAAGTGCTTCTATGGATCCTGAAGCACAGATCTGATTTAGACATTGCCTGCTTAAAAGTCTTCTGTAGATGCTAAAACCAAACTCAGCCTCAGCACTAAAAAACCCACCCTGATTGCCCTTGGCCTACCTTTCCAGTGTTGTTTCCTTACATAAACCATGTCTTAGTGAAATGAATTTACTTGCTGACTCATTATTTCCTACCTCTGCATGTGCACATTAATGGTATTTCTACTTGAAATAGCCATGTCATTTAGCAACTACATATCCCCTGGTATGAAAAACACTGTATTTCATACCAGGGGATATGAATAAGAAACTGTCCCTGCCTTCAAGGATCTTAGTGTCTGCCAATAAGAGACAAATATGAAAATGTGTAAGTGCATTAAAGTGTTAATGGTGCTGTGGGTAGAGTATGTGTAGGCTATAGTGGGACCCAACAGAAAGTGGTGATCAATTCTACTTAGAGAGATGTTAAGTAGGGAAGATTGAAGAGGCTTCCCAATGTGCTTAAATATGAGCTTGGCACACAATTTTACTTTTTAAAATTATCCTTTCTTATCTAACCTTTCTAGAGTTGATATTATTAGCTCTGTGGAACGATTTGGCTAGCTTTTTCCTTTTCTCCTCTCTGTAACAGTACCAAAAGGAATTGATACTTGAAAGTTTGATAAAACTTACCTGTAAAACTTCCTGGGTGTGACGTCTTTTAAGGAGGGTAGATTTTTTTTCATTACTGATTCCATTTTTAAAGGGTTGTTTTTTTCCTTTTTTTCCCACAATTGGTGTTTCTAGAAAATTATTCATTTTATGCATTTGAATATTTTTTCATAAAGTTGTATGCAAATTTCTACATGATTCTTTATTCACCACTGATTGTATAATTTCCTCCCTTTTGGTCTTATTAAGATATATAATTCATTTTTTTCTCAAGAGCTTTTGTTTTAGGAATTGGCCCTTTTAGGTATTCTAGCAACTGGAAAAATTTGTAAAGATTTCTTTTTTAGAGCTTCATGTGAAAGTCATTATGCAAAAAGTATAATCTTGTAGAAGAAATTTCTAGGGCATTAATTGTTTTTCTTGTGTGTGTGTGTGTGTGAAGACATAATCTTTAAATACGAAGTATAGAATTTTTTTTAGAATATCGTGAACCAAAAGTACCAGTCTATTAAAGTAGTATTCAGGCATATTCCTTTAATTTTTTTTTTCAGTAGCAGCCAAGGGACTTCTTGGACTAATCATCAGAATAAAGATACAATATGCTCGTAAACCCCAAAATTCAAACTAAAAAAAGAAAACAGCCTTGTAGAGAAGAAATTTAATCATTGGATCTACTGAACTATAGAATTTTTAAAAAGCATTTATCATCTAGGTTCTATCAGAAAAGATAAGCTTTTATTTGGACAATGGCAGGATCCTAGAGCAGTAGTTCCTAGCTTTGACAACACATTAAGATCACCTACAGAGCTTTTAAAAGAGGCCCACCCAGACCAGTTACATCAGAATCTCTGGAGGGGAGGGAGTATCAGTATCTTTTACAGGTTCCCTAGGCGATTCTCGTGGGCATCCAAGTTGAGAACCACTGCTATACAGCAAACTTAAAAAAAATGTTTTTTAAGCCATCTTTTTTTACATAACAGACCATGAAAAGGATAAAGCCCCCATACTGAACCAAATGAGAGTTTTAACAGTAGATTCTAAGTAGAAAATTGGCTTACCAAGCAGCTGAAAACAAAACAAAACAAAGGAAACATAGAAATAAGCTCTCTGTGACTGAATTATGTGACTTTCAGAGGAGAAACATTTTAAAATTATTTTATGGATATTAGAAAACTGCTGGTCTAATTTCACACCACAGAACTCTAAACAACAGTCCACACATATATTTTAGACGTAGTCTCGCTCTGTCACCAGGCTGGAGTCCAGTGGCGCAATCTCAGCTCACTGCAATCTCCGCCTCCCGGGTTCAAGTGATTATCCTGCCCCAGCCTCCCAAGTAGCTGAGACTACAGGCATGCACCACCATGCCCAGATAGTTTTTGTATTTTTAGTAGAGACAGGGTTTCAACATGTTGGCCAAGATGGTCTCGATCTCTTGACCTCATGATCTGCCCGCCTCGGCCTCCCAAAGTGCTGGGATTACAGGTGTGAGCCACCACGCCCAGCCCAACAGTCCATATCTTAATTAGAAGAACAGAACAGAGAGAATTATGTAGTCTAAGAAAAAATTCTTTTGAAAAATATACAGTAAATAGTACAGAAAAAAATTTTATCAGTAAATTCATTTAAAAATATTAATATATTTTAATGTTCTATATGTAGATCATCACATATAACATGGTAGTTGTTTTCATTTGAATTTCCACATACTCTTTCTTTTATTTTTCAACTTATTTTAGAATTGGGAGGTACTTGTGCAGGCTTGTTAACAAAGGTATATTGCAGGTTGCTGTGGTTTGGGGTATGATCGAAACCATCACCCAGGTAGTGAGCATAGTACCCAGTAGGTAGTTTTTTAGTCCTTGTCCTCCTCCATCTCTCCCTGCTCTACTATTAGTCCCCACTGTATATTGTTTCCCTCTTTATGTCCATGTATACCCAGTGTTTAGCTCCCACTTATAAGTGAGAACTGTTGTATTTACCTTTCTGTTCCTGCATTAATTCACTTAGGATAATGGCCTCCAGCTGTATCCCTGTTGCTAGAAAGGACATACTTTTATTCTTTTTTATGGCTGCATAGTATTTCATGGTGTGTGTGTGTGTGTGTGTGTGTGTGTGTGTGTGTGTGTGTGTGTATCACATTTTCTTTATCCAGTCCACCATTCGATGGGCACCTGGGTGGATTCCATGTTTTTGCTATTGTGAATAGCACTGCAGTGAATTTACAGGTGCACACGTCCTTTTGGTAGAATGATTTATTTTCTTTTCAGTGTATACCCAGTAATAGGATGGCTAGGTCGAATGGTAGTTCAACTCTTAGTTCTTTGAGAAATTTCCAGACTGCACTCCACAGTGGCTGGACTAATTTACATACCCACCAACAGTGTGTAAGTATCCCTTTTTTTCTGCAGCGTCACCAATTTCTGTTATTTTTTGACTTTTAACAAAAGCCACTCTGACTGGTGTGAGATGGTATCTCATTTTGGTTTTGATTTGCATTTCTCTGATGATTAGTGATTATGAGCATTCTTTCATATGTTTGTTGGCGATTTGTATGTCTTCTTTTGAGAAATTCATGTCCTTTGCCCGCTTTTTATAGAGGTCATTTGTTTTTTGCTTCTTGATTTGTTTATGTTCCTTATAGATCCTATGTATTAGACCTTTGTTGGATGCACAGTTTACAAATATTTTCTCTCATTCTGTAGGTTGTCTGTTTACTCTCTTTATAGTGTTTCTTGCTGTGTAGAAGCTCTTTAGTTTAATTAGGCCCCGCTTAATTTGTGTTTTTCTTGTATTTGCTTTTGAGGACTTTACCATAAATTCTTTGCTAAGACTGATATTGAGAAGGGTGTTTCCTAGGTTTCGTTGTAGGATATTTATAGTTTGAGGTCTTACATTTAAGTTTTTTAAGTGAATTAATTTTTGTTTAATTTAATCGTGAATTAATTTTTGTTTATGCTGATAGGAGGGGTTCCAGTTTCATTCTTCTGCACATGAATAGCCAGCTATCCTAACACTATTTATTGAATAGGGAGTGTTTTCCCCATTGCTTATTTTTGTCAAGTTTGTTGAAGATCAAGATGGTTGTAGGTGTGTGACTTTTTTTCTGGGTTCTCTATTCTGTTCCATCTCTAGGTTGCTTTGGGCATTATGGCCATTTTAACAAGAATGATTCTTCCAATCTCTGAGCATGGAATGTTTTTCCATTTATTTGTGTTGTCTCTGATTTCTTTCAGCAGTATTTCGTAGTTCTTATTGCAGAGATCTTTTACCTCCCTTGTTAGCTGTCTTCTTAGGCATTTTATTCTTTTTGTGGCTATTGTGAATGGGATTGCAATCTTGATTTGGACATTACTGGTGTAGAAAAATCTTGCGTGATTACCCTGGCAAGGACTTCCAGTACTATATTGAACAGGAGTGGTGAGAGTGGGCATCCTTGTCTTGTTCCAGTTTTCAAGGAGAATGCTCCCAACTTTTGCTCATTCAGTATGATGTTGGCTGTGGGTTTGAAATAGATGGCTTTTATTATGTTGAGGTATGTTCCTTCGATACCGAGTTTGTTGGGTGTTGTGAAAGGATGTTGGATTTTATTGAAAGCCTTTTCTGCATCTATTGAGGTAATCATGTGGTTTTGTCTTTAGTTCTGTTTATGTGATAAATCACATTTATCGATTTGTGTGTGTTGAACCAACCTTGCATCCCAGCGATAAAACCTACTTGATTGTGGTGAATTAACTTTTTGATGTGCTGCTGGATTTGGTTTTCTAGTGTTTTGTTGAGGATTTTTGCATCTGTGTTCATCAGGGATATTGGCCTGAAGTTTTCTTTTTTTGTTGTGTCTCTGCCAGATTTTGGTATCAGGATGATGCTGGCTTCGTAGAATGAGTTAGGGAGGAGTCCCTCCTCCTCGATTTTTTTTTTGGGGGGGGGGAATAGTTTCAATAGGATTGGTACCAGTTCTTTTTTTTACGTCTGGTAGAATTTGGCTGTGAATCCATCTAGTCCAAGGCTTTTTTTGGTTGGTAGGATTTTTATTACTGATTCAATTTCGGAACACATTATTGGTCTGTTCAGGTTTTCACTTTCTTTCTGGTTCAATCTTGAGGGGTTGTGTGTTTCCAGGAATGTATCTATTTCCTACAGATTTTCTAAGTTTTATGCATGGTGATGTTCATAATAGTCTCTAAGGATCTTTTGCATTCCTCTGGGATCAGTTGTAATGTCATCTTTGTCACTTCTGATTCTGCTTATTTGGATCTTCTTTCTTTTTGTCTTATTAATCTAGCTAGCACTCTATTAATCTTGTTTATTCTCTCAGAAAACAACTTTTGGTCTCATTGATCTTTTGTATGGATTTTTGTGTTTCAATTTTGTTCGGTTCTCTGATTTTGGCTTTCTTTTCTATTGCTACCTTTGGGGTTCATTTGTTATTTTTTTACTAGTTCCTCTAGGTGCAATGTTAGATTGTTAATTTGAGAGCTTTCTAACTTCGTGATGTAGGCATTTACTGCAGGAAATTTTCCTCTTAACACTCCTTTCACCCAGAGATTTTGTATGTTGTGTCTCTGTTTTCGTTAATTTCAAAAATTTTAAAATTTCTGCCTTAATTTCATTGTTTACTCAAAAGTCATTCAGGAGTAAGTTGTTTAATTTCCATGTAATTTTGTGGTTTTGGGAGAACTTTTGATATTGATTTCTATTTGTATTGCAATGTAGTCCAAGTGTATAGTTGGTATGATTTTGATTTTTAAAAAAATTTATTGATACTTGCTTTATGGCTAAGGAGGTTGTCAGTTTTTCAGTGTGTCCCTTGTGCAGATGAGAAGAATGTATGTTCTGTGGTTATTGGGTGGAGTATTCTCTTATATGTCTATCAGGTCCAATTGGTCAAGTGTTGCAATTTAGTCCAGAACTTCATTTTTAATTTTCTGCCTTGATGATCTGTCACATGCTATCAGTGGGTTGTTGAAGTCTCTCTATTATTGTGCGGCTAAGTCTTTCACATAGGTCAAGAAGAATTTGTTTTATGAATGTGGGTGCTCCAGTGTTGGATGCATATATATTTAGGATAGTTAGATCATCTTGTTGAATCGAACCTTTTTTTATTATTATTATGTAATACCCTTCTTTGTCCTTCTCGACTATTGTTAAAGTCTGTTTTATCTGATGTAAGAATAGTGGCCCCGGCTCTCTTTTGATTTCTGTTTGCATGATAGATCTTTCTCCATAGTTTCTTTCCCCTTTCATAGATCTTTCTCCTTAGTTTGAGCTTGTGGGTGTTGTTAAATGTGAATTGGCTCTCTTAAAGACAATAAACACTTGGACCTTGTCTTTTTATTCAACTTGCAACTCCATGCCTTTTAAGTGGGATGTCAGGACCATTTACATTCAAAGTTAATACTGATATGTGAGATTTTGATGCTGTCATTGTGTTACTAGCTGGTTGTTTTGTAGATGATGTTTAGTTGCTTTTGATGTGTAGTTGCTTTATAGTATTTGTGGGCTATGTGCTTGCTTGTGTTTTTGTGGTAGCAGGTATTGTTCTTTTGTTTCTATGCTTAGCACTCCCTTAAGGACCTCTTGTAAGGCTGGTGTACTGGTAATGAATTCCCTTAGCATTACTTGTTTGAAAAGGATTTTATTTCTTCTTCACTTATGAAGCTTAGTTTGGTGAGATATGAAATTCTTGGTTGGAATTTCTTTTCTTTAAAGGTGCTGAAAATAGGCCCCTAACCTATTTCTTCTGCCATTTGTTTTGTTTTGTTTTTTTTTGAGACAGAGTCTCACTCTGTCACCTAGGCTGGAGTGCAGTGATGTGATCTTGGCTCACTGCAACCTCCGCTTAAACTGGGTTCAAGCGATTCCCCTGCCTCAGACTCCTGAGTAGCTGGGACTACAGGTGCGCGCCACCACGCCCAGCTAATTTTTGTATTTTTTAGTAGAAATGGGGTTTCACCATATTGGCCAGGCTGGTCTCGAACTCCTGACCTCATGATCTGCCTGCCTCGGCCTCCCAAGAGTGCTGGGATTACAGGCGTGAGCCACCATGCCCGGCCTCCTCTTTTGCCTTTTAAGTTTCTGCTGAGAGGTCTGTTGCTAGCCTGACGTAGTTCCCTTTGTAAATGACCTGACCCTTCTGTCTAGCCCCCATTAAGATTTTTTCTTTGATGTTGACTTTGGGCAATCTGAAGAGTATGTGCCTTGGGGATGGTTGTCTTTTATAGTATCTTGCATGGGTTCTCTGTATTTCTTGAATTTGCATATCAGTCTCTCTAGGGAGATTGGGGATGTTTTCTTGGACTGTATTCTCAAATATGTTTTCCAAGTTGCTTACTCTCTCTTCTTCCCTCTGAGAAATGCCAATGAGTCATAGGTTTGATTTCTTTACATAATCCCATATTTTGTAGAGGTTTTACTCATTTTTAAAAATTCTTTTAAAAATTGTTTGTCTTACTGAGTTGATTTGAACTGGTCTTTGAGTTCTGAGATTCTTTTCCTAGTTTAGTCTATTATGTTGTTAATGCTTCCAATTGTATTTTGAAATTCTTGTAGTGAATTTTTCAGTTTCGGAAGTTGAGTTTGGTTGTTTCTTAAAATGGCTGTTTCATCTTTCTACTCTTGAATCATTTTACTGGATTCACTGGGTTCTATTGGGTTTCAACTTTCTGCTGAATCTTGATGAGCTTCATTGCCACCCAGATTCTGAATTCTATGTCTGCCATTTCTGTTGCTTCAATCTGGTAAAGAACTGTTGCTAGGGAGCTAGTGCACTTGTTTGGAGGTAGGGGGACGCTCTGACTTTTGAATCACCAAAGTTCTTGCGCGGATCCTTTCTCATCTGAGCGGGCTGGTATTGTCTTTTTGGATTTGCTGTCGTTGAATGGGGCTTTTTGTTTTTATATAATTTATTTCCCTTGAGTTTTTAACTGTGGTTCACGTTGAGTATAGTCAATAGGGTTTGTTTCTGGATGCTTTCAGAAGGCCAAGTGTCTGCACAGGATCTTCATGTGTGGCTAGATTCTTGCTCTCGGTTTCACAAGCTATGTATACTGGAAGAGTATTTTTTGTGTTGTAATTTAGGCTGCAATCCAGCAGATGGCGCTTAAGAGTAATGACTGGCAGATAAGTTCTTAGCCACGTGGCTCTTGTATTTCAGCACATTCGCAGCATCTCTGTGGTGTAGGGGGAAAGATAAGCCCCTCGCCAGATCCATTCCCGGGCCTTGGGGATCCCCCTCCGATCACTCGCACCGCGCCCAATACCTTTGTTAGGTATTCTAGGCCTCAGGCTTTCTTAGATAGGGGCTGTGGCTGGCAGACAGGCTATACCCTTCCCAGATAACCCTGTGGAGGGAGGCATGCCCCAGGCCCACACCAGCCCACGAATACCCATGTTTCACTCTTCTGAGTGTTCTGAAAGTGGGAGCTCTTCCCCCGCTTACATGCTGGCCACAGATCTCAGCTTGGCTCCCCTGAGCTGTGTGCTGTAACCCTGGGGGATTGGGACTGGGCCTGCAGCTTCGCTCTCTGGCCCCTGGTTTGGGTACCGGCCATATTGGGGCAAAGTGCTCCAAGGCCACCAGCAAAGCACTCAGGCTGGGCAGTGGAGGCTGTGCTTTGTACACACTCTTGCAGGAGTGGCCAAGCGGGGCCTTGGGAGGGGCTGGTGGACAACGAGGGTGTGAAGAACAGTCATGCCTCAGTCTTATGAGAAAGACAGTCCTCTTCTCTCCTGGCTCAGTGGTCAGTTGGGGGATAGAACTACCTGGAGGAAAATGGAGAACCTATGACCACATTTTGCTGCAGCTGCCCCACTTACAAGGGCTGACGCACACCCCCTCCCCCACCCCCGCCCCCAACACACACCGCGCGCCTCCCTGGGCTCCATGCTGGCTGAAGCTTTGTCTCTGCTTACTCTCTGGGCAGATACCCCTGCCAATTCAAACGTGTATGGGGGTTGTGGGATCTCTTGTAGCTAGAATCCCAGAGGTAAGCGGCGAGAGAGCGTTCCCCTGCCATCACTTCACTCACCCCTTCCTTAGGAGCTGTTCAGGGCCAGGACTGCTGTCCTGGTGCTCAGCAATCCTATGCAGGGTTCCTAGTTTCTTCCATCTTCAGCTTCGTGTCTATATCCCTCTCTATTGAATGTCAGTGTTTTTTCTCCGAAGATCTGTTCCAAGTACCTTGGCTTACTCAATATTTTCGTCTCTCTCAGTGGTAGAGGTACATCCTGGCTGTGTCTAGTTGGCCATCTTATCCCTCATTAATCTCCACATACTTTGAATATTTCTTTTTGGAAAGTTATTACCATCCTCCTAGAACTAGTATTTTATTCATTTGCTTTGTCACATAATTCATTTGTCAACAAATACCTTCAGCTTGAACCAACTTTTATCAGTAATGTGAACCAGTATCAATCACGTGATGGCAACTTATTCTGCCCTTTAGTATCTAAGCAGGTACTTTAACTTTTCAGATGTGTAGACTTGATAATGCTTTCTGAGTATGGTGGTAATTTCATGATCTCTTACTCAGAACAGGTCCTTGAATTTGTTTACCAAATTAACCAAAAATATATAAGCAGAGCTATTAAACCTTAAAATATGTTGTCAGGGAAACATAACATTATGAAAACAATTTTCCCATAAGAAGAAAAAACTAGTTTTCCAGGGATTTTTCAGGAGCAGTAACTTATGGGAAAGTAATAATGTAACCAACTATTAATGTAATTTGACACAATAGGCATTCAGAAGGCATTATAAATGCATCCAACTGTAAAGGCAAAATACTTAAGAAACCTGTCTTCCCCAAAAATGCATATACTGTGTTAGCTTTCAACCAGTGACAAAGATATTCTCCTTTAGGGATGGCAATTTTTAAAGAAACCTCTTTATTATAAAATAAAGCACACATAAAACCACACAAAATAAATGCATAGTTTAATGAGCTATTACAAAGGAAACACTCCTGAAACCACCACCCAAGTGAGGAAATAGAACTGTGCAGGCACCCAGAAGTACCTCCATGTGCTCTGTCATGATCTTAACCTCTTCCCTGTCCTCCAAAGTAACTACTATCATGACTTTTTATCACTTTCTTGTATACCCATATAGCTTTTATCACCGAGTGTGCATCCCCAGAAACCATAGTTTAATATTAGCCATTTAAGACATTTTAATGTATATCTTAAATCTCTTTTAATGTAGAAGTCCCCCATCCATCCTTTCTTTTTCTGTAAAATTTGTCTGTTGAAACCGTAGTGTCCCACAGTCTGGATTTTATTGCTTGCATATTCATGTTTGGTTCAATATGTTTCTCTGTTATTTGAAAATTCCTCAAGTTAGTAGTCAGTTTTGGCAAGACTATATGAGATGGTGTGTCTTTCGTCAGGAGGCACATAATTTCATATTTTCTCTCAGTTCTTTCTCTTTTTTGATGTTAGCAGCTATTCAATGTTCAATGCCTAGATCCATTAATTCATTAGGGTTGCAAAATGGTAATATTATAATTATATTATTTATTTTTCATTGATTACTTGGGATACTTCTATAAAGAGACACTTCCACTCAACTCCTATGTGTTTCCCAATGGTTGTACTTGTATAGGGTAAACAGGACAAATGTCTGGTTATTTTCTATTTACCAGTTTTTGAGATAATGAATTGATTCTCTAGTACTTTCTGAAGGTGCCCTGTTAGCTTTTGTTTTTAAAATAGCATTATTAATTCATGAATTTTAATACATTTGATTTGATGGGGTCCTAAATTATAATTGTTATCCTTTGGAAGCTCAGATTGTCCCATCTTAGGCCAGTGGGAGGCTCTTCAGGTTGGCTGTTCTTTTTGTATGGCCTCAGCAGTCTTGGGTAGCTTCTCTGCTATCTGGTGTGATAGTATATTCCTTGTTTATCTTGTATATTTTCTGCCCCACACCTGGAATTAGTCATTTCTCCAAGACACTGTGGTTTCCTTTTTAATGGAAAATGGTATTTTACGCCTGAGTCAGGGTGTTAGGGATATTAGGCTGTTGTTTTTGGGTTGATTATTGTTTCTAGGTTTCTTCAGTAGAAAGAGTTGGAGATTTTATACATATACATATTCGTAATGAGTCTGTGCCAACACTTACAACTCAAATTCAGGACTACAGAGTTTTTAATTTAACCTCTTCTGTATTACATTTATATCTCCTTCTTTCTGTATCAAAAATCCTAGTTTGTAGGGACACGGATGAATAGGAATATCCCATAATTTCTCATTTACTTTAACCCACAGTACACACTTAACAGTTTCAAGATAATCATGCTATTACTACCACTACATGTAATGTTCTCTTTCTTTTAATCTTCATCTAGTTGTCCGTAGGTTTTGGGTTTTGCCCTTTAGTTTAACTGTCTGTTTTATGTGGGGACTTAGAGACATTAAAAATCTGTAGTACTCCTCGTGACAACTCTCCAGAATTAGAGATGCCATGTTTATGGTCATGATGAACACCTTTAGTTTGAACCAACTTTTTGTGAAAGCTTAAGGCCTGTGTTTAGATTCACATTTTTGCATGTGGATGTCCAGCTGTTCCACCACTATTTCTTGAGAAGACTATCCTTTCTGCATTGAATTGCCTTTGCTACTTTGTCAAATATCAGTTGATTATATTTGTGTGGGTCTATTTCTGGGCTTTCTGTTCTGTTCCATTGATCTATTTGCCTGTTTTTTTAATGAAATAAAGTTTTTAATATATTGTGTTGACTGTTATAACAAGTAGTTCTGTGGATTGGAGGATTTTATTAATATAAACATAATTTGTAACTTTCACATGCCCAAAAGTATGCATAAGAAAATGCTTATACTTACTAGTAAATATGTATGTTTTTCTAAACTTTTCTTTTTATTCTGGTAAGACATTTATATATTTATCCTGTATACAAATGACAGATTTCATTGAAAACGATTACAGATAAGAGAGGTATCCATTTGAAAACAATTGCTACTATTTTGTTTTTAATTGATAATTTGAATAAGTAAAGATGTAGAGCAATAGGGAACTCTCATTCACTATTATTGTAGAGTAAATCAGTAAACTTTAATGGAGAGCAGTTTAGCAATAGGTAATATAATTGAAGGTGAGTATCCTACACTAAGAAAAACTGGCCCATGTGCACAAAGAGGCATGTAGAATAGTGTTCATAGCATCACTGTAATAGTAAAAACACATTAGAAACAACTTAAATGCCTACCAACAGGAAAATGAAAACATCTTGTGAATTCAGAGGGTGGAATGCTCTACAGCAGTTTAAATGACTGAACTAGAGCTATGTGATCATGTGAAATCTGAAAAGAATAAGTTGAGCAAAAAGAAATTACAGTATGACAAAATACAATAACATTTACATAAAATTTTAAAACATTCAGGATAATGCTATAACACATTGTTCTTGATTGATGATGAAGTAGTAGTATGCATAGGATTAAATACCAAATTCATAATGGCGTTGCATCTGGGGAGAGAGGCAAGGGAATAGGATTTGGCAGGCCTTAACTTTATCTATGATATTTCTTTCATTCTTTTTTTTTTTTTGAGATGGAGTTTCACTTCTGTTGCCCAGGCTGGAGTGCAATGCTGCCGTATCGGCTCACCACAACCTCCCCCTCCCGGGTTCAAGTGATTTTGCTGCCTCAGCCTCCCGAATAGCTGGGATTACAGGCATGTGCCACCATAGCCGGCTAATTTTTCTGTTTTTTTTTTTTTTTTTTTTTTTTAGTAAAGACGGGGTGTCTCTATGTTGGTCAGGCTGGTCTCAAACTCCTGACCTCAGGTGATCTGCCCACCTTGGCCTCCCCAAGTGTTGGGATTACAGGCGTGAGCCACCATGCCTGGCCAATATTTATTTCATTAAAAGAAATGAAGCAAAAGGATAGTATTTCATGAAACTGGTTTTCACATTTATCATATTATTCTGATTTTATGTGTTTTGAATGCATCATGGTAAAAAAGTAAAAATAAAATGTACCTTTTAAAAAAGTAAAAATAAAATGTACCTTTTAAAAAAGTAAAAATAAAGTATACCTTTTATCTCCTGTTTCTAAAAATTTCCACAAAGTAAGGAGGGAAATAGAGATTTCAGAAAAAAATTCTGCTGATAAGCTAAGAACTTTTGGTTGCTGCATAATATTTTAAATGATTGTAATAGCAAAAAATATGTAATAGCAAAAAATAATCGAAACATTAAATGTTTACCTACAGGAAAATGAAACATCTTGGTTACTTACTGGCACTTACTGGTGAAAGTTTTCAGTTCCAGAAAAGGCCACTCTTTAAGTAAATTTTTTTCCTGATTTATATATCACGTGACCTTAAAAGGATTATAATAGATATATTCCATACCTGAAACATGAAACATGAGGATCTTAAGCCTATCTCTGACTATTGTTTTTCTGCTTTTTGTGTTTTCCTGATTTTAAATATCTTCCAGAGATTGGCGTCAATCATGTTGACTGATTATTTTTCTTCCACCTTTGATGGCATTTGGATCAATTCTATCTACATTTTTCAAATGTAGCTTTTTAAAAATGAAAATGAATCATTTCAGTGATGCATTTTTCAGCAGGTTTCAACCTTAAATAAGACAATGTATGACTGATTTATAGTTGGCTGAAACAATCACTTTAAGATACACTTAAGGGGCCGGGCGCAGTGGCTCACACCTGTAATCCCAGCACTTTGGGAGGCCAAGGCCGGTGGATCACGAGGTCAGGAGTTCAAGACCAGCCTGGCCAAGATGATGAAACCCCGTCTTTACTAAAAATACAAAAATTAGCTGGGCATGGTGGTGGGTGCCTGTAATCCCAGCTACTCGGGAGGCTGAGGCAGAGAATTGCTTGAACCCGGGAGGTGGAGGTTGCAGTGAGCCAAGATCAGGGCACTGCACCCCAGCCTGGGTGACACAGCGAGACTCCATCTCAAAAAACAAAAACAAAAACAAAAGATATACTAAAGGATAAACTACTACCTTGTTCATCTTTGAAATTGGGAAATCCCAGGACTTTTAGGGACTCTTTATCTTTTCTACTCTTTGTTAGTTTGAATTTTTCAGTTCTCACCATTTCTTTCTTTACCACACAGTTTTCTTTAAAAGCAAAAAAACAAACAAGAAAAACAAAACACTGGACGCTGGCCATCCGTTTCTTGTGTAACAGTCTTCCCTCCCTGGCCATTTTTAATACTGCGTAGCCTGTGGTTTAGCTAATACACTGCCTGTGTTTCTGTGCTTTTCTTCTTTGTCCTACCCTATTGCCTTAGAATTAAAACAGAGATATTTTCCTTTAGATTTTTAGACTTTCATCAGACTTTTCATCTCATAAAAGTTTTTTCTTCTTCCTTTAATTATCTATACTGTTTTCCCCCTTCTTATTGTTTGCCTTTTCACCATGCCTTTGTTAGAACTTTTTACCCTGTTCGTTATCACAGGCATTCTCTTTTGAATTCTAATGACCAGTTCCTGAAATCCCCAACATGTATTTTAAGACTCTTTAGTTATTAGATTTCAGAATTCACCAAGTCTAGGAAGTACCTGAAGACAGGATTAAGACCAAGAACCCAGTAAGTGAAGGAATTCTTGATCATGAGGTTTGCTGATAACAATAAGCATGCCTCATGGAAGATGGGAGTAGACTTCAAATTAATCTTGATAGATTACACTAATGTCACCAACCACTATCCTATCTTTTTGGATTCTTCTTTCTCCTTTGTGCTTTTCTTCAGATCATTGTCATTTAGCATTTCTCCCTTCATTACACACCATATATTTCGTTCTTTTTTCTTAGCATCATATCTTGGACTTGGTCATCTCTTGACTAGTAATTCAACCTAAGCTGATTTTGGGAGAAAAACCAGGTGCATGAATATAGGATGAGAGATGTCTTAGTATGGACAAGTTTGGATTTTTAAAAGTCTGGTTTTTTCTAGGTATTTTCAATAACTACATAATTCTATTTGATGTTTTCACCTTCTTATTTGCAAGGATCTGCTAACAGAAAGTCTTATAGCTAGAAAATATATTCACATATTTTTGTCTTTATGTAGTTCTTTAGTCAACAGAGTATACTCTAATAACTTTAAAGCTGCTAAAATGCAGCTATTTGCACTTTATCATCTTGGTCTATCACATTAGCATTTTCCTAGAAGAACTGAATGAATTTTCTTCTACTGATTGCCATATTTTATCTGAGCCCATTTTTATTGATGATTGTCCATTTCTCCCTACTTTTTAAATACAAAATGTCTTACTTCAAAATTTTAATTGAAATTCCAATCTACTTTTTCTTTCAATTAAAAATATTACTATAATTTAATATATAAATATATATTAATATTAATATAATTTAATATAATATAATTTGATGTCATTTCAGTCTTCTTGATCAACTTAAACTTTTGCACCAAGGGTCTGTGCTGTGTGAATCAAATTATTTATAAACATTTCCCTGTGCAGATTTATTATCTCTATATGCTTATTCTTGTTTCTTGTTTATTATAGTACATGATACCTTTATCATAGCAGTATACAAATTTATTATTTTCATAGACATTATTTTCATTATTTCATAGACATAGAAACAGAAATATTTCATTGTAATAATATTGGTTATCTTTAAAAATCACATTGTTAAGTATGAATAAAAATAAATTTAAAATTATGAAATTAAATATGAAATGTATATTTTATTTGAAATGTATTCCATCAATAGTGTTTTATTGAGCTACTACCATATGCCAACTACAGGGTTAAATTTCATAAATCAATTAAATGAGTTTAATATTAACTTCCAAGCTACATCCTTACTATGTTTAAAACAGTTTGCACTATATAAATATCAGCCATAAATTCTAAATAACCAAATATGGATTTTATTTAGTGTCCGTGTTTTTCATTCTTTTTTTGTTTCATTCTGCTATTCTTGCCAAATAATCCAGGGCTTTCTCATTAGAAACAACAATAATAGCCGCTATTTACTCAGTGCTCCTGTCCCCTGCATTTAGTTACATTATTTTTAATTTGTGCAGCAATCTTGTAACACAAGTGAATAAATCCTTATTTTAGAGATGAGAAAACTGCAGTTCTAAGAGATGATCTTGCTCAAGATCCCAGCATTCTCTATTGTCAAAACAAGGGGTCAGGCCCTGTTATTTGCCTTTTTAACTGTACAGTGTTGTCTGTGGCTGTTATACAGGGTCAGGTCCAACTTGGAATTATATTCTGAACCCAAGTATTTAAAATACTTTAAACATAAAAGTATTTTGGTCCAGGTGTGGTGGCCTACACCTGTAATCCCAGCACTTTGGGAGGCCAAGGTGGGCAGATCACGAGGTCAGGAGTTCGAGACCAGCCTGGCAAACATGGTGAAAACCCGTCTCTACTAAAAATACAAAAATTAGCTGGACGTGGTGGTGGGGACCTGTAATCCCAGCTACTCGGGAGGCTGAGGCATGAGAATCGTTTGAACCGGGGAGGTGGAGGTTGCAGTGAGCTGAGATCGTGCCATTGCACTCCAGCCTGGGCAACAGGGCGAGACTCCGTCTCAAAAAAAAAAAAAAAAAGTATTTTTGGTGTTAATGCTAATGTCATATCATTATAAGGGTCATATCAACTTGACCCTGCCTGTTCTTGACATACGACTACTTTCAAAAGATTCCAGCCAAGTGTGGTGGCTCGCACCTGTAATCCCAGCACTTTGGGAGGTTGAGGCAGGTGGATCACTTGAGGTCAGGAGTTCGAGACCAGTTGGGCCAACATGGTGAAACCCTGTCTCTATTAAAAATACAAAAATTAGCTGGGTGTGGTGGTGTGCACCTGTAATCGCAGCTACTCGGGAGGCTGAGGCAGGAGAATCACTTGAACCCGGGAGGCGGAGGTTGCAGTGAATGGAGATTGCACCACTGCACTCCAGTCTGGGTGACAGAGCGAGACTCTGTTTCAAAAGAAAAAAAAAAAAAAGAAAAAAAAGATTTCATGCAACAGCATAGGAGGAACTTAGTTTTCCTTTTTATCTTCTATATAAACAGATGCAAAACTAGCAATAATGTTTTGTATTTGTATAATTTTTGTTTTGAGGAGATAATTTAGTTTTTATTTGGTTCATTTTAGGAATTTTTTTCATTTACATTTACAAAGCATTATCTTTATTTTTAGTACAAATCAATCAATAAAAGAATGAAGCATCTTTATGAGAAGTCAGCTTATTAAGAACTTCCCCTTCCAAACTTTTTCAACCATTCAGAGCAAAGTTACCTATATTATTAGCTACTGGACAAAAAGCACAAGCTTCTTTCTTTTCCACCCCAAAGTTAACAGGCTCTACTATCATTTGCCCTCTTTTCAGTCCCTTTACCTTTTTCTCACTCTTCTTTCTTCTGTGGGGGCTCCCTCAGCCTCACTTAAGGTGCCCTGTGGTTCCCATTTCCTCTCTCTGATTGTATAAAGGAAAAGCTGATACAGTCATGTAAATTTATTAGTTACCTATGCTTGACAACATGCAGCATGTCTTACAGAGATCTTGGTTTTTAGAGTCAGACAGACCTGGATTCAAACTGCAACTCTATCACTTATTAGTGGGACCAGGTGCAATTTATACCATCTCTCTGACCCTCACTTTCCTTATCTTTAGAATGCAGATTATAATACCTAACTTTGGGGTATTGAAAATATTAAATAAGACAATGCATGAAAAGTCAAACAGTATCCTATTTTCTTGCTTACTACTATTATTATTGGTGAGGTTACTCTTTACAGGAACTTACGCACATTCAAGTATTTTCCTTTGTTTTTTTTATAGACAGTCTTGCTTTGTCACCCAGCCTGGAATGCAGTCGCATGATACTAGCTCACTGTAGCCTCAAACTCCTGTGCTCAGGTGATCCTCCCACCTCAGCCTCCCGAGTAGCTAGGATTATAGGTACATGCCACCGTGCCTGGCTAATTTTTTAATTTTTTTGTAGAGACGAGGTCTTGCTAAGTTGCCCAGGTGGGTCTCAAACCCTTGGGCTCAAGTAATCCTCCCGCCTTGGCGTTACAAAGCACTGGGATTATACTAAAGTATTTTTTTAATCTTTAAACTTTTATGGTATCTTTAATTATGCTGTGCAAGACATTTTCCACCCTTAAATGAGTGTTAGCCATCTATCATTACGTGGACAGTTAGTTGAGAAGACAGCAAGTGATCCTCTGGCCTTGACTGGCTTTTAAGAGTAGTCTAGGATTGGCAGCTGGGGAAAGGGGGTACATAAGTCCATGGTCTTACTCCTCTTTTTATTATTTTCCCATAACTTATTGGGGTAAAGGTGGTATTTGGTTATATGAGTAAGTTCTTTAGTGATGATTTGGGAGATTTTGGTGCACCCATCACCCAAGCAGTATACACTGCACCATATTTGTAGTCTTTTATCCCTTCTCCCCTTCCACTCCTTCCTCCAAGTCCCCACAGTCCTTTGTATCATTCTTAGGCCTTTGCATCTTTATAACTTAGCTCCCACATATCAGTGAGAACATAAGATTTTTGGTTTTCCATTCTTGAGTTGCTTCACTTAGAATAATAGTCTCCAATTTCATCCAGGTCACTGCAAATACTGTTAATTCATTCCTTTTTATGGCTGTGTAGTATTCCATCATATGTATATATGTGTGTGTGTGTGTATATATATATATGTGTGTGTGTGTATGTGTGTGTGTGTATATATATATGTGTGTATATATATATCACAGTTTCTTTATCCACTTGTTGATTGATGGGCATTTGGATTTGTTCCACAATTTTGCAATTGTGAATTGTGCTATGCAAGTATCTTCTTAATATAATGACTTTTTTTCCTCTGGGTAGATACCCAGTAGTGGGATTGCTGGATCAAATGGTAGTTCTACTTTTAGTTCTTTAAGGAATCTCCACACTGTTTTCCATAGTGGCTGTACTAGTTTACATTCCCAACAGCAGCATAGAAGTGTTCTCTGATCACTGCATCCATGCCAACATCTACTGTTTTTTTATGTTTTGATTATGGCCATTCTTGAAGGAGTAAAGTGGTATTGCACTGTGGTTTTGATTTGCATTTCCCTGATCATTAGTGATGTTGAGCATTTTTTCATATGTTTGTTGGCCATTTCTGTATCTTCTTTTGAGAATTGTCCATTCCTGTCCTTAGCCCACTTTTTTTATGGGATTTTTTTTTTCTTATTGATTTGTTTGAGGTCGTTGTAGATTCTAGATATTAATCCTTTGTCAGATGTACAGATTGTGAAGATTTTCTCCTACTGGGTTGTCTGTTTACTCTGCTGACTGTTCCTTTTGTTCTTTGCAAAAGCTCTTTAGTTTAATTAAGTCCCAGCTATTTATCTTTGTTTTTGTTTGTTTGTTTGTTTGTTTTTGAGACAGAGTCTTGCTCTGTAGCCCAGGCTGGATCTTGGCTCACTGCAACCTCCACCTCCCAGGTTCACACCATTCTCCTGCCTCAGCCTCCTGAGTAGCTGGGACTACAGGCTCCCGCCACCACACCTGGCTAATTTTTTTGTATTTTTGGTAGAGATGGGATTTCACCATGTTAGCCAGGATGGTCTCGATCTCCTGACCTCATGATCCGCTCGCCTCGGCCTCCCAAAGTGCTGGGATTACAAGTGTGAGCCACCATGCCCGGCCTTATCTTTGTTTTTATTGCATTTGACTTCGGGTTCTTGGTCATGAAATCCTTGCCTAAGCCAATGTCCAGAGGGATTTTTCCAATGTTATCTTCTAGAATTTTTATAGTTTCAAGTTTTAGGTTTAAGTCCTTCATCCATCTTGAGTTGATTTTTGTATAAGGTGAGAGATGAGGATCCAGTTTCATTCTTCTACATGTGGCTAGCCAATTATCCTAGCATCATTTGTTGAATAGGGTGTCCTTTTCCCACTGTATGTTTTTGTGTGCTTTGTCGAAGATCAGTTGGCTGTAAGTATTTGGGTTTATTTCTGGATTCTTTATTCTGTTCCATTGGCCTGTGTGCATATTTTTATACCAGTACCATGCTCTTTTGGTGACTATGGCCTTATAGTATAGTTTGAAATCAGGTAGTGTGATGCCTCCAGATTTGTTCTTTTTGCTTAATCTTGCTTTAGCTATGTGGGCTCTTTTTTGGTTCCATATGAATTTTAGAATTGTTTTTCTAATTCCATGAAGAATGATGGTGGTATTTTGATGGGGATTGGATTGAATTTGTAGATTGCTCTTGGCAGTATGGTCATTTTCACAACATTGATTCTACCCATCCATGAGCATGGGATGTGTTTCCATTTGTTTGTGTCATCTATGATTTCTTTCAGCAGTGTTTTATAATTTTCCTCGTAGAGATCTTTCGACTCCTTGGTTAGGTATATTCCTAAGCATTTTTTTTTTTTTTTGCAGCTATTATAAAAGGGGTTGAGTTCTTGATTTGATTCTCTGCTTGGATGCTGTTGTATAGAACTACTGATTTGTGTACATTAATCTTGTATACAGAAACTTTGCTGAATTCTTTTATCAGTTCTAGGAGCTTTCTGGAGGAGTACTTACGGTTTTCAAGGTAAACAATCATGTTGTCAGCAAACAGTGACAGTTTGACTTCCTCTTTACCAATCTGGTTGCTCTTTATTTCTTTCTCTTGTCTGACTGCTCTGGCTAGGACTTCCAGTACTGTGTTGAAGAGGAGTGGTGAGAGTGGGCATCCTTGTCTTGTTCCAGTTTTCAGAGGGAATACTTTCAACTTTTCCCCATTCAGTATTATGTTGGCTGTGGGACTGTCATAGATGGCATTTATTACATTGAGGTATGTCCCTTGTGTGCCAATTTTGCTAAGAGTTTTAATCATAAAAGGGTGCTGGATTTTGTCAAATGCTTTTTCTGTATCTATTGAGATGATCATGTGATTTTTGTTTTTAATTCTGTTTATGTGGTATATCACATTTATTGACTTGAGTATGTTAAACCATCCCTGCATCCCTGGTATGAAACCTACTTGATCATGGTGGATTACCTTTTTGATATGCTATTGGATTCAGTTAGCTATTATTTTGTTAAGGAGTTTAGCATCAATGTTCATCAAGGATATCGGTCTGTAGTTTTCTTTTTTGGTTATGTCCTTTCCTGGTTTTGGTATTAGGGTGATGCTGGCTTCATAGAATGAAGTAGGGAAGGTTGTTCCTTTCTCTATCTTGTGGAGTAGTATCAAAAGGATTGGTACCAATTCTTCTTTGAATGTCCGTTAGAATTCTGCTGTGAATCCGTCTGATCCTGGACATTTTTTTGTTGGTAATTTTTAAATTACCGTTTCAATCTCACTGCTTGTTATTGGTCTGTTCAGGGTATCTAATTCTTCCTGACTTAAGTTAGAAGGGTTGTATTTTTCCAGGAATTTTTTCCCTCTATTCTAGGTTTTCTAGTTTATGTGTGTAAAGGTGTTCACAGTAGCCTTGAATGATCTTTTGTATTTCAGTGGTGTCAGTTGTAATGTCTCCTTTTTCGTTTATTAGTGAGGTTATTTGGATTTTCTCTCTTCTTTTCTTGGTTAATCTTGCTAATGGTCTATCACTTTTATTGATCTTTTCAAAGCACCAGCTTTTTGTTGCATTTATCTTTTGTATTTTTGTTTGTTTCAATTTCATTTAGTTCTGCTCTGATCTTGGTTATTTCCTTTCTTCTGCTGGGTTTGGATTTGGTTTGTTCTTGTTTCTGTAATTCCTTGAGGTGACCTTAGAATGTCAGTTTCTGCTCTTTCAGTCTTTTTGATGTAGGTGTTTAGGGCTATGAACTTTCCTCTTAGCACCACCTTTGCTGTATCCCAGAGGTTTTTGTAGGTTGTGTCATTGTTGTTCAGTTCGAAGAATTTTTTAAATTTCCATCTTGACTTTGTTTTTGACCCAGTGCTTATTCAGGAGCAGGTTATTAAATTTCCATGTATTTGCAAGGTTTTGAAGGTTCCTTTTGGAGTTAATTTTAGTTTTGTTCTACTGTGGTCTAAGAGAGTGTTTGATATTTCAATTTTCTTCCATTTATTGAGGTTCATTTTATGGACTATCATGTGGTTTATCTTGGAGAAGGTTCCATGTGCTGTTGAATAGAATGTGTATTCTGTGGTTGTTGGATGAAATGTTCTGTATGTTAAGTCCATTTGTTCCAAGGTATAGTTTAAATCCATTTTTTCTTTGTTCACTTTCTGTCTTGATGACCTGTCTAGTGCTGTTAGTGGAGTATTGAAGTCCCCCTCTATTATTGTGTTGCTATCTATCTCATTTGTTAGGTCAATTAGTAATTGTTTTATAAATTTGAGAGCTCCAGTGTTAGGTGCATATATATTTAGGACTGTGATATTTTCCTGTTGGGCAAGGTCTTTTACCATTATATAGTGTCCCTCTTTGTCTCTTTTAACTGCTGTTGCTTTAAAGTTTATTTTGTCTGATATAAGAATAGCTACTCCTACTCACCTTTGGTGTCCATTTGCATGAAATGCCTTTTTCCATCCCTTTACTTGAAGTTTATGTGAGTCCTTATGTGTTAAGTGAGTCTCCTGAAGGCATCAGGTAGTTGGTAGGTGAGTTCTTACCCATTCTGTAGTTCTGTATGTTTTAAGCGGAGCATTTAGGCCGTTTACATTCAATGTTAGTACTGAAATGTGAGGCACCCTTGCATTCACAGTGCTATTTGTTGTCTGTGTACTTTTGGTTTTTTGTTTATTGTTTTGCTTTATAAATTGTATTTTTGTTTTATAGGTCCCGTGTCATTTATGCTTTAAAGGTGTTCTGTTTTGATGTGTTTCCAGGATTTGTTTCAAGATTTAGAGCTCCTTTTAGCAGTTCTTGTAGTGGTTGCTTGGTAGTGGCAAATTCTCTTAGCATTTGTTTGTCTGAAAAAGACTGTATCTTTCATTCACATATGATACTTAGTTTCAATGGATACAAAATTCTTGACTGATAATTGTTTTGTTCAAGGAGGCTGAAGATAGGAGCCCAATACCTTCTAGCTTGTAGGGTTTCTGCTGAGAAATCTGCTGTTAATCTGATAGGTTTTCCTTTTTAGGTTACCAGGTGCTTCTGTCTCACAGCTCTTAACATTCTTTCCTTTGTCTTAACCTGATGACAATGTGCCTAAGCAATGATCTTTTTGCGATGAATTTCCCAGATGTTTTCTGTGCTTCTTGTATTTGGATGTCTCTAGCAAGGCTGGGGAAGTTTTCCTTGATTATTCTCCCAATTATGTTTTCCAAACTTTTCAAATTCTCTTCTTCCTCAGGAACACCAATTATTCTTAGGTTTGGTCATTTAACGTGATCCCAGACTTCTTGGAGGCTTTGTTCATATTTTCTTATTCTTTTTTCTTTGCCTTTGTTGGAAGACTTTGTCTTCCAGCTCTGAATTTCTTTCTTCTACTTGTTAATGCTATTGCTGAGACTTTCCAGAGCATTTTGCATTTCTATAAGTGTTTCCAATGTTTCCTGAATTTTTCATTGTTTTTTCTTTAAGCTCTCTATTTCCTTGAATATTTCTCCTTTCACTTCTATCGTTTTTCGAATTTCCTTGCATTAGGATTCACCTTTCTCTGGTCCCTCCCTGATTAGCTGAATAACTAACTTCCTGAATTCTTTTTCAGGTAAATCAGGGATTTCTTCTTGGTTTGGATCCATTGCTGGCGAACTAGTGTGATCTTTTGGGGGTACTAAAGAGCCTTGTTGTGTCCTGTTACCAGAGTTGGTTTTCTGGTTTCTTCTCATTTGGGTAGGCTCCGTCAGAGGGAAGGTCTAGGGTTGAAGGCTGTTGTTCAGATTCTTTTGTCCCTCTGCGTGTTCTCTTGATGTAGTACTCTCCCCCTCTTCCTATGGATGTGGCTTCCTGTGAGCCAAACTGCAGTGATTGTTGTCTCTCTTCTGGGTCTAGCCACCCAGGAAGTCTACCTGGCTCTGGTCTGGTACTGGGGGTTGTCTGCACAGAGTCCTGTGATGTGAACCATCTGTGGGTCTCTCAGCCGTGGATACCAGTGCCTGTCCTGGTGGAGGTGGCGGGGGATGCAGTGGACTTTGTGAGGGTTCTTAGCTTTGGTGGTTTAATGCTTTATTTTAGTGGTCGTTGGCCTCCTGCCGGGAGGTGGCGCTTTCCAGAGAGCATCAGCTATGGTATTATGGAGAGGGACCTGCGGTGAGCAGGGCCCTAGAACTCCCAAGATTATATGCCCTTTGTCTTCCACTACCAGGGTGGGTAGGGAAGGACCATCAGGTGGGAGCAGGGCTAGGTGTGTCTGAGCTCAGACTCTCCTTGGGTGGGTGTTGCTGTGGCTGCTGTGGGGGATGGGGGTGAGATTCCCAGGTCACTGGATTTGTGTACCTAGGAGGATTATGGCTGCTTCTGCTGAGTCATGCAGGTTGTCAGGTAAGTCGGGGAGAGCCGGCAGTCACAGGCCTTACCCAGCTCCCACACAAACCAAAGGGCCTGTCTCACTCTCACTGCCTCACACAACAGTCCCAAGTCTGTTTCCAGGCAGTGGGCGAGCCAGGCTTGAAAACTTGCCCTAGGCTACCTGCCTCCTAGCTGTGAAAGAAAAGGGCTTGCTTCTCCCCCTGCCTGTGGAGTGTGCATCCCGGATGTCTTGTCCTGTTCGAATTGTTACACATTTCAGCTAGAGATTTCCTTCTCCCTGTGGAGTTTTACCCGTCTTCCTTCTGGCCACCCCCTCAATGGATCCCTATGGTATCAGGTTAGGAATGGCCTGCTTGGGGACATAGTGAGCTCCCAGGGCCTTTCTGCTACTTCCACTACCCCTGTATTTTGCTCCGCTCTCTAAATTGACTCACTTCCAGTTAAGGTCAGAAACCTCTCCTACAAACAGACCTTCAGTTTCTCCATTCTGGGGGTGTGTTCAGGAGAGGAGGCTCTCCCTTTCCCACTCCGCAGTTGGGGCACTCACAGTATTTGGGGTGTCTCCTGGGTCCTGCAGGAGCAGTCCGCTTCCTTCAGAGAGTCTGTGGCTCTTCTTGGGACTGCTGGTTTGTTCTTGCAGTCTGTCTGGGCTAAAATTCACAGTGCGAGCCTCCACACACTGCTCTGTCTGGAGGCGCACTCTAGATCTGCCTCCCATCCACCTCCACTTTTTACCCCGTTTTCTTCGTGAAACTACAGAGCCTATTAGAGAGCATCTCACAAACTTTGGAAACAAGGAGGCCTGGGATCCTTTTTTCTGGATCATGAACGTAACTTGTTCAAGTCCAAGACTGCCATCTGTTTGGGCCCCTCTTTTAGGCTGCCCCTTTGTGAGTACAGGCTCTACTCGACATGACCTGGCCTCTCAATCATCTGCCCTAAGGCTTCCTTTGCAAATCTTTAAGCTTTCTGGAAGTACGTTATTTCAACCAGCATTACAATTTTCTTTTAATTCATAGTTTAAGAAACTTCCTACCAGCACAGTTTTTGGCTAGCTGCTACGCAGGTACAAAAAAGTGTAAAATATATAAGACAGATTATTTTTTTAAAGATGCCAGAAGCTAGAAGGAATCCAAGAAATGAGGATACTTTTGGTGTAGCATATATGTAAGTACGGTTAGTTAAGTATGGTTGGTAGGACAAACAGAGTGTGTAGGTGAAGACTGTGGATTTCAGGCAAAAGACATGAATGAAGTTATAGAGCAGGGAAAATGTGGGGCAGGTTTTAGTTTGAACTTGGAGTAGGAGTCCTGGAGGGGAGACTGTAGGAGATAATACTGGAATTTGCAAAGCAGATCATGTCCCTCCTTTGTTCAAAACTTACAGCCTCTCATCTGATTTAGAGAAAAAATCAAAGTCCCTAGTGGCCTACAAGCTATCACACAATATCCTCCCTGTGCCTCAATTCCCATTTCCCATGACTTTCTTCCTTGCTTCCCCTTCTCTAGCTATATTAGTCTCCTTGATCTGGCCAATAGAGATTCCACCTCAGGGCTTGTTTCCTCTGCTTGAAGCTCTCCTTTCCCACATGGCTGCATGGCTCACGCCTCTTTCAGGTCACCTTTATGAGAGAGGTCTGTCTCGATCTCTCTGTATCACACCCCGAGCCCCACTCCAGCCACTCCCTATTCCCTGTACTTTGCTTTATTTTACTTCATAGTGTTTAGGATATCTATATGCTTTTATTATTATTGCCTCTGTTTTTGCTATTAGGATGTGATGGTGTGTGGAAAGTGCTACCCCCAAATACGGCATTTTTGGCATACTGAATGTTTAAAGCTGAAGGAAATTGAGAAAACCACAGAAGCAGAAAGGTCCCTTTGTCTTTGTCATTCTCTTTCTCTGACATCCTTCCACCTTTCTCCCCTGAAGCCATGAAAAGAATTCTCTGACCTAAAAGTAGATCATAAGACCCTCATGTGACAAGTGTCTACCCTATACATGGAGGAAAGGAATGAGTACACAGAGACACAGAGAAAAATCTGAACAAATAGGACTTGCTAAGTTCCCCTCAGTACATTAGGTCATACCTGCTTTTTGTCCAGCCATACTTCTACATGACTATCAATTCTTCATCAAACCTAAGCATAAAATAGTTTTCCCTGGTTCTTTGGGTCTTCATTTCTGAAGGCACCTGTGTTGCATAAAACTTTGGTTACATAAAATCGTTAAGCTTTTCTCTTATTAATCTGTCTTTTGTTATAGGGGGTGTCAGCTATGAACCTTGTGATAGGAGGGAAATGTATTACTTTTTCTCCTTTACAAGTGTATGCCCCTGATCGAGAAGATTTTATGCAATGTCATATCCCTAGCCCCCAGAACCAGTGCCTGGCACATGGCTCATATTCAAATATTTATTGGACAAAAAAGAAAATGACTGCAGCAAAAAGAGTGTGAGGGAGGGAAGGAGTTGGATATGGATCCTGTGGTAGTTTATGTTCAGGCAAAGGAATAAAAATTTAACGTATTAGTCAGTGGGTAGCCATTGAACGGTTTGAAGAGTGGAGTAAAGGCAAAAGCATTTAGTTTAGGGAGATTAATTTGGTGATAAGGTGTAGGATGGATTTTTTTTAAGTCACATCAACTCCCCACCCCTCCCCAATCCAGCACTCTGCCACACAGCTCTATGTGCTTTTTTAAAAAATGACTTTTAATCTTGAAATAGTTTGACTCACATGAAATTGTTAAACAGTACAGTAAATGCTCTTTCTGTACTTTCCCCCAGTTTCCCCAGTGACATCTTACATTACTGCAATACACTGTCAAATACAGGAAAATGACCTTGTTACTATACTGTTAACTCAGGTGCAGACCTTAGATGGATTTCATCAGATTTTACATGCATCTTTTCTGGGGGATGTACAGTTCTATAAAATTTTAACGTGTAGATATATGTTTTTTAATATTTCTGGGTCTGACCTTCTTTAATACCACTCTCCTGGTTCTTGGACTCCTGTCATTTACATATGAATAAAGTGAATGGCCTGTGGTTTTATTTGATGTTCTTCTGCATTGTGTTCCATGTTGGTAGATAGCCTTTCCTTTCTATACCAAAGATGCTTTTAAAATTTTACTCCACCAGGATTGACAAATCATATTGCAGTTGTCCCTCGATATATGTGGATGATTGGTTCCAGGACCACCCCCGCCAACACACACACACACACACACACACACACACACACACACACACACACACACACACACACACACACACTATACCAAAATCTGCATATACTTAGCCTTGTGGAACTCAAGTATATGAAAAGTCAGTCCTCTGTTTACATAGATTTCCCACATACTGGGAATACTGTATTTTCTATTTGCATTTGGTTGAAAAACATCCATCTATAAGTGGACCCTACAGTTCAAACTCATGTTGTTCAAGGACCACCTATATATACTAGGTCTTAATTTTTTAATGTTTATTTTAAAACTAGTACATTACATTATTTCTTTCTATTGGTCACTTGTCTACTTAGAATTCCTATATATCCTTTCTGATAGTAAAATATTTCCACAAGATTGTTAACAGGGTTCTAAAGTTTTTTCCTTTGTCTACCCAGCCCTACTAATTAGAAATATATTTCTAATAAGCAATTTACCAATAATTTCAGAATTGACAAGGGTGGTAGGTTGAAGGAGATTAACTAATCATTTAAAGTCCAACTTTGTGTTGGTAAGTTCTTATTCATTCTTTTTAACTTTTTAAGATATTCTGCTAACCATATGATATTACTAAAAGCTGACTTTCTTAGTTTTTATGTACTGTGGAACATATTTAAAGTGATTTACAGGCCTTCCAAAACAAATTGTTAAAGTTAAAATCTTATAGTTTAATTCTTGCAGCTGTGCTATATGTATATTTTTTATTTTTTTAAGACAGGATCTCACTGTGTCACTATATATATTTGTATACATGCTGTATATGAGATAGATGTGCTATATGTATTTTATATACTTATATGTTGCTGATGTTTAAGATAGTAATTGATGTTCTTTAATAGGTTTCTGAATAAATATGCAGTCCTAGGTGTGAAGTTGAAGAAAAACCAAAGTTTATCTGAATGTACTTGATATATTTCTTAACAGGTTCTGAGTTCTCTCCGCACAGAATGGGACCCACTGGATGTTCGCTTTGGCACCAAACAGCCTTATCAGGTGTTCACAGTGGAGCACTCCGTAAGTGTAGACAAAGAGCCCATGGCTGACAGCTGCATCTATGAATGCATTCGGAATAAAATCCAGTGTGTGTCAGTCACCAGAATACCACTAAAGTCAAAGGCCATCAGCTGCTGCAGGAATGTTACTGAAGACAAACTGATTCTGGGCTGTGAAGATTCTTCGCTAATTCTTTATGAAACTCACCGTAGAGTGACTCTCTTAGCACAGACTGAACTTTTGCCTTCATTAATAAGCTGCCACCCAAGTGGTGCCATTCTGCTAGTTGGCAGCAACCAAGGGGAGTTGCAAATTTTTGATATGGCTCTATCCCCTATTAACATCCAACTGTTGGCTGAAGACCGCTTACCCAGGGAGACTCTGCAATTCAGTAAATTATTTGATGCCTCCAGCAGTCTTGTTCAAATGCAATGGATAGCTCCTCAGGTTGTTTCTCAGAAGGGTGAAGGTAGTGATATCTATGATCTCCTCTTCCTCAGGTTTGAAAGAGGACCTTTGGGTGTGCTGTTGTTTAAACTAGGTAAGTCAAGGAAAGTGATGAGTAAGTAAATTAAAATGTTTAGGATAGTGACATAATTAAGGCAATAAAACTATTCTTAGAATATAGATTTTTCTATTTATCATCCCATAAATATGTTTGCCTTTCAAATATCCATATAGTTCCCTTTTGTGGATGACTTTCTAACTGCCAAAGGAACACTAGATATTGAATAATTTGTAAATTGCACTAATTGTCAATCATGACGCTTCAAAAGCCCTAACTTTTACATTTGATACGCTCTAAAATAAACTACACTACTAAATAATTCCTTAAGAAATAGACATGTGAATATTTTAGAATGACTTACTTTGTCCATTGAAAAATTCTGTGTTGTAGGAATGGAATAATTTTTCTATAAAAATTATTTTAGATTATTGGTGTCTGTTGCTTCCCAGACTGGAATTGTGTGAAGCAAGTGTTTTAAAAGAAAAGAAAGCAGATATTTAGTTAGAATTTGCTGAAGATACCTGTATAACTTTTAGTTTCTCTTTTGGATAAAAATATTCAAAAGGATAGGTATTTTTATAGATGTTGATAAGTTAATAGCTATAAAATTATATATTAATATAGCCCATTTCAACCAAGAGAATTTTTTTTTAACTTTTATGTAGGTTTGTGGGTACACATGCAGGTTTGTTATATAGGTAAACGTGTCACGGGGGTTTGTTGTACATATTATTTCATCACACAGGTATTAAGCCCAGTACCCAATAGTTATCTTTTCTGCTTCTCTCCCTCCTCATATCCTCCTCCCTCAAGTAGACCCCAGTGTCTGTTTTTTTCTTCTTTGTGTTCATAAGTTTTTATCATTTAGCTCCCACTTATAAGTGAGAACATGCGGTATTTGGTTTTCTGTTTCTGCATTAGTTTGCTAAGGATAATGGCGTTCAGCTCCGTCCAAGTTCCTGCAAAAAACATTATCTTGTTCTTTTTAATGGCTGTATAATATTCCACAGTGTACCACATTTTCTTTATCCAGTCTGTGATTGATGGGCATTTAGGTTGATTCCATGTCTCTACTATTGTGAATGGTGCTGCAACAAACATTTGTGTGCATGTATCTTTATGGCAGAATGATTTATATTCCTCTGGATATATACCCAATAATGGGATTCCTAGGTCAAATAGTAGTTCTGCTTTTAGCTCTTTGAGGAATTGCTATATTGCTTTCCACAATGATTGAACTAATTTACACTCCCCCCTCACAGTGCATAAGCATTCCCTTTTTTCCACAACCTTGCCAGCATCTGTTATTTTTTTACTTTTTAGTAATAGCCATTCTTTGTGGACCTGGGAGGCGGAGCTTGCAGTGAGCCGAGATCGTGCCACTGCACTCCAGCCTGGGCGACAGAGCAAGACTCCGTCTCAAAAAAAAATAGCCATTCTGACTGGTGTGTGATGGTATCTCATTGTGGTTTTGGTTTGCACTTCTCTAATAATCAGTGATACTGAGCTTTTTTTCATATGCTTCTTGGCTGCATGTATGTCTTCTTTTGAGAAGTGTCTGTTCATGTCCTTTGCCCACTTTTATTTTATTTTTATTTTTATTTTACTTTAAGTTCCAGGATACGTGTGCAGAATGTGCAAGTTTGTTACGTAGGTATACATGTGCCATGGTGGTTTGCTACACCTAGCAACCTGTCATCTAGGTTTTAAGCCCTGCATGCATTAGGTATTTGTCCTAATGCTCTCTCTCTCCTTGCTCCCCACCCCCAACAGGCCCTTGTGTGTGTTGTTCCCCTCCCTGTGTCCATGTATTCTCATTGTTCAGCTGTCACTTATGAATGAGAAAATGTGATGTTTGGTTTTCTTTTCCTGTGTTAGTTTGCTGAGGATGACGGCTTCCAGCTTCATCCATGTCCTGGCAAAGGACATGATCTCATTCTTTTTTATGGCTTCATAGTATTCCATGGTGTATATGTACCACATTTTCTTTATTCAGTCTATTATTGATGGGCATTTGGTTGGTTCCATGTCTTTGCTATCTTAAATAGTTGTGTAATAAACATGCATGTGTCTTTATAGCAGAATGATTTATATTCCTTTGGGTATATACTCAGTAATGAGATTGCTGGGTAACATGGTATTTCTGATTCTAGATCCTTGAGGAATCACCATACTGTCTTCCACAATGGTTGAACTAATTTACATGCCCAGCAGTGTAAAAGTGTTCCTATTTCTCCACAGCCTCACCAGAATCTATTGTTTTCTTGACCTTTTTTTTTTTTTTTTTTTTTTTGAGACAGAGTCTCACTCTGTCACCTAGGCTGGAGTGCGGTGGCGTGATCTCAGCTCATGGCAACCTCCACCTACTGGGTTCAAGCAATTCTCCTGCCTCAGCTCCCTGAGTAGCTGGGATTACAGGCATGTGCCACCATGCCTGGCTAATTTTTGTATTTTTAGTAGAGACAGGGTTTCACCATGTTGCCCAGGCTGGTCTCAAACCAGCCTCAAGTGGTCTTGAGCTGGTCTCAAATCCTGACCTGAAGTGATCTGCCTGCCTCAGCTTCCCAAAGTGCTGGGATTACAAGTGTGAGCCACTGCACCTGGCCTCTTGACTTTGTAAATAATCACCATTCTGACTGATGTGAGATGTATCTCATTGTGGTTTTGATTTGCATTTCTCTAATGATCAGTGATGATGAGCTTTTTTTCATATGTTTGTTGGCTGCATAAATGTCTTCTTCTGAGAAGTGTCTGTTTGTATCCTTTGCCCACTTTTTGATGGGGTTGTTTGTTTTGTTCTTGTAAATTTGTTTAAGTTCCTTGTAGATTCTGGATATTAGACCTTTGTCAGATGGGTAGATTGCAAAACTTTTCTCCCATTCTGTAGATTGCCTGTTCACTCTGATGATAGTTTCTTTGGCTGTGCAGAGGCTCTTTAATTTAATTAGATCCCATTTGTCAATTTTGGCTTTTGTTGCAATTGCTTTCGGTTTTTTCGTCATGAAGTCTTTGCTCATGCCTGTGTCCTGAATGGTATTACCTAGGTTTTCTTCTCGGGTTTTTATGATTTTGGGTTTTACTTTTAAGTCCTTTATCCATTTTGAGTTAATTTTTGTGTAAGGTATAAGGAAGGGGTCAGTTTCAGTTTTCTGCATATGGCTAGCCAGTTTTCCCAGCACCATTTATTAAATAGGGGATCCTCTCTCCATTGCTTGTTTTTGTGTCAGGTTTGTTGAAGATCAGATAGTTGTAGATGTGTGGTGTTATTTCTGAGGTGTCTCTTCTTTCTCTTCCATTGGTCTATATATCAGTTTTGGTACCAGTACCATGCTGTTATGGTTACTGTAGCCTTTAGTATAGTTTGAAGTCAGGTAGTGTGATGCCTCCAGCGTGTTCTTTTGGCTTAGGATTGTCTTGGCTATATGGGCTCCTTTTTGGTTCCATATGAAATTTAAAGTAATTTTTTCTAATTCTGTGAAGAATGTCAATGGTAGTTTTATGGGAATAGCATTGAATCTGTAAATTACTCTGGCTTTGCCTGCTTTTTAATGGGTTTGTTTTTCTCTTGTAAATTTGTTTAAGTTCCTTATAGATGCTGGATATTAGACCTTTGTCAGATACACAGTTTACAAATATTTTATCCCATTCTGTAGGTTGTCTGTTTACTCTATTCATAGTTTCTTTTGTTGCAATTGCTTTTGGCGTCCTTGTCATGAAATCTTTGCCTATTGTCCAGGATAGTATTGCCTAGTTGTCTTCCAGGATTTCTATACTTTTGGGTTTTATATTTAAGTCTTTAATCCATTTCCAGTTGATTTTTTATGTATCAACCAAGAGACTTTAAAATAAAATTTTATTATGATGATTCACTTGCCTATTGTAGCTTTGCATTACTAGCTGTGCCCTGAAATATATGATATACTTTAGGTAGATTTCTACAATTTAACATTCTTGAGAGAACCTCACTTAGGTGTAAAAAATAAATTTTAATTAATGTACATTATGGCTATTTGAAAACATAGAAAGGTAAATACATTTTCAAACCCTTTATGGAATTTGGCTCTGTGGTACAAAGTTAGATTTTTAAAGACATTGTAGTGTTTGTTAAATAGCTTTCAATTTACTTTGTTTTTTTCATGGATCTGCTTGTCTCTGAAGTTGAATACATGAAATAAATCTAGTGAACACGATTTGATTTACCTGAAAGATATAATACATACAATGTGAGACCTATGTTCTTTTCACATAATAAAAATGCAGCTAAATCTATTCATAATGTTAATATTGTTCAAGAAAAAAATGTTTGGAGTCTCATTTATTACGAGATAATCCAGTTATACTTTGCCTAACTACATGTTTAACAGTTGTATGTCTCCATACACAACACTAATTAAAGTGGATGTTTGATGTTTTGCATGTCTGTTAAAACACACACACATGCATGCACTCATGCTCTCTCTTTCTCACATACTCTGTCTCTCTCTCTTCCCGCCCCCCGCCCTTCTTCCTCTCTCTCTCTCAATCTCTCCTTTCACCCTCTAAATTACCCAGTTACCTGTCAAACAGAAGGCTTTCTGCCCATATACACCTAGCTTTTCTTCAGCCCTCCCTTGTGGGCCTACTCACAACAGCTTTGCAAAAAGCACAGCTTTCTCTTCCTATCTCTAGCACATTTGCCTTCTTACTAAAGTAAACAGGCTCTCAGTGTAGGGATTTAGAGGGCTTCCTGCTAATTGCCAGCTTGTAAACTTAATTGGACTGTCTCCCTGGGCACTGTTCCTAAATCAATTAGGCAATGAGTTGGCTGTCACCTCTTTTTCCCAAGAAGGTCTCTTGGAAGAGAATTATCCAATAGAAGTCAAGCATTCAAATGAAAAGGTGATAACTTTTGCAACTGACATTTATCATTTAAATTTTATTTTCAATATGACTCTTAAGTTTTATAGAATAGGGAAACTGTACAGTCTTATAGGCTCTTTAAAAGATCTAAATGTGGAATTTCCAAGGATTTTTTAAAGTTTTGTTTCTCATTTTTAATGTATAAGATTAATATTTATTACAAATTATTTTTCCTCGGAAGAGTAGATTCCTTGAAATAGAAGATTCCAACTAGCAGATTTTTAAAAGAAAACCCAGTATAAAGAACAGATTTTTCTTATGATCTGCTACTAAATACATCCAAAAAAATTAATATACTTCTTGAATTTGTCAGTGCTGATTCTGGGCATCCATGTGGAGTTTTCATGTATAATTCAAGTTACTGCATATATAAACAGGTAGTTGCATGTGCAGTTTTCCCACTAGGGAGCATTTATGAGATTTTTTTTTTTTCAGATGCTTGTTATGCAAGCCTTTGGAAAATTTGACATGAAAGGTGTAGCTTACAATTTAAAATTGTAAAGATAGATCATGGATCGTAGTTTAAAATAGAATGCTTTCATATGTAAACGTGACAGTGCCTAATGCCAATATGCTAAGATTTTTGGAGTTAGACTCTTAGATTAGGTCAGTTAGTGTAATGTTGAAGGAACATTGCTCCAAGGCTAGAGCTTCCATTTCTTAATCCTTACAATGATCACACAAGTGTGTTGGGCATTAAAAGTCCATCATTCTTGTCATTAGAAGAATTCAAAGATTATGTCTTCCTTAGGAGGTAATTAGAAGTGTCATTACATGGAAGCCAAGAAATGTTGTTTTATAGAAAGCAATATGTATTCAGAATCTCTTTATGTGGCAATAATTGTAACATATTTCTTCATATATAGACTGAGATTAATTTTAAAAAGTGGAGGCCCTAATTATACTATTAAGATATTAAAGCTTTTCCATTCTCACCAGTACCTTTTCCAACCTTCACTGCTCTCCTTAAACTCACATTATCAGCTCCCTATTCCTCTCAACAGAGCATCTCACCTTTTGTCACTTCATTAAGTTTATCTGCTTCTTACGACGCCCCCACTCAACCACTTATCAATATGCACATGAATCTTTCCCTCTCAGTTCAGTGAAAAAGGATCCCTTCCTCTTGTCCAAGACTAGCGCCACCACTATTTGCTCTGTGGATCCCATAACATTCCCTTTGACACCTTTACTTTGTCACCCTCCCCGGCCCCATCTATCTTGGAACAGCAGCAGATAAACAGGCCCAAACTACACCATAAAAACAGACTAACAAAACTCTTCCCTAAAATGGTTTCCTCTCTGTTGCTGATCTAATATTCACCTTCCTTTCATAGCCAAACTCATTGAAATAATACTGAACATTGCCTTTTCTCTGCTTCTTCACTTCTCACTCCTCAGAACACTGTGCTCTGGCTGTATCTTCTGCGGTGTCTCAGAACTGCTCTTGGAAAAGTCACCAGTCACTTCCTACTTGATAAATACATTTCTCTTACATTGTTTGATGACTTTTCAGCATTTGATGGTTGCTGACCACTCCCACTTTCACAGAACCCTCATCAAACAGCCTTCTATGATCCCAAATGCAACTTTCTATCACTTTTTTATGCTCTTCTTCTGCCTACTCATGAAAATGTTGGGGCCATCCAGGCTTCCATTTTTAGCCCTCACTTTGTGCAGATTTAGACTTTATTTTCAGTTTTGTTATCTGATCTCTGACTCCAGCCCAGACCATTCCTGACTCCACATCCACATATTCATCTGGCTTGCTGAATACCTTCTCTTGGATGTACATGTGTGCCTTAGACTCATTATGTGCAGACATGAAGTCATCTTTTTTCTCTCCAGACCTGCTTTTCCTCTCGTATTCTTCTTTTTGGTGAATGGTACAATTATTCAGATGGAACGTCCAAGTCAAAAGTCGTTCTAGAATCCTCCCTCACTCCTAATGCCACATCCAATTAGTGACCAAATCCTATCGATTCGGCCTTCTAAATACAGTCAAAACATTTCATTCAATTCAGTGTCACTGTCATTGCTTTAATGTAGACCTTCTCTATTTTACCATGATCAAGCAGAGGCCCTGTATCTATATTCTTCTGCCTTCCAGTCTTGTCATCCTACTCCGCAGTTAATCCCCTGAGTGCTATCCTAGTGATCCTTCTAACAGTACAGATTTGGTCATGGATTCTCCAGCTTGAAATACTTCATGTCTTTTGTGGGAACATGGATGGAGATGGAGGCTATTATACTTAGCAAACAAATGCAGGAACGAAAACCAAATACCACATGTTCTTACTTATAAGTGGGAGCTAAATGCTGACAACTCATGAACACAAACAAATGAACAGCAAACACTGGGGTCTACTTGAGGGTGGAGTTTGGGAGGAGGGAGAGAAGCAGAAAAGGTAACTATTGGGTACTGAACTTAATACCTGGGTGATTAAATAATCTGTTCAACAGGCCCCCATGATATGAGTTTACCTACGTAAGAAACCTTCACATGTATCCCCAAACCTAAAATAAAAGTTAAAAAAAAAAAAAAGAAATACTTTAGTGGTTGATAAGCCCTTTCCTGCCACTTGGTCTCTATCTCCCCAGCTGAGTTGCACTAGTGTAGCTTCCCAGCCATGGTGTGTGCTCTCACGCTCACTCCTTCCATGTTGGTGATGATAGTATTCCCTTTGCCTAAAGTGTCCCCACAATGCCCTCATAGAGTGTGCAAAGTTAGGAAAAGGTTACATGTTCAAGTGATGATGTTAAACAAGAGGTAATTAAAGCTAACATCTTCACTCTCATAGAATTTTTAAAATCACAGGCAACGTGTGTATGTATGTCTGTCTGTCTCTCTTTCTAAAAAACAAACAGTATGATTTTTCTCTTAGAAATTTGGTACAAAGCAATTTTCCTCAAGAGTTATTTTCAAAGAGTTATTTTAACATTATACTTTACCCAGGTGGTATTAGGTTATTTATTGCTGAAAATGCTAGACACTTTGTTAGATGCCTACTCATCTTAAAATTGGATCTCATATCATTTAAAATGAACTTTTATTCTAGATAGCCTTCTACTTTCTTCAAACTAGAGTGATGATGAATTTTAAAAATCAAGTTTATTGAGGTATAATTTACATAAATAAAATACACACATTTAAAATGTACAGTTAAGGCCAGGCGCTGTGGCTAATACCTGTAATCCCAGCACTTTAGGAGGCCGAGGTGGGCGGATCACCTGAGGTCAGGAGTTCGAGACCAGCCTGACCAACATGGTGAAACCTGTCTGTACTAAAAATACAAAAAAATTACCTGGGTATGGTGGCACATGCCTGTAATCCCAGCTACTCAGAAGGCTGAGACAGGAGAACCGTTTGAACTTGGGAGGCGGAGGATGCAGTGAGCCGAAATCACGCCATTGCACTCCAGCCTGGGCAGCAAGAGCAAAACTCCTTCTCAAAAAAAAAGTACAGTTCAATGAGTTTTGACAAATGTATATACCCTCATGATTACCACCACAATCATAATATAGAACATTTCCATCATCCCAAAAAATTCTCTCAAGGCCCTTTTCAGTTAATTCCCACCTCTCTGGAAGCTGATGAGCATTGATATGCTTTCCATTATTATAGATTATATTTGTTCATGTCCTTTGCAGCAACATGGATGGAGCTAGAGGCCATTATCCTAAGTGAAATGGCTGTAAAACAAAGTCAAAAACTGCACATTCTCATTTATAGGTGGGAGCTAAACAGTGGGTACACGTGGACATACAGAGTGGCGTAATAGACACTGGAGACTCCAAAAGGTGAGAGAGTGGGAGAGGGGTGAGGGATGAAATACTGCCTATTGAGTACAATGTTCACTATTTGGGTGATAGGTACAGTAAAAGCCCAGACTTCATCAATGCAATATGTCTATGTAACACAACTGCACTTGTATCCCTAAATCTATAAAAAACATTTTTTAGATAAAAAAATAGATTCAATTTGCCTTTTCTAGAATTTCATAGAAATGGGATCATGTAGTAGGTACTCTTGTGTCTTGGTACTTTTGCTCAGCATTATTCTGTGAGAATCTTCAACGTTAGTACGTATTTCTGTATTTTTTTGTTACATTACTGAGCAGTAGGTCATTATGTCAATACACCACAATTTTTTTAACTTTTAGGTTCAGAGGTACATGTGCAGGTTTGTTTTATAGGTACATTGCGTGTCTTGGGGGTTTGGTGTACAGATTATTTCGTCACCCAGGTAATAAGTACAGTATTCGATAGGCAGTTTTTCGATCCTTACCATCCTCCCACCCTTCACCCTCAACTAGGCCCTGTTGTCTATTGTTCCCTTCTTAGTGTCTGTAAGTACTCAATGTTTAGCTCCCACGTATAAGTGAGAAATGTGGTGTTTGGTTTTCTATTCCTGTGTTATTTCATTTAGGATAATGGCCTCCAGCTGCATCCATCTTGCTGCAGAGCATATCATCTCATTCTTTTTTATGGCTATGTAGTATTCCATGGTGTATATGTACCACATTTCCTTTATCCAGTCTACTGTTGATGGGTATTTGGTTTGATTCCAAGTCTTTGCTATTGTGAGTAATGCTGTGACAAACATACGTGTGCATGTGTCTTTATAGTAGAACAATTTATATTTCTTTGAGTATATACCCAGTAATGAGATTGTTGGGTTGAATGGCAATTCTGTTTCAAGTTCTTTGAAAAATGCCCAAACTGCTTTCCACCACGTCTGAGCTAATTTACGTTCCCACTAGCAGTGTATAAGCATCCTCTTTTCTCTGCACCCTCACCAGCATCTGTTTTTTTTTTAGCTTATTAATAATAGCCATTCTGACTGGTATGAGATGGTATCTCATTGTGGTTTTGATTTGCATTTCTCTGATAATTAGTGATGTTGAGCATTTTTTCATATGGTTGTAGGCTGCATGTATGTCTTCTTTTGAAATGTCTATGTTCTTTCCCAATTGTTAATGGGGTTGTTTGTGTTTTGGTTGTTCATTTGTTTAAGTTCCTTAAGATTCTGGATACTAAACCTTTGTCAGATGCATAATTTGCAAATATCTTCTCCTATTCTGTAGGTTGTCTGTTTACTCTGTTGATTGTTTCTTTTGCTGTGCAGAAGCTCTTTAGTCTCATTTGTCAATGTTTGGTTTTGTCACAACTGTTTTTGGCGCCTTTGTCATGAAATCTTTGCCAGGGCCTGTGCCCAAATGGTATTTCCTAGGTTACCTTGCAGGGTTTTCATAGTTTTAGGTTTTACATTTAAGTCTTTAATCCATCTTTAATTGATTTTTCTGTATGGTGTAAAGATGGGGTCCAGTTTCAGTCTTCTGTATATGGCTAGCCAGTTATCCCAGTACAATATACTGAATAAGAAGTCCTTTCCCTGCTTGTTTTTGTTGACTTTGTCAAGATCATATGGTTGTAGGTGTGTAGCATTATTTCTGGGCTCTCTATTCTGTTTCATTGCTCTCTGTGTCTGTTTTTGTACCAGTACCATGCTGTTTTGGTCATTGCATCATTGTGGTATAGTTTGAAGTTGGGTATGTTGTGATGCCTCCAGCTTTGTTCTTTTTGTTTAGGATCGTGTTAGCTATTCAGACTCTTTTTTTGGTTCCATATGAATTTTAAATTAGTTTTTCTTTTTTTTCCCCTTTTTTATTTTATTTATTTTTATTATACTTTAAGTTCTAGGGTACATGTGCACAACATGCAGGTTTGATAAATAGGTATACATGTGACATGTTGGTTTACTGATCAACTAGTCATTTACATTAGGTATTTCTCCTAGTGCTGTCCCTCCCCTAGCCCCCCACCCACTGACAGGCCCCAGTGTGTGATGTTCCCCTTCCTGTGTCCAAGTGTTCTCATTGTTCAATTCCCACCTATGAGTGAGAACATGCAGGGTTTGGTTTTCTGTCTTTGTGATAGTTTGCTGAGAATGATGGTTTCCAGCTTCATCCATGTCCTGGCAAAGGACATGAACTCATCCTTTTTTATGGCGGCATAGTATTCCATGGTGTATATGTGCCACATTTTCTTAATCCAGTCTATCACTGATGGACATTGGGTTGGTTCCAAATCTTTGCTATTGTGAATAGTGCCGCAATAAACATGTGTGCATGTGTCTTTATAGTAGCATGATTTATAATCCTTTGGGTATATACCCAGTAATGGGATTGCTTGGTCAAATGGTATTTCTAGTTCTAGATCCTTGAGGAATCGCCACACTGTCTTACACAATGGTTGAACCAGTTTACAGTCCCACCAACAATGTAAAAGTGTTCCTATTTCTCCACATCCTCCACAGCATCTGTTGTTTTCCTGACTTTTTAATGATCGCCATTATAACTGGCGTGAGATGGTATCTCATTGTGGTTTTGATTTGCATTTCTCTGATGACCAGTGATGATGAGCATTTTTTCATGTGTCTATTGGCTGCATAGATGTCTGCTTTTGAAAAGTGTCTGTTCATATGCTTTGCCCACTTTTTGATGGGGTTGTTTGTTTTTTTCTTGTAAATTTATTTGAGTTCTTTGTAGATTCTGGATATTAGCCCTTTGTCAGACGGGTAGATTGCAAAAGTTTTCTCCCATTCTGTAGGTTGCCTGTTCACTCTAATGGTAGTTTCTTTTGCTGTGCAGAAGCTCTTTAGTTTAATTAGATCCCATTTGTCAATTTTGGCTTTTGTTGCCATTGTTTTTGGTGTTTTAGACATGAAGTCCTTGCCTATGCCTATGTCCTGAATGGTATTGCCTAGGTTTTCTTCTAGGGGTTTTATGGTTTTAGGCCTAACATTTAAATCTTTGATCCATCTTGAATTAACTTTTGTATAAGGTGTAAGGAAGGGATCCAGTTTCAGCTTTCTACATATGGCTAGCCAGTTTTCCCAGCACCATTTATTAAATAGGGAATCCTTTCCCCATTGCTTGTTTTTGTCAGGTTTGTCAAAGATCAGATGGTTGTAGATGTGTGGTGTTATATCCAAGGCCCCTGTTCTGTTCCATTGGTCTATATCTCTGTTTTGGTACCACTACCATGCTGTTTTGGTTACTGTAGCCTTGTAGTATAGTTTGAAGTCAGGTAGTGTGATGCCTCCAGCTTTGTTCTTTTTGCTTAGGATTGTCTTGGCAATGCAAGCTCTTTTTTGGTTCCATATGAACTTTAAAGTAGTTTTTTCCAATTCTGTGAAGAAAGTCATTGGTAGCTTGATGGGGATGGCATTGAATCTATAAATTACCTTGGGCAGTATGGCCATTTTCACGATATTGATTCTTCCTATCCATGAGCATGGAATGTTCTTCCATTTGTTTGTGTCCTCTTTTATTTCCTTGAGCAGTGGTTTGTAGTTCTCCTTGAAGAGGTCCTTCACATCCCTTCTAAGTTTGATTCCTAGATATTTTCTTCTCTTTGTAGCAGTTTTGAATGGGAGATCACTCCTGATTTGGCTCTGAGTCTATTATTGGTGTATAGGAGTGCTTGTGATTTTTGCACATTGATTTTGTATCCTGATATTTTGCTGACATTGCTTATCAGCTTAAGAAGATTTTGAGCTGAGATGATGGGGTTTTCTAAATGTACAATCATGTCCTCTGCAAACAGGGAAAATTTGACTTCCTCTTTTCCTAATGGAATACCCTTTATTTCTTTCTCTTGCCTGATTGCCCTAGCCAGAACTTCCAATATGTTGAATAGGAGTGGTGAGAGAGGGCATCCTTGTCTCGTGCCGGTTTTCAAAGGGAATGCTTCCCGTTTTTGCCCATTCAGTATGATATTGGCTGTGGGTTTGTCATAAATAGCTCTTATTGTTTGGGGATATATTCCATCAATACCTAGTTTATTGAGAGTTTTTATCATGAAGTGCTGTTGAATTTTGTTGAAGGCCTTTTCTGCATCTATTGAGATAATCATATGGTTTTTGTCGTTGGTTCTGTTTATGTGATGGATTACGTTTATTGATTTGCGTATGTTTAATCAGCCTTGCATCCCAGGGATGAAGCCAACTTGATCGTGGTGGATAAGCTTTTTGATGTGCTGCTGGATTCGGTTTGCCAGTGTTTTATTGAGGATTTTTGCTTCGATGTTCATCGGGGATATTGGTCTAAAATTCTCTTTTTTGTGTGTGTCTCTGCCAGGCTTTTTTATCAGGATGATGCTGGCCTCATAAAATGAGTTAGGGAGGATTCCCTCTTTTTCTATTGATTGGAATAGTTTCAGAAGGAATGGTACCAGCTCCTCTTTGTACCTCTGGTAGAATTTGGCTGTGAATCCGTCTGGTTCTGGACGTTTTTTGGTTGGTAGGCTATTAATTATTGCCTCAACTTCAGAGCCTGTTATTGGTTTATTCAGAGATTCAACTTCTTTCTGTTTTAGTCTTGGGAGAGTGTATATGTCCAGGAATTTATCCATTTCTTCTAGATTTTCTAGTTTATTTGCATAGAGGTGTTTATAGTATTCTCTGATGGTATTTCTGTAGGATAGGTGGTGATATCCCCTTTATCATTTTTTATTGCATCTATTTGATTGTTCTCTCTTCTTTATTAGTCTTGCTAGCGGTCTATCAGTTTTGTTGATCTTTTTGAAAAACCAGCTCCCGGATTCATTGATTTTTTTGAAAGGTTTTTTTGTGTCTCTATCTCTTTCAGTTCTGCTCTGATCTTAGTTATTTCTTGCCTTCTGCTAGCTTTTGAATTTGTTTGCTCTTGCTTCTCTATTCCTTTAATTGTGATGTTAGGGTGTCAATTTTAGATCTTTGCTGCTTTCTCTTGAGGGCATTTAGTGCTATAAATTTTCTCCTACACACTGCTTTAAATGTGTCCCAGAGATTTTGGTACATTGTGTCTTTGTTCTCGTTGGTTTCAAAGAACATCTTTATTTCTGCCTTAATTTCATTATTTACCCAGTAGTCATTCAGGAGCATGTTGTTCAGTTTCCATATAGTTGTGCGGTTTTGAGTGAGTTTCTTAATCCTGAGTTCTAATTTGATTGCACTGTGGTCTGAGAGACAGTTTGTTGTGATTTCTGTTCTTCTACATTTGCTGCGGAGTGCTTTACTTCTAATTATGTGGTCAATTTTAGAATAAGTGCAATGTGGTGCTGTGAAGAATGTATATTCTCTTGATTTGGGGTAGAGAATTCTGTAGATGTCTATTAGGTCTGCTTGGTGCAGAGCTGAGTTCAAGTCCTGGATATCCTTGTTAACCTTCTGTCTCATTGATGTGTTGAATATTGACAGTGGGATGTTAAAGTCTCCCATTATTATTGTGTGGGAGTCTAAGTCTCTTTGTAGGTCTCTAAGGACTTGCTTTATGAATCTGGGTGCTCCTGTATTGGGTGCATATATATTTAGGATAGTTAGCTCTTCTTGTTGAATTGATCCCTTTACCATTATGTAATGGCCTTCTTTGTTTCTTTTGATCTTTGTTGGTTCAAAGTCTATTTTATCAGACCCTAGGATTGCAACCCCTGCTTTTTTTGCTTTCTATTTGCTTGGTAGATCTTCTTCCATCCCTTTATTTTGAGCCTATGTGTCTCTGCACGTGAGATGGGTCTCCTGAATACAGCACAGTGATGGGTCTGGACTCTTTTTCCAATCTGTCTGTTTGTGTCTTTTAATTGGGGCTTTTACCCCATTTACATTTAAGGTTAATATTGTTATGTGTGAATGTGATCCTGTCATGATGTTAGCTGGTTATTTTGCCTGTTAATGGATGCAGTTTCTTTATAGCATGGATGGTCTTTATAATTTGGCATGTTTTTGCAGTGGCTGGTACCAGTTGTTCTTTTCCATGTTTAGTGCTTCCTTTAGGAGCTCTTGTAAGGCAGGCCTGGTGGTGACAAAATCTCTCAGCATTTGTTTATCTGTAAAGGATTTTATTTCTTTTTCGCTTATGAAGCTTAGTTTGGCTGGATATGAGATTCTGGGTTGAAAATTCTTTTCTTTAAGAATGTTGAATATTTGCCTCCACCCTCTTCTGGCTTGTAATGTTTCTGCAGGGAGATCCGCTGGTAGTCTGATGAGCTTCCCTTTGTGGGTAACCCAACCTTTCTTTGTGGCTTCTGTTGACATTTTTTTCTTCATTTCAACCTTGGTGAATCTGACGATTATGTGTCTTGGGGTTGCTCTTCTTGAGGAGTATCTTTGTGGTGTGTTCTGTATTTCTTGAACTTGAATGTTGGCCTGTCTTGCTAGGTTGAGGAAGTTCTCCTCACTAATATCCTGAAGAGTGTTTTCCAACTTGGTTCCATTCTCCCCATCACTTTTAGGTACACCTATCAAACCTAGATTTGGTCTGTTTACATAGTCCCATAATTCTTGGAGTCTTTATTCATTTCTTTTTACTCTTTTTTCTCCAACCTTGTCTTCTCGTTTTATTTCATTAATTTAATCTTCAATCACCAATACCCTTTCTTCCACTTGATTGAATCGGCTATTGAAGCTTGTGCATGCATCACGAAGTTCTCGTGCCATGGTCTTCAGCTCCATCAGGTCATTTATGTTCTTCTCTACACTGTTTATTCTAGTTAGCCATTCGTCTAACTTTTTTCAAGGTTTTTAGCTTCCTCGTGATGGGTTTGAACATGCTCCTTTAGCTTGGAGAAGTTTGTTATTACCAACCTTCTGAAGCCTACTTCTGTCAACTCGTCGAAGTCATTCTCCGTCCAGCTTTGTTCCACTTCTGGCGAGGAGCTGCGATCCTTTGGAGGAGAAGAGGCGCTCTGGTTTTTAGAATTTTCAGCTTTTCTGTTCTGGTTTCTCCTCATCTCTGTGGTTTTATCTACCTTTGGTCTTTGATGTTGGTGACCTACAGATGGGGTTTTGGTGTAGATGCCCTTTTTGTTGATGTTCAATTCCTTTCTGTTAGTTAGTTTTCCTTCTAACAGTCAGATCCCTCAGCTGCAGGGCTGTTGGAGTTTGCTGGAGGTCCACTCCAGACCCTGTTTGCCTGGGTATCACCAGCCGAGGCTCAGTTGGAAATGCAGAAATCACCCGTCTTCTGTGTCAGTCACACTGGGAGATGCAGACCGGAGCTGTTCCTATTCAGCCATCTTGGAACGGCTCTCAAATTAGTTTATTTTTTTTTCTAATTCTGTGAAGAATGTCATTGGTAGTTTGATAGGAATAGCACTGGATCTGTAAATTGCTTTGGGCAGTAAAGTCATTTTCATGATATTGATTCTACCTATCCATGAGCTTTGAATGTTTTTCCATTTGTTTGTGTCATCTCTGATTTCTTTGAGCAGTGTTTTGTAATTCCTGTTGTAGAGATCTTTTACCTCTCTGTTAGCTGTATTCCCAGGTGTTTTATTCTTTTTGTGGCTTTTGTGAATGGGATTGTGTTGCTTATTTGGCTCTCAGCTTGGATGTCGTTGGTGTATGGAAATACTACTGATTTGTATACTTTAGTTTTGTATCGTGAAACTTTGCTGAAATTATTTCTCAGATCTAGGAGCTTTTGGGCAGAGACTATCGGGTTTCCAGGTATAGAATCATATTTTCTACAAACAGAGATAGTTTGACTTCATGTCTTCTATTTGGATGTGTTTTATTTCTTTCTCTTGCCTGATTGCTCTGGCTAGGACTTCCGGTTCTATATTGAACAGGAATGGTGAGAGAGGGCATCCTTGTCTTGTTCCAGTTTTCCAGCTTTTGCCCATTCAGTATGATGTTGGCTGTGGATTTATCATAGGTTACTCTATTATTTTGATGTATATTCCTTCAATACCTAGTTTGTTGAGGTTTTTTTTCTTTTTTTTAACATGAAGGGATGTTGGATTTTATTGAAAGCCTTTTCTGTGTCTATTGAGACGATCGTGTGGTTTTTGTTTTTCATTCTGTTTATGTGATGAATCACATTTAGTGATTTGTGTATGTTGACCTAACCTTACATCTAGGGATAAAACCTACTTATTTGTGGTAGCTTTTCATTTTGATGTGCTGCTGGATTTCATTTGCTAGTATTTATTGAGGATTTTTACATCTACGTTTATCAAGGATATTGGCCATAAGTTTCCTTTTTTTGTTGTCTCTCTGCCAGATTTTGTATCAGGATGATGCTGGCCTCATAGAATGAGTTAGGGAGTCCTTCCTTCTCATTTTTTTGGAATAGTTTCAGTAGGAATGGTACCAGCTCTTCTTTATACACGTGGTAGAATTTGGCTGTGAATTGTCTGGTCCTAAGCTTTTTCTGATGGTAAGCTTTTTATTAGTGATTCAGTTTTGGAGCTTGTTATTGGTCTGTTCAGGGATTCAGTTTCTTCCTGATTCAATCTTGACAGGGTGTACGTTCCCAGAAATTTATTCATATCTTCTAGGTTTTCTAGCTTGAGTGCATAGAGGTGTTCCTAATATCCTCTGAGGGTTTTTTTTGTATTTCTGTGCCACAGTTTTTTAATCCTTTCACATATTGATGGACATTTGGTTTGTTTCCAGATTTTCGCTAACAGATTAAAAATGCTATGTACTTTCATCTACAAGTCTTTGTATGAACATATATTTTCATTTCTCTTGTCAAAAACCTACAAGTTTAAAATGGCTGGGCCATATGCTAAGTGTTTGTTCAACTTTAGAAGAAACTGTTTTCTAAAATGATTGTGTCATTTAGCATATCAGCAATTTATGGGAACTCTAGTTGCTCCAAGTTCTAACACTTGAAATTAATGGTCATTTTAATTTTAGCCATTCTAGTAAGTGTGTCGTGGTACTAATTTGCATTTCTCTGGTGACTGTTGGAATCAAGCATCTTTTCATGTGCTTATTTGTTGTATATCTTGTCTGATGAAGTATGTCTTCAAATCTTTTGCCCAAATTTAATTGGATTTTTTCTTTACTTATTCTTGAGTTGTAAGAGATTTTTTATGTATATTTTATGAATACAAGGCCTTTGTAAGATACTTGTATTGTGAATATTTTCTTTCAGCCTGTAGTTTACCCTTTCATTATTTTACCATTGTTTATAAAGTAGCAGAAGTTTTTAATTTTAATGAAATTCAGTTCATAATGTTCTTTGTTTTATGGCTTTTGCTTTTCACGTCCTAAGAAAACTGTTTAACGCAGGGTCACAAGGATTTTCTTATAGAAGTTTTGTGGGTTTAGCTCTTACATTTAGGTTTATGGTCTACTTCAAGTTAATTTTTTGCATATGGTATGAGGTATGGGTTGAGATTAATTTTTAATATAAATATTTATTGTTCCAGCACCAATTGTCAGAAAGAGTATTCTTTCTCCCATTGAATTACTTTGATCTATCAATAACTGTATTGTCTTTTAGCGAATTAAATGTCTGTACCTTAAGCAAGTACCATTCTGACTTGATTCCTGTGGCTTTACAGTAAGTGGCTTTACAGTAAGTCTTGAAATCAGGTACTGTTAGTCCTTCAACTTTATTCTTCTTTTTCCTATTATTTTGACTATTCTAGATCCTTTCCATGTCTATATAAGTTTTGAAACTGGCTTGTTTCACCTGATGGGATTTTGACTGAGATTGTGTTGGATCTATAGATCATTTTAGGGAGGAATGATTCTTAACAATATTGAGTCTCCTAATCCATAAAAGTAGTACCCTTCTCCAATTATTTAGGTGTTCATTAGTTTCTCTCTGTGTAGTTTTATAATTTTAAGTGTAAAGGTCTTGTACATGCTTTGTTATATTTATCCCTAAGTATTGCATGTTTTTGGATTATATTGTAAATATTTTTATTACAATTTTTATTGTTCATTGGGATTATGTAGAAATAAATTTTTAAAATATTGACTATGTATCCTGCAATCCTGTTAAACTCATTCTTAGCTGAAGTAACTTGGAATCCTTAGGATTTTCTACATAGATGACCATGACAACTGGATTTAGAAGTGTTACATCATCTTATCTAAACTGTGTGCTTTTTATTTTATTCTCTTCACTTCTTACAGCTAGGACATCTGGTACAATATTAAATAGAAATGGTAAGAGAGGACATCCTTGCTTTGTTTCCAATCTTCGGTGGAAAACATTCAATCTTTCACTATAAGTATGATGGTATTATATTGAGGAAGTCCCTTTCCATTCCTAGTCTGCTGAGATATATTATCTTAAGTGGATGTTGATTTTTTTTTCAAATGCTTTTTCTGCAGCAATTGAAATGATTATAGGTTTTTTCTCTTTTTTCTCATCATAAGGTAAATTATAGTGATTGGCTTTCAGATGTTTAAGCAACCTTGCATTTGTGGGAGTGATCTTGCTTGTTCATGGTATATTATCTTTTTAATATATTGCTGGATTTGCTAATATTATGTTAAGGGTTTTTGTGTTTGTTTATGGGAAATATTGGTCTGTAGTTTTCTTTTTATTTTCTTGTAATATCTTCATTTTTGGTGTCAGTGTAATTCTAACCACATGAAATGAGTTGGGAAGTATTCTCTCTTATAATTTGAGTTGTATTGAATTTATATTATTTCTTCTTTTGTTAATTTTTTTTTTTTTTTACGTATTACTATTTTTTTTTAGAGACACAGTCTTGCTGTCTTGCCCAGGTTGGACTTAAAACTCTTGGGCTCAAGCAGTCCTCCCGCCTTAGCCTCCTGTGAGGCTGGGACAATAGGTGTATGCCACTGTTCCTGGCTTTATTATTTCTTCCGTTAATGTTTGAGAGAATTCACCAGTGAAGACATCTTAATATGCAGGTCGTGTTTAATTATGTGTGTGCATTGGTGCACGTGTGTGTGTGTGTATGTGTAAAGGTTTTTTTTAACAATGACTCCAAACTTAAATAATATAGAGCCATTCAAGTTTATTCCTTCTTGAGTGAGCTTTGATAGTTTGGGTCTTTCAAGGAATCCATTGCATTTAGGTTATATTTGTTCATATAAAAACTAATTATTCACTGATTTTAAATGTCAGTAGTTCTGTAGTGATCATTCTTTTATTGGTAATTGTATCATCTCTCTTTTTTTCTCAGCTGAGACAGAAGTTTGTCAATTTTACTGATCTTTTCAAAAAGCAAGCTGTTGAATTCATTGATTTTTCTATATTTGTTATTTACTATTTACTGTCTTTATTATTTCCTTCCATTTACTTTGGGTCTTACTTTAATTCAATTAAAATATTTTCTAATATACTTTGTGACATTTTTTTCTTTGACCCATAGGTTATTTAGAAGGATGTTGCTTAACTTCTAAATATTTGGGGATTTTCCAGATAATTTTTCTGTTACTGATATTTAATTCTATTGTGGTCAGAGAAAATGCTCTTATGATTTTAAAACTTTTAAATGTATGTAGCTTCATTATATTACTCAGAATATGCTCTATCTTGGTCTGTGTTATGTGTGCACTTAAAAAGAATGTATTTTACTGTGGTTGGGTGCAGTGTTTTATAAATGTCAATTAGGTCAAATTCATTGATAGTGTTTTTCAAGTATTTCTTATACTTACTGATTTTTTGCTTACATATTCTCTTGATTATTAAAAGTGCTGAAATCTCCAATTATAATTTTATTGATTGATTGATTGATTGAGACAGAGTCTCACTCTGTCACCCAGGCTGGAGTGCAGTGGTGTGATCTCGGTTCAATGCAACCTCCACCTCCCAGATGCAAGCGATTCTCCTGCTGCAGCCTCCCGAGTAGCTGTGATTATTGGCCCCTGCCATCATGCCTGGCTAATTTTTGTATTTTTAGTAAAGACTGTTTTGCCATGTTTGCCATGCCTGTCTCGAACTCCTGACCTCAAGTGATCTGCCTGTCTTGGCCTTCCATAGTGCTCAGATTACTGGCATGAACCACTGCCCCTGGGCACCAATTATAATTTTAGATCTGGCTTTTTCTCCTTTTAGTTCTGTCAGTTTTTGCTTTATTATTTCACAGCTCTGTTATTAGGTGCATTTAAGGATTGTTATCTTTCTTCATGAATTTTGGATCATTTTTATAAAGGTATAGAATTCTAGATTAATTTTTTTACCTCTCAGTACTTTTAAAATGTCTTGTTATTGTTTTCTGGATTACATAATTTTAGATGCAAAATCTGTAATCATTCATATCTTTGCTTTTTTGTACATCCAGTGTATTTTTTTTCCTGTGGTTGCCTTTTAAGATTTTCTCTTTATCACCTTTCAATGATTTTATTATGATTATATGTTAGCTTTTCTTCTCAATAGATGAGTTCTTTCTCTTGTTACTAGTAGAAGTATTACATAGGGTATAGGTGGAGTCAACAGACTTCAGATATTTTTGGTTTCCTGCAAAGTTCCTATGAATTAATATCTACTGCCAAGGAACCACCCTGATTTATGAGGACTTCCAATGCCTGACTGCAGGCTCATGAAGGCTGTTGGACGGTCACATTCTTTGATTTTACCAACACAAAAGGAATAGTAAAGTTTTACTGCTTAGTATAGTCAGGGCAATTCCCCAGATTCCCTATCAAGTTGAGTCCTGTTAATAGCACAAGTTTTCATTTTGATGTGATTTGAAGTTAGTATGAAGAATTTTAGCATCTTTCTCATGAACTAATACATTTTTTAAAATCCTGAAGCCTATAACTATTCCAGTTAAATGATGATGATGATGATAGTAATAAAAAGAATTACAGTAATATTTTATAATACTTTGTGGCTTAAAAGTAATTTCAGATACATTTTCTCATTTTCTTTCATGATTATTTGTACTGAGAAGAAGTTTTTTAGACTTTAATCAGTAAACATTGAAGAAAAAAAGATTTTGTAACCTACCATTTTGAAAAGATTTTAAAAATTACATAAAACAAGCAAAAAACCTTGTTTTTTTTTTGCTAGTACTTATTGTCATTTAATACACAGAAATTATTAATTTCAAATGAGGTCAGCCATATTTAAAAGACAATAAAACCAGAACAGAATGCCACCCCCCAATCTTTGTTTTATGCTCTTGGTCCTAAGAGTAAAAGTGAATTTTCTTTCATTTTAAAAGGATCAACAGATGTGTTTTTGTTGTTATCAGTGTATCTTATAGCAAATATTAGTTGAGAAGGAGATCAGTCCCACATTTCTAGCACTTAATGCAAGCAATATAGGTTTTTTTCTTTATGGAAAAGTTAACTCTTTTTGTTATTCTACTTTTATTTTAAAAGATTCACCTGGTTTTCCATGTTTTGTGATAGGCGTCTTCACTCGAGGACAGCTGGGCCTGATAGACATCATCTTCCAGTACATTCACTGTGATGAGATCTATGAGGCAATAAACATCCTGAGCAGCATGAACTGGGACACTCTGGGCCACCAGTGCTTTATCAGCATGAGCGCCATTGTAAACCATCTTCTTAGACAGAAGCTCACTCCAGAGAGAGAAGGTCAGACTTGAAATATTTTTCATAGATGAGTTTTGTATATACATGAAATAGATTTTGAGTTATTTTTTGAGGTTGTTTTTGAGTCATGGTATTGGAGATTAAATGATAAAAATGTTAGTGCTCTATTAAAACTGAAAGGATCAGATATCAAATAATTGCTCCCATATAGTACTTACCGTATAGTATTTGTCAACATAAAGAACAGCTTTTCTGTATATGCTTATGTTGGAGCTTACAGTGCAGTCATTGTACAATTCAGTCTAAGCTCACAGACAGAACATGCTCAGATTTCAAACTTTGATCAAAAATTTCATGTACTCCGTGGGGTCTGCTAGACAAAGGGCACCAAACAAAAGTCTTTATTCCTCCCTCACATTAGATATCAATATTTTTTTCTCACACCGAAGTCCTCTGTCCAGACAATAGTCCTTAACACTTCCTTTTTTTGTATATCTGAATTGTAGCCCAGGCTGCTCCTTCTTGTTTTCCTTATTCTGACGTATAGTTGTAACACTCTTCTCTCTTCTGCCTGCTTGGATTTCCTTACCTTTGCCCAATAAGTAATTTTGTTGATATATATCTAAGATGTTTAATTTTAAAAGAGAAGGTAAAAAAACTAAGGTCAGGGGGTGGGGCAGTGGGGAATGCTGTGACACATACAATAATGAAATAAATCTTTATATTTGCCAATTATCTAATAGTATTATTTTTCTTATAAGTTATTTACTTAATGTACAATGCACCTAAACATTCTAACATTTGCATCTTTCATATCTTTGTGGTAAGCATTGACATTAATGGTGGAAAACCATGGTGAATGAGAAACTGTCCCTAGGTAATTTACAAGATAGGAGGAACAGGAAATATGTCAAAAGATCTTTACTTGAAGAGCTATTCTTTTCTACTTTCTTTGCATTTTTATAGATTTTTCTTATCCCACTTTATTACATTGCCAAAATAAACAAGTTGTTTGGATAGAATTCTGTAGGTAACCTTCATTTTAGTAATTTTAGAGAAGAATAATTAGTAAGTACATGCTCTTCCAGGAAGTCTGTATTGTGGGTCTTGGCCCAAGTCACACATGGCCCACAATAAATATTTATTTAATGTTAATTAAATGTTCTTTTTGGAGGTAGTCAAAATTTATCTCGGGAAATTCCGATATTTTTCTTTTTTTATTTAGAGACAGTCTCACTCTGTTGCTCAGGCTGGCATGCAGTGGCATGATCTCGTCTCACTGCAATGCCTGCCTCCCGGGTTCAAGCAATTCTCCTGCCTTAGCCTCCTGAGTAGCTGGGATTACAGATGTGCACCACACACCCAGCTAATTTTTCTATTTTTAGTACAGGGATTTCACTATGTTGCCCAGGTTGGCCTCAAGTGATCTGCCTGCCTAAGCCTCCCAAAGTGCTGGGATTACAGGCGTGAGCCCGTACTGCACCTGGCCAAGAAATTCCAGTATTTTTACAATGAGAAAATGCCTAGTGCATGGCCCACTACTTCGGTACTCAATGAGTATTAGTTAAAAATAAAAAGAAGAGTATAACTCCATAATTTTTAGGGTACAAGGTACTACTATAATATTGCTGCCTGCAGTTATCTTAACTAATTATTTCTTAGTATTGATATACTGTAATGACTGAGTGTATACTTAAAAAAAACATGAAAGAAAAAATTTTAAAAAGCAGGGTCCCTAAAGAATGCTTATGTTATACACAATCTATATAAGAGATCATAAATTTACAGTTAAAGAAGAAATATGAAAAAGATAAAATATTGACCCTCAGCACACTGAAAAATTGCTAGCGCCTTAGTGAATTTGTCTTGTAAGATTACTGTGTTATAGGAAAGATTATTAGGGAATACACAAATGGGCATTATCAGATTCTTGCCTTAATAAAGTATATTTTCAAGGAACCATATTGGGGAGATAGGGAAATAAAAAGCTTGTATGATACTAGGCTATTAAAATAAAATTTTTGCATGATGCTGGGTTATCAGAATATGTACATTTTAAGTAGGTGTGTGCATTTTCCTCCAAGTAACTACAAAACATATTTCTAAAACATTCACAATTTTTTTTCTCTCTTGAGACCTATTCTATCTGAATCTAACAAATTTGACCTGGTAATTTGTTTTCCTTTTATTAGCGGAACCCAGTGAGCTCTTTTATTTGTAGCCGTATTGTAGTTATCTTTGAGATCTTCATTTCTGCCTTAAACATCAAGCTGGGCTATCTAATGAATCTACAGCTGTGCTGGGAGTTATGAGTATTCCATGTAGGTTCAAATATTTCAGATGTACGAAACATGCTGTCAAGAAAACAAGCAATGGCAAGAGAATCTGGCTTGTTTTCACAATAGCATTGCTGTATTCAATTGTAATCTAAATTGACTGCTGCTTTGAAAGAAAATACCCCTAAAGTTCATCTTACTTTACTGTCTAGATTTGAGATTAAAAAAAGAAATTACTAACAGCTTAGCCAAGTCCATAGTAATTACTCTGATGAGGTATTTAATACTTTCAAACCCAAATATGCCTAAAACTAAAGAGTTTTGCTAAATAAGGAATTGTTTATTCAACTCAGTGCTAGTAGCATAAAAATCAGAGAAGTCTTACTGTGAACTGTAGTGTTCTCATACATACTCTTACTCTCACCATTATGGTAATTACTTAACTTCCAGGTATTTCTGGGAAAAAACCTAGTCCCATGAGCATGTCTTGGTAAAATTCTGAAACAGGCAAAATGTGCCCTTTCCCCCAATCTTAGCCCTCTAGTTTATCAAAACCTGCCTCTCCAGTCCTTCTTTCCTCTCCCAGAGGTCTTAGTTTTCACACTTGGATAAAACCAAGACTTTTGCTGTTTAGGGCAGGACTTAGGGAAGATATAGGGACTTTCACGGTTGTCTTAAAATTGCAATAGAGATATATTTCTACTCCAATATGCCTGTTTATTTGTATTATTTTAAAAAACATTTCTGCTATATCGATTTCAATTCCCAATGAAGAAAGGTCAGTTTTCTCCTTTTAGCCAAAGACAGTAAATGTTTAGCACGCTGTGAGTTGATTTTACTGGAAGTACTAGTTCAAACTGTGTTACTTTGATGAGTCACTGTTTTAATTACCCATTTGTGGTGAGAGGTTGGTTCATTATGGATTTCTTCAGTTTTGACAGCTTTTTGTTGCTCAGAGTCATTGTCAGCTTTGCCTCAAGTGAAAGTTTATACACAGGTTTGTTTTTGTACCAGCTGTCATATTTTAATTTCATCTTTCCTGCAACAAGTTCATGTTTCATCCAAGTCTGCAAAACCTGACTGACTGCAAACATGAGTATTTTGTTGTAATTGAAGGAGTTTTCACTTGTTTTAGTGCTGCTATGTTTGAATTCCACAGCACAGCTTGAGACAAGCCTTGGAACCTTCTATGCTCCAACAAGACCACTTCTGGATTCCACTATATTGGAATATAGAGATCAAATCAGCAAATATGCAAGGAGATTCTTCCATCACTTGCTCAGGTGAATGATATGTTTGGATTGATTAGTGTCAGACTAATTACTTATTTCAGGAGACATCCTCTTTAATTAAAATATTCCATAGTAAGGCTACATGTTTCCTAACAGTCCATCTCCTCAAAGAAATATACATCTTCTTTTGGTTTTATTTAATTTGTTATTGTTTTCATTTTAAGGAAATATTTGAATATTATTTGGGGGTTTTATATAACCGGTACTTTTTAATATACCTTCCTCTTTAATATGAAAGCTATGTAAAGTCAATGTAGAAATATTAACTGAATTGTGCTACTCGCACTAAGTAAATATTTTCTTTTTAATTGAAGCTAATGATGTGAATGTTCTGTAAAGCTCTGAGACAGTCATTAGTTTGTTTTTCTTTAAGAATTACTGTAGAAAAACTTGTCCATTGTCTGCTTATATAATGTGGCAAGTTTCTAGCTTCACCGTACCCCATTTTCTCTGCTTTAAATGGGTATAATAAATTTTGTTAACCTAGAAAATATGTGAAAAATAATGTCAAGAAATTTCTCTAAGAAAAGTATTGCAGAAGTTAAAGGAAAAATACAATAGCATGTATATATATATATATATATATATACATGAAGTTCAGAAAGCAGGATTAATGGATGGAAAGAAGGAAGATGAATGCATGGATAATTTAGGGATACATATATAAATGTGGCAGTACTATAAGTAAAAGCAAGCAAAAAAATTAGCACACAATTTAGAGCAGTCTGGAGTGAATGAAAAGAAATAATGATAAAATAAGCATATAGTAGCCTCTAAGGTATTAGTAATGTTCTGTTTCTTAAGATGAGTGGTAAATATCAGGGTATAGTAAATTATTAAATAAAAAATTATTAAAAATAAAAAATTATTTTTAAACTGTGTATATATACACATACATATACATATGTATGTCTGTGTATGTTTGCATATATGTATACATATATGTATAGTATTCTTTTATATATGACATGTTATACAATGGAAAGTAACAGAATTTTCAACTGTGTACCAAAAAGGAGGATTACATCAAGGAGTTGATTTTAGACTTTTAATTTTACTAATAATATAATCTGTTTTAGTGCTTTTCACTCTTTCAAGGGCTTTGATGTATATTCTCTTATTTTTTTCTCAGAAACTCCTGTTAAAGTAGTAGTATCATTTGACAAGTGAGTAAACTGAGGCATAGATAAGTGGCTTGCTTAGATCAAATAACAAGTTATTGGTGGTGTCAGATCTTTGAACTGATTTTGATTCCCTGTTCCTTACTCTTCCCTTAAAACCATTTATCTATTATTGATTGTATATTTTTTAGATCCTAGCTTATAAAATAACTGGAAATTTTTATTCACTTAAGAGTAGACTGTTTGGTAACTATTTTTAACTGCCAAAAAGAAGGGGGAAACTTCAGATTGGTCAAGATTTGAGAATTTGTATTGTTGTGTAGATATTCATGTTCTATAATTAGATTTTTATATATAAAGTGGCATTTTGAAGTCTACCAAGCAGTGAAGCCTCTGGAAAACAGCAATTTTAGAAGCTGAGAAACGTTAAAATATTGCAAGGGTTATGATATGTAATTGAATCTTGCCTTTTCATCTGAATGACATTAGCATATTCCAGGACTCTTCATATAAATGAGGCTGTCTTCTATGAATGAACATATGGTAAAAGTGCTGGGGTTAATGTCACATTTATTTGGACTTAGAGCTTTGTTCTTTGCTGTTATTGCTAATATTTGTTTCCCTGTATCTGGGGAAAATTAATGAATTCTCCTCCTGCCTAAAGAGCCCAAAAAGATGAAAGTGAATGAAACAGAAGTTTGGAAGCCTATTCTTTGTGTCCTCATTGTCTCTGGCCTCTGAGATTTTATGCAGTGATTTAGTTTTCACATAAGCATCATATTTGTAACCATCCTGCTGGCTCTAGGATGCTCTATTCTACTAATGTGAATTTTTTGTTCATTGGTTTTTCTCAAATGGTTTTCTAATTATTTTTTGGACATACTTTGATAAGGTCACTATTATTGTTATCAAAATTATTATCCTCCAGCTTTTCTATGTGGTTACATCTGGAACTGGATGTTTTCCCTTGGGGCATACTAGCTTTTTCATGTTTCTTCTTTTGCATACTTTGCTACTGTTTCAATTATAATGAGTGTTTTATTAGTTCTTCTTTTGATAGTAGGCTATACAGTATTATGAAAAAAGAAACAAAAGTTTTGAAGAAATTAAATGAGATAGCTTAAGTTGGAACCATTCTTTTGTTTAATGTGCTACCAAGAAGTTCTCATGCTTAGGGGAAGAGAAACAGGCCAAATACCTTTTTGTATTTGTGAAGTGCTAGAATTACATTACTCCCTGTCCTTTGGCTAGTCAATATTTTAATACTCTGAAAAAAGAAACCATATTAGACAATGGAATATCCCTAAACAGTAAAGACCATCATAGGGAATTTTAAATTAAAGATGAGGAAAAGTTGCCCCACAGAGATTAGGGGTGTGCCTAAAATTACTCACATGGAACTCAGATTGCCTGAATCTGGATTGGATTATTTTGATAAAGAGTAAAATATTACATTGATTTTAATTTCATCTAGCATATGAAGGGTAAGGTCATAGTATGAATTTGTGATAATAGACAAGTATATACCATGTAGATTATTAAAATAAATGTTTTATATACAATTTTATTTTTGTCTTGAGAGGAGAGGAATTCTATAGACATTGCTTTACACTTTTTGGTCTTTTTTGTCTTTAACAAATATAAAAAATTATCTGAAAGCCTTTTTCCAAATCCAAACAAATCTAAACTTTAAAATTCACTTCTCATCTTTTTGTATGCATTCAAAGTGATCAATTTTCATAAAGAAATGCTCCCTAGAAATGTAAATTAAGCTCCTAACGTTAAAGATAGGAAAACAGTAGAAGCACAGTCTTGATATGGTAGCTAATAAAGTGTTTATTATAATAAAATTTTAAAGAGATGATAGAATCTAATTTATAAAATCATTAAACTGGAAGACACTTACCTACAGAAGGTAAATGCAACTTTGCCTAAACTAAGTTTAAAAGGTAATTAGTCAGCTGCCTCCATGAAATTGAATAGTCTTCCACAAGTACTGAACAGGGAAATGATGGCAAATGAGAGCTTTTCATCATAAACAAATAGAAACTATAATAGGAACCCCTAAATATTGATGAAATGAAAGGGCAAACATTTCAAATGAATGTGCCACATATGAAGCTTATTACTAACATGGAAATATAATGTATTATAAAGAGTTAATAATTTATTTTTAACTTTTCCCCCTTCTTAACTGTGAGACTGTTGTTTTCTGACTCAAATAGTGTTATGTGATTGTGGCACAGAGAGTTGTGCTTTTTAAATGCTTATAAAAATATTAAGCAAAACTTGGGGAATTTGAGATTTATTGCCTAGAAATAAAATTTTTTGTTTATGAAATATTGGTGGGGTAATGTATTGATGTCTGCATTTTCCTTTGTAATGTAACAACAAAAAGTAATATGAATTGATGGATAAACAGAGAGATAGATAGGTAAATATGTGATAAGCAATATTGTAAAACGATAAAGTCAGAATACATGTGGTAGATAATCTTTTAACTTTGCTCTATGTTGGAAATTTTTACAGTAAGATGTTGCGGATAATATACTGCAGTCAATATTTACACTTAGAATTCAGAAAAAAAGGGCAGTCTTTTGGAAATGGCTTTTAGCTTATGTAAAATATATATGATAGGCAAAACAAAAATCATTTTGTGACTAAAACAGTTCTTAAGCAATTCCATGTATACATGGCTTTTTCAGTTATACTTTTCGCTGATAGAGCATATATAGTAAATACAACATTTGTATGAAATCATTTTAAAGAACATGAATACTAAAAAAGTTAACCTAAGAACATTCAAGGCAACAAGATAGAATGATTTTTAGAGAAAATCTCCTGGTCAGATCATCCAAAAATGCTAGATAATATATTCAAAATATTTATTGAAAGCATGGTTGAGCTGGCAGTAAAGTAAGGGAAACAGGCTGAAATGATAAGGATGCTTGATTCCGCAAGAGTAAGCAAACTCAACGTTCTCCTGGAGGGCATCCTCTGGCTCACAGTAAGATAGGTGCTTGGTTTACAAAGGTTGTGTACTCAGAGGATAGGAGACATAACTGAGAGCTCATGCAGAATGGGAGGTTGTATCAGACATCCATACATAAATCTAGAACCCTTGAATGGGACAGCATCCTTCCTGAGAGAACTGGAATGAAGGAAGTCATGAGATGCAGAAAGGAATGGTAGACAAAAAAAAAAAAAAATCATAAACTTGTGGAAACCTAAACAAAAATTGATCATATAAAGCATATACACTAATGTCTAATTCAGGGGGTTAAAAATTAAAATAAAATCTTGGACAATAACAACATATAAATCAGAAGAGGAGTGAAGAGAGTTAAAGCATTCTAAGGTCCTTATACTTTTCAAGAGGAAGATAAAGATACTCATTCTAGATTTTAGTAAGTGAAATACAGAATTTCTAGGGTAATCACTAAAAGGAAAGAAATAGAGTATATAATTTTCAAGGACGGAGAGGGAAAATGTTGGATAAAGAAAAAAAATTAACCCCAAAGATGGCAAGAATTAGGGGAAAGTGCAGCATGCAGGGGAAGAAACATGGGAAAAAAGATGGAAAATAGAAAACACACAATGAGATACTAGCAATGAATCAAAAACTCAATAATCATTGTTAATGTAAAACAGATTTTTTTCCTCAGTTTTTTTTTTTTTTTTTTAAAGACATCTAAAACAGAGAAGGTGGCTGGGTGCTGTGGCTCACACCTGTAATCCCAGCATTTATGGGAGGCCAAGGCAGGAGAATCGCTTCAGCCCAGGAGTTTGAGACCAGCACAAGCAACACAATGAGACCCCGTCTCTACAAAACGTTTTTTAAAAAATTAGCCAGGTGCATGGTGGCACACGCCTGTAGTCCCAGCTATTTGGAAGGCTGAGATGGGAGGATTGCTTGAGCCTGGGTGTTCAAGTCTGCAGTGAGCCTTGTTCCTGCAATTGCACTGGGCGACAGAGCAAGACCATATGTCATTTAAAAGAAAAAAAAAACAACAACAAAAAAACGAAAACAAAGAAAATTTAAATGTCAGAGAATATAAAAAAGTTTATACCAGATAAATACTCCAAAGAGGGCTAATATAGTAGTAATGGGTTTTTTTGTTTTTGGTTTGTTTGTTTGTTTGTTTGTTTGTTTGTTTTGATATGGCATTTCACTCTTGTTGCCCAGGCTGGAGTCCAATGGAGTTATCTTGGCTCACCGCAACCTCCGCCTCCCAGGTTCAAGCGATTCTCCTGCCTCATCCTCCCAGGTAGCTAGGATTACAGGAATGCGCCACCATGCCCGGCTAATTTTGTATTTTTAGTAGAGACGGGGTTTCTCCATGTTGGTCAGGCTGGTCTCAAACTCCCAACCTCAGGTGATTCACCCGCCTCGGCCTCCCAAAGTGCTGGGATTATAGAAGTGAGCTACCGTGCCCAGCCTATATTGGTAATGTAATACAAATAGTCTTTAAAGCAAAATCATTAGTAGAGATTACTAGAGATCAATATTGACAGAAAAATCAGTTCTCTGGGAAGATAAAACAATTCTAAATGTGTGTAACATAGCTTCAGTGTACACAAAAGTCCACTGTCAATAGTTAAAGAATTTTAACTCCTTTCATTTAGTAATTGATAGATTAAGCAAACAAAGTGTCAGGAAATAGGAGATTTGAACAATACTGTATAATTGAAATCTTGATTTAATGGACATGTGTAGAGTCCAACAAGTGGAGACTATACTTTTTTCCCATGAATAAACATTTATATAAATTGACCATATTCTAGGTAATAAAATTCATGAAAATGTCAAGGAGTAATTTTTATTTACTCCACAATTAATTACTGAGTACTACATGCCAAGCACTTAGCTAGGAATATGGCAAAGGGCAAAACAGACCAAAAAAACAGAAGTTTGTATATTTGCCCCTGCCTAAATCTCATGTTGAAATGTAATCCCCAGTGTTGGAGGTGGGGCTTGGTAGGAGGTATTTGGATCATGGGGGTGGATTATTTATGGCTTGATGCTCCCTGTGATAGTGAGTTTACAAGGACAGCACCAAACCATAAGGCATGCACCCTCATGACCCAAATGACCATATTTGGTTGGTTAAACATTGGTGGCTCTCCCTCCTCTTGCTCCAGTTGTTGCCATGTGAGATGCTGGCTCCCCCTTTGCCTTCCACCATGAGTGAAAGCTTTCTGAGACCTCACCGGAAGCCAAGCAATTGCTAGCACCATGCTACCTGTATAGGCTGCAGAACCATGAACCAATTAAACCTCTTTTCTTTATAAATTTCCCAGTGTCAGGTATTTCTTTATAGCAATGCAAGAATGGCCTACTACAATAAATAAGTGGGTAAAATACATAATATGTCAGGTAATGATACATGCCATGAAAGAGAACATGCAGGGACAGGGCTAGGAAGTATTAGATGATGGGTGAGTAGACTGCAGTTTTAAATAAGATTGCCAGATTTCTTACATTTTAATCCTTAGGTAAATTCTCTTGTTCTCCCTCATTCATCTCATCCTAGCCTTAGCCTTGGCCCTGGCCCTGGAAAATACAAATTGTTATGAAAAAGGTTTTTTTGGGGGATTGGAGGCTTGTTTTACAAAATAAAGAATCATACTATTAAAAAAAAAAGATTGTCAGGGAAGGCCTCACTAAAAAGGCAAAATATTAGTTAAATCCCAGCAGTTTGGCTGGAGCAGTGAATGAGAAGGAGAGGAATGAGACAATGGGTCAGAGAGGCAGCAAGTGGCCAGGTCATACAGGACTTTGTAGATTATTGTAAGGAATTGAGAGTATTCTCTTGAATAATAGAGGAACTCAATAGATGATTTGAAACTACCTAGTGAATGGATAACTCAGATCCTGTGTTGAGAATTGTCCTTAGAAGGTCAAGGAGAAGGAGACCCATTGGGAGGCTATTGCAGTAATTGAGTAAGCGATGGTGGCCAGTTACAGATTGGTAGCAAAGGGAATGAAGATAGAGTGGTGGATTTTGAACATATTAAAGGTTCTGACAACAGGATTTTCTAACAGATTGGACAAAGAATATAATAGAGAAGTCAAGCATGACTTCAAGTGTTTTGACCTGAGCAATTGGAAAAACAAAATTGTTACTGACAAGATTGATAAGACTCCAGAAAGAACAGGTATGTGGGAAAAGACCAGGAGTTTGGTTTTGGAAATGTTGAGTTTGAGTGAGAAATTCAGAAGTGAGTTCTGAGACAGGGCTATGAAGGGAAATATATATATTTAAAATGTTTTTCTTGGAAAAGAAGAAAGACTCAAAATTTATGAGCCACGAAATTTTTAAAACTTGCAAAAAATATCAGTAAAATAAATCTGAAGAAGGAAGTTTAAAAATAAATGTAACAAAAACCAAAATTATAAAATAGGATTAATAAAGCTAAACATTTCTTCTTTGACAAGATTAGTCAAACAGAAAAAAAAGCAAAGGGAATACAATGAACAATTTATGACAACAAACATGAAAAATGGGGAAAACTGAAAATTTCTTAGGTAAATAAAAACCAAAACTGACTAAAAAAGAAATAGAAGATTTAAATAGTCCTGTACACATGAAAGAAAATGGTAATTAATGTTTCTCCTATAAAGTAAACTACAGTCCCAAGATGTTTTTTGCAAGTGAGGTTCCATTGCTATATTCACACAATTCTTTTCTATGTTGTTTTTTTTTAGTCCTTTTTATCAAATGCATTTTTTACATAGTTGTAATCATTGAATACATGAAATTTTAACATCTTTAAAAAATTCTAAGAAGTTTGATTCATTATGATGACATTCCAAGAGATCTGTACTCTTTGGTATGGTAGTTGGATTTAAAGGTTGTTTAAGCCTAGAGTGGTCTGCACACATCTGAACAGACCCTTGGTTAGGGAAAGGATGAAAAGGCAAAAGGAGAAATAAGCAGGAGGGAACAATAGCAAAACCTCAAGTCTTTTAACTGGAAGCACCTAGAAAAATGTGATTTTATAGATGAAGGAGCTGGTTTTTATGTGGGCACAGTTAGGGCCATTTAGGAAGGAATACCATGGGTATAAGGGCTCTTTAGATTCCTGCCAAGGGATGAGGGTTCCTTTACCATAATGGCAATTTGAAGAAAAGTTGTTATACTAATCAGTAAATTAGGATACCAAACAAAATTGACAGAATATAGGTATAAATAACTCGATGGTCATTATATGAACAAATTTTGTATACCTTGCTTTTCTTCCTTAAAGCCCCTTTCATAGCTAATTGGGTGTGTGAGTGAGGGGTGTGGCCCAAAGCATCCATGCTGTTTTTCATCTGGCAGTCTGGTTTCCTTTAACAGCATTGCCTCCTAAATATAGCAATAGCAGTAAAAGAAGTCCTTACATTTTGCTTATGTTGTTCGTATTCTAAATTATGAATGGTATTTTGTCTAAAAATCAAATGGGTAAAAACTGCAGTGTTAAAAAGGGAATATCATGATTATGTAAGAAGCTACCCTAATACCCACTCTGTTCCATTTGCATTGCTGTGATAACCTTAACAACTCTTTTTTTCTGTTGTGAGAGAAATAGACTGGATTCATTGTACAGATAGAGGTAAGAGTGGGGATAGTCTGCTTATTAGGCGTGACATTGAACAAATGAATCTTAAGACTTTTCTTCACCCTAGACATTAGTTATTTTTTTCATTTGGGATGTACAAAATGTGTCTTCTGCCCAAATTCTAGTTGAGGTATCTGTTCGGAATTGTTTATTACTCTCATTTTCTTTTGCTTGTAACTCCTCGCTGTCTTCTCTGGTACTTTTATTCAGTGAGTGAGGACCTGGGTAGAGGACCACTTTTATAAGAGAGTGAACTGCATCTGCAGACCCACCATACTCCTGATCAAGACAGTTGTTGACCTCAAACTCCAGACTGTCCCCTGCTGATGACCTCATCATGCTTCTTGTCAGCAAGCTTGGCTCTCTTTAGTTTGGCGAGGATTAAAAGACATACAGTGCCTATATTCACTGTATTAAGTAACTGGCCTTTAAGGACATTTGATTATAGTACCAGCAGAAATTAGTATGTACTGGAGATGGCTATAGACACTTCTGTTACAAAGCTACAGTTGTATTAAAGCTGTGGGATGAGGACAGCCTTTACCAACATGGTCAAAATCAAAGATTTTTTTTTTTTTCTACTATGTAGTGAAGAGCATACATAGTATGTGCAAACTGCAGCTATTAAGAGAGATATGATGATTTTTGGCTGTTTACATTCATGAATACTTTATAAAATCCAGGAAAAATTTTGTTAGATATTCTACTCTATTGAAGTCTGAAAAGAAACATGCAGAGAAAATATAATCAAGAATTTATTTGGCAGATTTATAACATCTGCAGAGCTCAGAGCTCAAGGAAAGACCATAACACATAAAATATGAACATCAATAAATGTTCAGAATGTGTCACTGGATGTGAAATATATTTGTATTTCCTTTGTGTTTAATACAATGTAGACACAACCTTAATAATCCTTTACACTTTTATTACATATCTAAACTTAACAGAACTTGCCAGGTGTAGGCCTGTAGTTCCAGCTACTTGGGAGGCTGAGGCAAGAGGATTGCTTGAGTCCTTTTTTTTTTTTCAATTAAATAAAATTGGCTGGGTGTGGTGGCTCACGCCTATAATCCCAGCACTTTGAGAGGCCGAGGTGAGTGGATCACCTGAGGTCGGGAATTCAAGACCAGCCCGGCCAACATGGTAAAACCCTGTCTCTACTAAAAATACAAAAATTAGCCAGGCATGGTGGCATGCGCCTGTAATCCCAGCTACTCAGGAGGTTGAGGCAGGAGAATCACTTGAACCTGGGAGGTGGAGGCTGCAGTGAGCCGATATTGTGCTACTGCACTCCAGCCTGGGCGACAGAGCGAGACACTGTCTCAAAAATAAATAAATAAATAAATAAAATAAAAATAAACTTAGTAGAACTCAAAAAACTATTGACAGGTGATGTAATCTTTTTCTCCTTCTAGTAAGTGCTCTCAAGCATCTGTCTCCTAGAGGAGACAAGGATAAGTACAACTCATTTCTTTTGAATTCTCCCTCTTTCCTTTTCCTTCCCCACAGATATGCATGTGTAACTAAAAAAGTATTCAGCTTGCTGTAGATTCTGGTCCTTATTCTCTATCTCATTACATTTTATTGAAAAAGGTATTTGAGTTTTGTCAATACCTGGAAACTGAGGGTCATCTGTCTAAATCTGAGGTAACAAATATTAGCTTTCCTCAAAGATCACATTGTTTATGGGCCTCAGCAGTGTTGAATTAGTTGAAAAAAATACATCACTTTTGTGAAATCTTTAATGAACACTTTGATCACATGTGGTTATTGCTATGGAAGGATATGTATTTGTCTTTTGGTTCATAGGTTTAATAAATAAAAATTGTTTAAAACTAAAGCCCTCCCATTAATTCAAGTTTTCCTGATCCATAGACTGCCCAGCCACTATAGTTCTTTGGAACACTTATGTTTTTTCTAAAGCAAAAATAGCTTTCTGATTACAGGAGTAACACATGATTTTTTTTCAAGACATAAATATTATGGCCTTCTATTTATGTTAATAAACATAGATCTATATCACACATTTATTAAGTATAGACTACCATAATTTATTCAACTATCCTGCTATATATAGACATGAACAATTTCCAGTGTCTTGCTACTATAAACAGTGCTGCAATAAACATTGTATTTGTGTGTGTATAAAACATTCACACATCACACATATCTCTGTACATTTATCTGATTATTTCCTGAAAATAAATTTCTATAAATGGAATTACTGAGTCAGAAGTGTGTATACATTTTAAGGAATCTTGATATGTATTGTCATATATTCCTGTCACTATTTTTTTGTGAAATTTACTTACTACACCCACAGTTGAAATAATCAGTATTTTTAAGTGTTGACAGTTAAACAGATGAAATTTGGCATCTTGTTGTTTTAATTGTTTTAATGTATGAGATTCTTACTTTTTTATTGGTCTTTAAGTAATTATAAGCTTTATTTTTAGAGTAGCCTTAGTCACAGTAAAATTAAACAGAAAGAACAGAGAATTCCCATATACTCCCTGTTACCACCTGCTTTAATTTTTTTTTTTACAAATGATGATTGCATATATTTCATATATATAAATGAATATATATATTCATATAAATACATGGATTGAATGATTACTATTTAATGTGTGCTAGTGAAAGGTAAGGGCTTTATAAACATGATCACATTTAAACCTCACATTCTACTATGTAACCATATATAATTCCTATTTTATAGATGAGTACACAGATTAAATAACTTGCTCAATAACCACAATGTGTGATAGACTAGAATTAGAACTTCAGTCCATGTGTGTGATGTGTGTATGTTTTATGTGACCTCAAAGTCCACACCTTTCACCTTCATACTATGAAATAAACCACTTCAGGATACAAGGAATTTTCTTCTAGAGATATTTGATAAGAAGGGAGATACATACTGATGTAGAGGGCAGTATGGTATAGAGGATAACAACACGAAAGTTTGAATATGAGGACATTCTTAATATTTCTTAGCTTCAGTTTCTTAATTTGTAAGTAAGGACAATCATGGTACCTGTCACACTGGGATGTTGTGAGAATTAATATGATAATCCATGTAACAAGAATTTAAGCGAAAGTCTGGAAGATAATAAGGGCACAGTGAGTGCTAACTATTATTGATGACAGTGTTGTAGAGATACACAAATTAGATAAAGGTAGACTAAATGATCTTTAGAACAGCATTTCTCAACCTTTTTTTCATTATTGCCTCTCAAAGGAGGAAAAATATACTTAAATTAATTTTAAATTAAGTGATTTTAATTTCTAACAAGATCAATTAAATGCTAAGGAATAAGACTTTTCATGTAGGGTTGGGCTTTGGAGGGACAGAAATCATTGTTATTAGCTAAGAGTTTTTTCATTCCTTAAAGACCAACTTTTGCTCCCTTGAAGGTGATGCTGCCCTTCATTGACAATATATATTTTGAAACAAAATGCCTCCTTTTGAAAATTAAACAGAACCCCACATATCAAACTAGTAAGAGAGTCATCCTGGATTTGGGAGAATTAGTGGAGGTATGTGAGATTTCCTCGTACTTTTAAGGTTCTTTCCAACATGAGATTCTATGATCCTATTTATCAGGCACCTTTGAGTAGACAAGTCAAGTCTCAGTTCCCTAAGCTAACCTCCTATCTAGTGGGTTCAAAATTTTCCAAGTTCTCATTGAACAATTAAGGAGTATCTGTAATAAGTCATGAAGAATGCCACACAAATAGTTTAGGGTTAAATAAATTTACAACAGTGTTTATCTGAGACATCCAATAATATTTACAACCATAGCTTGGCTACATGCTACTAAATGAACTTATATTTTTTACAATGAAACTTAGTTCTGCGAGTGGTAAGGTAAATGGGACCATGTGATGTCAGTTGAGGATGCTGCTCCACATTGAGCCATTGTGGCAGTTGTCTAATGTCTGCATAGGGCCATTTTCTCTTACTTTGGGCTGAGCGAACCTGTAGCGAGGCGCTTTCAAAAAATATTGGTGCTCTGATTAGTCTTACCATTAGGAAAAAAGAAGGGCTACCCCAAAAATGCCAGTCCTAAGAGATCAAAGATTATGGTTTTAGGTCCTAGTCTACTCCTAATCTGCTGTAAGAATGGGAATTTAATTTTTTTTGTAGTTCTCACTTTTCTTAACTTTGTCATGGAAAGAACACCTACCATGCATACTTCTAGGGTAGTTATTGAGCTCAAATGAAATATTTGAAAGTTCTTAGCAAAAGGTAACTGAATATTATTACGATTTTTGTTATAGCTGTAGTAAATTCCTGCCATTCTTTGGGGTTACATACAGCAGAATAGTCTTCTGAATCCCTTTAGTAGAGCATAGCACTGGTTAGAATGCTGGTGCTGAAGAGACCTTGCTAGGTCAGCACATTACCTACATTGACTCATTCTTCCACATGGGCCATGTGGTGCTGAGTTCAAATTTGTGCTAGTTGGCTATTAATATAATCCTTACAACAACACTATTTAAGTCCACCCATTCCAAGTCAGTACATGGCCAGGGACCTTTACTTTGACTGCAGTTGCCAAAGTTGATTGTATAAAACAGGAGTCAGCAAATTACAACCTGCCTCTCATCTTTGTAAATACGGTTCTTTTGGAACACAGCCAAGCCCATTTGTTTGCATATTGCCGATGGCTGCTTTCATACTATAATGGCAGGGTTTACTTGTGATAGGGTTCATATATCCCTCAAAGTGTATTACTGTTTGGCCCTTTACATAAAAAGTTTGCCAACTCATTATAAACTAAACAGCAAGAGATAATTTTTTGGAGCATGCAGTCTGAATATGAAAGGAAAGAGAAGGAAGATGTAAGAAGAGTTCCATTTGTAATATTGTGTTAATTTCTTCATAAGTAAGAGGTTATTGAAAATATTGAAATGACTTCATAGGTCCTAGCACTCTGTTGAGAGTTTTATTGTGAGAATGGATTAAGAGGTAATTTTGACATACAAAACACTACAGACATGGACCAACCTAGGTGTGCTATCACAGTGGTGGGTTTGGGTCCACATATAATAGCACTGAGCTATGTGTCTTGGGGAAGAGGTAGGACAGGTGACAGGCAGGGAATAAAGACAAACAACCGTGAAAATCAAGATAGACTTGAGATAATCACAGTGAATGCACATGAAAGACAGATTAAGGCAATTAGAAATATGTATTTGATATAGAAGACAGATGATTCAGCATTAAACTAATAGGAACAGAAGATGTACTCAAAGATATAATTCAATAAAAAGTCTCTGAAAAGAAAAAAGAATCTAGAAGTGTGACCCGAGAATATTATACTTGGTTGAGATTTTTGTCACATTTAGAGGCAACAGGCAAATATTCTCAATCATGTAAATCTTCAGAGAATAATAGCATCTGTGAGTCCTTCATGAAAAAACTGCTTAACAATGAATGTAAATAGAAGACTTATCAGAAATGGAGAATCTGAATGAAAAAACAAAGAATCATGGTGGTGAGCAATCCACTTATGAGTAACTAATGCTAAACAACCATAGATATTATGATTAGAAAAGAAATTGAGTATTTTTTTTTAAAGACAGGGACTTGCTGTGTTGCCGGAGGTGGAGTGCAGTTGCTATTCACAGGCATGATCATAGTGCATGTCTGCCTTGAACTCCTGGCCTCAGGCAATCCTCCTTGCTCTGCCTCCAGAGCAGCTGGGACTAAGGCACAGGACACTGTGCCTGGCAAAAATTGGGTGTTATCTTGGTTAATGTAAAAATACAACTATATGATAAAAAGTGGAATTTGGAGGAAAGAGAAATGGAGAAAATATCAGAGTTATCACTTTCAAAACAAAGAGTCCAGAATACTGTTTAAAAGTCATTAAGTAGTTAAAAAATATATATTCTTCCTAATCTCCTAACTTTAGAGGGATCTTATAGAAAATAAAATATGGTCAGGAAATAGGTATTTGAAGGTTAATAATTCCTATAAAATTTCACTTTTCTTTTTTAAGTAAAATTAAATTTAATACTCTATATATTTTTTGAGACAGGGTCTCTGTTGCCCACTCTGGAGTGCAGTGGCCTGTTCATGACTCACTGCAGCCTCAACCTCTCAGGCTCAATCAATCGTCCCACCTTAGCCTCCCGAGTAGCTGGGACTATAGGCTCACCCCACCACACTTGGCTAATTTTTAAATTTTTTGTAGAGATAGGGTTTCACCATGTTGCCCAGGCTGGTCTCAAACTCCTGGCTCAAGCATTCTGCCTAACTCTGCCTCCCAAAGTGCTGGGATTACAGGTGTGATCCATTGCGCCCAGCCATAATACTCTTTATTAACAATAGGATGTATAACATAAACCTATTAACATAGAAGAATCCCTTCGTATCCTTCCATCTGCAAGATATGGAGGGTGATGCATATCTAATATGAACCATGTTAATTTCTGGGTATTGCAAAGTGGAAGTGATATATATTTCCATCTTTGTGCTTCTTGTATTGTTTGAATTATTTTTTATGAACATAGATACATTTTACAAAAACAAGAATAATTATTTTGTCCATATTAAAAAAAAAATCTAAATAAGTGGAAGTATATATATCCAGATGTGAACAGTGGTAATTAAGTTGTTCTTTGTATTTTCTTATTTTCAAAATTTTTAAGTTTTTAAATTACAAATGAATAATAGTACTAAAATTGTACTTGAACTATAATCTTAAGGACTTTCATGTTATAGGGAAACTGAAGCAGAAAGTATGCCTAAGAGTAACCTAGTTTGTAAATAAAACATTTTATCATACTTGTTAAGAAAACTGATTTTTAGCAGGGTGTGGTAGTTCCAGCTACTTAGGGGGCTGAAGTAGGAGGATCACTTGACCCTAGGAGTTTGAGGCTGCAGTGAGCTATGATTGCACCACTGCACTCCAGCCTGGGTGACAGAGTGAGACCCCATCTCTTAAGAAAAGAAAATTGATTTAATTTATAGAAGCAAAAATTTTCATGTTCATGTAAAGTAAATTAATTTCTGAGAGAGCCAGCTCATTTTTCAAATCTATGGGAACACCTTAGAGATTTCATACATCGGGCTCACTCAGACCACAGGGGACAAGCAGAGCTAAGAAGACCAGTATTATTAACATAATTTGTTCTCCTGGCAGTACTGGGTACTATTCATAGTCTTGGTGACTACAGTATTAATAAACACCACTGATGACCCAAATAATAATAACAAATTTTCTAGTCACTCTGAGCAGAATATTGTTTTACTTTCTATTTCCAGATAATCTGCCTCTTTCCCTCCCTCTCTCTTCCCCTCCCTTCACCCACTTCCTTTCTACACACACACACACACACACACCCACACACCCCTGACCACAAAAAAAAAAAAAGGGGGAATTTTACCAGGATATGCATGTAACAATACCTCATTAAAGAGGAAAAAATTGGGTTGCAAAAAATACTTAGATGGAAAAAATAAGTTCTGTTATTCAATAGTACGGTAAGGAAATTATAGTCAACAGTAACTTGTATATTTCAAAATCATTAATAGCTAGAAGAGAAGTGAAACATTCCCAACACAAAGAAAAGATAAATGAGGTGATGGATATCCCAATTACCCTAATTTGATCCTTACACATTGTACACAGGTGTCAAAATATCACATGTACCTCCAAAATAGATGCAACTATGATATATCAATTTTTAAAAAGTGGGAAAAAAGGAAAAGCTCAAAACCTCCCTCCTCAACCCCAAATTTTTAGGTGAAGCTTCCATGCCCTGAGATACCGTGAATCTTGGAGCTTGGATGCCTCACCCCTCCCGCTCTGAGAAGCACAGCTTTAACCTTTGTCAGCCTTGTCCTCACTGCTCCTCTCTCTTTTCACCTCTTCACTTGCACTGTTTGCAAAAACCAAATAAAGAAAACAACAACAACAACAAACAAATGAAAGAATCAGGCTAGTGCTTGGAGCAGGTCATGTGCTACCAACATAAAATTAAGTAGGGAGAGTTTTCTACCCTAAATGGTGACACATGTGCATAGTTTAGATGGCACTAGACTTAACTGGCTTTATTTTCATGTTCCCTATGTTATTCTTGCTTTCCTCATAATCTTCTACAAATTTTTCTTTAGATTTTGCAAACATCATTAACTCAATAAATACTTGTTTACTATATGCCTTGCACTATGCCAAGAGTGAAGAATAGAGCTCAAAAGTCTACTTTTTTGTAGCTATTGAGGCTGTAACCCCATGCTTGGTGTAATTTAGGATTAGTGGCCAGTGATCAGTATCAGAATATTCCAATTTATACATGTATTATCTCAGTAGCTATTTTGGCCACAATAATACACTGTTTAGTCCTGATTTCTTGTTTGATCCACTCTGTAAATGTTTCTGAATATTCTCATCTAGTCCCTCCCCATCTTAATCAATTTTATGCATTTTATTTCCAGTGACTCACAGTTACTTTTAAAGAACTTTAATCTTTTCTGACTACATGTGCTAGGTGATTAAGGTCACTATGAATTCTGACCTGGTCCTTCTCCTTTCTTCCATCTTATCTTGTCATGAAAACACTCTACTAAGATCTGCGGCTGGAAGACGGACATGCATTTAGTTAATTTCCCAAGTTCCTGTTCTTATAGTTAAAATTATTCAGACACTGCATCCAGATAACTGACATTTATCATTAGAACATATTTCATTCTTAAATTAGAGCCGTGACTTAGGGCTGCCTGCATTGACTCTGTGTAGTCATCCTGATAGTTTTGCTCAGTAAAACATGGCTTTTCTGTTAAGTTTGAATGATCATCACAGTGAAAGACCTGCAGCTGGAATGGAAGAAAAGCTGCAGAAAATTATTGAAATAAAAGATGGGATTTGGACCACTGGGGGTTGAGCAAAAGAAGTGTGAAACAACAGGTGCCATGGGATGTTATCTACGTTTTTAAATTAACATCTGTTTTTAGCTGAAAGCAATTTGCAGAGAATGCACCACGTGCCTTTATTCAGAGCTAAACACCGACTACTGAGACGCCGCTAAGTAGTAAGGGGTTAGTAAAATATAAAGATTTTCCTTGGGAGGAAAGAATAATGGAGATTATTCACTGGATATAGATGTCTAAGAGAAATTTCTGTTAAACCTATGTTTGGCATAAGGTATGGTAGCAGTTTAAGAATTTTTTCATGTTGGGAAAATTGAAAGAATCTAGAGAATTGAAAAAAAAATAAAAACCAACAAGGGGTTGTGGAAGGGAGTCAAAGTAGTCTTCTTGATTAGCTTTTGTCAGATAGCGAAATATGTACTAGTTGAGACTAACTGTGCAATATTGGTGCTTAAGTGTCTCTGCATAACCACTGCATAACTGCAGTTATAACAAGACACAGACTTCCATTATTCCGCCTAAAATCGAATTCAAAGCTAAGGTTTGGTTTGGTTTGTACTGTTTGGAGGAAAAATGATTCTTAGAAATGTTTTAATAGATACTTCTTTTTCACATATATATAAAGCTGCTAGTCTGACACTCCTAAGAAATGTTATTTTATAAAGTACAATTTTTTTTTTTTAGATGGAGTCTTGCCTTGTCGCCCAGGCTGGAGTGCAGTGATGTGATCGCGGTTCACTGCCACCTCCATCTCCTGGGTTCAAGCGATTCTTCTCCTCAGCCTCCCGAGTAGCTGGGACCACTGGCATGTGCCACCACACCCAGCTAATTTTTGTTGTTTTTAGTAGAGATGGGATTTCACCATGTTGGCCAGGCTGGTCTTGAATTCCTTACCTTGTGATCCACCCACCTCAGCCTCCCAAAGTGCTGGGATTACAGGCATAAGCCACCGTGCCCGGCCATAAAGTACAATTTTTAAAAATCATGGAATTCACTTCTCAGGGGGTATTTTGGTTGTGGCCAGTTTGGGGCTATTACAAATAAAACTGCCATGAACATTCATGTACAGGTTTTTGTATGGATGTGATTTCATTTCTCTGGAATCAATGCCTAAGAGGGTGATTGCTAAGTCTGGTGCTAGGCCATGTATGGTTAGTTCTATAGGAAACTGCCATACTGTTTTCCAGAATGTCTGTGTCATTTTGCATTCCCACCAACAATGTGTGAGAGATCTGGTTTCTCCTAGCATTGCCATTTTTTAGTTTAGCTATTATAATAGATATGTAATGATACCTCATTGGGGTTTTCATTTGCATTTTCCTGATGGCTAATGATATTGAACATCTTTTCATGTACTTATGTTCTATCTTCATGCTATCTAGTGAAATATCTTTTCATGTCCGTTGCCTATTTTCTAATTGAATTGTTTGAACATATGCTTCTAAAAAAGTTTATGGATTTTTCCTTGGAAATGCAAGGTTGCACGTCTTAAGCATGAGAGAAATATTGCAAGACAATTTGATGATATTATAGATGTTTAAATGTAGATGTAGGAACTAGAATGTTGTGATTGGATTATGGTAAGACTCAAATATTGGCAAAGTAGTATTGAGATACGAACATACAAGGGAGGGAGAAGGAAAAAGAAGGGGAGGGAATGAGGGAAAGTGGAAAGAGGAAGGAAGGGAGGGAAGGAAAGAGAGAGTGCAAGGACAGGGAGAAGAGATAGGTATACATAGAAATAAGAAAGCGGATAAGTAAGGGAGAGAGTGGATCCAGGGAAGAAAATGAAATATGTCAAGTCTAAGTATAACCTAGGAACAAGGGCTTTTGTCAGGGACTAGAAAGTATTTATGGGACTAATGGGCAGTGAGACTGGGTAGTCTGTATAGAAATTTTGGGGATTTAAAAAATGAGTTATAATCTGTGATAGTGGAAAAGAATTTGACTTCCTTTAAATTGCATCTATGCTGACCGTTAGTGGTAGAGTTAAGAGAGCACTGGAGGCCATCCTGGTGGCTCACACCTGTAATCCCAGAACTTTGGAAGCCAAGGTGGGAAGATTGCTTGAGGCAACTAGTTCAAGACCAGCTGATGCAACAAAGTGAGACCCCATCTCTACAAAAAATAAAATAATTAGCCAGGTGTGATGGTGCACACCTGTAGTCCCAGCTGCTCATGAGGCTGAGGTGGGAGGGTTGCTTGAGTATGAGGCTGCAGTGAGCTGTGACTGCACCTGCACTGCAACTTGGGTAACAGAGCAAGACCCTGTCTCTACCAAAGAGTAAGAGATCTTTGACAAGCTACTTATCTATATACTGGGAAATCAAATCATCTGAATCTCCTGTATTTCTGGAGTGTTGTATCCAATAAGACAATTACTAGAAAACATTTTTAAATCTGTAAGGTGTTCTGTAAATAAAAGCTGTGAGTGCTAGTTAAAAAAAAACAGGAATATAGTAACAGGACTGAAATATTATAAGAATGCAAATACAACCATGATTTTTTTTTCTTTTTTAAAAAACTTTTAGGTTCAGGGATACATGTGAAGGTTTGTTACATACATAAACATGTGTCATGATGGTTGTTGTACAGATTATTTCATTACCCAGGTATTAAGCCTAGTACTGAATAATTAGCTTTTCTACTCCTCTCCTTCCTCCCACCTCCACCCTCAAGTAGACCCCAGTTCATATGTTTGTATCATTTAGCTCCCACTTATAAGTGAGAACATGCAGTATTTGATTTTCTGTTACTATGTTAGTTTGCTAAGGATAATAGCCTCCAGCTCCATCCATGTCACTGCAAAAGACATGACCTCGTTCTTTTTTATGGCTGCATAGTATTCCATGGTGTATATGTACCACATTTTCTTTATCCAGTCTGTAACTGATTGGCATTTAGGTTGATTCTATGTCTTTGCTGCTATGAATAGTGCTGCAATGAACATTTGCATGCATGTGTCTTTATGGTAGAATGATTTATATTCCTCTGAGTATATACCCAGTAGTGAGATTGCTGGGTCAAATGGTAGTTCTGCTTTTAGCTCTTGGAGGAATCGCCAAACTGCTTTCCACAGTGGTTGACTAAATTAACACTCCCGCCCCCAGTGTATAAGCATTCTCTTTTCTCCGCAACCTTGCCAGCATCTGTTGTTTCTTGACTTTTTAATAATAGCCATTCTGACTGTGAGATGGTATCTCATTGTGCTTTTGATTTCCATTTCTCTAATCAGTGATACTGAGCTTTTTTTCATATGCTTCTTGGCTGCATGTATGTCTTCTTTTGAGGAGTGTCTGTTCATGTCCTTTGCCCACTTTTTAATGGAGTTGTTTTTCTCTTGTAAATTTAAGTTCCTTATAGATGCTGGATGTTAGACCTTTGTCAGATGCATAGTTTGCAAATATTTTCTCCTATTGTGTAGGTTGTCTGTTTACTCTGTTGGTTTCTTTAGCTGTACAGAGGCTCTTAAGTTTAATTAGATCCTACTTGTCAATTTTTGCTTTTGTTGCAGTTGCTTTTGGTGTCTTTGTCATGAAATCTTTGCCTGTTCTTATGTCTAGAATGGTATTGCCTAGGTTGTCTTCCATGGTTTTTATAGTTTTAGGTTTTACATTTAAGTCTTTAATCCATCTTGAGTTGATTTTTGTATGATGTAAAGAAGACCTGCAGCTTCAATCTTCTGCATATGGCTAGCCAGTTATCCCAGCACCATTTATTGAATAGATACTCTCTTCCCCATTGCTTATATTTGTCCTTTGTTGAAGGTTAGATGGTTGTGGATGTGTGGCCTTATTTCTGGTCTCTCTCTTCTGTTTCACTGGCCTATGTGTCTGTTTTTATACCAGTAGCATGCTGTTTTAGTTACTATAGCCCTGTAGTATACTTTGAAGTAGGATAACATGATGTCTCCAGCTTTGTTCTTTTTGCTTAGGGTTGCCTTTCAGTGTGGACATGTAGTGCTATGAAATTCCTTCCTAACACTGCCTTAGCTATGTCCGAGAGATTCTGGTATGCTGTATCTTTGTTCTTATTATTTTCAAAGAACTTCTGGATTTCTGCCTTAATTTCATTGTTTATCCAAAAGTCATTCAGGAGCATATTTTTTAATTTCCATGTAATTGCATGGTTTTGAGCGATATTCATAATTTTGACTTCTATTTTTATTGTGCTGTGGTCCAAGAGTGTGTTTGGTATGCTTTCAGTTTTTTTACATTTTTTTGAGGATTATGTCCAATTATGTGGTTGATTTTAGAATATGTGCCACATGGCAATGAAAAGAATGTATATTCTGTTGTTTTGGGGTGGAGAGTTCTTTAAAGGTCTATCACATCCATTTGGTTCAATGCTGAGTTCAGGTCCTGAATATCTTTGTTAATTTTCTGCCTTGATGATCTGTCTAATACTGTTAGTGGAGTGTTGAAGTGTCCCACTATTATTGTGTGGGAGTCTATTTCTCTTTGTAGGTATTCTAAGAGCTTGCTATATGAATCTGAAGGCTCCTGTGTTGGGGTCATATATATTGAGGATAGTTAGGTCTTCTTGTGGAATTGAATCCTTTACCATTATGTAATGTCCTTCTTTGTCTTTTTTGATCATTGTTGGTTTGAAATCTGTTTTGTCTGAAATTAGGATTGCAACCCCTGCTTCTTTCTGTTTTCTATTTGTTTGGTAGATTTTCCTCTATCCCTTTATTTTGAGCCTATGAGTGTTATTACCTGTGAGTTGGGTCTCTTGAAGACAGCATACCATACCAGTTGGGTCTTGCTTTTTTATCCAGCTTGCCACATTGTACCTTTTAAAAAGTGGGGTATTTGGCTTGGTTACATTCAAAGTTAGTATTGATATATGTGGGGTTTTTTTGTTTGTTTGTTTTTTGAGACAGAGTCTTGCTCTGTCACCCAGGCTGGAGTGCAGTGGCACAGTCTCAGCTCACTGCTACCTCCACGTCCTGGGTTCAAGCAATTCTCCTGCCTCAGCCTCCCAAGTAGCTGGGATTATAGGTTTCCGCCACCATGCCCAGCTAATTTTTATATTTCAGTAGAGATGGGGGTTGGGAGGTCTCACCATGTTGGCCAGGCTGGCCTTGAATTCCTGACCTCAAGTGATCCACCTGCCTCAGCCTCCCAAAGTGCTAGGATTACAGGCATGAGCCACCGTGCCTGGCTGATATGTGGGTTTGATCCTGTCATTGTGCTGTTAGCTGGTTATTATGTTAGCTTGTTTGTGTGGTTGCTTGATAGTGACACTGGCCTGTGTGTTTAAGTGTGTTTTTGTATTAGCTGGTAGCAGCCTTTTCTTTCTATATTTAATGCTCCTTTCAAGATCTCTTGTAAGGCAGGCCTGGTGGTAATGAACTACCTCAACATTTGCCTATCTGAAAAGGATCTTATTTCTCATTCACTTTTGAAGCTTAGCTTGGCTCAAACAAGAATTTCAATTCTTGTTTGAAGATTTTTTTCTTTAAGAATGTTGAATATAGGTGCCCAATCTCTTCTGGCCTGTAAGGTTTCAGCTGAGAGGTTCACTCTTAGCCTGATGGGGTTTGCTTTGAAGATGACCTGCCCTTTCTCTTTAGCTGTCTTTAACATTTTTTCCTTCATTTTGACCTTGGAAAATCTGATGATTATGTGTCTTGTGGATGTTCTTCTTGTGTGGAATGTTGGAGGAGTTCTCTGTATTTCCTGAGTTTGACTGTTGGCCCCTCTAGCAAGGATGGGGAAGTTTTCATGCACCACATCCTGAAATATGTTTTCCACATGTTTGCTTTCTCCCCCTCCCTTTCAGGGATGTCAATGATTCATATATTTGGCCTCTTTACATAATCCCATACTTCTCCAAGTTTTTGTTCATTCCATTTTATTCTTTTTATTTTTGTCTGACTGTCATTTCAGATAATCGATCTTCAAGTTCTGAGATTCTTTCCTAAGCTTGTTTTATTCTGCTGTTAATATTTGTGATTGCATTGTGAAATTCTTGTATTGTGTTATTCAGCTCTGTCAGACCTGTTAGGTTTTATATACATATATACACACACACACACACACACACACACATGTACATACATACATATATAATACATACACACATATACATACACACACACACATATATATACACACACATATATGTGTGTGTGTGTGGGTGTATGTGTATATGTATTTTTAATGTTGAAGCTTTGGGGTGTGATCCACCTGGTGGCACTTAGACTTATTGGTCAGTTGGTAGACTCTTGCTTAATGATTGTGACTCCCCTATGTTTGCTCACAGTTGCAGCCATTTTCCCTATCAGTGCTCTGAATGTGTGGGTTCCTTTCCCCCTTGAGTGCTGGCTGTAGATCATGACTTGGCACTCCTGGGGTGCCTACTTAAGCTCTGGAGAGATCTCAGTGTTTATGTTCCTTCCCCAGCTTGGAGGCAGCAGAGGAAGGGACCTCATAGTGGTTATGGCCAAGTGTTGTTTGCTTGTCTCCTGGAGGCTCTTCTCCAGAGAGATGCAGGTCAGCAATCACTCAGTGCAATCAGCCCAGGATGGAAGGTCTGTGCTGTGGGCCCAAGCCAGGGGTTCCTTGTCTGGTGACAAGCACTTGGGGATGTGTGGGATTGGTGGGAGACGGACTGGCCTCTCTTTGGGTCTACTGCAGCTTGTAAGAGGTGTGGATAAGGCATTTAGGGTCTTTGCCCCTTTGTTAGTCTGAGGGTGGCAAGGGCGGTTCCACTGTAGAGGCAGTGGCAGAGAGGCTTTCAGTTGCCCCTGAAGGCTCTGTTCAGGGAGTTGCTGACTTGCTACTGGCTCAGTAGCTCTGGCAGGGGATGACTGGAGGCTCAGACCTGGAGGACCTGCCCAGTGAGGAGATATGGGAATGGGCAACCACATATAACAGTTTGGCCACTTTTCTATAGGGCTGCTGCAGTATTCTGGGGGCCTGCTCCCGTCCCTTGTCACTTCGGATTTTCCAGTACCTGGAGGTATCACCAGGGAAGGCTGCAAAACAACAAAGATGGCAGCCTGCCTTTCCCTCTGGGAGCTTCATCCCAGGGACATACGGGGCTGTTGCCAGCCCAAAGACACCTGTAGGAGGTGGATGGAGACCCTAGTTGGGAGGTCCTGCCAAGTGAGGAGGAACAGGATTGGGAAACTGCTTAAAAAAGCACCCTGGCCACGTTTTGGTAGAGCAGCTGTGCTGTGCTGGGGATCCTTTCCACCCCTGGTCAGCTTGGACTCTCCAAAGCCTGACTGGAGCAGCTAAGGCACCCAAATAGCAAAGAGTGTGGCCTGCCCCTCCCACCAGGAGCGCCTTCTCAGGGAGGTGCAATGCTACTACCAGGGGCTGGCTGGAATTCCAAACCAGTGGGTCTTATCTTTTGAGGTGCTGTGGAAGTGGGACTTGCAGGCTGTTTTTGCTCAGTCCCTTGGATTCAGCCTCTTTCCTAGGGGTATGTTCCGATGTCTAACCTCCCACTTTGCTGGAGCCGCAGCTACTTTTGCCAGAAAGCCCAAGTATCTAAGGCTCCATGGTCTCTACGTGTGCCTTAGGGACTGTTCTACAGAGACTCCAGGTAGCTCTGTCTGTCAGACTGAAGGCCCCGGTGGAGTGGGTTCACATAGAGATCTCTTGACCTGAGGGTTGCAAAGATCTGTAGGAGAATCGTGGTTCCCTGGGGTCACACATTCATTCACTGCTTCCCTGGCTCTGTGTTTGCTTCCGGGTGGGCCATCGTCCTGTTGTGCTTTTCTTTGTTCTCTGTGGGTCAGGTTGTTTCCTTGATTAGTCCCAATGTGAGTATACAACCATGATTTTTTTTAAAAAAGGACTTTACTAATTTTTATTAGAAAGGGCCACTACCTTACTAGTTTTTTTATTAGCATAACCATTATTACACACTAATAGGACATAGCAGGAGTCAGTAAATTCATGTCATATTCACATTATTTGTGAAGTATGAATACCAGCATCCAAGGCACAGAGCTTGCACCCTCAAGTAGAGAATGTGTCATTCCTTTATGTATGTTCCTAGCCTTAATGGAGGCCAGGGAAGGTGTCTGGCACCAAGATCATATGCTCAACAGCTGCCTTTCCACTGTAGGAGATACTGGCTCCACGTTCTTCTCCTCTTTGCTTTTGAACCCAGATTGAATTAAGAATATTGAACTGTATTCAGGCTTCTGGCTGTTGTCTTGTCAAGTACAACTTACTGTGATTCCCTGAATGCATTCATCCCATGATTCAGTTAAATATCCATTTAGTTTACATTTTATCATACTACTAAGTTATAAAGTATCGGCACTCAACATTGAAAATGGTTTCACATTGATTTCTGAAGCATATTTATTGCCATACATTAATTTATCACTGTAATCTCATGAATTTGTTGGGAGCAGAAATTATATCATTCTTGCCTTTTAGATAAGAATATGAAGTATAGGAAAGTACTGAAACTTAACACTTTTTGAAAACATTTTCAACTTTTAAAAAAACAAAAATAGACAAGTGCATCCTGATTAAATGAAAGAGCTTCTGCACAGCAAAAGAAACTATCAACAGAGTAAACAGACAATCTACAGAATGGGAGATGATAGTCACAGATTATGCATCCAACAGAGGTCTACTACCCAGAATCTATAAGGAAATTAAACAAATCAACAAGAAAAAACAACCCCATTAAAAAGTGGGCAAAGAACATGAACAGACACTTCTCAAAAGAATGAAGACATACAAGCAGCCAACAAACATGAAAAAATGCTCAACATCACTAATCATTAGAGAAATGCAAATCAGAACTATAGTAAGATACTATCTCACACCAATCAGAATGGCTGGTATTAAAAAGTCAGAAAACAACAGATGCTGGTGAGGTTGCAGAGAAAAGGTTATGCTTGAATAGAGTGAAATTTTGGATGGGTTTTAAATTAACTAAAATAAAATTAAAAGAAAATAAATTTTTAGTACTTTATGACTTAGAATAATAAAATAGTACTTCTATACATTTAAACTAAGATCTGAATTATTTTATTTTTGAAATTTATGCCCTATATATACAAAAACAATGAGTTAAAATTTCTAGTAAAGAAACAGGTACTTCCAACAACCTCATATTTCTAGAAAAAAAACCCAGGAACTTTGACTAAATCATTACTTCTATTCATACTTCACAGACAAAATTTAACATGAACAACCAATCCATGTACATTTTTTACAGATTTATTAATCACAAATTTTCATCCCTATACTAAACACACAGGCACACAGACCTCTCCTACTTCAACAGGAGAACTCGGTTGTAGTTTCCATAAGTGGCCATGAGAAACATTTCTGAAAACTTCTATGGACATCTCACTATCTCAACATGTTTTCAGGTCCACAATTTATACTGCTATTTTATCAGCTCAGCTTTTCTGAATATCCCTGATGTCTGAAGAGCCAGAATATGTTCACACTTGTTAACAGTTTTCTCCAGAGGCATATCCTTGGTTGAACAGTAGTGTTGAAACTCTCCTTTGTCGGGCCTTATCTTTTTACTCATATTCTTATTTTTTAAATATACTTGCTGCCATTAATTTGGAGTTTTCTATTTTAATTTATTTTAGACTGATTTACTGTCATGGAATTATTCTTCAACTTAGTATTATTTTTCATGTAATTATAATGTCCGTAGTCATTTTGCAACATTATATCATCAATACCCATATAAGCACAATTAAATATACATGGTATCTCCTACCATTATTATATGGTAATAGAGTCAGTCTATTACCAGTTTCCTCATCATTGCTGTCAGAAAAAAGTCTTAGAAATAATGTCTTTAGAAATATAACACCAACAATAAGATTAATTGGTACATGTCATCTCAATAATCAACAGCAATTATAATTAAGAATAGGCCCTCTACTAGGTATTGAGGAGGATGCACTAGTTATGAATGCTTCCCTAATTCTTCATTGACAGCTCTGCTATAGCATTTACAGTCTGAAGTTTAAGTCAGTTGTGGAGATAGCATGCAGTAATTTTTGAAAAGTCCAAGGCTTGGAGTCAAACACAACTAAGTTTGAATCCCAGCTTCCTAATTTATTGGATGGGTAACTTTGGGTGAGTTACTTAAGCTATTACTATTATTTCCATCTTTATAGATGAAGAACTTACCAAACTTTAATTAAATGCCAAGATTATAAATAATAAATAATAAAGTGACTAGCATGTATTAAGTACTTTGTAAGTGATAGCTATTATCATTGTGTTTGTGGCTATCTCGCCTACTAGACTGAGTTTCTTAAGGTGAGAAAGACTAATGTCATTAGTTTTTCTAAACTTTTTAGTCCTACCACAGGACATCAAGCATTAGGGGATTTTGAAAATACCCCATAAAAGTAAATGTAGTTATAGCTGACATCTAGCTGATGATAACTTTTGAATGATACTAATTTTAAAACTTGCAAGGTCCAAAATGACAGAAGTTTAGGTCCCTAACATATAAGTCAAAGAGGGAGCTGGCATTAGGGAGGGCCACAATCAAAAGTCAGGGCCATAGCTGGGACTCAATAAAGCTCAGATGAATATCCAGTCGGGGGCGGGGGTGGGGGGCAATTTCCCCTCTCAGAAGTTATTTCTTCAACACCCAATGACCCCCACCCCAAAAACAGCCCAACATGGGAGCTACCTGATCATTCTTTTTCCATGACTACAACATGGCATTTCTAATCTTGAATTCTGAAAACCAAAGAACCAGATCTAAAGAAGGATCTATAAGCCTGGGGCAAATACTTAATTCTTTTCCAATGACAGTAGAGCAACACTATGGTAAAGAGTGTGAGTTTTGGAGCAAGACTGCCAGGCTCCATGTCCTACTATGCAATTGAGTAGCTATGGGAGCTTGGACAAGTTAAGGGTTGCCAGATTTAGCAAAAATACAGAATGCCCAGTTAAGTCTGAATTTCAGATAATAAATAATTGTTTCATATAAGTATGTCCCAAATATTGTATCAGATATACTTATAATCAAAAATTATTACTCATCTGAAGTTCAAATATAACTAGGTGTCTTGTGTTTCACCTGGCAACTCTTATTTAACATCTCTGTACTTGAGTTTTCTCATTAGTTGAATGGGGATAATAGTACTACGAACTTAACAGGGCTGTTGTCAAGATTAAATGAATTAATATATGTAAGGTACTTAAAATAGTAACTAGTACACAGAAGATCCTAATAAATATTACCTGTTGTTGTTACTGTGGCTATTGTTATTAGGGTTGTAATATTTAATGAAAATATTATTTGAGAGTTCCTGCTTTCAGCTATGATAATTATTTGGAAACAGACTGACCCTCTTGCCATAGACAATTATTAAACTGGACAACATGCACTGAAAATTTGTCTTTAGATATTAAAAGATTGACAGTATAGGACTCTGATCCCTGAGAATTAAAAACAAATGAGGTCAACCTTATGATCCTCTGGTTTTATGATGAGAGGCACTTTCTAGACCAGAGAGCAAAGAGAGGGAATGCAAGTGGAACATGGCAGTTTTTTGAGTTAGTTGGAGTTCAGGGAAGCTGAGGCAGCTTGAATTTGCAGGTTTGTGTACTGGAGAGGCAGGTGCTTTGTGGAGAAAGAGCTCCATAAATCTACATAAGAGTCACCTTCAGTCTTTGGCTGAACTCTAAGCTATGCATTCATAGAGTGAGATGACTTGAGGCTAGGCAAAGAACAATAACAGGACAGTTCCATGTCTCCCAGAAAGGGAGCTGCCCTAGAATCCCTGCTGGGGATTGGCTGGGAGCAGCCTGTGGGAATTATATGTTCAGTGCAGATGCACTAATGGATTTCAGACCATAGCAGCCAGGGCTGCTGGTCTATTTTGTTGAATGAAGTCAGAAATCTGAGGGGTGCATTCTCAAGATCTCCACTATCCACCTATTGGCTGAATAGGTCTACTTTTCCACATAGGCTCAGCTATTCCATAGTAACTGAGGGGAGGTGAAATGGGAGGTTCATAATATAAACTGAACCCACTGTCACTGCATCTCATCTCGGCTTCAAATGATTCTTACTCTCCCTGCTATGCTTTCCATTTTTTCTTGTGCCATAACAATTGGGGTATTTCCACTTCATTGAGTATTGGACATTACTTTTTCCAGGCACCTGAGAGCCATTCCAGCAGCAATTAACTCCATCTCTTGGGCTCCTCAGTAAGGTGTTAAATCCTGTGTCCTGAAAAAGTACCTCCACATCAATGGACTCTTACCCAGTTTTCCATTCCAGCTCCCATGTTCAAGCATCCTCTTAATCCAATCCGAGGGGTGCTCCCCTATTTTTGCTGGCACATAGTGTCGAATTCTTGCAACTCTTTAGTTGTATAGTCTCCTACCTTATCAGGTTCATCATGTCCCCAGCTGGATTGTGCTGAGATTTGACTGTAGTTATCAGCCTGGCAGCCAGGATAAAGGTAGAGGCATTTCCTGAGAGAGGGGAGTAGGTACTACATTGTGGGGAAAGGTCTCTGAGCTTCTTCTAGTACAGTGGAGTGCTGGCTCAGATTCAAGAGTTCTGCAGTATCAGAATACTCAAGGGCATCTATTCAGAGGTACCCATTTCATATTTCAGGATTCCAAGTGTTACTAAGCAGTGCCCTGACTTTAGTAAAGCAGACCTGCCTTGATGTTGCATCTTAACATCTCTAGAGTTCTGATCAACAATTAGATCTTCTACTTGTCTACTATGTCTGCCCTTCAAATTAAGAAGATAAGAACCTCTGTGAGCTACCAGATTCTCTGTCACATTTAGTCATTACCTGTAAATAGCACTCAGTCTTTCACTAGCCTTCCTGAAAGCATATACAGCTTAGTAGCAATCAGCAAATTCCACTGACTTAGTGAGCCTTGCCCATCTGTGTCCTGCCAACTGCATGTACTGCAGAGCGGTTCTACAGAAAGGGCACTGGGAGTCTTCAAGCCAAAGTTGCCCAACTAAAGTGCCTTATGTCACCTAGAAACAGACTGCCTTAGTATTGCTCTTTCTGAATAATCACCCATTGCCTAGGAGCAGCTTATGGAAAGTGTAGTCCTAACATGAAAATACAGTGATAAACTTCAGAATGCAGCAACTGGGGCTGTAGTAAATTTTCTGTGTAATAGGAAATTGGAGACATATATGGTAGTAGATGCCACACTGTGGTTTATAAATAGAAGCAGGAGTGATATCATTAAACACTGCTGAGTAAGAAGCTCCAAGAATTAATGCCTCCACTGAAGCAACTGTTAAGTAGGCAAAAACTGACAGAATCAATTTTTTGAAAATTAGATTATAAAGAATCTAATGAAACAGAGCAATCAGGTGAGTGCTTAATGAAGATAGAAGCTGCTAAATTTTGGTTAGAAAGCATGGTGGCATTTTGGTTACCTGTGTATCACCCCCAGTTCCCAGTGTGATAGTGGCCATAAGGACATTTCTGGTGTGGTTAGTTGGTGCCAGAGGGCCATTACAAACCTTGTTCTCAGAAACTGTGGTTGCGTATTTTGACCAGTCTGGTAGTTTCCAGAAGAACTGATACAGAGGTTCGGTTTTTTCACATCCCTCAGGCTGGAATAGCATTTCTGGCAGTGTGTGTCTAAAGCATGTAAAGACATGTAATACCTATATGTCTGAGAAAATACCTAGCTGTCTCAATCAAGGGATGGCAAATGGGGAAAGCAGCAGACAGACCAAAGAAACCTGGGAAAGAAAAGGATGAGGAGAAAGATATTTGGGTGAATAGGAGCCATGAATAGCTACTTGCATATGTTAGTGAATTGTGTACAACACCATGCCCAGAGCTGGACACAGGCTCAGAAATAATGAGATGCACCCTGGGTTTACACCTCTGGAGGACTTTCAGAGTCTGCACAAGTAAGAAAGAAATGGTAAGGTAGAATGTCAGGCAGCCTGGCTAAACAGTGAAGGAGTGCCCTAGTTCTCGGAAAATTTTTGTCTTTGTTCATTTGTTATTGTGCTTCAGGATTTAAAGGCATCTCTGTTAGGTCACCAGCTAATGACAGAGATAATGAAATGGAGACTTCACCGACCACAAATGACAAGGAATACAGGCTTTGCAAGATTAGTTTGGGAATGTCACTAATAAAATGGGTGACTGCAGCCCTCAGCAGTAACAATAGCAAACCATGGAGAGGGAAATAATCTGATTTCCAGAGTTATAACATTAAAATATTTAAAATGTCAACAAAAGTTTAAAAGCAGGAAGGTATGGCCCATTCACATAAAAAAGAAAAAAAAATAGAAAGTATCCCTGGGGAAGCCCAGACATTGAAATTACTAGACAAACACTTAAAATCAACTGTCTTCCTTTAAACTCAGAAAGCTAAAGGAAACCATGGACAGTAAACTAAGGGAAACCAGGATAATGATGCCTCAGCAAATAGAGAATATCAATGAAGAGATAGAAATTATAAAAATGAACCAAATAGAAAAGTTGGAGCTGGAAAATATAAGAACCAAAATGATAAATTTGCTAGATGGCATTCATCAAGTTTGACCTGGCAGAAGAAGCATTAAAATAGGACATGAAAATAGGACAATTGAAATGATCAACTCTGAGGAATAAAAATTTTAAAAATGAAGAAAAATGAACAGAGTCTGTATATGCAGCATAGCAGCATATATATTATGGGAGCCCTAGAAAAAGAAGAAAGACTATCAGAAGAAATTATGGTAGAAAAATCCCAAATTTGATTGAAGACATGCATCTGCACATGCAAGAAGCTCAACAAAATTCAAGCAGAATCAACTCAAAGATCAATACCAAAACACATTATAATCAAAACCAAATGACAAAGAGAGAATCTTTAACAGAAAGTAAGAAGTATTTTGTCATGTAGAAGGGATCCTCAATATATTAACAGATAATTTTCTCATTAGTAATCCATGTAGAAGGGATCCTCAATATGTTAACAGATACTTTTCTCATTAGTAATCATTGAGGCCAGAAGGCAGTGAGAAGACATATGCAAACTGTTTAAAGAAAAAAAAAAATCACCTGTAATCCCAGCACTTTGGGAGGCCGAGGTGGGCAGATCACTTGAGGTCAGGAGTTTGAGACCAGCCTGGCCAACATGGCAAAATCTCATCTCTACTAAAAATGCAAAAAAAGAAAAAAAGCCAGATGTGGTGGTACAAGCCTGTAATCCCAGCTACTTGGAAGGCTGAGGCAGGAGAATCGAACCTGGGAGGCAGAGGGTGCAGTGAGCCGAGATGGCACCACTGCACTCCAGCCTGGGTAACAGAGTAAGACTCTGTCTCAAAGAAAAAAACCAACAACAAAGAATTTTATATCCAGCAAAATTATCTCTTAAAAATGAGGGAGAATTAAGACATTCTAGATAAAAGATGAGGGAGTTTTTGCTAGTAGACGTGTCTTATAAGAAATGCTAAAAGGAGTTCTTCAGACTGAAATGAAAAGACACTGGACAGTAACTCAAAGCCATAGAAAGAAATAAAGAACGTGTAAAGATAACTACATAGGTAAATATAAAAGACAATACTACTGTATTTTTAGATTGTAAGTTTTCTTCATGATTTAAAAATTAATACATGAAACAATAATTAAAACCTATGTAAATGGGGATACAATATATATACATGTAATTTATGACAATAATAACAGGGTAGATAGAGCTATAGAGAAGCAAAGTATTTGTATGTTATTGAAGCTACGTTGGTGTGAATTGAAACTAGATTGTTATAAATTTAGTACATTAATTATAATCCTTAGGATAACTGCTAAGAAAATAACTAAAAATATATACAGAAAAGGCAATGAAGATTAAAATGGTACACTGGAATAAATTTGCAAAATAAGGCAGTATTGGAAGAATTATATAACAAAACACATATGATTTATGGAAGACATAGCGAATGGTAGATGTACTTTCTTATCAGTAATCAATTTAAATGTAAATAGATTAAATTTGATACTTAAAAGGCAAAGATTGGAACAACGGATTAAATCAGGGCTCCCCAATCCCCAGGCCATGGACCTGGTTAGGATCCCCAATCCCCAGGTACCATGGCCTGTTAGGAACCAGGCCACACAGCAGGAAGTGAGTGGTGGGAGATCGAGCATTACCACTTGAGCTCTGTCTCCAGTCAGATCAGTGGCAGCATTAGATTCTCATGAGACCATGAACCTTATTGTGAACTGCACATGCAAGGGATCTAGGTTGCATGCTCCTTATGAGAATCTAATTCCTGATGCTCTCAGGTGGAATGGTTTCATTCCAAAACTATCACCCCCTCCCCACCCCATCCATGGAAAAATTGTCAAAAAAGTTGGGGACCACTGGATTAAATAACATGATCCAACCATATATGTTCTAGGAGTGACTCACTTTATATCCAAAGACACAAATAGGTTCAAAGTGAAAGGATGAAAAAATATATTCTATGCAGTGGTAACCAAAAGAGAGGTGGGGTGGCTATACTAATAACAAATAAAATAAGATGCTAAGACAAAAATTATTACATGAGGCAAAGAAGAACATCATATATTGATGAAAGAGAAAATGCATCAAGAAGATATTACATATTTAACATGTGTGCACCAAACAGCAGAGACCAAGATATATGAAGCAAACATTGATGCAATTGAAGGGAACAGAAAGTTATACACTAATAGTTGATGACTTCAATAGCTCTGTCCCATCTCTCTAGATGTCCCACCTCTAGAGAGAAAGTCAATAAGGAAATTGAGGGTTTGAACAATGCTATAAACTAACGACACCCAATAGATACATAAACAGAATACACTACCCACTACCCACAACAGCAGAATATACATTTTTCTCAAGGGCATTCTGCAGGATAGATCCTATATTAGGTCACAAAACAAGTCTGGGGCTGGGCGTGGTGGCTCACGCCTGTAATCCCAGCACTTTGGGAGGCTGAGGAGGGTGGATCACCTGAGGTCAGGAGTTCGAGACCACCCTGGCCAATATGGCGAAACCCTGTCTCTACTAAAAATACAAAAATTAGCTGGGCATGGTGGTGCGCTCCTGTAGTCCCAGCTACTCAGGAGGCTGAGGCAGGAGAATCACTTGAACCTGGGAGGCGGAGGTTGCAGTACGCCGAGATCATGCCACTGCACTCCAGTCTGGGCAACAGAGTGAGACTCTGTCTTTAAAAAATAAACAAGTCTGAATACATTTAAAAAGACAAATCATACAAAACAGTTTCTGTCAGAGTAGAATGAACCTAGAAATTAATGAAGGAAAACTGAAAAATTCAGAAATATATTGAAATTAAACAAAAGACTCTTAAGAGGTCCCAGAAGAAATCACATTGTCAAATTTGACAGAAATTAAAAATGAAAACAATGAAACTTACGGGGTACAGCAAAATTCATGCTCACAGGGAAATTTATAGTGGTAAATGCCTCCATTTTTAAAAAGGAGGAACTTCTGGATTTAAAATGGCAGTGTAAATGCAAGCTGGCTTAACTCCCCCTCCCACAGAAAACCAGAAATAAATATACAACGCTGAGATTTCTACCAACAACAACCCAGAACTCAAATATGAGGATGATACAGATCCCAGGGCCACAGAGAAGTGAAAACATTCTGAGCAGATGATAGGAGAATTGGACTTTCACATCCATCATACCCCTTACTCCTATTCTGCCTGGCAACAAGTGAATGGAAAAATCTTCACTTCAGTTCACAGTTTCTATACTGGAAAAAGTGAGATTAAGGTGGTCAACCAGCAGTCACACTATATTGGGGTCCCTGGTAGGAGACCTGCCCTTGTGTTAATCCACAAGAAGCATCATGACTGCTTAAATGAAGAAATATCCCTTAGGAGAGGCAGAGACAGAGTAGGTAGGCAGGACTACTATCCTCCACCCTGGAAACTCTGCTCTGGAACTTGGCCAAAGGAGACGCCAAATCACAGTGGTTATTCAGCAGCACCACACTTTAGGAGGTATGTTTCACAGGTCCCTTGGACAGGAACTCCTAGCCAGCCTTCACATACTGCTGGGATAATCCCTTTAGGACCGCACCATTTGGGACAGGCAGAACTCTGATCATTTACTATAGCTGAGGAAAACCTGGGCTTAAAGAGCCACCTTGAGCCAAAAAGGAGGCAGTGACCTACCAGTAAAGATAGGCTAAGCAAATATATTCAATAAAAAACAAAACAAGCTGGACAGAAAAAACAGGAATGAATAATCCTTCAATGCAAAGATGTAGATGTATACCCGTAAGAAACACCAACAAAGAGAACCATGAGCTTCCCAAAAGGACTAAGTAAAAATCCAGTGACTGACGCTAAACATGGTATATCACATTAACAGAATAAAGAACAAAAACCATATGATTATTTCAATAGATGGCAAAAAAAAGCATTTGATAAAATTCAATATACCTTTATGATTGAAAACCCTCATCAAAATAAGTATAGAAGGAACATACCTCAAAATAATAAAGGCCATCTATGACAAACCCACAGCTAAAATCTTACTGATTGGGGAAAAATTGAAGACTTTTCCTCTAAGCATTGGAAAAGACAAGGATGCCCACTTTTCACCACTTTTATTCAACATAATATGGAAACTCCTGGTGAGAGCAATTAGGCAAGAGAAAAAAAGAGAAAGGGCATCCAAACTGGAAAAGGAGAAGTTAAATTAGCCCTGTTTGCAGATGACATGATCCTATATGTAGAAAAACCTAAAGACCCCACCAAAAAACTGTTAGAACTGATAAACGAATTCAGTCAAGTTGCAGGATATAAAATTAACATACAAAAATCAGCAGCGCTTATATATACCAACAGCAGACAATCTAAAAAATAAATCAGGCTGTGCACGGTGGCTCACACCTGTAATCCCAACACTTTGGGAGTCAGAGGTGGGCGGATCACTTCAGGTCAGAAGTTTGAGACCAGCCTGGCCAACACAGTGAAACCCCATCTCTACTAAAAATACGAAAATTAGCTGGACGTGATGTCGTGTGCCTATAGTCCAGCTACTCGGGAAGTTGAGGCACAAGAATTGCTTGAACCCGGGAGGCAGAGGTTGAAGTGAGCTGAGATTGCACCACTGCCCTCTAGCCTGGGTGACAGAGTGAGACTCCATCTCAAAAAATAAAAATTAAAAAAATAAGAAATCAGGAAGGCAATCCCATTTATAATAGCTACAAAAAAAAAATTAAGTACCTAGGAGTCAATATAACCAAAGAAGTGAAAGTTCTGTACAAGGAGAACTGTAAAACTCTGATGAAAGAAATTGAAGAGACACACATACAAAATAGATATTCCATGCTTGTAAATTGGAAGAATTAATATAGTTAAAATCACAATACTGCCCAAAGCAATTTACAGATTCAATGTTATCCCTATCAAAATACCAATGACATTTTTCACAAAAATAGAAAAAAAACTATAAAATTTATATGGAACCACAGAAGACCCTGAATAGCCAAAGCAATCCTGAACAAAAAGAACAAAGCTGGAGGCATTACACTACCTGACTTCAAAATTTACTACAAAGCCATAGTAACTGAAACAGCATAGCACTGGTATAAAAACAGACACATAAACCAATGGAACAGAATAGAGAACCCTGATATAAATTCACACTTTTATAGACAAGTCATTTGCGATACAGACATCAAGTACATATAATGGGGAAAGGACAGTCTTTTCTAATTTTATATATATATCTATCTATATATATATATAGATAGATATATATATATTTTTTTTTTAGATGGAGTTTTGCTCTTGTTGCCCAGGCTGGAGTGCAGTGGTGCGATCTCGGCTCACTGCAACCTCCACCTCCTGGGTTCAAGTGGTTCTCCTGCCTCAGCTTCTGGAGTAGCTGGAATTACACGCACCCGTCACCATGCTTGGCTAATTTTTGTATCTTTAATAGAGACGGGGTTTCACCATGTTGGCCAGGCTGGTCTCAAACTCCTGACCTCATGACCTCAGGTGATCCACCCGCCTTGGCCTCCCAAAGTGCTGGGATTATGGGCGTAAGCCACTGTGCCTGGCCCTAGGAGAGTCTTTTCAATGAATGATGCTGGGAAGACTGGATTACTCTTTGAAGAACAATGAAGGTAGACCCCATCTCTCACCATACACAAAAATTAAAATGGATTAAATACTTAAACCCAAGACCTGAAAGTATAAAACTACTAGAAGGTATCATTAGGGAAAGGCTCTGGGATACTGGTTTTTGAGAAGACATTTTGTGTAAGACCTCAAAAGCACAGGTAACCAAAACAAAAATAGACAAATGAGATTACCTCAAGCAAAAAAGTTTCTGCATAGCAAAAGAGATGATCAACAAAGTGAAGAGCCAGTCCACAGAATGGGAGAAAATATTTGCAAATTATTCATTTGACAAGAGATTAATAATCAGAATATATAAGGAGCTCAAATAGCAAAAAAAATCCTATTTTTTTTAAATGGGCAAAAGATCTGAATAGACATTTTTCAAAAGAAGACATACTAATGGCCAACATATATGTGGAAAAACTGTTCAACATCACTAATCAGAGAAATGCAAATCAAAACCACAATTACCTATCATCTTATCCCAGTTAAAATGACTTGTATCCAAAAGACAATAACAGATGCTGGTGAGATTGTGGATAAAGGGGAATTCTTATACACCGTTGGTGAGAATGTAAATTAGTATAGCCACTATGAAGAACAGAATGGAGGTTCCTCGAAAAACTAAAACCAGAACTACTATATAATTCAGCCATTTTACTACTGCTTTAAATATATACTACTGCATATATATCCAAAAGAAACGAAATCACTATATCCAACAGATTTTTGCCCGCCCATGTTTATTACAGAACTATTCACAATAGCCAAAATATGGAAGCAACCTAAGTGCCCATTAATGGATGAATGGATAAAGAAAATGTGGTATATATACACAATGGAATATTATTCAGCCATCAAAAAATGAAATCATGTCACTTGCTACGACGTGGATGGAAATGGAGGTCATTAAGTTAAGTGAAATAAGCCAAGCACAGAAAGACAAATACTGCATGTTCTCACTCATAAGTGGAATCTTAAAAAGTGACTCTCATGGGCCGTGCGCAGTGGCTCACGCCTGTAATCCCAGCACTTTGGGAGGCTGAGGTGGGTGGATCACAAAGTTAAGAGATTGAGCCCATCCTGGCCAACATGGTTAAACCCCATCTCTACTAAAACTACAAAAATTAGCTGGGCATTGTATCACAGGCCTGTAATCTCAGCCACTCGGGAGGCTGAGGCAGGAGAACCACTTGAACCTGGGAGGCGGAGGTTGCAGTGATCTGAGATCATGCCACTGCACTCCAACCTGGTGACAGAGCAAGACTCTGTCTCAAAAAAAAAAAAAAAAAAAAGTGACTCTCATGAAGATAGAGAGTAGACTGGTGGTTACCAGAGGCCAGGAAGGGTAAGGAGGAGGATAAAATGGGAAAAAAATATATATAAATATATTTATTAGCACTGAACTGTACACGTAAAAATAGTAAAGGTGGTAACTTTATATGTATATTTTACCTAAAAATTAAATTAAAAAAAGAGGAGAGATCTGAAATCAACCTAATGGGTAGATTTATCACAGGAATACAAGGGCGTTTCAACATAAGAAAATCCGTCAATCATGAGTGGAAGCAACGAGGAAAGCCATACAATAATCTTAATTGACGCAGGAAAAGTGACCACATTCAATACCCATTCATGTTAAAAACACTCAGAAAACTAAGAATAGAGGTGAACTTCCTCAACATGATAAAGGCCATTTATGGAAAACCCACAGCTAACCTTATATTCAATGGCTGAGTGGTTTCCGCCTAAGATTGGGAACAAAATAAGGATGTTCGCTTTCACCACTACTAGTGAATATTGTTCTAGAACTGCTAGTCAGAGCAATTAGGTAAAAGAAAGAAATAGCACCTAAATTGGAAAAAGAGTAGAAAAACTATATTTGCAAATGACATGATTCTATTTTGAAAATTCCAGAGAGTCCACATAAAAACCATTATGTTACAGGAAAGGGGTCCTGATCCAGACCCCAAGAGAGGGTTCTTGGATCTTGTGCAAGAAAGAATTCAGGGTGAGTCTGCAGTGCAAAGTAAAAGCAAGTTTATTTAAAAAAGTAAAGGAATAAAAGAATGGCTACTCTATAGAGCAGCCTTGAGTGCTGCTGGTTGCCCATTTTTATGGTTATTTCTTGATGAAATGCTAAACAAGGGGTGGATTATTCATGCCTCCTCTTTTTAGACCATATAGGGTAACTTCCTGATGTTGTCATGGCATTTGTAAACTGTCATGGCACTGGTGGGAGTGTAGCAATGAGGATGACCAGAGGTCGCTCTCGTTGCCATTTTGGTTTTGGCAGGTTTTGTCTGACTCCTTTACTGCAACCTGTTTTATCAGCAAGGTCTTTATGACCTGTATTTTGTGCTAATCTCCTATCTCATCCTGTGACTTAGAATGCCTTAACTTGCTGGGTTGCAGCCCAGTAGGTTTCAGCCTCATTTTTACCCAGTTCCTATTTAAGATGGAGTTGCTCCGGTTCACGTGCCTCTGACAATTAGACCTAATAAATGAATTCAGCAAGGTTGCAGGATACAGGATCAACACACAAAAACAGTAGCATTTTTCTACACCAGCAATGAACAGTTTAAGAAGGAAATTAAGAAATCCTGGCCAGGTGTGGTGCATGCTTCTAATCACAGCTACTTGGGAGGCTGATGTGGGAGGATCTCTTGAACCTGGGAGGCTGAGGCTGGACTGATCTGAGGTCGTGCCACTGCACTCCAGCCTGGGTGACAGAGCCTACACCCTGTCTCAAAAAAAAAAAATATATCTTTCATTCTATTTACAATAGCATCCAAAAGAATAAATTACCTAGTGTAAATCAAATGAGCAAGGAGAGTCTCAATCATTTTAGGAGGTTTATTTGCCACAGCTAAGGACATGCCCAGGAAAGAATACAGATTCACAGGAAAAATTGTGGTCCATGCTTTTTCCAAAGAGGGTCTGGGGACTTCAGTATTTAAAGGGAAAAGGGCAAGTATTGGTGAAAGAGGAAGAAATTTTAAAAGGGCATGGGTAGATAAGAGGCAAGGGGTTGCATTCTTTTGAGTCTTTGATTACCCATATACATGTGAAAGGGGTAGAAGAATAGTCATTTACGCATCTAGCTCATTAAATCTGCATTTTTTAAATAAGATAAACATAGAGCAGAGGAAGCAATCAGATATGCATTTGTCTCACTCAGGTGGGCAGAGGGATGACTTTGAGTTATGTCCTTTGTCCCTTACCTGTGAAGATAAGCTATTAATTTACATTGTCAAGGTAAAAGTCAACAGAACTGTTTTAGGGTAGAGATCTTGGGGCCCACAAGAAATTTCCTCGTGGGCAAATTGTGAAGGAGGTCTATAGCTTTTAAAAATCTTTGTATCTGTCCTATTTAGGAATAAAATTGGAGGCAGGTTTGTGTGACTCAGTTTCCAACTTGACTTTTCCCTTTGGCTTAGTGAGTTTGGATCCTAAGATTTACTTTCATTTCACACTAGCAATAACTATAACCAAGGAGATTGTGAAAGGAAAATAAATCTTGGGGCCCCAAACTCACTAAGCTAAAGGGAAAAGTCAAGCTGGGAACTGCTTAGGGCAAACCAGCCTCCTACTACTCACTCTACTCACTAAGATAAATGCATATCTGATTGCCTCCTTTGGAGAGGCTAATCAAGTTCTAAAGAATGCAACCATTTGTCTCTTGTCTACTTATGACCTGAATGTCCCCTCCCCATCTCCAGTTGTCCCACCTTTGCTTCAAGTTGTCCTGCCTTTCTGGACCGAACCAATGTTCATCTCACATATGTTGATTGATGTCACGTGTCTCCCTAAAATGTATGAAACCAAACTGCTCTGACCACCTTGGGCACATATCAGAACCTTCTGATGCTGTGTCACAGGCACGCATCCTCAACTTTGGCAGAATAAACTTTCTAAATTAACTGAGACCTGTCTCAGTTAGATATTCAGGGTTCACAAGGTGAAAGAAATAAACACTGAAAGCTATAATACATTCCTGAAAGAAATTAAGACTTAAATAAATGTAAAGACACCCCATGTTCATGGATTAAAAGACTTGGTATTGTTAAGCCGGCAATTGTAAACAAAGTAATGTACAAGTTTGATGGTACCCCTCTCAGAATTCCAATGGATGTGTTTTTTGTTTTCTCAAAAATAGGGAAAGCCAATCTATGAATTCATATGAAACTACAAAGTGCCCCCAACAATCTTGAAAAAGAACAAAGTTTGTATATTTCCCCTTCCTGATTTCAAAACTTATTACAAGTGGGTTTTTATTAACTTGTCAAGATAATTCTATGTGGAATGTGTTGTTGAAAAGAGTCAAACTCTGTAAAATATTTTAAGAGATTTATTCTGAGCCAAATATGAGTGAACATGGCGCATGACACAGCCCTCCGGAGGTCCTGAGGACATGTGCCCAAAGTGGTCAGAGTGCAGCTTGGTTTTATATATTTTAGGGAGGCATGAGACTTAATCAAATACATTTAAGAAATACATTGGTTTGGTTCAGAAAGGCAGGACAACTCAAAGCAGGGGCTTCTGGGCTATAGGTAAATTTAAACATTTTCTAGTTGACAATTGGTTGAGTGTATCTGAAGACATGGGATCAACAGAAAGGAAATGTTCAGGTTAAGATAAAGGATTGTGGTGACCAAGTTTTATTGTGTAGCGGAAGCTCTCAGATAGCGGACTTCAGAGAGAACAGGTTGTAAAATGTTTCTTAGTGGACTTAAACGTGTTCCTAGCTCTTAGTTGATTATCTCCTGGATCTGCAAAGGAAGGAAGGAAAACAAAGGGGAAAAGGGAAAGGGGATTCTCTACAGAATGTGAATTTTTCCCACAAGAGACTTTGCATGACAATTTCAAGGTATGACAAGGAAATATATTTTGGGGTAAAACATTTTGATTTTCTTCCTTGTTATGCCAGAGTCAGATTGGAAAGTAAGTCATGATATACAGGGTTTAATAAAACCCATCTGATGAGAATTTTTGGTTTGTAGGGCATGAGTCCCCAGACCCCTTATACAGGAATTTGGGCAAGATAAAAAAAATCAGAGCTTAGTCATCAAATGAGTAATCTTTTCAATAAATGGTGCTAAAACAATCGGATATCTGTGTGGGCCAAAAAAATAAAAACTCGTGTTCTCATACCAATACAAAATGTACTTGAAATGGGTAAAGCCTAAATATAAGAGGTGAAACTGTAGACCTTCAGGAAAAGTGGATAGAAGATAAACATTAATGATTTTGATATAAAGATTTCTTAGCTATAACATGGAAAAAATAGGTCGAGTGTGGTTGTACCTGTAATCTCAGTGCTTTGGGAAGCTAAGGTGGGAGGATCACCTGAGGCCAGGAGTTCCAGATCAGTCTGGGCAGCACAGTGAGACCCTGTCTCTACAAAATCAAATAAGGAAAAAATAAAGAATAAAAAAGACAGATCTTCATCAAAACTGGAAGCTTCTGCTCTTCAAAAGACACCATTAAGAAAATGAAAATGGAAGCCACAAACTGAGAATGTTCTCAGTATATGTATCTGATAAAACAGTATCTGATTAGAGTATTGTATCCAGCATATATAAAGAATTCTTACAACTTAACAGTAAGATAACGCAATAAAAAATGGACAGAAGATTTGAAGAGACACATTACCAAAGAAAAAATATGGATGTCTAGGTGGCACATGAACAATGTTCAACATCATTAGTCATCAGAGAAATATAAGTTTTACACATAATAAGAAGCCACTACAGTAGGAACCATTAGAAGGATAAAATTTAAAAGACAATACCAAGTGCTGGGGAGGATGTGGATATACTGGAAATTTTCTGTGTTGCTCTTGGATATATAAGATGTTATAACCATACTGGAGCATTGTTCAGCAGTTCCTTTTAAGAATACATTTACCATATTACCCAATAATTCTAACCATTCTAATCATATATATGTATTTCTGTTAGGGGGGAGATATATATTTATATTTATACATTCTAACCATTCTAATCATATGATTAGAATTATTAGAATATTATTAGAATGGTTAGAACATAAAAATATATATACACATATATATACACACACACACACATATATATGTATCTCCCCCCAAGAGAACTGAAAATACATCTCCACACAAGAACTTATACATGAATACTTAAAGCACCATTATTCATAACAGGCCCAAATGGGAACATCTCAAATGACCACCAGTTGGTAAGTGTATAAACAAACTGTTGATTAATGCTACTCAATTTTTTTTTAAAAGCTAGCTACCTGAACAAAATGGATGAATCTCTAAAGATTTATGAAAAGAAAGGTAAAAACAATAGATTCTGCACTATTCCATTTATGATATTATTGAAAAGGAAAAGCAAAGCCTGATACATTTTAGACTATATTCTGTTTGATATCACACATATGACATGCTAGGAAAAAAAGCAAAAGTATAGTGACAGAAACAAGGTGGATAAATTGTTTTTCAAAGCCTGAAGGTGGGTGGACTAAGGGCATTTGCTGCAAAATAGCACATGGAAACTTTTTTGAGATGATCTAAAAAATACTTATCTTGATTGTAGTTATTGTAACATAACTATACATTCATCTAAACCCCTTGCACTGTTTAAAGTGGTGAATTTTATTATAAGTGAATCATATCTCAATAGGTGATTAAAACATTCGAGATATCTTTCCTGAAATAGATGACTTGAATGTACGTACTGAAAGAACTCACAATGTACCTGGAAAATTAACCCAAACAGTCAGACTGTTCCATGAAATAGCTTAGTAAAACAGACTTTAAAGATAATATATCCTCCCAGTCTCCAGGCCAAAACATTAAATCATTTTGAAAGGGTAAAAATAATCAAGTTAACATCAGATTTCATACCAACAAAAGAACACTGGTGCAGTGACTACAAAATACTCAAGGAAAAAGGGGATGGGCCAAGGATTTTATATCTTCCCAAGCTGTTCTACATGGTGTCAAATCTGGCTTTAAAAAAATATGGCCGATGGCTTTAAAAAAATTAGGCATGATGGCTTATGCCTATAATCCCAACACTTTGGGAGGCCAAGGTGGGTGAATTTCTTGAGCTGAAGATCAGCTTGGACAACAGAGCAAAACCCTGCCTCTACTAAAAATACGAAAACTAGCTGGGTGTGCACATCTGTAGTCCTGGCTACTTGGGAGACTGAGGTGGGAGGATCCTTGAACCTGGGAGGTCAAGGCTGCAGTGAGCCATGATAGTACCTCTGCATTCCCACCTGGGTGACAGAGCAAGACCCCGTCTCAAAAAAAAAAAAAAAAATAGCCTTGGGAACAGTGAACATATGCATCCTAAGGATGAAACACACAATATACAAAAACATAACTAGATGCAGCAAAACAGTTCTAAGAGGGATGCTTCTCTTATACCATACAAGCAAGTTAACTTAAAATGGATTAAAGACTTAAACATAAAACTGTGAAACTAAAACTGCTAGAAGTAAACAAAGAGGTAAAGTTTCTTGCCATTGGTTTTGGCAATGAGTTTTTAGATTTAATATCAGAATCATAGGCAACAACAGGAAAAATAAAGAAATGAAACTACATGAAACTAAAAAGTTTCTGTACTGCAAAGAAAAAAAAATCAGCAAAATGAAAGGCAACCAACTGAATGAGAGAAAATATTTGCAAACCATATAGCTGGGAAGGGAGTCAATATCTAAAATATATAAGGAACTCATACAACTCCATAGCAAATAAACAACCAAATTTTAAACTGGGCAAGGGAACTGAATAAACATCTTTCCAAAGAAGATACACAAATGTGCAACAGGTATATGGAAAGATGCTTGACATTACTAATTATCAGGAAAATGAAAATCAAAGCACAAAGAGATAACACCTTACATCTGTTACAATACCTACTAACCAAAAAGTCAAAAGGTAACAAGTGGCTGGCAAGAATGTGCATAAAAGGATACCACTTGGTGGGAATGTAAGCTGGTGTAGGCCCTGTGGAAAACAGTATAAAGGTTTCTCAAAATATTAAAAACAAAACTATCATATGGTCCAGAAATCCTACTTCTAGGTATATGTCTAAAGGAAATGAAATCAGTATCTTGAAGAGACATCTATACTCTCATGCTCATTGCAGCATTATTCACAACAGTTGAGATATGGAAACAACCTAATTTTCCCTCAAAAGTTGAATGGATAAAGAAATGAGATACATATCTATATAATGGAATATTATTCAGCCTTTAAAAAGAAGGAAATCCTGTTACTTACAACAATGTGAATGAACCTGGAGGACATTATGCTAAGCGAGTAAGCCAGACACAAAAAGACTCCATGATCTCACTTACATGTGTAATCAAAAAAAAGTTGCACTCATAGTAATACAGAATAGGATGGTGGTTACCAGAAAGTTAGGGAAATGAGGCATTCTGGAAAAGGAGAGATGTTAGGCAAAGGGTACAAAAAAAATTCAGTCAGCCCTAAAAAATTTGGATATTTCACATTAAAAATTTTTTTAAATGAAAAGACCTTTGGGGGAAGGGTAATAATGAAAAAAATTGAGAAACATTGATATACAAAACCAGAATAATAAAATTCAGACTACCAACTTCATCTACAAGGCAAATTAGGAAGTTCTGTGAGGATTAGTCAATCTCTAATTCTTAGCAGAATTAAATAGAATTCAAATACTTGCAAAGTTCTATTAATATCATCTGTATCTTTCACTTATATTGCAGTATAATCAATAAAAGCAATGTACTTGCAAAAAAAAAGTGCAGTATGTACATAAATAGAATATCATTTTGCCTTATAAAATAAAGGAAATTATAACATGGATGAACCCGGAGCACATTTTGCTGAGTAAAATAAGCCAGGAACAGAGGACAAATATGACTTATTCCACTCATATGAGAAATCTAAAGTCAGACTCATAGAAACATGGAGTAGAATAGTTATTGCCAGGGCCAGTGGGAGGGGGAACAACATGTGTTAGTCAAAGAGCACAAAGTTTCAGATATGCAAGATGAGTAAGACCTAGAGATCTAACGTACAGTGTAATACCTATCATTAACAAATACTGTACTACATACTTAAAAATTTGCTAATAGGGTACATCTTAAGTGTTCTTATCATGAAAGTAAACAAATTAAGAGGGCCAGGCATGGTGGCTCATGCCTGTAGCACTTTGGGAGGCCAAGGCCAGCAGATGGCTTGACCCAGGAGTTCGAGACCAGCCTGGCAACATGACAAAACCCCATCTCTACAAAAGATACAAAAAATTGGCCAGGCACAGTGGTGTGTACCTGTAGCCCCAGCCTACTCAGGAGGCTGAGGTGGGAGAATCACCTGAGCCCAGGAGTTTCAGGCTGCAGTGAGCCATGACTGCTGTACTCCAGCCTGGGTGACAGAGTGAGACCCTGTGTCAAAAAGAAAAAGTAAAAATTAGAAAACAGAATAAGAGGAAATTTTTGGAAGTGATAGATATGTTTATGGCATTGAGTGTGGTAATGTGTCTGGAATTGGCGGGTTCTTGGTCTCACTGACTTCAAGAATGAAGCCGCAGACGCTCGCAGTGAGTGTTACAGTTCTTAAAGATGGTGTGTCCAGAATTTGTTCCTTCATGGTCTTGCTGACTTCAGGAGTTAAGCCACAGACCTTCACAGTGAGTGTTACAGCTCTTAAAGGTGGCACGTCCAGAGTTGTTTGTTCCTCCTGGTGGATTTGTGGTCTCGCGGACTTCAGGAGTGAAGCTGCAGACCTTCGCAGTAAGTGTTAGCAGCTCATAAAGGCAGCGCGGACCCAAAGAGTGAGCAGCTGCAAGATTTATTGTGAAGAGCGAAAGAACAAAGCTTCCACAGCATGGAAGGGGACCCGAGCGGGTTGCCACTGCTGGCTCGGGTGGCCTGCTTTTATTCCCTTATCTGGGCCCACCCACATCCTGCTGATTGGTCCATTTTACAGAGAGCTGACGGGTCCGTTTTGACAGAGTGCTTATTGGGGTGTTTACAAACCTTTAGCTAGACACAGAGTGCTGGTTGGTGCATTTACAATTCTTTAGCTAGACAGAAAAGTTCTCCAAGTCCCCAACCAACCCAGAAGCCCAGCTGGCTTCACCTCTCAATCCCCTCTCTAAACAGGACACCCCAATTGCTGTTGGGAATTTGGCCGATGACCACTCTAGCTATTTCCTGCCGGATAGGGGCGAAGAAGGGACCCTGCAGTTGTAGTGTCCTTCAGAGGGGAACTCTTTAGGCCAGTGGAAGGGCCAGCGGGTTGGTCCAGGGGTCCTCGGTAGAGGTTGTTAGTCGAACTCATTTGGGGTTCCATTTGTAAGACCATCTGTAGCTTGATGGCCTCGATTCTAGAGGAAACAAATTTGACAAGGAGGTTAAAAATACAGGGCCCTGAAGGCAAGTAATAATAAGATGGCTGTCTTGGGACCTAGAAAGGGGAGAAGACATGTTGCCCAACTCCAGAGGTTGGTTTACGAGTTTGAAAGGCGTCTGATTTCAGAAGCCTTTTCCTGTAAATGCCGGGCGATATCTCATACTGTCCCTGACTGGTTAGTGTAAAAGCAACGTTCTTCCCCTAAGAATGTGCAAAGTCCTCCTTTCTCAGCAGTGAGGAGGTCTAGGCCTCGGGGGTTTTGGAGAGTCACTGCTGCCAGAGTCTATTTGGGATTGTAGAGTAAGGATAGATTTAGTTATTTCTTGCAAACTGTCTGAGAAATCCTTTGAGAGTGTGTGGTAGTAGGATAATGCATGCTACACTGTTAAGTTTTAGCAAATTTTAGTTGAAAACCTTTAAAGTTTGGGATTTTAATTTTTCTTTGATATTAATAAAACCTCGTTCAGTCCATATTAACTTAGAATTGGTATAGATGGCTCCTTCCTGATTCTGTAAGTACTTTAAGATTTGGCTGAGTGCAAACAACTTGCAGGTTTGAGCAGATCAATTCTTAGGCAATTTTCCTAAGTCTGCTTCTACAAGAGTTTCCTTATCACTTACTGAATACCCATTGTGTCTTTTTCCCTTAATCGCCTGGGAGGAACCATCTATTGTCCTGTCCTGAAGGGAGTTCTGCCCAGATTTGATCAGAACTTTGTATGGTAATTAATTAAGATTTAGATCCCCTGTTAGGAAACCTGTTAGGTTAAGGATTTTTGATAGGAAGGCTATGGGTTGTCAGTGGCCTCAGTGTTTTCAGGCTACACCCTTGTTCACACTGACAACAAGGTGGTATTGGAGTGTTGTTACAGGGTTACAGAGAAGACCTTCAGTTATCAATTAGAGGTTTTAAATTTACCTGGCTTTTAAAGGAATAGGGTACACTGTTTTTTCTTTACTACTTTCATCTCTCTGTCTCTTTGACATCTTCGTCTCTCTTTCTGACTCCCTCTTTGTCTGTCTCTTCCTCTCTCTCTCTTTCTTCTGTTCCTTCCTCTCTCTCTCTGACTTTCTGTCTGTCTCCTTCTGACTTCCTATCTTTCTCTCTCTCTGTCTCTCTGTCACTTACTCTCCCTCTCTCTCTGTCTCTCTGTCTCTTCCTCTCTCTGTCTCTTTCTCTCTTTCCTTCTTTGACTTTGTCTCTTTCTTTCTTTCTGACTCCCTCTTTGTCTCTCCCTACCCCTCTCTGTCTCTTTCTCTCTTTCCTTTCTGCTGGTCTTTCCCTTTCCCAGTTCTAAGGCTCAGGTAAGTGCCACTAGTTCTGCTAACTGGGTGCTGGTCCCTCGGGGAAGAGGCTTACTTTCAAGTACAGTTACATCACTAACTATGGCATAACCTGCCCTTTGCATCCCACTCTCCACAAACGAACCTCCATCAACATATAGGTTAAGGTCAGGATTAGCCAAGGGGACCTCCAAGAGATCATCTCGGGCGGCATAAGTCTGGACTATAATTTGTTGGCAGTCATGCTCGATTGGTTCCTCATCCTCTGGGAGAAAAGTGGCAGGGTTGAGGGCCACGAACTTATGTATTTGAAGCACCAGTCCCTCAAGGAGTAGCGCCTGTTATCTAAGTAGGCGGTTGTCCGATAGCCATAAACTTTTTTTAGCACCTAGTACGCCATTTACATCATGAGTTGTCCAGACAGTGAGATCCTTTCCTTGTATTATTTTGATAGCCTCTGACACTAAGACAGCCACCGCTGCAACTACCTGTAAACAGTGAGGTCAACCTTTTGCTACTACATCAATTTCCTTACTTAGGTATGCCACTGGTTGTGGGGTTGTCCCACGAGTCTGAGTAAGGACTCCAAGAGCTATCCGTGCTCTCTCTCTGACATATAAAGAGAAGTTTTGTCCTGTGGGAAGGCTTAAAGCTGGAGCTTCAGTTTGTTCCTTCCACTGCCCAGACTTCAGGGTTGATTTTCTTCTCAAGTAAGGGGCAACAAATGGGTAACTTGTTCCCCATATTCGTGTAGCTAATAGCTCCAGCTTTGGCTAATATATCCCTCCCTAATAAGGGTATGGGACTTTCAGGCATAACAAGAAAGGCATGTGAAAAGAGCAAAGTCTATCAATTACAACTGAGGAGGTGGGAGAAATACCTGGTTACAGGCTGTCCCAGGATTTCTCGGATGGTAACGGACCTTGAGGACAGTCATCTGGGACAGAAGGTTAACACTGAGAAGGCCACACCAGTGTCCAGGAGGAAGTCAATTTTCTGGCCGTCAATGGTTAACCATACCTGGGGCTCAGTGAGGGTGATGACATGAGCTGGCGCTTTCCCCAGGCACCCTCAGTCCTATTGTTGGATCATCTGGTTGGGGGCTTTTTTCTGGCCCAGAGAACCATTGCACTCTGGGGCAGTGTGCCTTCCAGTGATTGCCTCAGCATAGCAGACATGGACGAGGGGGTGGCTTGTTTCTCATTGGACAATCTTTTTTAAAGTGTCCTTGTAAACCACACTGATAACAAGCCCTACCAGATGATTGGCCTGCTCCGTTTTCTGTTCTCTCTGAACCACCAAGGTTTGTTTGTCTGAGGGCCATGACAAAGGCTGCAGCATTTCTCTGATCTTGCTTTTCCTTTTGGGCCTGTTCCTCTTCATCCCTATTATAGAACACTGAGGTTGCCAGGTTTAATAATTCCTCCAGATTTTGTTTAGGGCCCGGGGCTTGCTTTTGGAGCTTTCTCCTGATATCTGCAGCTGATTGGGTAATAAACTTATCTTTTAGAATCAATTGACCCTCGAGTGATTCAGGTGATGGGAGTATATTTTCTTAAGGCCTCCTGTAGCCACTTGAGGAAAGCAGAAGGATTTTCTTCCTTTCCCTGAGTTATGGTGGACATCATTGAATAATTCATGGGCTTTTTCCTAATTCTCCTTAGTCCTTCTAGAACACAGGTCAACAGATGTTTGTGACTCCAGTCCCTATGATCTGAGTTGAGGTCCCAGTGGGGATCCATACTGGGGACAGCTTGCTGACCAGTAGGGAATTTTCCCTTTCTTCGGCTGTCATTTTATCATTTACTTGACTAAGATGCCAGGTATCTCCAAACTCTTGGGCTGCAGCTAAAGCTGCATTCTTTTCATTAAAGGCCAGGGTTTGATCTAACAAAAGCATGACATCTTTCCAAGTGAGATCGAAGGTTTCCCCTAGACCCTGTAGGACATCTGTGTACCTATCAGGATCATCTGAAAACTTTCCCAGGTCTGCCTTGATCTACTTTAAATCAGAGAGGGAGAAGGGACATGTACCTGGGTTGGGCCAAATTCCCCTTCCCCTACAGCTTGAAGGGGACGTAACCGATAGCCCGGGGGTTTTTGTGGTCCTTTGGAGATTTCTTTGCTTATTTCCTTCTGGGCAGGGGAGATTAGAGGAGGCTTATCATTAATAGGAGGGGGAGCTATAGGGAGGCTAGGATATGGGACTAAGCTGAAAGGTCCTCCTGGGGGATGTAAATTGCAAGCTTTGCATAGTCATGTATTTTCCTTCAATGAAAAGAGTTTGGACATAAGGTATTTCACTCCATTTGCCTTCCCTCTTACAGAAAAGGTCAAGCTGCAAGATAGTATTGTGATTTATACTTCCCTCAGGTGGCCATTTTTCCCCATCAGAGAGAGAATATTGGGGCCAGGCTGTAGGGCAGAAAAAAATGAGCCACCTCTTTTTCAGGGTTTGTGGGTCAAATTGGTCCCAATGGCTTAGGATGCATTTCAAAGGTGAGCCTGTTGATGCCTGAGTGTTTCCCATCTGAAAGACAAAACCGCCTGTGGTTTTGGTTTGTTTTGTTTCTCCCCCACCCACAAACCTGCAATGGTCCCTGGACCCTGCTGATCGGAATAGTTGCGCTCCCTGACGCAGCAGCAAAAATACTAGTTTTCCTCCCAGACCACAAGGGGGACTGAGAGAGGTCGGATTTAGTGGCCCTTACCAACGCATTCTCGAAAACCTGCACCCTTGCCTGTCCTCCTAGACCACAAAGAGGACCGAGAAAAATCGGATTTAGTGGCCCTTACCGACACATTCTCGAAAACCCATTAGAGTCCTAAGCATTCACCTGTTAGTATTGGGACCTTAACCATGTCCTATAAAGATGTTATGCCCCCAAAATGAAGTGGAGGGCCATACCCTGAGGGAGGGAAGGGATGTCCAGGGTTGGAAGAGTGACACCTTTTGTCCTTACTTATATGAATAGGAAGGATACAATTTCTGAGGCTCCCCATATTCTAGCTTCAGGAGTAGCTTTTGTTAGGCCTGCTAGTCTGAGGAGGGATCCTAAAATTCCAGATAGTCCCCCCTACGATGGGGCTTTGGGCAAAAATTATGTGTTTCTGATTGGCGAGCCTGGGTGCCCACAGAAGGTAACAGAATCCCAAATTTATACTAGAAATCATTCTTATAGGAGAAACTAGAAAAGCACCAGAGACAGGGAGTGGTTTTTAGAAGCAGGACTAGCCTGGAGAAGAGAGGCAAGAGGAAGTTTGTCTGGCAGGCGTTAGGACCCAGGGGGCAATGGTCAGGGTAGATAGAATAGATGGGCAAGTCTCGCTTGGGTGACATGACTTTGAGAGTTCCACTCATGGCCACAGGGTCAACCAACTTGTTGTTGGGACCCCGGAGCTGAATGGCTTTCCTCTCTTTCGACCCTGGGCTCAGCCCAGAAGTACAGGAAAAGCGGAAGCTGGTTCCAGGCAAACCAACGCTACCAACTCTGAAGAGTCAGGGATTGTTAGAGAGGCCTTTCCCAGAAAGCCTGACACCTGTGTCTTTAGTCTGGCAGCTGCGCTAGTAGCTTTTAACTGGCCGACAGGTGCCCAGTATTTAGCGCCCAAATTCTAAGGAAAAATAGGAAAGAATAGCAAGCGAAAGGGGTCCGATGGTACTCACCACTTGGCGATAGGCGATAGTCTCACTTCTTGGCGATAGGCGATGGTCCCATCTGGGTCGCCAAAATGTGTCTGGAATTGGTGGGTTCTTGGTCTTGGTGACTTCAAGAATGAAGCTGTGGACCCTTGCGGTGAGTGTTACAGTTCTTAAAGATGGTGTGTCTGGAGTTTGTTCCTTCTGATGTTCAGACATGTCCAGACTTTCTTCTTCTGGTGGGTTCATGGTCTCGCTGACTTCAAGAGTGAAGCCGCAGACCTTCGCAGTGAGTGCTACAGCTCTTAAAGGTGGCGCATCTGGAGGTGTTTCTTCCTCCCAGTGGGTTCATGGTCTCACTGACTTCAGGAGTGTAGCTGCAGACCTTCACGGTGAGTGTTACAGCTCATAAAGGCAGCACGGACCCAAAGAGTGAGCAGCAGCAAGATTTATTGTGAAGAGCGAAAGAACAAAGCTTCCACAGCATGGAAGGGGACCCGAGCGGGTTGCCACTGCTGGCTCAGGTGGCCTGCTTTTATTCCCTTATCTGGGCCCACCCACATCCTGCTGATTGGTCCATTTTACAGAGTGCTGATTGGTCCATTTTACAGAGAGCTGATTGGTCCATTTTGACAGAGTGATGATTGGTGCATTTACAAACCTTTAGCTAGACACAAAGTGCTGATTGGTGCATTTACAATCCTTTAGCTAGACAGAAAAGTTCTCCAAGCCCCCTACCTGATTAGCTAGACACAGAGTGCTGATTGGTGCATTTACAATTCTTTAGCTAGACAGAAAAGTTCTCCAAGTCCCCACCCAACCCAGAAACCCAGCTGGCTTCACCTCTCAGTAATAGCTTCAGTGGTGTCTACTTCCCTCCAAATTAATCAAGTTGTATACATTAAATATGTACAGCTTTTTGTGTGTCAATAATACCTCAGTAAAGTGATATGTAAAAAGAAGACAATAGAAATAAAGAAAAAGGAGCTCAAGAGAATTACATTAATTATACATACTTGAGTTTATAAAAATGTAAACATTCCTATATACAAAACAAACATGAAATCAAAACAATTTTTTAAAAAGTAAAGCAAAGTTGCCATATGGCAAAAAATACAAACTAAGCAGGGATTGTTATATACTGTATAACAAGACAGAATTATGCCACAGATTATTAAACAGAACAAAGAAAGTCACTCTACAATGCTGTGGGCTACCTTTCATAATAAAAAAAAGTTATATCCGTGTACCAAATAAAATGATAGGAATCTTCATAAAGCAGAAATTGTAGGAGATATAAGAAGAAACAGACAAAAGCAAACCAGTAGTTAGTTAATTTGCACGTAACATTTTCAGTCTAAGATGGGCCAGAATGACAAAAATGAGGAAATAAATCAGCAAAGTAACAATAAGGAGCTCTCATGTGGGTGGATACACACACACACACACACACACACACACACACACACACAGAGTGTATATATATGTCTATACACACAAAGTACATATCAAAATGTATATATATATATACTCTGATAATAGAGACACACTTCAGTACTTCAGACTGATATTGTTCTATAATATCAGTTACATGAATATAGAGATCATCTATTACTTTATTTGTTTAACTTTCCATTGGTTTATCTTGCTGATTGAGGTGTGCTAAAAGCAACTGTTAATATAATTGTCTTCTTTATTTCTGTCACCTTTTTTTTGTTTCATATATTTAAGACACTCACAGTCATGATTGTTGGGTCTTCCTGATGAATTGGTGTTTTTATCATTATGAAATGTCCCTCCTTTAATACTGTTTTTTAAAGTATATTATATCTGATAATTATTGCCATTCTAGCCTTTTCATATTTACATTTTTCTATTTATGTACTTTCAAACTATCTGTGTTTGTATATTTATAGTGGACTTCTTACAAACAGCATATATTTGGTTCTTGCTCTTTTATGACAGTCTTTGTCTTTTAATTGGAATGTTCAGTTCATTAACATTTAATGTAATTATGGATGTAGTTGCAATTCAGTCTGTCATTTTGTTTTCTGTTTGTACTAATTTTTACTAATTTTTGTTTCTTCACTCCTCTTTTCCTTCCTTCTTTGGATTATTTTAATATTTTCCAGATTTTTTATTTATTTGCTTTTTCAGTCATACCTACTTGCACTGTTTTTTTAGTGGTGCTGTAAGGGTTACATTTATATCCTTAGTGTTCTACAGTCCACTTAGAATTAAAATGTAGAAATCTTCATGCAGTCCACTTCATGGAAAATGTAGAAATCTTGCAATGAACTGTATCAGTTCATTTACCCACCTTACCCCATCCTTTATGCTATTGTATAACCTACATGTTACAACCCTCACAAAATGTTATAATTTTTGCTTTCAACAGACTAGTGTATATTAAATAAAGGTAATGGAGTTCTTTATATTTGCCTAGGTATTTACTGTTTCTCCTACTTTTCATTCTTTCTTGAAGATCTGCATTTCCATCTAGCATTTATTTTAGCCTAAAGAGCTTCTTTTAGTCTTTCTTACAGTGTAGTTCTACTTGTGATAAATTTTCTTGGTTTCTTCCTGCAAATGTCTTTATTACACCTTCATTTGTGAAAGAGTCTTTGCTGCATATAAAATTCTTTGTGTGTTTCTTCCTTCCAGTACTTCAAACATGTTATTCCACTGCCTTCTTGAGATTATTCTGCTATTGTTTTTTTAAATTATTAAGTTGGATATTTAGTTTATCAATTTTTAACCTTCTTTTCAATATAAGCATGTAAGGCTATAGATTTCCCTTCAAATACCTCATTTGCTCAAGTGTTTTTTTATAGTATTAGCATTTATTTAAGTATTTTAAAATTTCTATTATGATTTCTTCTTTGACTAATGACTTCATTTCTAAGTACATGTGCATATATTGCTTATCTTTTTGTCAACTAATTACATTGTTGATGGATTAATTATAATGTTTAAAATGTATTGAGACATGCTTTTTTACTTACTACATAATATAATTTTGTAGATATCCCATTTGTGCTTAAGAAGAATGTGTATTCTCTGATTTAAGATTTAAAGTTCTCTGGGCCAGGCACAGTGGCCTGTAATCCCAGCACTTTGGGAGGCTGAGGTGGGCGGATCATGAGGTCAGGAGATGGAGACCATCCTGGCTAACACAGTGAAACCCCATCTCTACTAAAAATACAAAAAATTAGCCAGGCGCGGTAGTGGGCCCCTGTAGTCCCAGCTACTTGGGAGGCTGAGGCAGGAGAATGGTGTGAACCCAGGAGGTGGTTCTCTGATTTAAGTTCTGTGTATCCAATAAATATAACTTTGTAATTAGGTTGTTTAAGACTCCTTTTTCTTTCTAATTTACTCACTGCTTAGACTAGCAAAAATTTAGAGATAACCCTTAGTCTCACACAGTGATGGTAGTCTGATCATTTGTTTTAATTCTACTCATGTTTTGCTTTATACATTTTTGAGCCTATTTTATTAAGTACATTCAAGTTTAGAATTTTTGTATATACAGAAGATTGAAACTAGGCCCCTTCCTTTCACTGTATACAAAAATTAACTGAAGATGGATTAGAGACTTAAATGTAAAACCTACAACTATAAAACCCTTAGAAGAAAACCTAGGAAATATTGTTCTGGACATAGGCTCTGGCAAAGACATCATGACAAAGACTCCACAAGCAATTGCAACAAAAACAAAAATCGACAAATTGGAGGAGTCTCTGCTCAAAGACTTGATGCTTATTTTTCCTCCATAATTTGAAGATACTTTCTGTCTTCTACCTCCCATTGTTGCCAATGAGAAGTCTAGGGTCAGTCTATTTGTAGTTCCTTTTTAGATGATATGTCTTCTCTCTGGCAGCTTTTTCTTTTTTTAAACTTCATGTATAAGTTATTCTTTTTTTCTTGCACTTTTAGGGTCAAGGGTACATCAGCCGGTTTGTTACAAGGGTAAATTGCATGTCATGGGGGTCTGGTGTACAGCTTATTTCATCACCCAGAATAACTATGCTACTAATGAGCATAGTATTCGATAGGTACTTTTTCAATTCACCCTCCTCCCACACTCCAGCCTCAAGTAGGCCTTGGTATCTACTGTTACCTTCTTTGTGTCCCTGTGTACTCAGTGTTTAGTTCCCACTTATAAGAGAGAACTTGGGGTATTTGGTTTTTTGGTCCTGTATTAATTCTCTTAGGATAGTGGCCACCAACTCCACCCATGTTGCTGCAAAGGACAATCTCTTTCTTTTATATGACTGCATAGTATTCCATGGTGTATATATACCACATTTTCTTTATCCTGTCAACCACTGATGAGCATCTAGGTTGATTCCATGTCCTTCCTATTGTGAATAGTGCTGTGATGAACATACACATCACATATCTTTATGTTAGAACAATTTATATTCCTTTGGGTATATACTCAGTAATGGGATTGCTGGGTTGAATAGTAGTTCTGTTTTAAGTTCTTTGAGAAATCTCCAAACTGCTTTCCACAGTGGCTGAACTAATTTACATTGCCAGTAGGGGTGTATAAGTGTTCTTTTTTCTCTGCACCCTTGCCAGCATCTGTTGTTTTCTGACTTTTTAATAATAGCCATTCTGACTGGTATGAGATGGTATCTCATTGTGGTTTTGATTCACATTTCTCTAACGATTAGTGATGCTGAGGATTTTTCCATATGCTTGTTGGCTGAGTGTCTTATTTTGAGAAGTGTCTGTTCATGTCCTTTCCCCATTTTTTAATGGGGTTTTAAGTTTTTTGCCTGTTAATTTGTTTAAATTCTCTATAGATTCTGGATATTAGACCTTTGCCAAATGCATAGTTTGTGAATATTTTCTCCCATTCTGTAGGTTCTCTGTTTACTTTTTTGATAGTTTCTTTTGTTATGAAGAAGTTCTTTAGTTTAATTGGTCTTTCCATTCATCAATTTTTTGTTTTTGTTGCAGTTGCTTGTGGAGTCTCTGTCATGACATCTTTGCCAGGGCCTATGTCCATAATGATATTTCCTAGGTTTTCTTCTAAGGTTTTTATAGTTTTGGGTTTTACATTTAAGTCTGTAGTTCATCTTGAATCGATTTTTATATACAGTGAAAGGAAGGGGCCTAGTTTCAATCATCTGTATACGACTATCCAGTTACTCCAGCACCATTTATTAAATAGGAAGTCATTTCCCCATTGCTGCTGTTGTCTATCTTGTCAAAGATCAGATGGTTGGTTGCAGGTGTTTGGCTTTATTTCTAAGTTCTCTAATCTGTTTTATTGGTTTATGTGTCTGTTTTTGTACCAGTACCATGCTGCTTAGTTTACTGTAGCTTTGTAGGAGTTCGAAGTGCATAACCTGATGCCTCCAACTTTGTTCTTTTTGCTTAGAATTGCTTTGGGTGTTCAGGCTTTTTTTGGTTCCATATAAAAATTTTTTTTTTTTTTTGAGATGTAGTTTCACATTTGTTGCCCAGGCTGGAGTGCAATGGTGCGATCTCGGCTCACTGCAACCTCTGCCTCCCAGATTCAAGCTATTCTTCTGCCTCAGCTTCCCAAGTAGCTGGGATTACAGGTGCCCGCCACCACGCCCAGCTAATGTTTTGTATTGTTTTTTTAAGTAGTGCTGGGATTACAGGTATGAGCCACCACGCCTGGCCTGGTTCTATATAAATCTAAGGTTTTTCTAGTTCTGTGAAAAATGTCAGTAGTAGTTGGATAGGAATAACATTGAATCTGTAGTATGGCCATTTTAACGGTATTGATTCTTATTATCCATGAGCATGAAATGGTTTTCCAATTGTTTATGTCATCTCTAATTTCTTTCCATAGTGTTTTGTAATTCTCATTGTAGAGATCTTTCACCTCCCTGGTTAGCTGTATTCCTGCTTATTTTATTCTTTTTGTGGCTATTGTGAATGGAATTGCATTCTTGATTTGGCTCTCAGCTTGGACATTATTGGTGTATAGAAATGCAACTCATTTTGCACTAATTTTGTATCCTGCAACTTTGCCAAAGCTGTGTATCAGATCTAGGAGTCTTTGGGCAGAGACTATGGGATTTTGTAGGTATAGAATCATATCATCTGAGAAGGGAGATAGTTTGACTTCCTCTCTTCCTATTTATTAATAGATGCCTTTTATTTCTTTTCTGGAAGCTTTTAGTTTTTTTTCTTTTATTTTTATTTATTTATTTATTTATTTATTTTGAGGCAGAGACTCACTCTCTTGCCCAGGCTGGAATGCAGTGGCACAACCTCAGCTTACTGCAACCTCTGCCTCCCAGGTTCAAGTAATCCTTGTGCCTCAGCCTCCTGAGTAGCTGGGAATACAGGTACCCACCACCATATCTGGCTCAGTTTTGTATTTTTAGTAGAGGTGGGGTTTTACTATGTTGCCCAGGCTGGTCTTGAACTTTTAGCCTCAAGTGATAAAATCCATCTCGGCCTCCCAGAGTGCTGGGATTATAGGCGCCCAGCCTAATTTTCTTTTTTTGTTTAGTTCTGCATTTCCATTACAAATGTGGATATTTTAAATTTCCTTTTTATATCTCCTGCCTGATATACATTGTTTCTTTTGTGTTGATTGTCTCATATCATTTATCATCTCTGGAAATTCTTAGCCATTAACTTAATTCCCTGTGTAGTCATATTAGACTTTTTCATTTTCTGTAATTTGCTCAGCCTCTCTTTATATTTTTAATCTCTTTTTCCTCTGTGTAACATTCTGTGTAATTCCTGACTTATACATAATTTATGCACTTTTATTTCACCAATTCTTTCTTCAAATGTGTCAAATTGACTGAGCACAGTGGCTCACACCTGTAGTCCCAGCATTTTGGGAGGCTGAGGCAGGAAGATCACTCGAGCTCATGGATTCAAAACCAGCCTGGGCAACATAATGAGACCTCATTTCTACAAAAAAAAAAAAAGTATTACCCCAGCATGTGGCACATGCTTGTAGTCACAGCTGCTTAGGAGACTCAAGGTCTTCTAAGACACTCGAGGTACTTATGAGGTTGATGTTGCAGTGAGCTATAATCACGCCACTGTACTCCAGCTTGGGTAACAGAGCAAGACCCAGTCCAAAACAAAAAAAAAATCAAATTATTTAACTTCAATAATTAGATTTTTATTTCTAAAAGTTCTGTTTTATTCTTTAAAATAGTAACCTGATTATTCTTTATTGTATCATATTACATGCTTATTTTCATGACTCCCTCATTTCTTTAAATATTTTATATTGAATTATTTTATATGCCTACTTTAATAATTCAATTATTTGAAATCCATGAAGATCTAAATTTGTTATTTTTCTAATTTTTAGTTATAGTGCCTTGTTTTCTTGTGTTTTTGATTATCTTTATGAACTCATACTTGTTTGATTTTAATTTATGTTAATTTTATGTTAAAAAATCATTGAGGGCCTCTATTAGAAAGGCTTTAATCCAGACATGAATTTGTTTGTTTCTGTAAAAGTTAGGGGCACTACTAACCTGGGTCTCTTTTAGCCCCTGGCTTAATCAGAATTCTTGGGTTTAGCTCTTTTACTTGCCTTAATCAACAGTCTGAGCTTATCACCTTTAACTTGAGTTTTGTTCAGGCTTATCTCCTAAGGGTGATGGCCCTGTAAGTAATTCTGCCCTGTTTTTCCCCCTTATTTGTTGTCTGCTGAGTGATCCTTACTCTGATTTCTATCAAGGGATTTTGTTTAATTGGTTATTTTTTTATGGAGGATATGGCCCCCTTGGTATTTACTTACTTTTCATAGTCCTATGATTTACTTTAACTAAGTATTTTATAAACAACCTAGTTGGGAGTCTCCTTTTGCTATTTCTGTTTCACCATGCTGCCAGATGCCAATGTCAGTTTTTTAATTTTACCATGTATCATTACCATCTACTGTCTATCATTACCTCTTACCTAGAAAGAAGAGCACATCCTAACTTATCCCCCTTAATTTCACTCTCTCCAATTTCAGTTTGCCCTCTATGATTGCCAAATTGATGTTTCAGTGAACATGTTAGACATGTTAACTTTGAGGTGCCTTGAAATAATAATTTGGAGATCAGGGAAGAGATGGATCCCGGAGGTGTAGATTTGTAAGCCACTGATAATTGATAAGCAATGCCCTGGGTGTGGTAAGGTTATTGAGGAGATTGGAGACAGTGGGTAGAAATAAAAGAGGATCATAGAATACTGATTTCATGGGGAGGCAGAGAAAAATGAACTAGCAAAGGAGACTAAGAAGAACACATCTAAGGAAGGGAAAACAAAAAATTAAGGAAAGCAGGGCAAGCCAAGGTAGGAGAGGGTTTCAAGGAAGGGCAATTTATAGAATTAGATGGGACCAAAGGGGCACAAAAGGTAAGAATTTACCTTTAAGTTTGATCCTAAGAAGATGGATGACAATGGCTCAGGCCTATAATCCCAGCACTTTTGGGACGCTGAAGTGGGTGGTTTGCTTGAGCCCATGAATTTGAGACCAGCCTGGGCAACATGGCAAAAACTCCATCTCTACGAAAAATACAAAAAATTAGCTGGGCATAGTGGCGTGCACCTGTAGTCCCAGCTACTAGGCGGGGCTGAAGTGGGAAGATCATCTGAGCCCAGGAGGTCAAGGCGATGATTGCACCACTGCACTCCAGCCTGGGTGACAGAGTGAGACCCTGTATTTAAAAAAAAGAAGATGGGGCCAGGCACAGTGGCTCACGCCTGTAATCCCAGCACTTTGGGAGGCTGAGGCAGGCGGATCACGAGGTCAAGAGATCAAGACCATCCTGGCCAATATGGTGAAACCCCATCTCTACTAAAAATACAAAAATTAGCTGGGCACGGTGGTGCGCACCTACTCCCAGCTATCGGGAGGCTGAGGCAGGAGAATCACTTGAATCAGGGAGGTGGAGGTTGCAGTGAGCTGAGATCATGCCCCTGCACTCCAGCCTGGCGACAGAGCGAGACTCCATCTCCAAAAAAAAAAATAAATAAATAAATAAAAATAAAAAATATATATATATATACACACATATATATATATGTATGAATAATTAGTATTGCCAGATAGTTACAATGGAATGGGGACAAATGCAAAACTGCAGTGAATGCATGGACAAATAGTACAATTTGCTAATCCTCTGACCTCTTCCTTAGTATATCCCATCTCCACTGAATATATAATGAATCAATAAGCTTCCTAGTACAAGACACTCTTCATTCACAAAATAAACACAATTGCCTTTTGATTTCTATAGCTGAGAGGGATTCAGGCAAATATAGGAGGTACTAACAAGAAGAGGCAACGTATTTTCTAAGCTATCATAGTCAGCAGTGTCTACTTGGGGTTATGTTTATTCTTGAAAGTTATACTTAAGGCCTCCACAGGCTCTGTGCCTCAGCCCCTCCTAAATGTAATAACTTTGCACATATGGAAGATCCTAGTAGGCCAAATCCCTTCTGTTTGAAAATATTTTTCCAATCAGAAGGACAAAAACAGTATCACAGAAATATGTTAAATAAACAGCTCTTTTCTTTTATATATTCTTGTTCACAACTAACATAATATTTTTTTCTGCCTTGTAGGTACCAGAGGTTTGAAAAGGCATTTCTCCTAGCTGTTGACATTGGTGCTCGTGACCTCTTTATGGTGAGTCATTTTCAGAGATGATTTCGTGCCTTCAGTTCTAAGGCTAAGTTGTCAGCTTTTGTGACCATAAAAAGGATTACTGTCATTTTGCAGCCTCAGACACAGGGTGGGAAAGCATTATTCCATCTTGACTTGCAGGTTTGCTTTCGTGAAACTGGTCAATAACCATCTAGTATCTTTTGATTTGTTGACATTTTGTTTGCTGGCTCCAATGGATCTTTTGTGTTTTCTAAGAATTTATAATTCTTGAACTTTTCTCCTCATGTACCTTGATGCAAGGGGATGACACCTATCTATCTAGTAAGCTTAAATGTCTTTCTAATCCATTCTCTGAAGAAAAGCTATAGAATCAAGGACATAGGGCAAAAGATGTCCCACAGATCTCGAATGTGCTTAGTTTGTCCCTTATATTTTAGTGTAGAGTAACAAAGTAGGAATGTTCTCACATGTATTTTTTAAGTAACCATAGTACAAAGTGGATCCAAGAGGTTAAATTCATGTACACTCTGGCCCTCCCATTTATTAGCTACAGAACAGTAAAACTGACCAGTTTCTTACAAATCCTTGTACTCTGTATCAGGTTTCTGTTTTATAAGATCTTGCACTACAGTGCCACATTGAGATCAAATGAACAAAGGAAAAGTCCTTTCCTAGTTTCCCAGCATATTCTGTTAGACAGCAATTTCATTGTTTCCACAGAAACAACAGAGCAAAAGGTTCTTGAAAGAAGAAATGCTTCTAGAAGGTGCTTTTGCCTGAATCTTTTGCACAGTTAAGACATTTTGTAGTTTAAATTAAGCTTTGATGTTTCAGATATTCTGTTATACAGCAATTTCGTTGTTGTCACAGAAACAATAAATCAAAAGCCTCTTGAAAGCCAGAAATACTTCTGGAAGGTGCTTTTCCTGAATCTTTTGCACAGTGAAGACATTTTGTAGTTTAAATGAAGCTTTGATGTTTTAGATAATATTATGGATTCATCACATTAGATCAATCATCTTTGGATTGAGTTTGATATTTAAATTCTAAATGTATGTCATTCAATTAATTATACTATTATTGATCATAAAAAATCTAATTTCAAAAGTGTGAACATTCTATTGTTCGTCATCTGCATTTTGTGATGTCTGATTGAGCAGGCATATTACATTGAGGGAAGATTTTATTATTTTCATCAAAATCTATACATGCAGAGATCACAGTGTCAGAAAATTAATTACACTTTTTAGATTTTCCAGCCCCATTGACTTTTTTCCTTATCTCCACCTTTTCACCTTTGCCACTTACCCCAATAATGGTAGATTTTCCCCATATTTCTTTATTTTTTATGTCTATAGTTTCAGTCTTTTTTCTAGCCAAGATAAGAACTAAAGAGATGAATATTTAAATGTTTGGTGCCTGGTAAAATTTCTCTCTCAAGGTATTATGTTCTTTAATTTCTAATGTTGTAATAATTAATAGAAACATCACGAAAGGCACCTTCTAAACTTTTCTCAAATCATATCTGTTTCAGCTTTCGGTCTCAGTTTAGCCAATAACAATATAAAGTGTCCATGTTAGTTCAAATCACCTTCATCCAGTAGCCTTTCTACTGATAGGCTAATCCTAAACCATGAGGATTTTTACACATAAAAGATGAAAATCTAAAATAAGGGAAGTATAGAAGTGGTTTTACTGTCCTTTTTATTTGCAAAAGCAAACAGTCATTATTCAGAATGCTGCATTGTTACTCTTCATACATAACTTTATTGATAGCCCAAGGTCTGCTTTAAAGAAGCTCAAAATATTGAGAGCATTAAAGCCTCAAAGTTCTATTTAAGCTCATGAATCTACTATATACATTTAAGGTTCCATGTAGAAATTGCCTAAAAGGATTTATTTTTTTAATAGATTCATTCTTACTATCTAAGTTTCATCTAGCCAGAGGTCTATAGCCTATAGATTGAAAAATGTTACCTCTTTTGAAATTAAAAGCTTGTAGATTAAACAGGATTATTCCTATTTATACATGATTTTCTACCCTTGAGATATCTCTTGCTAAAAGACTAAAAATAATAACATATGAATCACAATGGGATCACACAAAAGTGTATCAGTTAACCTGAAAATAGTCCTTTTTGCATTAGCATATTATCAGTGGTAAAAAGTTACAAGGCATACAACATGATAAGAAAGTTGATATGGCTGGAAAGCAGAGAGACTAAAGGGGCTTACATTCCATATAAAGGAGTTAGAATTTATCTCAAAAGCAATAGGAAGTTACTAAATCATTTTAAATAGAAGAGTGATATTATCAGTATTTTGGCTAGGAAACTTTTCCTCTAAAGGGCCAGGTAGCAAATAGTTTAGGCTTGCTTGCTTGTTTGCTTTATTGATTCATTGATTGATTGAGACAGGGTCTTGGTTTTTCACTTAGGTTGGAATGCAGTGGTGTGATCATAGCTCACTATAACCTTGAACTCCTGGGCTCAAGCAATCCTCCTATCTTAGCCTCCAAAGGAGCTAAGACTACAGGCATGTGCCACCATGCTTGGCTTAGTTTTGCAAATATTTTAGACTTTTTACAAGCCATATGGGCTCTGTTGCAGCTACTTAACTCTGCCATTATAGAGCAAAAGCAGGCATAGTCAATAAATACAGAAATAAGTTTGGCTGTGTTCCAATAAAAGTTCATATATAGACACTGAAATTTGATGTCACATAAAACTGTTCCTGTGATTTTTTTTTTTTTCCCCAAAAACCATTCTTAGCTTGGGTTAGACTTGGATGGCAGGTCACAGTTTGCTGATTCCTTGTTTAGAGGATGATCACTTAAGGCTGCATTGTAGAAAATAAACTGAAACGAGACAAGGCTCCTAGGTACAAGTGTGAAGTAAACAAAGAGGTGGGTTCTTTCAGGCCCATTTCCTCAGGTCCAGCAACCTCATAGTAATTTTCTTATATTTAAGGCCTGTTGATTCAACTCCAAGCTCTCTCAGTTATTAGCTGCATAATTTTGTATAATTTACCTAACTTTGCTTGCTTTCATTTTATTACCTGTGGTGATGATAATGCATAAATCCCTAGTGTGCTTTAAGTATCAAATGAATTAATAATATATATGAAGTGCCTGGCATATTGTAATGACTTAAGAACTACAGTTCTAGTATATATTTTATATTACTCACTTTTCAAATATTTAGGTAGTACTTCACTTTACATTGTTTATACATTTGTCAGATTAACAATGCTGGAATTTAGGTAGCTATTGATATTTGGGTGTTTAAAAACAAGTAGTCTCTACCTGAAAGATTGGAATTGAATCAAGGCAGCCTAGTTTCAGAGTACATACTCTGTGTTTTCATTTTTATTTGTCTCTAAGCATTTTCTAATTTCCCTGTGGTTTCTTTTTTAATCCATTAGTTGTCTGAGTGTGTTATTTACATGATTTCCAGAAACTGGGGTTTTTTTTTTGTTTTAATTCTGTTATTGATTTGTAACTTCATCCCATTGTGATGGGAGAAGATACTTTGATATCTATCGTTTTAAATCTATTGAAACTTAGTTTATCCTAGAAAATGTCTTATATAGACATGAGAATAATGTGTATGTTTTGGGGAAGAATATTTTGTATTTGTACAACTAGTTGATTTATTGTGTTGTTTAAGACTTCTGTTTCCTTCTGTCTGGTTTTCTAGCAATTATTAAGAGTACGGTATTGAAGTCTCCAACTACTATTGTAGACTATTTCTCACTTCAATTCTATTTGGTTTATTTTAAGAGACAGGGTCTTACTATGTTGCTCAGACTGGACTTGAACCCTTTGGTTTATGCAATCCTGCCACATCAGCCTCCCAAGTAGCTGGGATTACAGGCATGCACCACTGTACCCCTCCTGTCAGTTTTTGCTTCATATATTTGATGATACGGTATTAGGTACATAAATGTTAATTATTGTTATTTTTCTTACTGTATTTAAATTTGCATCAGTATATGCCATCTTTTAACTTTTTTTAGTTTTACATTCAGAAGTACATGGACAGGTTTGTCACATGGATACACTGAGTAATGGTGAGGATTGGGCTTGTGGTGTACCCCTTATCCAAATAATAAACATTGTATCCAACAGGTAAATTTCTAACCCTTACTCCTCTACCAACTTTGGAGTCCCCAGTGTCTGTTATTTCCATCTTTATGTCCATGTGTACCCAATATTTAGCTCACACTTATAAGAGAGAATATGTGGTGTTTGATTACCTCAGTTACTACAACTAGGATAATGTTCTCAAACTCCATCCATGTTGCTGCAAAGGACATGATGTCATTCTTTTTTATGGCTGAACATTATTTCATGATGTATATTTACCACATTTTCTTTGATTATACTTTAGGTTCTTGGACACATGTACGGAACATGCAGGTTTGTCACATAGGTATACATATGCCATTGGTTTTCTGCACCCATCAACCCGTCATCTACATTAGTTATTTCTCCTAATGCTGTCTCTCCCCTAGCCCCCGACCCCCTGACAGGCCTCAGTGTGTGATGTTCCCCTCCCTGTGTCCATGTGTTCTCACTCTTGAGCTCCCACTTATGAGTGAGAACATGTGCTATTTGGTTTTCTATTCCTGTGTTAGCTTGCTGAGAATGATGGTTTCCAGCTTCATCCATGTCCCTGCAAAGGACATGAACTCATCCTTTTTTATGGCTGCATAGTATTCCATGCTGTATATGTGCCACATTTTCTTTATCCAGTCTATCACTGATAGGCATTTGGGTTGGTTCCAAGTCTTTGCTATTGTGAATACTGCTACAGTAAACATACGTGTGCATATGTCTTTATAGTAGAATGATTTATAATCTTTTGGGTATATACCCAGTAATGGGATTGCTGGATCACATGTTATTTCTAGTTCTACATCCCTGAGGAATTGCCACACTGTCTCCCACAATGGTTGAACTAATTTGCACTCTCACCAACGGCGTTAAAACGTTTCTATTTCTCCACATCCTCTCCAGCATCTGTTGTCCTGAGTTTTTAATGATCACCATTCTAACGGGCGTGAGATGGTATCTCATTGTGGGTCTGATTTGCATTTCTCTAATGACCAGTGATGATGAGCTTTTTTTCATATGTTTGTTGCTGCATAAATGTCTTCTTTTGAGAAGTGTCTGTTCATATTCTTTGCCCACTTTTTGACGGGGTTGTTTGTTTGTTTTCTTGTACATTTGTTTAAGTTCTTTGTTTAATTTCTTTGTGTTTAAGTTCTTGGTAGATTAGCCCTTTGTCAGATGGATACATTGCAAAAATTTTCTCCCATTCTGTAGGTTGCCTGTTTACTCTGATGATAGTTTCTTTTGCTATGGAGAAGCTCTTTAGTGTAGTTAGATCCCGTTTGTCAATTTCAGCTTTTGTTGCCATTGCTTTTGGTGTTTTAGTCATGAAGTCTTTGCCCATGCCTATGTCCTGAATGGTATTGCCTAGGTTTTCTTCTAGGGTTTTTATGGTTTTAGGTCTTACATTTAAATCATTAATCCATCTTGAGTTAATTTTTGTATAAGGGGTCCAGTTTCAGTTTTCTGCACATAGCTAGCCAATTTTCCCAACACCATTTATTAAAAAGGGAATCCTTTCCCCGTTGCTTGTTTTTGTCAGGTTTGTCAAAGATCAAATGGTTGTAGATGTGTGGCATTATTTCTGAGGCCTCTGTTCCATTTGCCTATATATCTGTTTTTGGTACCAGTACCATGCTGTTTTGTTTACTGTAGACTTGCAGTATAGTTTGAAGTCAGGTAGCATGGTGCCTCCAGCTTTGTTCTTTTTGCTTAGGATTGTCTTGGCAATGTGGGCTCTTTTTTGATTCCATATAAAATTTAAAGTAGTTTTTTTCTAATTCTGTGAAGAAAGTCAATGGTAGCTTGATGGGGATAGCATTGAGTCTATAAATTACTTTGGGCAGTATAGCCATTTTCATGATATTGATTCTTCCTATCCATGAGCATGGAATATTTTCCATTTGTTTGTGTCCTCTCTTATTTCCTTGAGCAGTGGTTTGTAGTTCTCCTTGAAGAGGTCCTTCACATTCCTTGTCAGTTGTATTCTGAGGTATTTTATTCTCTTTGTAGCAGTTATGAATGGGAGTTCACTCATGATTTAGCTCTCTGTCTATTATTGGTGTATAAGAATGCTTGTGATTTTTGCACATTGATTTTGTATCCCGAGACTTTGCTGAAGTTGCTTATCAGCTTAAGGAGATTTTGGGCTGAGACGATGGGGTTTTCTAAATATACAATCATGTCATCTGCAAACAGAGACAATTTAACTTCCTCTCTTCCTATTTGATTGCCCTTTATTTCTTTCTCTTGCCTGATTGCCCTGGCCAGAACTTCCATCACTATGTTGAATAGGAGTGCTGAGAGAGGGCATCCCTGTCTTGTGCTGGTTTTCAAAGGGAATGCTTCTATCTTTTGCCCATTCAGTATGATACTGGCTGTGGGTTTGTCATAGATAGGTCTTATTATTTTGGGCTATGTTCCATCAATACCTAGTTTATTGAGAGTTTTTAGCATGAAGTGGTGTTGAATTTTATGGAAGGCCTTTTCTGCATCTATTGTGATAATCATGTGGTTTTTGTCATTGGTTCTGTTTATGTGATGGATTACGTTTATTTATTTGCATATGTGGAACCAGCCTTGCATCCCAGGGATAAAGCTGACTTGATCATGGTGGACAAAGCTTTTTGATATGCTGCCAGAGTCAGTTTGCGAGTATTTTATTGAGGATTTTTACATTGATGTTCATCAGGGATATTGGGCTGAAATTTTCTTTTTTTGTTGTGACTCTGCCAGGTGTTGGAATCAGGTTGATGCTGGCCTCATAAAATGATTTAGGGAGGAGTCCCTCTTTTTCTATCGTTTGGAATAGTTTCAGAAGGAATGGTACCAGCTCCTCTTTGTACCTCTGGTAGAATTCGGCTGTGAATCTGTCTGGTCCTGGGCTTTTTTTGGTTGGTAGGCTATTAATTACTGCCTCAATTTCAGAACTTGTTATTGGTCTATTCAGGGATTCAACTTCTTCCTGGTTTAGTCTTGGGAGGGTGTACGTGTCCAGGAATTTGTCTTATTTCTTCTAGATTTTCTAGTTGATTTGCAGAGAGGTGTTTATAGTATTCTCTGATGGTAGTTTGTATTTCTGTGATCATTGGTGGTATCCCCTTTATCATTTTTTATTGTGTCTATTTGATTCTTCTCTATTTTCTTTATTAGTCTGGCTAGCAGTCTATGTATTTTGTTAATCTTTTCAAATAGGTCCTGGATTCATTGATTTTTGAAGGGTCATTTGTGTCTCTATCTCCTTCAGTATGCTTTGTGAAGTTCTTGTGCTGTATTTTTCATCTCCATCAGGTCATTTATGTTCTTCTCTAAACTGGTTATTCTAGTTAGCAATTCCTCTAACTTTTTTTCAAGGTTCTTAGCTTCCTTGCATTGGGTTAGAACATGTTCCTTGAGCTCAGTGGAGTTTGTTATTACCCACCTTCTGAAGCCTACTGTCAATTCGTCTCACTCATTCTCCATCCAGTTTTGTTCCCTTGCTGGCAAGGAGCTGTGATCCTTTGGAGGAGAAGCAGCTTTCTGGTTTTTGGAATTTTCAGCCTTTTTGCCCTGGTTTTTCCTCATCTTTGTGGATTTATCTACCTTTGGTCTTTGATGCTGGTGACCTTCGGATGGGGTTTTTGTGTGGACGTCTTTTTTGTTGATGTTGATGCTATTTCTTTCTGTTTGTTAGTTTTCCTTCTAGTAGTCAGGCCCTTCTACTGCAGGTCTGCTGGAGTTTGCCTGGGTATCACCAGCAGAGGCTGCAGAACAGCAAAGATCGCTGCCTGTTCCTTCGTCCCAGAGGGGCATCTGTCAGATGCCAGCCGGAGCTCTCTTGTATGAGGTGTCTATTGACCCCTGCTGGGAGATGTCTCCCAGTCAGGAGTCACGGGGGTCAGGGGCACACTTGAGGAGGCAGTGTGTCCCTTAGAGCTTGAGTGCTGTGCTGGGAGATCCACTGCTCTCTTCAGAGCTAGCAGGCAGGAATGTTTAAGTCTGCTGAAGCTGTGCCCAAAGTCGCCCCTTCCCCCAGGTGCTCTGTCCCAGGGAGGTGGGAGTTTTATCTATAAGCCCCTGACTGGGGCTGCTGCCTTTCTCTCAGAGATGCCCTGCCCAGAGAGGAGGAATCTAGGGAGGCAGTCTGGCTACCGCGGCTTTGCTGATCTGTGGTGGGCTCTTCCCATTTTGAACTTCCTGGCAGCTTTGTTTACAACGTGAGGGGAAAACTGCCTACTCAAGCCTCAATAATGGTGGATGCCGCTCTCCCCACCAGGCTCGAGTGTCCCAGGTGGACTTCAAACTGCTGTGCTGGCAAGAATTTCAAGCTAGTAGATCTTAGCTTGCTGGGCTCCATGGGGGTGGGATCCGCTGAGCTAGACCACCTGGCTTCCTGCCTTCAGCCCCCTTTCCAGGGAAGTAAACGGTTGTGTCTCACTGGCATTCCAGGCACCACTGGGGTATGAAAAAAAACTCCTGCAGCTAGCTCGGTGTCTTCCCAAACAGCCGCCAAGTTTTGTGCTTGAAACCCAGGGCCCTGGTGGTATAGGCACCCGAGGGAATCTCCTGGTCTGCAAGTTGCGAAAACCATGGGAAAAGTGTAGTATCTGGGCCTAAATGCACTGTTCCTCATGGTACAGTCCCTCACAGCACAGTCCCTCACAGCTTCCCTTGGCTAGGGGAGGGAGTTCCCTGACCCCTTGTGCTTCCCATGTGAGGCGATGCCCCACCCTGCTTCAGCTCGCCTTCTGTGGGCTGCACCCACCATCTAGCCAGTCTCAATTTGATGAATCAGGTACCTCAGTTGGAAATGCAGAAATCACCCACCTTCTGTGTTGATCTCACTGGGAGCTGCAGACTGGAGCTGTTCCAATTCAGCCATCTTGCCAGCCACCCATATGTCACATTTTCTTTATACAATCAACCATTGATGAAGACTTCAGTTGATTCCATGACTTTACTATTGTGAATAATACTGCAATAAACATATGAGTGCAAGTGTCTTTTTTATATAATAATTTATTTTCCTTTGGGTAGATGCCCAGTTGTAGGATTGCTGGGTTGAATGGTAGTTTTATTTTTAGTTCTTTGTAAAACATCTATACTGTTTTTTATAGATGTAGTACTAATTCACATTCCCACCAACAGTGTACAAGGGCTCCCTTTACTCCACATCCCTGCCTACATCTGTTTTTTTTTTTTTTTTTGAGTTTTTACTAATAGCCATTCTGAGTCATGTAAGATGAAATGTCAGTGTGGTTTTAATTTTAATTTCTCTGATAATTAGTGATGTTGAGCATTTTTTCATATGTTTATTGACTGCTTATATGTCTTCTTTTGAGAAATGTCTATGTCTTTTGCCCACTTTTAATGGGATTGTTTGTTCTTTTCTCTTGCTGGGTTGTTTACCAAGGCCTTCTTTAGCATTCCCGTTGCCCCAGAGAGCCAAGACCAATATGCATTCATCTGGGAAAAGAGAACGGTGAATCTTTACCGTGTTGCCCCTGGTATTTTTACTTAGCCCCACTGTCTGTTGTGGCCAAAAGGCCTCCAACCTCAGTCAGTGGACCACTCCAGAGGGGTATGTGTTTTCCATTATACTGATGATATCATGCTAACTTCTGAGTCTTTTTCTAGCTTAGAAACTGCAGCCCCAACCTTGCTGTCTTACTTGACCTACAGAGGTACAATGGGTGGTCAATGCAAAGTCCAGGGTCCAGGTGTATCAGTCAAATACCTGGGTGTCATCTAGTGGGGTGAGACTAAATTTATTCAGTCTGACATTATAGAATAAGGTAAAGGCCAACCCACGTCCTACCACACCAGAGCAGCTGCAAACCTTCTTAGGCCTTCTAGGGTATTGATGTCCTTTTATTTCTCCATTTGGTACAACTCCTTAGGCCCCTAGATGGCTTAGTCAAGAAGGAGGGCCACTGGAACTGGTCCACAAAGGAGGATGTGGCCTTGAACAAGCTAAAATCGCAGTGAAATAAATGCAGGCCTTGGAAGTTCTAGTGCAGGGATAGCCTTGTGAATTGGAGGTAGCCAGTTACTCTGAGGGGCTTGGGTGGGGCCTGTGGGAAACACACGGACATATACATGTGCCTTTAGGATTCTGGTACCATCTATTGAAGTGGCTACTTTGGGGTATATACCCTGACCCCACTCAGAAAACTGGCTTCTGATTTTGTGGCCGTCACCCAGGAACTGACTTAGCACAAGAAGATAGTCACCATTGTAAAATGGCAGAGACTAAAACAAAATATTGCCATGTGTTTACAGGTCATGTTCCCAAGGACATGAAACAAGATGGAGGCCTGTAGCCAAGTTTGTTACTGATCATTTTGTTGGGCTGGCTTGAACAGCAGTCATATGGGGTCCTGGGTCTACATCTTAACCTAAAGTACCCTTTCTTCTGACAGAACCATACAGAAAGACACACAAAGCACACCAGAGTGTCTACAGCTTGAGACCAACCTCACAAATCCTTTTTCATTAAAACTTTACAGAGAATATTAGCAATTATCCTTATTTATCCCTTTTACCAATTTGCACAGGGAGAGAGAAGCCAAAAGCCCAACTGGTAAGAAATTTTTACCCTTTTGTTGGCATGTCAGGCTTCTGGGTTTCCTTCCTCCTAGCTCAACTCTAAGCCAAGCATTTTAACGGTTGGGAAATTAATTTTTCCAAAGTTGGAAGAACATTATAAAAGAGAAGCCATTTTAAACCATGAAAGAAGGAAAAACACCATAGAAAAGTCTGGTAGTTTCAATTAAGATTGTGAACAGGTATTTCCTATCCTACTGGGAATGGTATTTGCTGTATTTCTTCCCCTTTTCTATTTTCTCTTTTGGCCCACTATAGGAGACATATTGCTCATCTTTGATATTCTCTGATGCTTGCAGAGCTGCCTGCTTCTCAGCTGTGGTTAGGGTTTGGCTTAGGAGCAGCCTAACATCCTTCTATGAGAGGTCAAATACATGAGTTAAATTTTGGAAAGCTTCTATATACCTATCAGAGTCGTTAGAAAATTGACCTAAGTCTCCCTTTATTTGCCTAAGGTCCTGTAATGACAAGGGAACTTGAAGGGGCCCCAAATGAGGGGGATCATGAGGTGGTTCCCTTCGAAGTTGCTTCTCTAATTTTGGAGAAATATTCTTTTTGGGTCTGCCCGATATGATTGCTAAAAGCACTAGGTTGATTTTGTAACACTTGGAAAGATCTAATAAAAAGGCCATGCCCTTGTGCAAAAGAAAATGAGCTGCTTTTTCTTTAAAGTCTCAGGGTGAAAGAAGTCCCAGTGCTTCAGAATGCACTCAAGGGAGTGCAGGTTTCAGATAGTACCCATCTAGAAAGAAAAGTGGAAAAAAAAAAAAAAAGGCATCCCTTTTTCTCCTTCCTTTTGGTGTGACTCAGTGTGGAGAGGAAGACAGTGGGGGTGTCCCCTTGCTGTTTTCCCTCTATGGTTCCTGGGTCCTGACACCTTGTTGAACATGCTGCTCATGGTTGCTGGCGTGACCCCCAGCCATGGAACCAGAGGAACTAAGAGATTGGGATTAGTCATGCTCACCCAAGTGGCTCTAGTTCTCTGCCTGTGATTTCCCTTTGACTTCCTAGATTTGTGTGACCTGCCTGGCTCCCTGAAAAATGGATCTCCAGAAAAACTACATAATAGTTGAAGAAGGCCACTTTAATGGAGGGGGTATGCTAGATTGAACTTTATATCTTGCTATTATGGCCTGTGCTGAAGCGTTTACCCATAGAGAATGGTTCAGGCTAACTTCTGAACTTAAAATCCCCTTACTAATTAAGTACCACTCTAATTGGAGACAGAACTGGTACCTTAAAAGAACGTAGAGACTGAATGGCCATTTTCCTGCTGATGGGACAGTATCAAGACTAAAATTTGGCTTTGGAGGATATTTTAATGCAATTGTTGAAGGCAGAATTTTCCCGTTTACCAAAGCAGCAGAAAGCCTGGTTTCCAGTAGAGAGGCTCAAAAAGGGAAGATAATTGGGAGGCTAGGGTATTTTGGTGAAGGACCAACAATGTGCCTCATGGATCCCTGTTCCACTAGGTGGCACTGTTGACCTTGAAACACCATGTGCTCTCTAGACCAAGGGCAGAGTGACCTTGACATGCCATGTGCTCTTCAGACCAAGGGCAGATAGAGACCTGGAAATGCCATGTGCTCTACAGACCAAGGACAGAGAGAGACCTGGAAATGCCACATGCTCTCCAGACCAAGGGCAGAGAGAGACCTGGAAATGCCACGTACTCTCTAGACCAAGGACAGAGAGACCTGGAAATGCCATGTACTCTCCAGACCAAGGGCAGAGACCTGGAAATGACATGTGCTCTTCAGACCAAAGGCTAAGAGAGAGACAGTCACTGTGGTGGGGGGAACCCTCTGTTCCTAGAAAATCACAAAGACATCTTCCCTTGAGCTATATCCCCAGTTACTAGACATTCTCTCATATTGCCAAACAAGATTACTTACCTGAACTGTAAAACTTCCCGCATATATTTCATACACAGGATAAGAGATATGATAGTTGCAAACAGGAAAGGAGGAAATTATGATAGGAAAGTTGGGGATCCTGTTGCTGACACCCCTTCAGGGCAGTCAGAGGCTGGGGTCAGTCCAGAAGCCTTTGAATAATACCAGGTGGCAGCTCTGGCCAGAAGAAATATTCATTTGCCCAAGGACTTCTTTCAGTCCCATGCAACAACTAAGTCCTCCATGAAAGGTCTAAAATGGAGGCTGAGAGCCTCAGAAGGAAAGGACAGAGTTGGAGTTCGCTCCCCTCTACTCACCATTTTGATGAATGTTGTACTTGGTATCCTAGACAAGGTTCCCATTATGAAGTGGCTACATTGTCTGGGTTATAAACCCTGGGGTTCATTGTCATGCACCAGGAAAATTTAGGGCACAGACACACATGAGGAGTTTAGGAACAGAGGTTTAATAGGTAGAAGAGAAGAGAAAGAGAAACAGCTTCCTCCGTAGAGGAAGAGGTCTCCTAGCGGAAAGGGCCAGCTGGCCAAGTTTATAGTCCAGTTTGAGGAGGTGGTGTCTGATTTATATAGGGCTCATAGAATCTGTTCCATCAGGTATGATGTTTACATAGCAGGCAGGGAAGGCTAGTTGTCCCAGGGCTTTCCAGTTGATCAGTGCCATCTTATCTGCTCCTTACAGTACACGTGGCTGGCAGAGAAGGGAAGATGGAGCCGCCATCTTAAAAATGTCCAGTCCTTAGTTCCTGCCGGCATTCATCCATGCAAGCTCCCAGCTTGCAGGCTGTTCTTTGTTAGAAAATGATCGGGGCTGCTTTTTATTAAACAGAAAAGCCTTTCCAAGGACTCCCATGTCCTTGCTATCTGCCTAAGTGATTTCTTCTTAACTCCTGTATCACTATGGAGGGGGACTGGAGTTAAATGTAATGTCGCAGAGCAACAACTTTGTGCTACATATTATGCCTTACAAGTTGAGGACATTACAAAGAGGGTCTCGAGGCTCGTATGCACACCGTACCTCACAGCAGGTTGGCTGAAGGGTACCTTCCAGAAACCAAAGTCTATGAATGCCCAGACTGGCCAAATGTGAAGCCTGCCTTCAACGGAGGAGCACATGAACTAATAGCCCCTTGATTGCAGAGCTCCATTTGATGCTTGGACCTGTCACTTATGTTACAACTGAAGGACAGTCTTCAGTGGAGGATGCTGAGCCTCCACAAATCCCTTCCTTTTTACAGTAGGGACAGGGTCCAATTCCTACCCAGGCCTGGTACACAGATGGCTCATCACGATGCAATCCTTGCAACTAGACAGTTGTGGCCACTCAGCCATCCACTGATAGTATCTGGTTTGATACAGGTGAAGGGCATAGTAGCCAATGGGCTGAGCTGTAGGCAGCTTGGATGGTCCTCCTTCATAAGCTGGACCCAGTAGTCCTATGCACTGACAGCTGGGCTGTCTTTAAGGGACTCACAATGTGGCTACTATAGTGGAAAACACAGGATTGGTCAATAGCAGCCTGTGCCCTTTCAGGTGCTGACGTGTGGAATGACGTTCTCCATGCATCCAGAGGATGCATGTAACAGTCTACCATGTGGATGCCCACATTGCATCTACACCACCTGGAAATCAACAGGTAGACAAGCCTAGCCTACATTCTCCTCCTCAAGGAAGTGCCCACAAAAGTTGTGGCTTACTGGCTACATAAAAAGACAGGACATTGGGGACCATATACCTTTTGGGACACAGTGAAAATTGAGGACTACCACTATGATATAAAGATATAGTACTCATCTATCAGCAATGTCCTACCTGTGCACAGAAACACCTCAGGCCCTTTCCACACAATACTGAACAGATAGGCCAGGGCTGCAGCCAAGTGCAACAGTGGCAGGTAGACTACATAGGACCTTTGCCTCTATGTAATGGCTGCCAAGGAACCCAGTAATGGCTCAGCCCAAGTCCCAAAACCTCAAAAGTAAGGAAGTCAACAATGTGGCCTCACAGCTGTGGCTGAAGGCCTAGAGCCCCTGGCAAACCACTGATGTAAGTCCAAGAGTCCAAAAGCTGAAGAACTTGGAGTCTTGAGAGCAGGAAGCATCCAGCATGGGAGAAAGATAAAGGCAAGAAGACTCAGCAAGTCAGCTTCTTCCACCTTCTTCTGCTTGCTTTTCTAGCCATGCTGGCAGCCAATGGGATAATGCCCACCCACATTGTGGGTGGGTCTTCCTGAAGGTGGTTCTTCCTCTCCCAGTCCACTGATTCAAATGTTAATCTCTTCTGGCGACACCCAGAAACAATACTTTGCATACGTCAATCCAATCAAGTTGACAATATTAACCATCACAGATGGCTATCCCCACAGCAATGTAACCGATCCCTTCAAATAACCAAAGATATGTGGCTGGGTGGCAGTATAACTCTCTCCACATGGGGGCCTATCCCTCCCCTTGGGGATTGTTATGGGCTGTGATACCCACAGCTGGCCTTACTTACCCTCTAATTGGACTGGTATATGCACCTGGTGACATCCTTGTCAGTATGCGTTGTGTCCCGTTTAGATACCATGCATTCCTATTCACTGGGAGAGTGTAAAAGTCAGGTACTGCCAGAAGCATGCATTCTGGAGGTTTTACCCTTTGGCCATTTTTTCTCCCCAAGTGGCAACAATAGATATAGATAGAGCTGCAAGTTGAGGCTAAACATTTGGCTGCAGCCATTAATGATACCAATCATGCTATTCTTCTTCTTACTGTAGAGACCACCCAAATCAGACACATTACTTTGCAAAATGTCATGGACATCTTAACTGCTGCCCTGGGTAGAACCTGTGCATTAGTTAAAACTGAATGTTGTGTATATATCCCTGATTACTCTCACAGTGTAACTAGGCCATGCGGGTCCTAAATACCAGTATTTAGGTCTACCCTGTGCATTATATTCTATAGTGTATATTATAATAACACTATAGAATCTCTGTCTTACACCCCTATAACAACATGGTTAAATCAACTCCCAAGCACTTGGTAGAACTTTTCTATCCAGTGAGATTGTCATTATATTTGTTATTCTTTTTTGTTGTTGTAGTTTGTATTGCTGCTGTAGCATCTGGCTGAAATGCTCCTCCACATACCTGACTGTAGGAGAATGATAGAAGTAATGGCATGATAAGAATGAGAGGGCCATTCAAGAGTATGTTAGGGTGAAGTGTATGGCACACGCACCTGACAGCAATAACTTAAGTATACCCTGAGAATGATCCTGTTGTCTTACAAGAATGTGTGTCTGGAGTCCTAAGCTAAGGAATCCAAGAGTGACGAACCTGAGGATCTATTCCATATTTACGGAGGACATCTGAACCCCCAGCCCACCCCTTGGAATGCAGGCTGTACCGGGGATTATTTTGGCCAAGTGGAGGTTGTTAAGTGAAAATGCTATATAAACCACATGCTTTTTACAAGCGGTAACAGTTCTCCTGTCCAACTCACCACCTCTGGACCATCCTTTTATGTAAGTTCCTCACTAAATGCTGTGCCTCGTTTGCTGGCTCCGGGTCTCTTCTTCAGCCTCTCAGACATGGTGCCATCCTTATTGGAGTCAGTAGGCATCCAGAACAACAGCAGTCAGATAATGTGATGCTTTCAGCTTCATTCTTTTTCCTTAGGATTGCTTTGGCTATTTGGGCTCTTTTTTGATTCGATAAGAACTTTAGGATTGTTTTTTCTAATTTTGTGAAATGACATTGGTACTTTGATAGGAATTGCATTGAATCTGTAGATTGCTTTGGGCTGTGTGGTCATTTTAACAATACTGATTTTTCAAATCCATGAGCATGGAATGTTTTCCCATTTTTTTTGTATCATCTGTGATTTCTTTTATCAGCATTTGTGGTTCTCCTTGTAGAGATCTTTCACATCCTTGGTTAAATATACTACTAGGTATTTTAATTTTTATGGCTGCTGTAAATGGGATTGAGTTCCTGATTTGACTCTCAGCTTGAATGTTATTGGTTTATAGAAATGCTACTGATTTCTGTATGTTGATTTTGTATTTGGAAATTTACTGAAGTCATTTTTCAAGTCTAGAAGTCTGTTGGAGGAGTCTTTAGGATTTTCTTGGTATAAGATCATGTAATCAGTGAATAGAGATAGTTTGACTACTCTTTTCCTAGTTGGATACGTTTTATTTCTTTCTCTTGCCTGATTGCTGCAGCTAGGACTTCCCAGTATTATGTTGAATAGTAGTGCTGAGAGTGGAAATCCTTGTCTTGTTCCTGTTTTAAGGGGGAATGCTTGCAAATTTTCTCCATTCAGTATGATGTTTGCTGTGGGCTTGTCATAGATGGCCGTTATTATTTTGAGGTATGTTCCCTCGATGCATAGTTTGCCAAGGGTTTTTATCATGAAGGGATGCTGGATTTTATCAAATGCTTTTTTTTTTTTTTTTTTTTGCATCTACTGAGATGATCATATGGTTTTTGTTTTTAATTCTGTTTATGTGGTGAATCACAATTATTGATTTGTGAATGTTGAACCATCCTTGTATCCCTGGAATAAAGCCCACTTAATCGTGAGTTACCTTTTTAATATGTTGTTAGATTTGGTTTGCTAATATTTTGTTGAGGATATTTACATCTGTATTTATTAGGAATACTGGCCTGTATTATTAGGAATATTTGTTGTGTCTTTGCATGATTTTGGTATCAGGATGATACTGGTTTTGTAGAATGAATTAGGGAGGAATCCTTCCAACTTGATTTTTTTTTTTGGAATAGTTTCAGTAAGTTTGGTACCAGCTCTCCTTTGTATATCTGATAAAAGTAGTCCATGAGTTCATCTGGTCCTGGGCTTTTTTGTTGTTGTTGTTGTTGTTGTTCGAAGATTTTTTTATTACTGATTCAATTTCAGTACTCTTTATTGGTCTGTTCAGGATTTCTATTTCTTCCTGGCTCAATCTTGGGAGGACGTATAGGAATTAATATATTTCCTCAAGGTTTTCTGGTTTATGTGTGTATATATGTTCATAGTAATCTCTGATGATCTTTTATATTTCTTATCAGTTGCAATTTCACTGTTATCAATTCTGATTGTACTTATATAATATTCTTTTTTTATCTCTTGTAACCTTTTTAAATTTAAAGTCTGTTTTTTTTCTGAATATTAGTATTACCATACCTGTTATTTTGGTTACTATTTGCATGGAATATCTTTTTTTTTCATCTTTTCATTTTTAATCTATTAGAGTCTTTGGATCTATAGTAAATCTCTTACAGCGTATAGTTGAGTCAGTTTTTATCTATTCTGTTAATATGTCTTTTGATTGGAAGTTTGATCCATTTGCATTAAAATTACTAATACAGAGGGTCTTCTGTTATTTTGCCAGTCGTTTTTTATACCATACAGCTTTTTTTGTCCCTCATTTCCTGGATGACTGTCTTTTTCATGTTTGGTTGATTGTTTTTGTAGTGAAATATTTTTTTCTCTCTCTTTTATTTGTGTATATTCTATAGCTATTTTCTTTGCAGTTATCATGGGGATTACATTTAAATATCCTAAAGTTATAAGGCTATAATTTGGATTTACACCTGGTTAATTTTCAGTAACACACAAAAACTCTGCTCCTTCATGCCTTTCTCTATACCCTTTTTGGTTTTTAATGTCACAAAACTACTTTGTTACAAGTTGTTTACTCTATAACATAAACTAATAATTCTTTTACATGTATCTGTCTCATATAAAATATAAAATGTAGTATTACCAACCAAAGTTACAATAATGCTAGCTTTTAGACTCATAATTTTTAAAATGAATTAGTATCTTAATTTGTATAGAGAGCAAAAGGTGGAATTTTGAACCATTGTTACAATAATGCTAGCTTTTATAATATACCTGGCAGTTAATTTTATTGAGTTTTTTTTTCTTTGTATGGCTTTGAGTAGCTGTCTAGTGCCCTTTTATTTCACCCTACAGGACTCCCTTGCACATGTCCTGCAGGCAAGGTCTAGTGGTAATGAACTCCCTTAGTTTAGGTTTATCTGGGAATTTCTCAATTTCTTCTTCACTTTTGAAGGACAATTTTGCCAGATACGGGATTCTTGGTTGACATTTTTTTTCTTTCAGCACTTTTTTTTTTTTTTTTTTTCGAAACAGTCTTGTTCTGTCACCCAGGCTGGAGTGGAGTGGCATGATCTCAGCTCCCTGCAACCTCCACCTCCCGGGTTCAAGTGATTCTCCTCCCTCAGCCTCCCAAGTAGCTGGGATTACAGGGGCTTGCCAAGATGCCCAGCGAATTTTTTGTGTGCGTATTTTTAGTAGAGATGGGGTTTCCCCCTGTTGGCCAGACTGGTCCTGAACTCCTGACCCCAAGTGATCTGCCTGCCTCAGCCTCCCAAAGTGCGGGGATTACAGGCATGAGCCACCATCCCTGGCCTCTTTTGGCACTTTTATCAGCCCAGTGCTTTCTTACCTCCAAAGCCCTTGATGGGAAATCTACTGGTAGTATTACTTAGGGGCCCTTGTATGTGAAAAATCACTTCTCTCTTTCTGCTTTCAACATTCCCTTTGTCTTTGTATTTCGAACATTTAATTATAATGTGTCTCACAGTGGGTTTATTTGAGTTCATCTTACTTGGAGTTCATTGAGCTTCTTGGATGTTTGTATTCATACCTTTCATCAAATTTGGGGAGTTTTTAGCCATTATTTCTTTTAAGATTTTCTCTGGCAGTTTCTCTTTTCCTTCTGGAACTCCCATGATGCATATGTTGATCAGCTTGATGGTATCTCTCAGGTCCGTTAGGCTCTATTCACTTTTCTTCAGTCTTTTTTCTTTCTGTTCCTTAGGTTGATAATGTTTATTGTCCTGTCTTCAAAGTTCCTGATTCTTTTTCTGTCTGCTCAAATCTGGCTTTGAAATCATCTTGTCATTATATTTTCCAGCTCCAGAATTTCTTTTTGGTTTGCTTTTAGGTTTTCTTTTTATTGATGTTTTCATTTTGTTCATTCATAATTTTGACTTTCCCCACATCTTCCTTTAAGTCTTTGAGCAGATTTTAGACAGCTGTTTTACAGTCTAGTAGGTCTGCCATTAGGTCTTTTTTTTTTCAGGGACAGTTTCTGTTTATTTTTTCCTCTTAAAATAGGCCATACTTTCCTATTTCATTATATGCCTCATGATTTTTTGTTGCTGAAAACTGGACATTGGAATCTAATAACATGGTAACTGAGAATCAGATTCACATCCTTCCCCAGGGTTTGCTGTTTTTTATTACTGTTTTAGGGTTTTTACAATTGTTTTAGGCTGACTGTGGGCCAAAGATTATACTAAGGTGAATCTTAAGGTCTTCTCAGGCCTTGTCCAAAACTATACTTTTCCTGCCCTTGGAATGTGTGGTAACTTTCTAATTTTCCCCATATATGCAGTTGCATTTCAGAGTCCTAGTCTTTAATGTTTGGTTCGCAAAAGGGCAGGAAAGAAAAATGAAGGGGGTAATGAGAGCACAGCTCCTTAAATCAACTACAAGTCACTTCAGGCAAGGAGGAGGGGTTTGCAATAATGAGGGGTGAGGTGTAATGAGGGGTCAGGTGCCCTGCCTCCCTGTCTGCACCTCTGCAATCAAGCATCAATTCACAGAGCACAGAACCCCTATGTTTTGCTCACCCTCGTTCCAGACAGCTGACCACCAGCTGCTCTGGAAGGTGTGCACAGTTGCCCACCATACAGCTGGGGTGGTGGATGTGTAACAGATACTGTGCTAAGAGCTGAAATTGAAAATTAACTGCAATTTACCATCCAAGCCTTTCCCTAAAAGTTGCAAGCCTCAGTAGACTCCATAGTTCCAAAACAATTACATCAGACAGATTCTGCCAATGCAATTATTATTTAGGTTCCAGATTCCTGGTGCTTTCTACTCTGTCATCTTCCCAGAGATCAGTGTTCAGAATCCAGGGATGATAAGAGATCTAAAATTTTTGATATATCAGAAAGAGGGAATCCGTGTGAAGAGTTGAGACCCAGAAGTCTTTATTGTGGTCCCCTTTGGGTCCTTAATGGAGAGCTAGACTATAGGTAGACAAGGCATAGCAAAAAGCCACTGCTGTGAGATTAAGGGCTAAATGGAGATGCTAGAGTTTTCACAGTTCTGAGAAATACTAGAATTCTGACTCACCCAAACTTAAGCATCCTCATTGGGCATTTGTATAAAATCCCACATTAAACATGTCTTATATTTACTAAAAACAAAAAATTGGACAATTTGTTGTTCTGTTGTGAGATTTTTTTTTTTTAATAAAACTGTTAGGATAGAAAATCCAGCTGCATTAAATGATGATAATGTTGATATCCTTCTCCGTGACCCTCAACCTGATAATTCTATTACAGGGTTATTTTGTGGTCTTTTTAAACCTTCTCATAAATTCATTATGGAGACTAAAAGAGCCAACTTTCAAATTGCTAACAAGATCTTCCCATTTCCTCTTTGGGTTTGTCTTTTCTTTGCTTTTTCTTTTTCTTTTCTTTTCTTTTTTTTTTTTGTAAGAGAATCTCACTCTGTTGCCCAGGCTGGAGTGCAATGGCACAATCTCAGCTCACTGCAACCTCTGCCTCCTGCATTCAAGTAATTCTCCTGCCTCTCCCTCCCAAGTACCTAGGATTACAGGCATAAGCCACCATGCCCAGCTAATTTTTGTATTTTTAGTAGAGATGGGTTTTCACCATGTTGGCCAGGCTTGTCTCAAACTCCTGGCCTTAAGAGATCTGCCCACCTTAGCCTCCCAAAGTGCTGGAATTACAGATGTGAACGACCATGCCCAGCCTCCTCTTTGTTTTTCATTTCCCTAGATTTGTAATCCAAAAATCAGAGACACAAAAACACCATCACTATGGAGACATTAATTTGCCTTATTCTTCCTTCTCTTTGACAGTGAAAAATAAGTCTGTGTAGCACATACAAAACTGTAATTGACTCTCTGGTGCAGCTGCCATTGGGTCTTTCCTATAAGAAATTGTATTAGCCTTCCTTTTAAATGTGTTCTGGGTAATAAGTCATCAGAAATGTTCAAGGATTTTCAAGGAAATGATGAACATAATGATTGAAAAGATAGGGATTCTCAGGAGAAACATAGAAACTGTATGTTTTTTTAAAAGCAAAATAGAAATTCTAGAAGTAAGAAATATAAAACCTGAAATGAAATATTTACTCAGTAGAAGATTGGACATAATAAAGGGTCAGTGAACTTAAAGACAGATCAGTATAAAGTATCCAGTCTAAAGAAAACAAAAATATTTCAAAAAATGAGCAGAGTCTCAGTGACTTATGGAACAAAATCAAATAGTCTAAAATACATGTAATTGGAGCTTGGTGAAAAACGTTGGCCTACAGATCCAAAAATCTCAGTGAATTCCAAATATAAGAAATCAATACCTAGGCACACCATATCTTGGCACAGCATAGACAAATTACTGAAAACTAGTGATGAGAGATAAATCTTTAAAATACCCAGGAAACAAAAAATTGTATCTTTAAAATACCCAGGAAACAAAAAAGAGCAACAGCTAATACGAATTATGACTGACTTCAAATCAGAAACAGTAATGCCAAAAGATAATGGAACAGCATCATCAACATGCTAAACAAAACTAAAACTCTCAACTCAAAATCTTATATCCAGTGAAAATCATCCTTAAGTGAGGGTGAAATAAAGATACTTTTAAATTAGTGAAATTAAATTGAAATTAGCAGCAGCACTACTAGAAAAGCTGAAGGAGGTTTTTCAGATAGGACAAAAATGATACCAGATGAAAACTCGTCTCTACATGAAAGAATGAAGAGTCCTAAAAATCATAAGCATGTGGACTAATATTAAGTCTTTCCTCCTTATTTTAAAATTTCTTTAGTATATAATTATTTAAAGCAAAAGTAATAACAATACATTGTGATAATTATGTCTACAAGAAATGAATAACAGCAACATCAGAGGAGGGGGTAAATGGAATTATATTATTGTAAGATTTGTGCCTTTTAACTGAAGTGGTGCAGTATGAATTCTAGGTAGACTGTGATAAGTTAAAATTGCATATTATGGTGCCAAGAGGATTTTTTAAAAAATGTAAATAGGTATGTTGCTTTAAAAAGTCAAAAGAGGAAATTTTAAAATACTTTTAAAATATTCAATCCAAAAGAAGACAGAAAAGGAGGACAAACAGAAAACAAATAATAAGATGTTACACTTAACCCCAAATATATTAATAAATAACGACCGTAAGTTCAAACTGGATGGATTCTCAAAAAGCAGACATGAATTTTTTTTTTTTAAGTCAGAGATTGTCAGACTGGATAAAAAGCAAGACCTAATTATGTTTGGTGTATAAGGGAAGCACTTTAAGTATTATGACACAAATAAATTTAAAGAAAAAATGTGAAAAATATATATCCTGCAAACAGTAAATATAAGACAAAGTGACTTCAAAAACAAAGAAAGTATCACCAGAGATAAGAGAGACATTATAATGACAAAAGTTTAATCAGGCAGACATGACAATCCTAAAGAAGATAACTGAGCTTCAAATGCATGAAGCAAAAGCCGACAAACCAAAAAAGAAATAGATAAATATAATAATTCATAGAACATGTCAAAAAATCATGAATATATAAAATATGTGAACCAACTTGATCTGACATTTTTTGAACCTATATCCAACAACTGCAGAATACACATTCTTTTCAAATCTACATGGCATATTCCCTAAATATAAACTGTATTCTGGTTCATAAAATAAAGCTCAACAAATTCTAGAAGATTGAAATATGACAAGAAAGGAATTAAATTACAAGTCAATTACATCCAAATATCTATGAAGTTCCCAAATACAAAGTAAATAATACTTCTCTAAAAAGATCACGGATTAAAGAAGGAATCACAAGAGAAAATGAGAAATATTTTGAATTGAATTTTAAAATGAGAACATAATATATCAAAATGTGTAGGATGATTATAACATGTAGCATAAAATAAGGCACCATGACTTCATAATGATACAAGTAAATAAATCCAACTAATAAATATAAAAGTAAAGATAGAATTAGAAAATGACAATTTGGCAAACATCATAGTGATAATTTTCTAAGACAAGAATCCATAATGGATGCTATAACTGGTGAGAAAAAGTTTCATGAAAAACAGGATATTTACATAGCCTCAAAATATTTTCTCATGAAATATCTATGATTTACAAAGGGAAAAGGAATAACTTTGCAGTGGAGAAGGCTGGCAGATGCCCTGTTAATCAAGTAATCAAAATTTATATTTATATCATCAATAATGGAAGAAATAAAAGTAATTTGTCACCTCATATGTTGCAGTAAGAACACAACATCCTTTCGTTGGTATTCTTGAAAAAAAAAAATGCATAACCCAAATCTAGTCATGGGGAATATCGATTGAACCTACATTGAGAGACATTCTAATAACCAGCCTATACTCTTAAAAAATGCTAAGTTCATAGAAAGTAAGAGCAAAGAACTATTCCAGATTAAAGGAGACTAAAGAAACATTACAACTAAATGCATCAAGAAATGGATATTTGTGATAGGAAGGACATTATTTGAACAACTGGTGAAACTTCAGTGATTAAGTTTGAGTAATGATATCAGTGTTAATTTCATGATTTTATTGGTTTGATTGTGGTTATGTAAGTGAATGTTCTAATTTGTGGAAAAGAAACGCTGAAGTATTCAAGAATATGTTGGCAACTTACTCTGAAATGGTTCAGAAAAAAAGTGATCTTTGTACTGTACTTGAAACTTTCCTGTATCTTTGAGATTACTTAAAAAATATAAATTTTCACTTACTATCACAGATCTAGACTCTACTATTACATGCATTCTCTCAATAGATGCTGTGTGGTTTGGAAGTCGATTTGGCCACAGAAATGCTGCTTTTAATTCTTTGTCTTTAGGACATTATTCTGCTTTTGAAAATTCAGGTAACCTCTCCAAACTCATTATTACTGTGCCATAAAAGCTACTCATTTTACTTTACTCATTGTGGCATAAAAGCCACCCAAGATTGCATCTCTGGCTTCATGTTGGATGGCATGAGGATGAGTATGCCTTCTGAACATTCTCATGTTGGCATCCCTAATTACCTTGGCCATTGGCGCAGGTCCAGTTGGAATGTCAACTGTGCCATCTGATAATGCTATAAAAAGACCTATAGCTGCTGCTCTCCAGCCATCTGTGCCTTCCCTTGGCATGATACTGTTGGGTAGTTTGTCTTTCATTGGCATGATTTTTGTAGGATGGCTTACATCTGCCACTCCTAGGCACTTGCTTGGTGATCAAGTTGACATAGAATTGCTTTGTTGGCACTGTTTTTATATAGAGGAGTTTTATACCTGCTAACTTCTGAAACAAGACTTACCATTTATTACATACCTTATAATTGCAATTTTAAATATTATGAATATAGACTCGTTTTTGCCTCTGTTGACTCAAACCTAGCTTGGACTTTCAAGTTTAAATTCTCCCAATTGGAACTCTCCAGTCAGAAGAATTAACTATGAAATGAAATGTACTTCTGTTTTAAGATATTAGATTGAGTGTACACATAAATCTCTTCTACTTCTGTGCCAAATCTATGGAAATGATGGAAGATGCATGTGTATGCGTGTGTGTTTTAAAAATTTATAACTGGAATTCAAGACAAGAAATTTGATGGACCAGAGTTTGTGAGGAATCTATTGAAAACTGTAAAACAGAATGAAATAGAAGAAACAAAGCAGAAACCAAAATGTCAAGAGGAGAAGATTGCTACCAAAATTGGGAGGAGCACCAAAAAGTTCTTCATGCCCTGAGAAAAGGGATACTAGGAATGGGAAAGTGTTCCTGGGCAAGCAAGGATGAATAATTAGGGTGTTACAACAGGAAGAGTAGGGTGAGTGAGTGGAGAAAAGTCAGAATAAGTGGATACTGATTAAACCCTAGGTATTTTTAGAAAAATAAGTTGATATGAGTATGTTGAAAATTTAAGGATATTCAGCCAAAAAAGAAAAAAAAAAAAAGAATGGATGGTGTCATGGACTGAATTATATCCACCCTTCCCCAGTTCATATGTTGAAGCCCTGACCTTCAATGTGACTATATTTGGAGATAGAACCTTTAAAGGAGGTAATTAAGGTTAAATGAGGCCATGAGGATGGGCCCCTTATCCGATATGACTGGTGTCCTTACAAGAAGTAGAAGAGACACCAGGAATGGGTGTGCACAGAAGTAAGACCATGTGAGGACACAGCAAGAAGGTGGCCATCTACAAGCCAAGGAGAGAGGTTCAGGGAGAAACCAAACCTGCCAGTTTGACAATGAATTTCCAGCTTCTGGAACTGTGAGAAAATAAATTTCTGTTGTTTAGGCCACCCACTCTGTGGTATTTTGTTATGACAGCCTTAGCCAACTACTATAAATGGTATAACTTTAGAACTAGTAAATAGGAAAAACACAACAAAGAAAACTTGATAAAAAATTAAAAAGCAAATAGGAAATAATCAAAAGGAAATAGTTAAAGGTATGGTAAGAAACCATAGAATAAGCTAGCTAGAATGTCTAAACATCATAAATTATAATAAATGTAAATGAATTAAATTCACTTGTTGAAAATCAGTGACCATAAGATTGGATTTTTAAAATATCCATGTCACGTGTGTCTGTGTGAAGAGACCACCAAACAGGTTTTGTGTGAGCAACAGGGCTGTTTATTTCACCTGGGTGCAGGCGGGCTGAGTCCGAAAAGAGAGTCAGCAAAGGGTGGGGTGGGATTATCATTAGTTCTTACAGGTTTTGGGATAGGCGGTGGAGTTAGGAGCAATGTTTTGGGGGCAGGGGGTGGATCTCACAAAGTACTTCTAAAGGGTGGGGAGAATTACAAAGAACCTTCTTAAGTGTGGGGAAGATTACAAAGAACCTTCTTAAGGGTGGGGGAGATTACAAAGTACATTGATAGGTTAGGGTGGGGCAGAAACAAATCACAATGGTGGAATGTCATCAGTTAAGGCTATTTTCACTTCTTTTGTAGATCTTCAGTTGCTTCAGGCCATCTGGATGTATATGTGCAGGTCACAGGGGATATGATGGCTTAGCTTGGGCTCAGAGGCCTGACAATCCAGATATATATTACATTTAGAAAATTTAAAAATTTGAGTGTGGTGGTGTGCGCCTGAAGTCCTAGCTACTTGGGTGGCTGAGGTGGGAGGATTACTTGAGCCTAAGAGTTCGAGGCTGCAGTGAGCGATGATTGTCACTGCCTCTCAGCTTGGGTGACAGAGAAAGACCCTATCTAAAAAAAACAAAATGAGAGAGAGAGAGAGAGAGAGAGAGAGAAACTTGTTTCATGACCTTGTGTTATTATTTAATGTTCCATGTGTACTGAAAGAATGTATATTTTGCTCTTGCTGGGTGTTGCTCTTTAAATGATAATTAGGTCAGTTGGTTAACAGTGAAGTTTAAGTCTTTATATCCACTGACTTTCTGTTTGTTCTCTCAACTACTTCGAGAGGAGTGTTTAAATCCTCTTTACTTTAGAACTAGTAAATAGGAAAATCTATTTTTACTATTTACGGTAATTGTGGATTTCACTACTTCTACTTTCAGCTCTTTCAGAGTTTGCATCAACTATTTTAAAGCCATTGACCTTCTTTTTCATGAAATGACTTTTTCCCCCAATAATAGTTACTGTTCTGAAGTTTACTGGTCCTTTATTAATATAGGCATTTCAGCTTTCTTTTGATTGGTGTTTGCATTATGTATATTTTTTATTCTATTATTTCTACCTATCTTTGTCTTTAAAGTGGGTCTCCCGTAGACAAAATGTAGTTGATTCCTGCTTTTTCGTCTAGTACAATAATCTCTGGGGTTTTATTTTTGGACTTTTTTTTTTTTTTTTTTTTTTTGAGACGGAGTCTCACTCTGTCACCCAGGCTGGAGTGCAGTGGCACGATCTCAGCTCACTGCAAGCTCCACCTCCCGGGTTCACACCATTCTCCCGCCTCAGCCTCCTGAGTAGCTGGGACTACAGCCACCCGCCACCACACCCGGCTAATTTTGTTTTTGCATTTTTAGTAGAGCCGGGGTTTCAGCATGTTAGCCAGGATGGTCTTGATCTCCTTACCTCGTGATCCGCCCCCCTCGGCCTCCCAAAGTGCTGGGATTATAGGCATGAGCCACCGCACCCAACCTTATTTTTGGACTGTTTAGACCATCTTCATTTAATGTAATTATGTATTTCGATTTAAACCTGTCATTTCATTTTTTTGTCATATCTGTTCTTTGCCTTTTCTTCTTTTTACCTTTTTTGGTGCTTCATTTGAATTAATTTGTTTTTGTTTTGTTTTGTTTGGTATTCCAATTTACCTTCTATTTTGGTTTATTAGCTATACTTCATTTTTAAATTTTTTTGTGTGTGTATGTCCATGTGCAAATGCTTGTTCTAGGGCTTAAAATACAGTAGTCCCCTCTTATTACCAGCAGCTTCACCTTCCATGGTTTCAGTTACCCACAGTCAACTGCAGTCTAAAAATATTAAATGGAAAAGAAAATTCCAAAAATAAACAATTCATTTTAAATTGTGTGCCATTTTGAGTAGCATGATGAAATCTTGTGTTGTCCTGCTCCATCCTGCCCAGGATAAAAATCATCCCTTTGTCTAACATATTCATACTTTATACAGCTACCTGCCCATTTGTCACTTAGTAGCCATCTTAGTTATTACATCAACTGTTAAACTATTACAGTGCTTGTGTTCAAGTTACCTTTACTTTGCCAAATTATGGCCCCAAAACACAAAAGTAGTAATTCTGACAATTTGGATATACCAAAGAGAAACCTTTTTAAAGTGCTTAATTTAAAAGAAAATGTGCAAGTTCTCAACATAATAAGGAAAGATTAAAAAATCATATGCTGAGGTTGCTAAGATATATGGTTAGAACATTTTCTGTCCATGAAATTGTGAAGAAGGAAAAATAAAACCATGCACAGTAGATATAGGATTCAGTATTATCCATGCTTTCAGGCATCCACTGGGGACCCCCTACAGGTAAGGGGGGACTACTTTATGCATGTTTAAGTTATAACCATCTGCTTTCAAATAATATACCACTTCATGGATAGTGTAAGAACATGACAACAGTATATATTCATTCCTCCTATCTTCTGTGCTATTGTTATTAATTTCACTTTTATATATAATACATGCCATAATACATTGAAACTGTTTTTGCTCCTAGTTTTTAATGTAAAAAAAAAAGTCTTTTATATGTACCCATGTATTTACCATTTTGGTACTCTTCATTCCTTTATATCATTCCAAGTATCTATCCGATATATTTTCTTTTTTGACTGAATAACCTTGTTTAGTATTTTTGTTGCGCTGGCCTTTACTGATAAATCCTCTCAGCTTTGTATCACCTTCATTCCTCATTAGAATTCCTCATTGTTCTCTAAGTTACTCCTAAGATACAGGAGCAAACAGAATCGAAACAACACAACTACCTCGTTGGTCATAATATACAGCACTGCCCTAGCACTGTTTAGAACCTTAGTGCCAGTGATACGGAATTAGAGACAAAAAGTCACAACCCTAATTCCAGAGTACTCAAAATGTTACAGATTTTGAAGCATTTTGGATTTTTAGATTTGGGATGCTCTGCTTGTCCTGAGCATGTTATTGTATTGGAGAAAGAGCTAGAACAGAGGTTGGCAAACTTTTTTTGTAAAGGCCAGATAGTAAATACTTCAGGCTCTGCAGGCCACAGTCTCTGTCACAACTATTCAACTCTGCCACTGCAGCTCAGAAACAGCCATCGGCAATATGTAAACAAATAAGTATGGCTACGTTCTAATAAAACTTTATTTACAAGAACTGGTCATAGGCTGTATTTGGCTCACAGGCTGCGCTTTATCAACATATATACAATGTTTATAGAATGTTTGAATAATTATACAAATATTAATCCTACTTGTAAAATTATAAAAGCATTCCAAAAGCTGGGTGTGGTGGCATGCACCTGTAATCCTAGTGACGCAAGGGGCTTCAGGCAGGCGGATTGCTTGAGCCCAGGCCTTTGAGGCTAGCCTGGGCAATATAGCAAAACCTCTTAAAAAAAAATTCTAAGATTTCTTTGCAGTTCTTTTCTTTGTAAATGCATCCCACAAGTGATTAAAAAACATTTATATTTTAAAGTGACTTGAAATCATGTTCTTCATAAAGTTATGCCACAAATTTGATACACAGTCAGGCCACTATATCTGTTAGTTCCCCATCCATGGATTCCACCAACCATGGATCAAAAACATTCAGAAAAAAAAATTCCGCGAAATTCCAAAAAGCAAAACTTCAATTTTTCCCAAGCCAAACGCTATGTTGAATCCACATTAAAGAAATAATGTGTAGGAATTATAGTAAGTGTTATAAGTAATCAAGAGATGATTTAAAGTGTTTTGGGAATATGTGTGTAGGTTATGTGGAAATGCCAGGCCATTTTATATAAAGGACATGAATATCAGTAGATTTTGATATTCTTGGGGGTGGGGGAAGTCATGAGACAAATTCCTCATTAATACTGAGGGACCACTATACTACTAAGTTCATTTAGTTAATTTTGCTTCTGATTCTTGAGAACTGCCTTTCACTTTTATTTATTTTATAATTATGTAAAAATGTATATGGCTGTAAAGTAACATCGAAAAAAATTACATTCAGAGAGATCCAATATTAATCTATGTTTTATAAATCAGTTGGCTGTAAAGATGTAGATTTCTTTCTGAGTTCTCTATTCTGTTCCATCGATCTATGTGTCTGTTTGTTTGTTTATTTATTTATGAGACAGAGTCTCGCTCTGTCGCCCAGGCTGGAGTGCAGTGGCGCGATCTCGGCTCACTGCAACCTCTGCCTCCCAGGTTCAAGCAGTTCTCTTGCCTCAGCCTCCTGAGTAGCTGGGACTACAGGTACGCACCACCACGCCCAGCTAATTTTTGTATTTTTAGTAGAGACAGGGTTTCACCATGTTGGCCAGGCTGGTCTTGAACTCCCAACCTCATGATCCACCTGCCTCAGCCTCCCAAAGTGCTGGGATTACAGGCATGAGCCACTGCGCCCGAGCCCCTGTGTCTGTTTTTATACCAGTTCCGTGCTTTTTGGGTTACCATAACTTTGTATTATATTTTAGTAGAGTGCCTTCAGCTTTGGTCTTTTTGCTCACATTGCTTTGGTATTTAGAGTTGTTTGTCGTTCTATAATACTTTTAGGATTATTTTATCTATTTCTGTGAAGAATGTCATTGATATTTTGATAAGGATTGCAGTGAATCTGTAGATTGCTTTGGGTGGTATGGTTCATTTTATTTTTTTTTTATTTCAATAGGTTTTAGGGAAACAGGTTGTGTTTGGTTACATGAATAAGTTCTTTAGTGGTGATTTCTGAGATTTTGGTGCACCCATCACCCAAGTAGTGTCCATTATACCCAATTTGAAGTCTTTTATCATTCACCCCACCCCCACCATTTTCTCTGAGTCTCCAAAGTCCATTGTATCATTCTTACAATATTGTGTTGTCATAGCTTAGCTCCCACTTGTGAGTGAGAACATACGATGTTTAGTTTTCCATTCCTGAGTTACTTCACTTAGAATAATAGTCTCCAATTCCATCCAGGTTGCTGCAAATGCCATTATTCAATTCCTTTTTATGGCTGAGTAGTATTCCATAGTATATATATATCACATTTTCTTTATCTGCTCGTTGATTGGTATTTGGACGGGTTCCATATTTTTGCAATTGCAAATTTTGCTACTATAAACATGCAGGTGCAAGTATCTTTTTTGTATAATGACTTCTTTTCCTCTGAGCAGATCCCAGTAGTGGGATTTCTGGATCAAATGGTAGTTCTACTTTTAGTTCTTCACAGAATCTCCACACTGTTTTCCACAGTGGTTGTACTAGTTTACATTCCCACCAACAGTGTAAAAGTGTTCCCTTTTCACCACATCCACACCAACATTTTTTTAAAAAATTCTTTTATTATGGCCATTCTTGCAGAAGTAAAGTGGTATCACATTGTGGTTTTGATTTGTGTTACCCTGATAATTAGTGATGTTAAGCATTTTCCCATATGCTTGTTGGCCATTTGTTTATCTTCTTTTGAGAATTGTCTATTCATGTCCTTAGCCTACTTTTTTTATGGGATTGTTGGGTTTTTTTTTCTTGCTGATTTGAGTTCTTTGTAGATTCTGGATATTAGTCCTTCGTTAGATGTATAGATTGTGAAGATCTTCTCCCTTTCTGTGGGTTGTCTGTTAACTCTGCTGATTATTTCTTTTCCAGTGCAGAAAAACTTTTTTAGTTTAATTAAGTCCCATCTACTTATCTTTGTTTTTGTTTCATTTGCTTTTGGGTTGTAGTCATGAAGTCTTTGCCTAAGCCACTGTCTAGAAGGGTTTCTCTGATGTTATCTTCTAGAATGTTTATAGTTTCAGGTCTTAGATTTAAGACTTCAATCCATCTTGAGTTGATTTTTGTATAAAGTAAGAGATGATAATCCAGTTTCATTTTCTGCATGTAGCTAGCCAATTATCCCAGCACCATTTATTGAAACGGGTGTCCTTTCCTCACTTTATGTATTTGTTTGCTTTGTTGAAGATCAGTTAGCTGTAAATATTTGCCTTTATTTCTGGGTTATTTATTCTGTTCCATTGGTCTATGTGCCTATTTTTATACCAGTACCATGCTGTTTTGGTGACTGTAGTCTTAGGGTATGGTTTGAAGTTGGGTAATGTGATGCTTCCAGATTTGTTCTTTTTGCTTAGTCTTGCTTTGGCTCTGTGGGCTTGATATGGTTTGGCTGTGTCCCCACCCAAATCTCAACTTGAATTGTATCTCCCAGAATTCCCACGTGTTGTGGGAGGGACCCATGGGGAGGTAATTGAATCATGGGGGTCAGTCTGTCTCATGCTATTCTTGTGATAGTGAATAAGTCTCACAAGATCTGATGGGTTTATCAGGGGTTTCCGTTTTTGCTTCTTCCTCATTTTTTCTCTTGCCTCGGCCATGTAAGAAGTGCCTTTCACCTCCTGTCATGATTCTGAGGCCTCCCCAGCCATATGGAACTGTAAGTCCAATTAAACTTCTTTTTGTTCCCACTTTTGGGTATGTCTTTATCAGCAGCATGCAAACGAACTAATACAGCGCTCTTTTTTGGTACCGTATGAATTCTAGGCTTGTTTTTTCTAGTTTTGTGAAGAATGATGGTGGTATTTGTAGACTGCTTTTGATTGCTTTTGACAGTATGGCCATTTCCACTATATTGATTCTACCCATCCATGAGCATGGGATGTGTTTCCATTTATTTGTGTTGTCTATTATTTCTTTCAGCGGTATTTTGTAGTTTTCCTTGTGGAGGTCTTTCACCTCCTTTGTTAGATATATTCCTAAGTATTTTTCTTTCCTTTTCCTTTTTTTTTGCAGCTGTTGTAAAAGGGGTTGAGTTCTTGATTTCATTCTCAGCTTGGTCACTGTTAGTATATAGCAGAGCTACTGATTTGTGTGCATTAATTTTGTATCCTGAAACCTTGCTGAATTCATTTACCAGTTCTAGGAGCTTTTTGGAGAGTCTTTAAGGTGTTCTAGATATATGATCATAACATCAGCAAACAGCAACAGTCTGACTTCCTCTTTACCAATTTGGATGCCCTTGATTTCTTTCTCTTGTCTGATTGCTCTGACTAGGACTTCCAGTAATATGTTGAATAGAAGTGGTAAAAGTGAGCATCCTTGTCTTTTTCCAGTTCTCAGGGGGAATGCTTTCAACTTTTCCCCATTCAGTGTTATGTTGGCTGTGGGTTTGTCATAGATGGCTTTTATTACATTAAGGTCTGTCCCTTCTATGCTGACTTTGCTGAAGGTTTAATCCTAATGGGATGCCAGATTTTGTCTAATCCTTTTTCTGCATTTATTGAGATGATCATGTGATTTTTGTTTTTAGTTGTGTTTATGTGGTATATTAAACCATCCCTGCATCCCTGATATGAAACCCACTTGATCATGGTGGATTATCTTTTTGATAGGCTGTTGGATTCAATTAGCTAGTATTTTATTGAGGATTGTTGCATCTATGTTCATCAGAGATATTTGTCTGTAGTTTTCATTTTTTGTTATGTCCTTCCCTGGTTTTGGTATTATGGTGATACTGGTTTCATAGAATGATTTAGGGAGGATTTCCTCTTTCCCTATCCTCTGGAATAGTGTCAGTAGGATTGGTACCAATTCTTCTTTGAATGTCTGATAGAATTCAGCTGTGAATCCATCTGGTCCTGGACTTTTTTTTGTTGGCAGTCTTATTACTATTTCAATTTCACTGCTTGTTATTGGTCTGTTCAGAGTTTATATATCTCCCTGGTTTAATCTAGGAGGGTTGTATATTTCTAGGAATTTATCCATCTCCTCTAGGTTTTCTAGTTTACACACAAAAAGGTGTTCATAGCAGCCTTGAATAATCTTTTTCTATGGTATCTGTAGTAGGATCTGTCGCCCAGGCTGGAGTGCAGTGGCATGATCTCGGCTCACTGCGAGCTCTGCCTCCCAGGTTCACACCATTCTTCTGCCTCAGCCTCCTGGTAGCTGGGACTACAGGTGCCCGCCACCATGCCCGGCTAATTTTTTGTATTTTTAGTAGAGACAGGGTTTCACTGTGTTTGCCAGGATGGTCTCAATCTCCTGACCTCATGATCTGCCTGCCTCAGCCTCCCAAAGTGCTGAGATTACAGGCATGAGCCACCGCGCCCAGCTGGATGTTCTCCTTTGCTTGGTTAATCTCACTAATGTCTATCAATTTTATTTTTTCAAAGAAACAGCTTTTTGTTTCATTTATCTTTTGTATTTTTTTTGTGCGTTGTTTCAATCGATTTCATTTAGTTCTGCTCTCATCTTCGGTATTTCTTTTCTTCTGCTGGTTTTGGGTTTGGATTGTCCTTCTTTGTCCAGTTCCATGAGGTGTGACTTTAGATTGTCTCTTTGTGCTCTTTCAGACTTTTTGATGTAGGCATTTAGTGCTATGAACTTTCCTCATAGCACTGCTTTTGCTGTATCCCAGAGATTTTGATGGGTTGTGTTACTATTCTCATTCAGTTCAAAGAATTTTTAAATTTCCATCTTGATTTCATTGTTAACGTAAAGATCATACAGGAGCAGGTTATTTAATTTCCATGTATTTGCATGGTTTTGAGGATTCCTTTTGGAGTTGATTTCCAATTTTATTCCACTGTTGTCTGAAAGTACTTGATAGAATTTAGGTTTTTCTTAAATTTAGTGAGACTTGTTTTGTGGCCTGTCATATGGTCTTCATATGCTCTGTCTTGGAGAATGTTCCATGTGCTGATGAATAGAATGTATATTCTGCAGTTGTTGGGTAGAATGTTCTGTAAATATCTGTTAATTTCATTTGCTCTGGAGTATAGTTTAAGTCCATTGTTTCTTTGTTGACTTTCTGTCTTGACGACCTGTTTAGTACTGTCAGTAAAGTATTAAAGGCCCCCACTATTATTGTGTTGCCATCTATCTCATTTCTTAGGTCTAGTAGTAATTGTTTTATAAATCTGGGAGCTCCAGTGTTAGGTGCTTATATATTTAAGATTGTGATATTTTCCTGTTGGACTAGCCCTTTTATCATTATATAATGTCTCTCTTCATCTTTTTAAACTGCTGTTGTCTTAAAGTTTGTTTTGTCTGATATAAAAATAGCTACTCCTGCTCACTTTTGTTGTCCATTTGCATGGAATATCTTTTTCCACCTCTTTACCTTAAATATATGGGAGTCCTTATGTGTTAGTTGAGTTTCCTGAAGACAAGAGAAACTTGGTTGGTGAATTCTTATGCATTCTGCCATTCTGTATCTTTTAAGTGAAGCATTTAGGCCATTTACATTCAACATTAATATTGAGATGTGAGGTACTATTCTATTCATCATGCTGTTTGTTGCCTGAATACCTTGTGGTGGTTGTGTTTTTGTTTTTGTTTTTCCCATTGTGTTATTGTTATGTAGGTCCTGTGAGAGTCATGCTTTAAGGAGGTTCGATTTTGGTGTGTTTTGAGGATTTATTTCAAGATTTAGCTTTTTTTTTTTAGCAGTACTTGTCATGCTGGCATGGTAGTGGCGAATTCTCTCAGCATTTGTCTGTCTGGAAAAGACTATCTTTTCTTCATTTATGAAGCATAGTTTCTCTGGATACAAAATTCTTGGCTGATAATTGCTTTGTTTAAGGAGGCTAAAAATAGGACCCCAATTCCTTTTAGCTTATAGGGTTTCTGCTGAGAAATATGCATTACTCTGATAGGTTTTCCTTTATAGGTTACCTCATGCCTTTGCCTCACAGCTCTTAAGATTCTTTCCTTCATCTTAACTTTAGATAACTTGATGACTATGTGCCTAAACAATGATCTTTTTGTGATAAATTTCCCAGGTGTTCTTTGAGCTTCTTGTATTTTCATGTCTAGATCTCTAGCAAGGCTAAGGAAGTTTTCCTCGATTATTCCCTCAAATATGTCTTCCAGACTTTTAGATTTCTCTTCTTCCTTGGGTACACCAATTATTCTTAGGTTTGGACACTTAACAAATCCCAAACTTCTTATAGGCTTTCTTCACATTTATAAATTATTTTTTCTTTGTCTTTGATGGATTGGGTTAATTTGAAAGCCTTGTCCTCAAGCTCTGAAGTTCTTTCTTCTGTTTGTTCAGTTCTATTGCTGAGACTTTCCAGTGCATTTTGCATTTCTCTAAGTGTGTCCTTGATTATCAGAAGTTGTGATTGTTTTTTATTTATGCTAGCTATTTCAATGAAGATTTTTCTTTTCATACCCTGTGTCATGTTTTTTATTTCTTTAAGTTGGACTTCACCTTTCTCTGGTACCTCCTTGATTAGCTTAATAATTAACCTTCTGAATTGTTTTTCTGGCAATTCAGATTTAATCTTGGTTTGGATCCATTACTGGTGAGCTGGTATGTTCTCTTGAGGGTGTTAAAGAACCTTGTTTTATCATATTACCAGAATTGTTCTGGTCCCTTCTCATTTGGTGGACTATATCAGAGGGAAGATCTGGAACTCAAGGACTGCTATTCAGATTCTTTTGTTCCATGGAGTGCTCCCTTGATGTGGTGTTCTCCACCTTTCCCCTAGGGATGGGGTTTCCTGGGAGTGGAACTGCAGTGATTGTTTTTGCTCTTCTGGGTTTAGCCACCCAGTAGAGCTACTGGGCTCTGGGCTGGTAGTGGGGAATGTCTGCAGAGTCCTTTGATGTGATTTGTCTTCAGATCTTTCAGCCATGGATACCCGCACAGTTTTTCAGTGTCTCAGGGAGCCTGCAGGGTGATCAAGTTCCTTCAAAGAGTCTATGGATTCTCTCAGCTTTCTTGGTATGTTCTTGCAGTAGTTCTCGGAGCAAAAGTTCATGATGTGAGTTTCTATACACTGTTTTATCTGTCCAAGCAGGAGCTGCAAGCTAGTCCTCCCTCCTATGCACCATCTTTCTGGTGCTCTCTGATTCATTTTAATGAGATTAAATCTTCTGATCCATGAGCATGGGATGTCTTTCCATTTGTTTGTGTCCTCTTTGGTTTTTTTTACTGGTGTTATTTCATTTTCCTCATACAGGTCTTTCACCTTCTTGGTTAAACATTTCTTGTGTATTTTTTTGTGGCCATTGCAAATGGGATTTCTTTCTTGATTTATTTTTCAGCTAGTTCATTATTGATATATAGAAACTCTGATATTTATATGTTGATTTTGTAAACTGAAATTTACTGAGTTCATTTATCATTTCTAATAACTTTCTAGGTATAAGATCATGCTGTCTGCAAATCTGACTTTGTTTTTTCCAGCTTTCCTTCTCTTGCTTGATTGTTCTAGCTAGTACTTACAGTACTGTACTGATCAGGAGTGGTGAAAGTGGGCATCCTTTTCTTGTTCAGTTCTTAGAAGGAATACTTTCAGCTTTTGCCTATTCAGTATGATGCTAGCTGTCTGTTTTTCATATATGGCCTTTATTATATTGAGGTAGGTTCCTTTTTTGCCTAACTTGAGAGTTTTTACCAGGAATGGATATTGAATTTTATCATGTTTGTTCTGCATCTATTTGATGATCAAATGGTTTTTGTCCTTCATTCTGTGTTTTATCGATTTGCCTATGTCGAAGCATCCTTGCATCCCTGGGATAAATCTCACTTGATCATGGTGTATTGTCTTCTTGATGTCTTGTTGGATTCAGTTTGCTAGTATTTTGTTGAGGATTTTTGCAACTGTGTTCATCAGGCATATTGGCCTGTAGGTTTTTGGCCTATAGGTTTTTTTCTTTGTCATATCCTTGTCTGGTTTTGGTATTGAGGTAATGTTGACCTCATAGAATGAGTTAGGAGAATTTTTGCTCTTCAGTCTTCTGAAATAGTTTGAGAGGAATTGGTATTCATTTCTAAGTTTGGTAGAACTCAATAATAAAACAGTTGGCTTTTCTTTGTTGGGAGAGTTTTTATTACTGATTAAATCTTGTTAATGAAGAAAAAACTCGCTCTCTTCAGGTTTTCTATTTCTTTCTGGTATAATCTTGGTAGGTTGTATATGTCCAGGAACTTATGCATTTCCTGTAGGTTTTCCAATTTGTTGGTGTATAGTTGTTCATAAAAGTCTCAGATGATCCTTTCTGTTTCTTTGATATCAGTTGTAATGTCTCCTTTACCCTTTTTTGATCTTATTTATTTCAGCTTTTCTCCTTTTTTCTTGTTAGTCTAGCTAGAAATGTATAGATTTTCATCTTTTCAGTGAACCAATTTTCTTGTGTTATTTATTAGTCTCTATCTTGTTTAGTTCTGCCCTGATCTTTATTATTTCTCTTTTTCTACTAATTTTGGGTTTTGTTTGCTGCTTTTCTAGTTCCTTCAGGTGCCTTGTTAGGTAGTTTATTTGAAATCTTCTTACTTTTCTGATGTACAAAAAAGTACTTCTTAGCACTGCTTTGGCTGTATCCCATTGGTTTTAGTATGTTGTATTTCCATTTTCATTTGTTTCCATTTTTTTATTTCCTTCTTAATTTCTTATTTGATTCAGGGGTCATTGAGGAACATATTGTTTAATTTCCCTGTATTTGTACATTTTCCATAGTTCCTCTTAGTATTGACTTCTAGTTTTCTTCCTTTGTGGTCTGAGAAGATACTTGATATGATTTTTTTAAAATTTGTTGAGAGTTGTTTTGTGGCCTAACACATATGGTCAATCCTGGAGAATATTCCATGTGCTGACGAGAAGAGTACATATTTCGTAACTGTTGAATAAAATGTTCTGTAAATGTCTGTTAGGTCCATTTGGTCTGCAGTGCAGTTTCAATCCAATGTTTCTTTGTTCATTTTCTATCTAGATTATCTGTCCAATGCTGAGAATGAAAAGTGTTGAAGTCTCCAACTATTGTATTTAAGTCTGTCTCTCCATTTATATATAACAATATTTGTTCTGTGTGTGTGTGTTTCTGCGTTGGGTGCATACATATTTAGAGTTGTTAGACCCTCTTGCTGAAATGATCCCTTCATCATTACATAATCACCTTCCTTGTCTCTTTTTAGTTTTTTATTTAAATTCTATTTTACCTGATATAAATATAGTTACTCCTATTCATTGTTGGTTTCCATTTGTGCAACACATATTTTTCTATCCCTTTACTTTGTTTATTGTACCTTTACAGGTGAAGTCAGTGTCTTATAGGAAGCATATAGTTGGGTCATGTCTTTTTAATACATTCAAGCTGTCTGTATCTTTTAAATGGGGAATTTAATCCATTTACATTCAAGGTTTTATTGTTAGATGAGGACTTATTTCTGGGTTGTTTTTTTTTTACATGTTTTAAGTTTGTTTTGTATATTCTTTATTCTTTTCTTCCTCTCTTACTGTTTATTATTGTAGTTTGTTGGGTTTCTGTAGTAGTAACATTTGACTCCTTTCTCTTATCGTGTGTCTGCTCTACCAGTGAGTTTTATACTTTATGTGTTTTCATGGTGGTAGATATCATCCTTTTGCTTCCAGATCTAGGACTTCCTTAAATATTTCTTGTAGGACCAGTCTAGTGGTGATGAATTCCCTCAGTTTTTGCTTATCTGGGAAACATTTTATTTATTTTTCCTTCATTTTTGAAAAGCAGCTTTTCTGGGTACAGTACTCTTGGCTGACATGTTTTTTTTTCTTTCAGTAGTTTGAATATATCATCCTATTCTCTCCTGTCTTGTAAAAAGAGAAATCCAGTGTTAGTCTGATGGGATTCCCTTATATGTGACTTGACACTTTTCTCTTGCTGTTTTTAGAATTCTGTCTTTCTTTGACTCTTAACAGTGACTATAACGTGGCTTGAAAACCTTTTTGGATTGTATCTATTTAGGAACCTTTTGATATTCCTGTATGTGAATGTCCATGTCTCTTGTAAGATTTGGGAATTATTCAGCTATTATTTTGTTAAATAGGTTTTCTATACCTTTGCCCATATTGTCTCCTTCTGGGACTCTGAAAATTCAAATATTTGGTAGATTTATGGTGTCAAAACTGTCTTCCAGTTCTTAGATTATTTCTTATATTTGATCTAATCTGTTGTTTAAACCCTCAGTTGTGTTTTTTATTTCATTCATTGAATTCTTCAGTTTCAGAATTTTTAAAATGATATCTCTGTTGAATTTCTCATTCGGATCATGAATTGTGTTTCTGATTGTTTTAAAATTTTTATCTGTATCTCATTTTGCTTCTTTAACATTTTTATTTTGAATCCTCTTTCAGGCATTTTACAGATTTCTTTTTCATTGCAATCTGTTGCTGGAGAATTATTATGTTCTTTTGACAGTGTCAGGTTTCCTTGCCTTTTCATGTTTCTTGTGTCTTTATGTTGATATCTGCACATCTAGTGAACAGTTGCTTCTTCCAGTTTTATAGATTGCCTTTCATAGGGTAAGACATTTTCCTAAATATGTATCTATAGTGTTGATTGGGTAGGTTGATTTGGCTTTGATTCTGGTTGGGCATACTCATGTAGTTGTCATATGATTTCGTTGGCTGTCATCAGAATTAGTGGTGTCTGTTAATTCCTCAGTTGCTTGGGCTGCAGTTGTTAGTGAAAGGTATAGTGAGGCTTTGCTGAGGATGGGAATGTCAGGAGGGCTGGTCTTCAGGCAGCAATAGTGGTGGTGGTGGTGGGCTGGATATGCACCAATTCTTGGACCCCCAGGTGACATATGGGGGCACTGGTGGTAAGTCCATGTAGGCTAACCCTTGGACCTCCAGGTTGCTTGTTCAGGGACCAACAGTGGCAGTGGTTGGTGGGTGGGTGGGTCCTTGGGCAGCATGTATGATGTTAGCAATGACGGTAGCAGTGTTGGGACAACCTAGAGGCTCATAAGCAATACATACTGGCACCAGTGGTTGTAGCAGTCTGGGCAAGCCAGTTTCCTGTCTCCCAGGTGGCACATGTAGGTTGATGTTGGCAGCAGTAGTGGCAGCAGGCTGGGTGGGCCTGATGTCATGCTCTCAAAAGGCAGGTGCAGGTGCTAGTGTTGGTGGGTGGGATGGGTTGATTCCCCACGTCCTCAAATGGTGTGCTTGGGCAGTGGAAGCAGTGGCAGTGGGCAGAGTAGACCTATCTTCAGGTTTCTTTATGGTACATGCAGTCACTGGCAGTGGGCAGGGCAGGCCTGTTTTCAAGCCCCCTCCCCCACACCACAATGATGCATGTAGGCACCAGTGACAGTGATGGGAAGAGTCAGTCCCGAGGACCCTAGATAGTGTACTCAGATGCCAGTGACCAGGGGAGACCTATTCTCAGGCTCCTCAGTGGTACATGTGGGCACCAGCAGTGGTGGCCAGATAAGCCAGTCCTGAAGCTCCTTAATGTTTCACTCAACCACAGGCTGTGGCAGACAAGCAGATCAATCCTCAGGGCCCTGGACAGTGCACTCATGCAGTAGTGGGTAAGATGGGCCTGTCCTTAGGCCTTAGGATGGTGCCCAGGTTGGCTGGTCTCTGGGCTCCTCAAAGGTATGTGCAAGTGCACATTGGCTTTGCTGCTGGGAGCAAGGAAGGGCTGCTCTCAGTGACAGTGGACCTAGGAAGTTGGCTCTCAGGCTCTGGTGAGCACACACTTTGGTTCTGGCTCCCATTGTCCCAGAGGCAGCCTCCCCAGTACACATCACTGCCCATTTCCCAGGTGCAGGACAGTATGTGGGCTAGAGTGCTGCAAACCTGGGCATACCACTGAGTCTAGCCGGTGCCTCAATGCTACAGCCCTCTGGGCTGATGTTGGGGGAAATGTCAGCAGGGCTCCAGTGATGTGGACATTCAGGGGCTATTGTGCCCCAGAGAAGCATATCATTTCTTGTGACTGGGCTCTCAAAGTGACGTCATGCTACAGCTGCTTGAGTCTTGGGGGATGTGGGATGCAGCGCAAACTACCTGTCTGGAACAGTGCTACTGCATGGACTCCGAGAAGTCCCTATACTAGTCTCAGGGTCCATAAGGACTGAGGGGCTCTCCTGTGACTAGGACTGTAGGAGTCCATCATGGGAGAGCAGACTGCTATAAACCTCTCACTTTAACCTTTTCCCTGCACTGGGGAGTTTCTCTTGGCTCTTTGTCAATCCTGGCTGGCTGGCAACTTTTCTTCCCTCTCCTTCTGTGTCTCAGAGGTTCCCTGTCACTTCTCTCTGAATTCTAATGTTCTCTCTTAAATGCTGTATTCAATATGTGATTGTCTACTTGATATTCTGGTCCTTCTTTGTGGAGGTGGTGAGTGCTGGTGCCTCTAGTTAGCCATCTTGAAAGCCTCCTCCCCACCGTGAATAATTTCCAGAAAAATATAAATGGCTAAAATCGACATAAGAAATAAAAAAAAATTAAATAGTCCAGTAACCCCACAGAGAAAATTCAAACAGTAGTCAAAAATAGAACTCCTGAAAGGAAGCACTTGGTTTTATTTACAAGTTCTACAAAACCTTCAAAAACATGTAATTCCTACAAGCTTATTCTAACATGAGAATATACGACAAGCCAAGTAAATTCTTAATTTGGTAAAATAAAATATCGATTCTTTCCATATATTTTCACTTTTAAAGTGATGATTCATTGTTGTGACCTAATATAAGAAAGACTGTGGAACATTTATATGAATGTTAACAATTGATTACTAAAATTTTTATTTCTATTAACGTAACTCTGAGGTAAGTTATTTAACATACTTCCTTATCTTGAAAGTTACATTCATTCTCTTCAAAGCTACAAAATATGGTGCTTCTAAAATACAGCATTATAAACGATATTTTCCCCCAATTCTTAAAGCTGCTTATTGATCAGATTTGTCCAAAGGAAATGTTATTTTAAAATAAACATAAAGAGGATTGTATCAATATTTTACACATTTATGTGTAGGTGAAATAGCATGAATTTGAATGTGTTGAAGGCAACTTTGACCAGAGATTAAACCTGTAAAGCTGTAGAATATGAATAAAATTTTTCAATTATCAATGGATTTGAACTAATCAAAGCATCATACAGGACAAGAACACAGTAATCATAAATATGTATAAGCTGTTGCATGTCTTTGTTAGTGCTTCCATATCTCATAGAAACCTATCAATCCTAGGAACATTTCACAAATTAGAAAAGGTTATAACAACATCAATATGTTATAGTACTTATAATTATCTGTCAATAACTGATCCAAAGTATGATTTAAGATGAAACTCCATTCAAGATTTTTTTAGCTTTAAATGCTTTTTTTGCTGTAAATTTGCATATTCATTCTGGTAGCACATTCAGAAGTCTTCTGTGAAAGGTAATGAAGTCCCAGGAACAGCAAGTTTTTTATTTAGATCTTACATGTATAGACAGAATATGTGTACATTTTGAAATCTGGATCAAGTCCAGAGACTGTCAGTTTGTCATCTTTTGTTGAGTGGAAGCCAATTTCATTTAATAGTGCTAAATGATGATGCTAATATAAGTCAAATTGGCAAATGATAAATTATAAAATTGTCATTGAGAATGACAGAAACTAAGTGGTATTCATTCTTCTGAATATCTTTCTGAAAACTTGATTCCAAGTTAGTAACACTTTTATAAGTTAACCATCTATCAACTAAGTAACACTGGTTGGTTGAAGTAAAAGTTAAAAATTGTCAATATGACACTTTTCAAATCTGTTATGTATATTGTCCATTTAGACTTGTGATATGACATTTTAATTTTATAAAGTGACTCCAAAAATGGGCCAACAAATAAAAAAAAAGACTAAACATCTTACAATGTTTTATTATGGCTCTCTCCAAGATGCATGATTCTTTTATATTTTTAATTGAAAGATAACAATTGTGTCTATTTATGGGGTACAATGTGATGTGTGTATATTTGTGGGGTACAATGTGATGTTTTGATCTATGTATACATTGCAGAAAGATTCCCTTGAGCTAATTCACATATCGTTACCTTACCAATTTATTTTTTATGATCATAACATTAAAAATCTTTTTTGAAGGCCAGGAGCAGTGACTTATGCCTGTAATCCCATCACTTTGGGAGGCTACAGTGAGAGGATCACTTGAGCCCAGGAGTTTGAAACCAGCCTGGGCAACATGGCAAATTTGTCTCTACAAAAAAAAAATAAAAACAAAAACAAAACAAAACTAGCCAAGTGGGGTGGCATGTGCCTGTAGTCCCACTACTTGGGAGGCTGAGATGGGAGGATCACCTGAGCCCTGGAGGTCAAGGTTGCAGTGAGCCATGGTCGTGCCACTGTACTGCAGCCTGGGTGACAGAGTGAGATCCTGTTTTACAAAATAAAATATAAAGATAAAAAATAAAAATCTATTTTGAAATATACAATACATTGCTATTAATGCTGGTCATCATACAGTGTAAATGATCACTAAACTTATTCCTACGGTCTAACTGAAACTTTGTATGTTTTGATCAGCATCTTCCCTTTCCCCACCACTATCACCTCCAGCCTCTGTCATCACCTTCCTGTTTCTATGAAATCAATTTAAAAAAAATCCATATATAACAAGTGAGATCATACAGTATCTGTCTTTCTGTACCTAGCTTCTTTCACTTAGCATGATGTCCTCTAGTTCCATCCATATTGTCACAAATGAAAAAATTTTCTTATTTTTAAAGGCTATATATATAATATCTCATTGTGTTCATATACCATATTGCCTTTATCCATTCAACCATTGATGGACACTTAGGTTGCTCCATAACTTGGCTATTGTGAAAAATCTTGAAATATATGGGATTACCAACGTCTGCTTGACATATCAATTTCAATTCCTTTGGATATATACCCAGAAGCACAATTGCTAGATCATATGGTATTTTTAGTTTTTTTTAAGAAACCTCCATACTGTTTTCAAAATGGCTGTACTAATTTGCATTCCCAGCAGCAGTATATACAGGTTCCCTTCTCCTCATATCCTCACCAACACTTATTCTTTTTTTCTTTTTTGACATTAGTAGCTATTCTAACAGGCATGAGGTGATATCTCGTTGTGGTTTTAATTTGTGTTTCCTTGGTGATTAGAGATGTTGAGTGTTTTTCATGTATCTGTTGGCATCTACCTCTCTTTTGAGAAATGTCTGCTCAGATACTTTTACCAGCTTTTAACTGAGTTTTCTTCCTATTGAGTTGTTTGAATTCCTTATATATTTTGGATATTGGCCCCTTATCAGATGTATGGTTTGTAAATATTTTCTCCCAATACATGGTTTATCTCTTCACTGTTACTTCTTTCTTTTGCTGTCCATAATCTTTCTCATTCATTGCAGTCTCATTTATCTATTTTTGCTTTTGCTGCTTGTGCTTTTGGAATCCTAGCCAAGAAATCATTGCCCAGGCAAATGTTGAGGAGTTTTTCCCTCCTCCTCAAGTTTCAAGTCTTGTGCTTAACATACTATCTTTTATCCATTTTGAGTTGATTTTTATATGTGGTTTGATGTAAGGGTCCAATTTTATTATTCTGCACATGAATATCCAGTTTTCCCAACACCATTTATTAAATAAATTGGAAAGGACAATAAATTGTTCTTTCCCATTGCATGTTCTTGGCCGCTTTGTTGAAAATCAACTGACCATAAATACTTGGATTTGTATCTGGGCTTTCTATCTTGTACCATTCTTCAGTGTGTCTGTTTTTATGCCAGTACTATGCTGCTTTTGTTTCAATAGCTTTATAATATGTTTTGAAGTTATTGTGTTGCCTCCAGCTTTGTTCCTTTTGTGCAAGATTGTTGGCTCTCTAGGGTATTATCTGGTTCCATATTAATTTTAGGACTGTTTTTTCTATTTTGCTAAAAAAAATGACATTGGAATTTTGATAGGAATTGCAATGAATTAGTACATTACTTTGGGTAGTATGAACATTTTAACACTACTGTTTCTACTAATCCATGAATATGGGATATCTTTCCATTTATTTATTTTTTAATTTTATTGATTGATTGATTGATTGAGACAGAGTCTCACTCTGTTGCCCAGGCTAGAGTGCAGTGGAGTGATCTTGACTGACGGCAGCCTCCACCCCCCGAGTTCAAATGATTCTCCTGCCTCAGCCTCCTGAGTAGCTGGGATTACAGGCGCCTGCCACCGCACCCAGCTAATTTTTGTATTTTTAGTAGAGATGGGGTTTCACCATCTTGGCCAGGTTGGTCTTGAACTCCTGACCTCGTGATCCACCCGCCTCAGCGTCCCAAAGTGCTGGGATTACAGTCGTGAGCCACCGTGCCCAGCCGATATCTTTCCATTTATTTGTGTCTTCTTTAATTTCTTTCATCAATGTTTTACAGTTTTCAGTGTATAGGTTTCTGTTTGGTTAAATTTGCTCCTATGTATTTTCTTTTTTGGTGCTAGTATAAATGGAATTGTTTTCTTAATTTTTTTTGGATAAGTTTTTGTATGTTGATTTTATAACCTGCAACTTTACTGATTTTATAAGCTGCAAAATCAACCAAATTTGGTTTTGCAACTTGCAAATTTATCATTTCGAACAATTTTTTGTTTTTTCTGTATGTAAGATTGTGTCATCAACAAACAGAATTTCACACCTTCCTTTCCTATAAGGATACTTTTTATTTCTTTTCCATGTATAATTGCACTGGCTAGGATTTCCAGTGCTGTGTTGAATAGAAGTGATAAGAGTAGGTATCCTTGTCTTATTTCTGATCTTAGAGGAAAAACTTTCAACTTTTCACAAATGAGTATGACATTAGCTGTGGGCTTATCATATATGGCCTTTATTGTGTTGAGGTATATTCCTTCCATATTTTTTTGAGTTTTTATCATGACCAGATGTTGAATTTTGTCAGGTGCTTTTTCTGCATCTATTGAGATTGTCATGCAGTTTTTGTCCTTCATCTTGTTAATACACTGTATCACACTTATTGATTTATATATGTTGAACCATACTTGTGTTTCTGGGATAAATACCACTTCATCATGGTGAATGATCTTTTTTAATGTGCCACTGAATTTGGTTTGATAGTATTTTGTTGAGGATTTTTGCATCTATGTTCATCAGGGACACTGGGCTGTAATTTTCTTTTATTGTAATGTCTTTGTCTGGCTTTGGTATCAGGGTAATGCTGGCCTCATAGTGAGTTTGGAAGTACGTCCTCTTCAGTTTGTTGGAAGGGCTTGAGAAGGATTGGTTTTACTTTTTCTTTCAGTGTTTGGTATAATTCAGCAGTGAAACCATCAGATCCTGGGCTTTTCTTTTTGATTATTTATTCAGTCTCCTTTCTCATTATTGGTCTGTTCAGGTTTTCTATTTCTTTCTTTCCTGACTTAGTAGACTGCATGTTTCTTGGAGCTCATTCATTTCTTCTAGGTTATCCAAGTTGTTGGTATACAGCTGTTCATAGTAGTAGTAGTATGTTGTGATTCTTTGTATTTCTGTGGTATACAGTTATAATGTCTCCTCTTTCATTTCTGATTTTATTTGAATCTTCTCTTTTTTCTTTGTTAGTTTACCAAAAGGTTAGTCAGTTTTGTTTATCTTTTCAAAAACCAACTTTTAGTTTTCTTGATCTCTTCTGTTATTTTTCTAGTATCTGTTTTGTTTCCTTTTTCTCTATTATTTCCTTCCAAGTTTGGGCTTATTCTTCTTTTTCTAGTTCCTTGAGGTGTAATGTTAGATTGTTTATTTGAGATATTCTTTTCTGAAGTAGGCACTTTTTACCATATACTCTCTTAGGACTACTTTTGCTGCATCTTATACGTTTTGGTATATTGTGTTTTCATTTTTGTTTGTCACAAGGTATTTGTAAATTTCATCTTTGGCCAATTGGTTGTTCAGAAAGATGCTTCATTTATACATGTTTGTGAGTTTTCCAAGATTGTTCCTGTTACTGATTTATAGTTTCATGCCATCGTGGTCAGAAAATATATGATTTCAGTCTTCCTAAATTTGTTAAGACTTGTTTTGTGGCCCAGCATATCATATGTTCTGAAGAATGTTCAATATACTCTTGAAAAGAATTTATATTCTGTTTCTGTTGGATGCTGATGCTGTAAAATATCTGTTAGGTCCATTTTTTAAATTGTAGTTTAAATTGATGTCTCCTCATTGATTTTCTCTTTAGATGATCCAGTGTTGAAAGTGGGGGTAATGAAGTCTACTACTATTATTGTATTGCAGTCTCTCTCCCCTTCAAACTTATTAATATTTGCTTTATATATTCATGGGCTCCAATGTTTAATGCAAATATATTTACCATTGTTATAACTTCTTGATGAACTGAACCCTTTATCACTATAAGATGACCTTCTTTTTCTCTTTTCATAGTGGGGTTTCACCATGTTAGCCAGGATGGTCTCGATCTCCTGACCTTGTGATCCACCCGCCTCGGCCTCCCAAAGTGCTGGGATTACAGGCATGAGCCACCGCACCCAGCCTTTTTACTAAAAGTATATCTTGTCTGATGGAAGTATAGCTATCTCCAATCTTTCCGTTTCTATTTGAATGGAATATCTTTTTCCCATCCATTTACTTTCAGTCTGTGTGTCCTCAGAGGTGAAGTGAGCCTCTTGTACACAGCATGTAGTTGCGTCTTCCAGACAAGTGATTCTAAACAAGTAGCATATAGTAACATAGTCCACTAGTCTGTTATAACCATGATAGCTAGGCATCTGGCCGGGGGTACATCCATGTTTTACAGGGCCTGAAGCTGATATAATTTGAGGAATTTTTTTTTTAAGAAAAAGGATTTACATTTTCAGATACAAAATTAGATACCAGAAAGGACTTCTACAAGTAAGAGGTAATGAAGCTTAAGCTTCATTAGCTTCATGGAAAATTCATCTCTGTATCTGGCACATAGTAAACATTGCATAGTTATTTGCAGAATGATTTTTGATTAGCTAATATCTGTTGATTAAAACTAATGTTACAATGAGTATGACTACCCCGCTGGTGGCCGCTTGTTTGCAATTTCTTCAGTATATTTAGACTTAACAGTACCTTAGCATTAGTCTCAATGAGCTTTACTCCATGTCCATTATTCCTGTATGTGCTAGCCTACTCAGGTAAAGGACATAAAAATGAAATATACAGCCAAGTGGGTTTTATTTTCTTGATTTATTTAGACTATGACCATTTCCCAGACATTTGTTGTCTTAATCCGTTTTCTGCTGCTACAACAGCATACCACAGACTGGGTAATTTATAAAGAAAACAGATTTATTCAGTTAACAGCTCTAGAGGCTGGGAAGTCCGAGAGCATGCTGCTGGGATCTGGTAAGAGTGATCCCATGGTGAAGGGTGGATGGCAGAGTAAACACATGAGACAGAGAAAGGAAATTGGGCCAAATTCACTTTTACAACAAACCCATTTTTTTGATAACTAACCCACTCCTGTGATAACAGCATTAATTTGTTCATGATGGCAGAGACCTCATGACCTAATCCTCTCTTAAGGGCCCCACCTTCCAATACCATTGCATTGGCAATTAAGTTTCAACATGTGTTTTGGTGGGACATTCATATCATAGCATTTAATTGTGTAAATCAAACATTTAAACTAAATTCCTAGGCTAAATCTATCAAAAATTATTAAATGAAGTCAGAAGATAGCCACTTGAGAGCTGATATAGATACTAGATATGTCTTTCACCAGATCCTAAAGCTTAATTAACTCTGTCAGACCTCAGGGGCATGGAATTATAGAGATATACTCTTGAATGCATTTTGCTTAAGTCCACATTCAAATATATGAATAATGAGGAGGTCCACAAGTGAATCAGCAAATAAATGGACTGCATAGTATGTTTCCAAACAGATTATGAAATTAAGACTTTCATGGGAGAGATATAATATCAATTTAAGAACTATTAATGTTTGCCCTCTTAGCCAGTACCTGTAGTCCCACCTACTCAGGAGACTGAAGCAGAAGGTTCACTTGAGCCCAGGAGTTTGAATCTAGCCTGGGCAGAGTAAAACATGATCTTTTTTATTTTTATGTTTTAATTTGCCCTCTTCAAATCGACGACCCCAATTCCCTAGAACTTTTTTTAAAATACAGGGGAGAAATCAGAGAATTAAGGAAGAATGCAAAAATAGGAGACAGAAAATGTTCCAGAAATCATTTGTTGACCACAGATCTTATAGCCCACACTTACATCTAAACATAAAGTACTCATAATAGTACCACAAATAGAACCATCTATATATGGGTATGTTTCTTGTTTCTTTTCTTTTCTTTTTTTTTTTTTTTTGGCTTATATGGTTGTATATCAGTGTTCTATAGTTTTAAAATTAACTAGAATAAGTTTTAGATATTCTTGACCATTTGTTTTGACCTATTAATTTTAAGATCAGTTTATCAAGTTGAGGGGATTTTGATTAGAGCTCCACTGAGTTTTACAGAATATATGGGGTCAGAATTGAAATCTTCATAAATGTATGGTCTTCCTAGATATAAACATGTGTATGTCTGTATTTTAATCAGATGTTCATTTATGTTCTTTAGTAATGGTTGGTAATGTCTTCTCAAATGTATTGCATATTTTTTGCTTTCAATAATAAATACAAAGTTTATCAAAGAACAGAAAACAGGGAAAGCCACCTAACTCATTTTATAAGGCCAGTGTAATCTTGATACCAGTCAAGGGCAGTCCAAGTAAACAAAGTCACAGACTATTCTTAAGAGCATAGATGTAAAAATCTTAAATATTAGCAAAGTTGAAAAAAGTATATATTTTCAACTTACCAAATTCTTCTCTGAATATAAGGATCTATTATGAAAGTATCATGCTATTCTTGGATTAAAAATTAAAAACCACATGATTATTTTGATTGTACATTTTAGTTGCCCCCAGTTTTTCACTGTTATAAACAATGCTTTAATTACCAATCTTGGACACTGTCCCATCATTTCCTTAGGGAGATTTACCAAAAGTATATTTTAAATTATGATATATTGTTAAAATACAGGGCCAGCAAACCTTCTCTACAAAGGGCCAGATAGCAAATATTAGAGATTTGTGAGCCAAGAGGCAAAACTGAAGTTATCATGTAGGTACTTATATAACAAGACAGAAAATTTCCATAAATCTTTATTGATGAAATTAAAAGAGGACAATTTTTGTGATATAGCTCTATATATGTGAAGAATGGAATCCTTTTCAGAGGAGGTAACATTTCACTTAATTGGGTTTGAAAGCTGGTGTTTCCTATCATCAAAATCTTTAGCTGACGTTCATCTGTTAATGCTTATCTACAATGAGATTTTACATATTTCACCTTTGAAAATGTCTTTCCACATATATAAGTACTGCCAAATACTGATATCAATCCATGAGTATATGCTTTTAATTGAGTATATTCAACAGACTGGCAGGCATTTTTAGAATTCTATTAGCTAAAAGGCTAGAATGCCTTTTAGCATGTCATTACATTGCAAATCACTTCCAATTAAAGTTCCTCAATTGCACAGTTAAATGGATTTTGGAATATGTAAATTTCCTTTGCACTTGCATCAAGGTCTGAAAAACACTGCTGTAGTTTGAAATCAGAAAATATATTGCTGAAAATTTGTGTAGGAATGGAGATTAAAAAAAAAAAAACAGAAAAAAAAAAACCTTTCGACAGTGCAGGAAGTATGTGATGCAGCCTGACATTACTTGCAATTCAAACAATGTTCTCGTTGAAATGAAATGACTTTATCACAGTATGTTTCACATATAAGCACTGTTTTACATTGTAACTTTAGCTTGAAACCTTTTCAAATCTGCAGCAAAAGCTAATTTCAAAGCCACTCAGCATTCAATAGCAGTGATTGAGCACAGTTCTTCCAACCATTAAAAATGTAAAAACCATTCTTAACTTGAGGACTGTATCAAAAGCAGGCTAGATTTGGCCCATGGGCCATAGCTTACTGATCCTTGGCTCTATAAAGTCTTTACCGGCCGGGTGCTGGTGGCTCACGCCTGTAATCCCAGCACTTTTGGAGGCCGAGGCGGGCAGATCACAAGGTCAGGAGTTCGAGACTAGCCTGATCATCATGTTGAAACCCCGTCTCTACTAAAAATACAAAAGCTAGCCAGGCGTGGTGGTGCGTGCCTGTAATCCCAGCTACTCAAGAGGCAGAGGCAAGAGAATCACTTGAACTGAAGAGGCAGAGGTTTCAGTGAGCTGAGATCATGCCACTGCACTCCAGCCTGGCAACAGAGTGAGACTCTGTCTCAAAAAATAAATTAATAAATAAAGTCTTAACCAATTATATTCCCAGTAAATGTTACATGCCTGTTTTCCCAAAACTTTGCAACCTGTAATTATTATTTACTTTTAAAGATTTATCCAATTTGAAATTACATTTTTCAGCTTGCATTTATTTGCAGAAGGTCACATATCTTTTAATGATAAGCCATTTATATTTATTTCTTCACTGTAAACTGGTTGTTCATATTCTTTTCCCATTTTTATTTCAATAAAATTTTCATTCCAACAATCATTCCGCGTAGCAAAAAGAGATCTAAATCCTTTTTAGTGGCTCCACTTGTTCAGTATTATTTTTCACTGCTTTCTCCCACACATCCAACACTCCTTCCATATCGAAAGATCTGCCATTGTCAGAGAGAGTTGTGTTTTCTCAAGCTTCTCTGCATATCTGCACCAGATGTCATTCATTCCCTGTCAGTCACCTTTTCTCCATTTTCCCCCTCTTATAGTAACTCTTATTCACCCTTCAAGACTACCATCAGAGATCAGTTCCTCCTCTTTGGCTCCACAGCACTCTGCACATATGTGCTATAAAATCTATCATACTTTTTTGTAATTAACTATTGGTTTACAGTGGTCTCTCTCCCCACTGGGCATACAGCTTTCTGAGATATGGTATTATAATTGATCGCCATACTCCAAAACAGTGCCCAGCAATTAGTCGGTACTAATTATTTGAGTTCAAAATACTAGTAATATTAATAATAACAAATATATGCCATATGCAGCAACAAATCTGTTTAGTATCCCTTGTATCGTGCTTAGCGTAATATACAATTAAAATTTGAAGACACACTCTTGGATATTAATGTCTTACCAAAGAAAAATAGCAATTAACATTTTTATTCCCCGACAAAACTATGTCAAACACTTTATTAAAAACTTGTATTTTCCCTCACAGCTTAAAATAATTTATTTAAATACTTGCCTTTAGTTATAGCTGTGATCTCCAATTCAGAAAAATTTGCTTATACTAGAAAACTAAGAAACTTAAAATACAGAAAAGAATATTTACAAACTGTTTCTATTTTGTAATCTGGACAATAAGTTTCCTTCAAAATCCTCCTTGTAACTTGGGCAAGGTTCATTTTGAATCAATCTTTTATTTTGCTTTATTTCCTCAGGATATTCATTACCTTGCACTAGATAAAGGTGAATTGGCACTAGCTGAAGTGGCAAGAAAAAGAGCTAGTGACATTGATGCAGAATCAATAACCTCTGGGGTTGGTAAGAATTAACGCTGTTTTTAAGTGCTTTTTATTTTAATCAATAGTTAGTATCATTTCTATTTATGTTTGGAGGACATGGATGGTTAATTTGAATTACTTTGTTTGTAAAGACAGTGCCTTATAAAAAGAAGAATCAAGCTTTGACAAACAGCACAATGTTGATACACAAGTTGGAATTGTGTTTATGTGAAAATTTCTAATCAGTGATTACTATAGTCATCATTTAGCAAAAAGTCAAAAGGATATTCTTTTCATAAGATTTTGGGAGAAAGAGCTTAGTATTATCATAGTGCTGTTACTAAAATTAACTAACACAGAAATTTATATAATCCTTTATTTATACACAGACATGTCATTTCTCAAAAGAATTCTCTCCTATATCAGGCAAAGTATTTCATATGAGATTTTGGGTTTGATGGGTGATTGTTTTTGTTTAGAAGCTGCTAGAATCATTTTAAACCATAGTATTCTGAAGAAGACAGATCAGAAGCCTTAGAATGAATTTGAAAGTCCATTTAAATTTTATAACATAAAAAATGAAAGTTTATAAAAAGTATTGTAATATCAACGCTAACATCTTTTTTTAAAACTCAGTTTATCTAATGCTGCTAAATTGAGCAATATTGATACTTACAAATCCAATTCCTTTTCTTCCTGAGTATTTATTATTCCTAAAGTAGGCAAAGAACCCTCAGGATTGTACTAGAATTCATTTTTCTGTGGAACTCCTCTGAAACAAATAAGTTTTAAAACGATTTCCACTTTGTAAGTGCTTGAAAAATCTTATACAAGCCTTTCCATTGACAGATCTTGTGCTTTGTTTTTGTAATGCTGCTTGCAGCCAAAGGGACCAATTGTCAGCTTCTCTCTGATGCCACCACATAGATCTAATCTTCAAGGTGGTACTGAAGGACTCAAAGCCATTCCAGCAGGGTAGCTCTAAACCTGAATACCAGGGCTGACAGGTACTAGCAAGATAATCCCATTCTCCTTCCCCCATCCTGAAAGAGTTCCAGATTGATTAGACCACTTTCATATCTCTGTTTCTAATGGATAGGGAATACTCACTATTAATGCAGTATTGGATAAGAATAACTGTAATTGACCTATCACTATATCTTGTTACTTTCTAGGGAGGGATATTAATGTGTGTACTACTACTAATAATAGCACCTAATATTTATTGAATGTTAAGTTACAGATAACTAATTTTCACCACAACTCTGTGAAGTAAGTACAATTTATATTTGCTATGAGAAGTCACTTCTAACTAAATGATGAAAGCATACCATGTTTATAGGAATGATGACGTTATATGATGGGGAAATATCCTCCATCCCTATCCCTCTAGCCATTTAGGAAAACAAAGCAGGAAGTTAAGTCCTAGCCAATTTTCTGGGAATTTTCCTTAGTTGTCCTGTACCCTGCCTTTTATTCCAGGGTATCAGATATAATGAGGGCCATCTTTGCATTTTAAAGCTATTTAAAACTAGTAAGAGTGAAAGAGAATGTGAAGAGATTATCACAAAATTTCAGCAAAATGAAGAAACTCCCCAGTTCACCAAAATGCATCTCATTTCCTGTGTATTCTCTGATGAGGTTACTGTGGCCAGCGGATAATTCCTAGCCAGAAAGCTTAGTGTACCCACTTTGAGCCCTGCGTCATTTCTAGCAAATATATTTTCACTGATACCCTGTGACTTCCCTTTTCTCAGCCTTGTCTCAGGCCTCAGCCTTTGACCTAGATTACTATGTTTTGACAAAGATACTATTAAATAACATCAGTAACTTTCAAGAGGTTGCCCTATTACATGAATGTTCTACTCTAGTTTTGCTGCAGAAAACTGGGTGATTCTCACTCATAATTCCGAATGGAATTAACAAAGAATTTCTTGTTTCCTCATCATGGTCTCTACCTAGTTCTTTTTTGCAGCCCACATCATGCTGGGGAAAGCTAATTTTCTTTCAAATTCCCTCAATTTAATTCAATTATTCTCTTAAACTTATCCCAAAGCTGAAAGTTATTAAATTTTTGGCTTTCAAAGTGGTTCTTTGATGCAAGCAAGGAGCCAAATTATGTGAGATAGCAAAAGAGTAGTTCCATTTACATGGGAAAGTCTGTAAAAAAGCATCAGACATAAATACTGTCACCATAGTTAAAAGCAAGAGGCGCCAAAGGAAAAGCTGGATGATGATAATCTGAACAATTTGGTAATTTTTTAAACTTTTTATTGAAGTCTAACATGCATACAGAAAAGTGCACAAAACATAAGCATGTGACTCAATGAATTTCACAAAGTGAACACATCCTTGTAAACAGTATCCTGACCAAGTAACATATGTTACCAGGAACCCAGAAGCCTTCCTATACCCACTTCGAGATGCTATAATCTCAGCCCAACTGTCCAGATTTGTAACATTATAGACTAATTTTGCCTTTTTTCAAACTTAAATGGATTCATACCTATATTCTTTTGTATTTGGCTCCTTTTATTCAACATTATGAATCTGAGAATCTTTCATATGTTGCATATAGTTATAATTCTTCCACTCTTCTTGCTGTATAACAATATTCCAATGCATGAATGTACTTCAATTTATTCTACTTTAGATGGATATTTGGGTTGTTTCAAGTTTGGGGCTAATGTGAATAGTGTTGCTATGAACATTCTTGTGTATGTCTTTTAATGGACATAGGTAGGCAGATCTGTTTGACTGTGCTTAGAAGTTGAATTCCTGTGACGTAGGATATGCAGCCTTAGTAGCTACTTCCAGTTTTCCAAAGTAGTTGTTAACAATTTCCCTTCTCACCAGCAGTATGTAAGAGTTCCAGTTTTGGCCATCCTCAATGATGCTTGATATTGTCTCTCTTTTTCATTTTAGCCATTCTGGTGGAAAAGGTATTGTAATTTTGTATATGTGACAGTATAATATATAGGCTGTTTCTGGACCATGTTCTATTTTATTACTCTGTTTGTCTATACTTGCACAAATATCTCACTGCTTTAAGCAACTCTGGCTGTCAATGTTATTATTTAGTAGTGAAAATTGCCCAGCTTTGTTCTTTAAGATAGACTTGGCTATCCTTCCATATAAATCTCAAAATCAGCTTATACCCTGACTCACTCAAGGAAAAAAAAGAAACAAAAACAGTGGGGGCTGAAATTCTGGTTAGAATCTCATTTAATTCATAGATACATTTGGGCTGAATTTATTTCTTTATAATATTGTTTTCCAATCCATGAATATGATCTATCCCTCCATTTATTTAGGTCTTCTCTATTTCTTATGAAAAATGTTTTGTAGTTTTCATAGTAGTGGTCTTCCACATCTTCCTTTAGATTTAAGTATTTCTTTTTCTCCTTTGTATGTGGTAATCTTATTTTTAAATTTCATTTTCTGTTTTATTTCTGGTATATATACAATTGACTGTTGTATATATTGACCTTATATCTAGCAATAAGTGATAAATTTGCTTATTAATGCCAACAGTTAGTAAATTCTTTTGAATTTTCTGCATCCACATCATGTCGTCTGGAAATGTGTTCGTCTCTTTGCATTGCTATAAAGGAATACCTGAGACTGAGTAATTTATAAAGAAAAAAGGTTTATTTTGGTTCAAGGTTCTTCAGGCTATATGAGAAGTATGGTGCTGGCATCTGCACCTGGTGAGGCCTCAGGAAGCTTCAAATCATGGTAGAAGGTAAAGGGGGAGATGCCATATCACATGGTAAGAGAGGAAGAAACAGAGAGAGGAGGAGGACCCAGGCTCCTGTAAACAACTAGCTCTCATGTGAACTAACAGAGCAAGAACTCAGTTCTTACCATGGGGAGGGCACCAAGCCATGTAAGAGGGATCTGCCTTCATGACCCAAACACCTCCCATGAGGCCCTACCTCCAACATGGGGGATTACATTTCAATATGAGAGTTGGAGGGGACAAACATCCAAACCATATCAGCAAATAAGGACATTTTAATTCCTTCCTTTCTAGTTCTTATGCTTTTTACTTCTCTTTCCTTATTATTGCACTGACTAGAAGCTCTAGTATAAAGATAAGTAGAAGTTGTGACCGGCATTATTTTCTATTTCTTGATTCTTAGGGAAAGCTTTCAATAATTCACCAGTTAGCATAAAGTTTTCCCCAGGTTTTTAATAAACCTTTTATTCATATTAATAAAGTTCCCTTCAGTAACTAGTTTGCTAAGAGTTTCTATCATGAATAGGTATTGAATTTTATCGAATACTTCTCCTGTGCCTATCAAGATTATCATGATCTTTCTCCTTTGTTCTATTAATATCGTGAATTGCATTGATTTTCAAATGGCAAACTAACCTTATGTTCCAGAATAAATACTTCTTAATTGTGATGATGTATTTTTACATATTCCTGCATTTCATTTACTATTTTTAAATGTTGGCATTTACATTCATGAGGGATCAGACTTACAGACTCATGGTTTTGCTTCAATATCTCTGCCTAGTTTTGATATCTAGATTATTTTGACCTAATGCCTAAATGTCAAACATTCTAGAAAGGATACATTTGAACATGTAATAGTATTTTATGATCCAGCTCTTTATATATGGCATATGTAACATTTCCTACAACTTAAAAATTTTACATTAATCTTGACTGTATTAATGTGAATATTTTGGTTGTAACATTGTATTAAATTTTTGTAAAATATTATCATTGGAAGAAACTGGATAAAAGAGACATGGGACTTCTCCATTATTTCTTAGAACTGCATATTAATATATAATTATCTTTAAAAGTTTAATTTTTAAAGTTTATATTAATATAGTGTCCTATGTTAAGTACTGTGACAAACATTACCTTATTTGGTCCTCCCAAATTATCTCTAAAGGAGAAACTACTGTATTGGTGAATTTTTTAGAAGTTTTTTTCTTTAATAATTTCAACTTTTATTTTAGATTCAGGGGGCATATGTGCAGGTTTGTTACATGGGTATATTGCATGATGCTAAGATTTGGGGTATGAATGATTCCCATCACCCAGGTAGTAAGCAATAGTACCCAAGAAGTAGTTTTTCAGCCCTTGCTCCTTGCCCTTCTATTAGTCCCCAGTGTTTATTATTCCCATCTGTATGTCCATGTGTACCTAACGCTTTACTCCCACTTACATATGAGAATATGTGGTATTTGGTTTTCTATTACTGAGTTAATTCACTTACAATAATGGCTTCCAGCTACAACTATGTTGCTGCAAAGGATGTTATTTCAATCTTTTTTATGGCTGTATAGTTTTCCATGGTGTATATATACTACATTTTCTTTATTCAATCCATCATTGATGGGTTCCTAGGTTGACTCCATGTCTTTGCTATTGTGAGTAGTGCTGTGATGAACATACAAGTGCATGTGTCTTTTTGGCAAAACAATTTATTTTCCTTTGGGTATATACCCAGGAATGGGATCAACGGGTTGAATGATAGTTCTCAGTTTTTGAGAAATCTCCAGACTGTTTTCCACAGTGGCTGAATTAATTTACATTCCCACCAGCAGTGTATAAGCATTCCCTTTTCTCCACAACCTCACAGCATATGTTATTTTCTGACTTTTTAACAAAAGCCATTCTGACTGGTGTGAGATGGTATCTCATTGTGGTTTTGATCTGCATCTCTTTGATTAGTGACATTGAGCATTTTTTCATGTTTGTTGACTGCTTGTATGTCTGCTTTTGAGTAATGATTGTTCATGTCATTTGCATGCTTTTTAATGGACTTATTTGTTTTTATCTTGTTGATTTCAAGTTCTTCATAGATTCTGCTTATTAGTCCTTTGTTAAATGCATAGCATAGTTTGCAAATATTTTCTCTCATTCTGTAGGCTGTCTGTTTACTTTGTTGATAGTTTTTTTGATGTGCAGAAGCTCTTTGGTTTAATTGGGCCCCACTTGTCAATTTTTGTTATTGTTGCATTTATTTTTGAGGACTTACTTAATCATAAATTTTTTACCAAGGCCAATGTCCAGAAGGACATTTCCTAGGTTTTCTTCTAGGATTCTTATATGGTATGAGGTCATACATTTAATTATTTAATTAATCTTAAGTTAATTTTTGTATATGGTGAAAAGATATGGCTAGCAAGCTATTCCAGAACCATTTATTGGATAGGGAGTCCTTTCCCAACTTCTTTTCTTGACTGTTGAAGATCAGATGCCTGTAGATGTGTGGCTTTATTTCAGTGTTCTCTATTTTGTTACATTGGTCTCTGTGTCTGTTTTTGTACTACTACTATGTTGTTTTGGTTACTGCAGACTTGTAGTATAGTTTAAAGTTGGGTAATGGTGATCCCTCCAGCTCTGTTCTTCATGCTTAGGATTGCTTTGGTTATCTGGGCTCTTTTTTGGTTCCATATGAATTTTAGAATGGTTTTTGTTCTACTTCTATGAAAAATGACCTTGGTAGTTTGATAGATACAGAGTTGAATCCATAGATTGCTTTGGGCAGTATGGACATTTTAATGATATTGATTTTTCCAATCCAGGCACGTGGAAGTTTTTCCATTTGTTGGTGTCGTCTGTGATTTCTTTCAGCGGTATTTTGTAGTTCATTCACTTCCTTGGTTAGGTGTATTCCTGTGTATTTTATTTTGTTTGTGTATTGATATTGTAAGTGGGATTATGTTCTTGACTTGGCTCTCAGCTTGAATGTTATTAGTATACAGAAATGGCACTGATTTTTCTGTTGATTTTTGTATCCAAAACTTTACAGAAGTCATTTATCAGGTCTAGGAGTCTTCTGGTGAAGTCCTTAGGGTTTTCTGTGTACAGAATCATATCATCAGCAAAGAGAGATAATCTTTTCCTATTTGGATGCCTTTCATTTCTTTCTCTTCTCCTGATTTCTCTGGCTAGGACTTCCAGTACTTTTTTGAACAGGAATGATGAGTGTGGGCATCTTTGTCTTATTCCTGTTCTTAAGGGGAATGCTTCCAGCTTTTGCCATTTAGTATGATGTTGGCTATGGGTTTGTCATAGATGGCTCTTACTTTGAGGTCTGTTCCTTCTATGCCTAGCTTGTTGAGGGTTTTTTATCAAGGAGGATGTTGGATTTTATCAAAGGTTTTTTCCATGTGTATTGAGATAATCATATGGTTTTTGTTTTTAATTCTGTTCATGTGGTGAATCACGCTTATTGATCTGCATATGTTGAACCAACCTTGCATCCCAAGAGTAAAGCCTGCTTGATCATGGTGAATTAACTTTTTGATTTGCTGCTGGATTCAATGTGTTAGAATTTTGTTGAGGATTTTTGCATTTATGTTCATCAGGCATATTGGCCTGTGGTTTTCTTTTTTCATTGTGTCTTTGCCAGGTTTTGGTATCAGAGTGGTTCTGGCTTCATAGAATGAGTTATGAAGGAGTTCCCTCCTACCTGATTTTTGGAATAGTTTCAGTAGGATTGGTACAAGTTCTTCTTTATACATCTAGTATAATTCAGCTGCAAATCCATCTGGTCCGGGGCTTTTTAAAAATTGATAGGCTTTCTGGCTAGGCACGGTGGCTCATGCCTGTAATCCCAGCACTTTGGGAGGCCGAGGCGGGCAGATCATGAGGTCAGGAGATCGAGACCATCCTGGCTAACACGGTGAAACCCCGTCTCTACTAAAAATACAAAAAATTAGCCAGGCATGATGGTGAGTGACTGTAGTCCCAGCTACCTGGGAGGCTGAGGCAGGAGAATGGCGTGAACCCAGGAGGCGGAGATTGCAGTGAGCCGAGATCATGCCACTGCACTCCAGCCTCGACGACAGAGCAAGACTCTGTCTCAAAAAAAAAAAAAAAAAAGGTAGGCTTTTTATTATTGATTGAATTTCATAACTTGTTTATTGTTCTGTTCAGGGTTTCACTTTCTTTCTGGCTCAATCTTGGGAGGTTGTGTGTTTCCAGGAATTTATCTATTTCCTCTACATTTTCTAGTTCATGTGCATTCAGATGTTTGTATTAGTTTCTAAGGATCTTTTGTATATCTGTGGGATCACTGATAATATTACCTTTGTCATTTCTGATTGTGCTTATTTAGATCATCCTTTTTTCCTTTGTTATCAAATGAGTGGTCTATCATACCTGTTTATCCTTTCAAAGTATAAACTTTTGGTGTCGTTCATTCTTTGTATGGATTTTTGGATCTCAAGTTCATTTAGTTCTGCTCTGATATTAGTTACTTCATTTCTTCTGCTATCTTTGGGGTTAGTTTATTCTTGTTTTTCTAGTTCCTCTAGGTGTGACGTTAGATTGTTAATCTGAGATCTTTCTAACTTTTTGGTGCAGGCATTTAGTTCTATAAACTTTGGAGAGATCTTTTTTGTATAGGCAATGAAATGAGGTTACAGTGGAAATGCTCCATAAATTGCAAAAAATTGAGAGCCAGTGCTCTATAGCAATTCTAATCAGTTTTCTATGGATATAGTTCCCAGATTGAACTCCTTAATATAATAGTGCCATAAAACACTCAGTAAAATAAAATATATATGGCTAAATACTTGAAGGATATATTAAGACAAACTAATTTCTTTAAAAATTTCTGGTGTACATGAAATGTTCTCAGAAATCACAAACTTAACTATTTGTTTATCTTAACATTTCCAAAAATTTTGACCATACAACCCTCATCTTTCTCATCGTTCCAGGCAAGAGCTATAAATTCACAGAACTTGAGATTTTTATAATTCACATGGGGAAACTTATAGCTTAATTGCACAGCTGTAAATCTTTATCCTTGCTAATAGGCTTAGCATGATGGTACTAGCTATTAAAATAATAATAATCATTCAATTGAGGTAAAGAACTCAGATATTTATACTGTTATTATAGGAGTCTCCCCTTATCTGCTAATTTCCTTTCTGTGGTATCAATTACCTGCAGTCAACCACAGCCCAAAAATATTATATGGAAAATTCCAGAAATAGATAATTCATAATTTTTAAATCGTGCACTGTTGAGTAGTGTGATGAAATCTCACACTGTCCTATTTTGTTTTGTCCAGGATGTGAATCCCTTTGTCCAGTGTACCCACACTGTATATGCCACCTGCCCATAAGTCACTTAGCAGCCATCTTGGTTAAAAGATGGACTGTAATGGTGTAGCACTGCTTGTATTCACGCAACCTGTATTTTACTTAATAATGACTCCAAAGCACAAAAGTAGTGATGCTGGCAATTCAGATATACCAAAGAGATGCATCTTATGGTGCTCTCAGTGAGTAAAAAGGTGAAAGTTCTCAACTTAATAAGGAAATATATCATATGCGGAGCTTGCTAAGATCTATGGTACATTACATATGAATCCTCTATCCATGACATTGTGAAGAAGGAAACAGAAATTCATGAGTTGTGCTGTTGCACCTCAAACTGCAAAAGTTACAGCCACAGTGTGTGATAAGTGCTTAGCTACGATGGAAGTCATTAAATTTGCAGGTGAAAGACACAAACAGAAAGGTGTTCGAATTGACAGCCATCAGATTCGGTAATATCTGCTATTTCAAGCATTCACTGGGGGTCTTTGAACATATACCCCATGGATAAAGGAAGACTACCATACCTGGAAAATTCCTCTCCCCTCAGCCTCTTCCTTCTTTCAGTTCCACACTCTGAGTGACATACAGCCAAATTTCAGAATAGGAATCTCTTTGTCCTTGTTACCCCACAGTTAACATAAAAAATCAGAGGTAAAGACATGTGCAGCTGGTAATGTCTCAGACTTTCTTGACAAAACTGGAGAGATTAAATAAGCATTCTCATGAGGGGTTATATTGCCAAAACCCATGATCACTGTAGAGGCTAGATAAAACATCTTTATTAGGGATTATCTATGCTACAGGCATTGTCTAAAGAACTTGCTGCAGAACACCTTGGTATGTAGGAGTCAAACATCCGTCATCATGTCAGTTTTGCTTCAAGATGACATCACTGTTGCCATGCAACAGGCCATTTTCTTACAGAAATTAAGGCATTCAAAAGCAGCCATGTATACAGGGGAATTGAGAAAGCCACACACAGGCCCAGTCAACACACATTTCAGAAAAGACCTGACAAGACCATAAGCTTTTACCTCAGGCCAATTCCTATGCTCAGAGCAAACCTAGCTAATTAGTGGGACTGTCCCAGCACACAGCTAGTCTGCAAAGACCGGGAAAGATGGCTTTTTCAAATGCCCAGTTTCACACACACACACACCCCACAAGGCATACAAAGAAACAGGAAAACATGGCCTATTCAAAGGAGCAAAATTAACTGGTAGAAATCAAACCTGAGAAAGCACAGACATCTTACTAACTAGGCAAAGTCTTTAAAACAGCTGCCTTAAATATGTTCAAAGAGTGAAAGGAAACCATACAAAGAACTAAAGAATATTAAAAAAAAAACAAGAACAAAATGAAAATATCAAAAAAGAAAAATTATAAAAAGGAACCAAACAAATCCTGAAGCAACTGAAAAGTCCAATAACTGAATTTAAAAATTTACTAGAGAAGTTCAAGGTTTGAGTAGGCAGAAGAAAAAAAATCAGCCAACTTTATGATATGATATTTGAAATTATCAATTCTAAGGACCAAGAAGAATTATGAAAAGTGAACTAAACCTATGAGATTTATGGGACATCATCAAATATACCAATATATACATTATGGGAGTCCCAGAAGGGGAAGAGAGAAAGGATCAGAAAGATTATGTGAAGAAATAATGACCAAAACCCTCCCAAATTTTAGGAAATACATGGATCCACAAATCCAAGATGCTCATTGAACAGAGAAAGGATCAGAAGGATGATATGAAGAAATAATGACCAAAACCCTCCCAAATTTTAGGAAATACATGGATCCACAAATGTAAGATGCTCAATGAACTTCAAGTAGAATCAACCCAAAGGATACCTTATAATCAAATTGTTGAAAGAGAATCTGCAAGCAGCAAGAGAGAATAAACTCATCATATACAAGGGATTCTCAATAATGAGGGATTCTGACTTCTCAGCAGAAGCTTTGGAGGCCAGAAGGTATAATTAAAGTGCTAGAAGAAAAATAAAGATTAACCAAGAATTATATGTCCAGGAAGACTGGGCAGTCAAATATAAAAATCAGTATTATTATAATTTTAGTTTGTAACTCTACTTATTATTATCAACCTGAATTAAAACACAAAGGCATAAAAATAATTATAAAGCTCTTTAGTAGGTACACAATATATAAAGATGTAATTTGTGACATGAATAACAAAGTAGGGGAAGTGACAATGCTTTATAAGAGTTTTTGTATACACTTGAGGTTAACTTGATATCAATTTAAATTAGATTGTTGTAACTTTAGAATGTTATACATAATTCCCATGATAACCACAGAGAAAATAACTATCGAGTGTGTACAAAAGGAAATGAGAAGGGAATCAAAACTTGTCACAACTAAAAACAAAAGAAGGCAGCAATGGAGGAAATGAGTAACAAAAAGCCTATATGTAAAAAACAAAACAAAACAAACAAAAAACAGCTCTAAGACATAAGTCCTTCTCTCAGTAATTACAGGTTAACTGTTCACTGTCTGAAATGCTTGTGACCAGAAGTGTTTTGGATTTGGGGTTTGTTTGGTGGTGGTTTTTTTTTTTTTCAATTTTGGAATATTTGCAGGTACATACTGAGATATCTTGAGGATGGTACCCAGGTCTAAACACAAAACACCTTACACACATAGCCTGAAGGCAATTTTATATAATATTTTTGATAATTTTGTGCATGCAACAAAGCTGTCTACATTGAACCAATGGAATGTAAAGGTGTCACTGTCTGAGCCACCCATGTGGACAATCTGTAATTGTTTGGCATCACCATCATTCCTGACTGAATTTATATGCTACCAATAAGCAGTCATTTTCTTACACATTCATTCATAAGTACTTAAGAGTAAACATGTGACATACCATTACTACAGTAAAAAAATGTGTTCAGGATAACTAAGTAGTACAGTAGCATCATCAGAATACCTGTTATCAGCTGTTACACAACAGCAACAACAAACAATGGCAAGCTTTCTGCCTCTACCTACAATGTTGTGTTCTGAGTAAAAGATTACTGCATAGGGCATTTTATTTTTCTGGGTGAGAAAAACAGCAGCAGCAGTTAAAGAATCCGGAAGTGGGTCATCTAGGGATAAGAAGGAATCCTGTTCGATGGCATTTTGAAATGTTTCCTTTAGAGTTATCTGCCTCATTAACAAAGGTTTTTGTCTTACAAATTTCTTTTTGGTTTTATAAACTGACATGATTTCTTGTTCATGCTGCTCTAGTCTTTCAATAAGCCCATCACACATTTTCACAGTGTCACTTCCAGGCACTTTTTCTGCAGTGTTAACAGTTTCATCATCACTATTATCATAATCACCTTGATTCAGAACCATTTTGGCTATTTCACCTTTGGTCAATGAATGAACAACTGGAGGCTCATTAGTGATGTTAAAAACCACTTCAATATCCATCTCTTCCAGCTTACTGATGGACTCTGAAGGTATATTTGTTGCATATGTAAGGAGGTCAGACATTTTTCTCTCACTTGACATACAGAATCCTTCAAAGTCACCACCTTGTTTATCATCATCAGTTAACGTAATCACAGGCCAGAGATTGTGCCAGTCATGCACAACTGTGTCTTTAATCATGCGTTCAAAGTGTTGGCAACAGCACATGTGGCATCCTTCATGCTAAACATCCTTTTGAAAACCTTCTGCACCCATGCTTCTGCTCACTGCTGATAGGATGCTCTTTAAGAAAGTGTTTTTATATTTACTCTTCATTGATCTAAGGATACCCACCCTGGTCACATGGCTGAATTAATGAAGTCACACTTGGGGGAAAATACATGGCATAAACATTTTTTAATGAGAATTTCAGATGGAAGATGAGCAGAAGTTATCAAGGAATAACAAAATCTTGCAGTCATCACCCAGGCCAGCTTCCCTGCAGTGAGCACAAACCACTGGTATACAATGTTTATGAAACCGACCAGGAAAGATGGCCCTGGTGATCCATGCCTTTTTGTTAGCATAATAATGGACTGGTGAGAAATTCACTCCTGGAAAATAGCAAGGATGCAAACTTTTGCCTATCATAGCAAGTTTATAATTATGCGGGCCTGCTGTATTAACATATCTCAGCAGAGTTCTTCTGTCATTGGTATCCTTAATTCATATAGGGGCTGTCTCACCTGGGGCAGTAACAAAAACAGTGATGTTTCATCAATATTATAGACTCGTTCTGGTGTCAGATTTTTATTTCTGATGACCTTAGTGAACTCGTCAGTGAATCTGTCCACTGCTTTATAATCAGCAGATGCTTTATCACCACAAATTTTTAAAACAACTAAGAAAGCAGAATTGTAATGTTCCTAACACGAAAAATAGTAAGTGCTAAGGTGATGGATACCCCAGTTATCCTGATTTATTACATATTTTATCCCTATATCGAACATCACATGTACCCATAAATATATAGAACTATTATGTGCCCATAAGTAAAAGTAATAATAAAAATTTAATGCCATATCTTCCTTAAATTTCTGCAACCAGCTTATTGAATATCCACAGTTCCCTTCAATTTTTAGTTCATCATGATCTTTGCTGGTTTCATGATCAGTATACCATTAAGTGGCATGTGTTCACTGCAATACTGATGGATCTACTCAATACATGATCAAAATCTTCATTTTTAGCTTTATGGCATGCATTGTTTTTCTATTTTTCATTAACTTAATCACTTTTAGCATAAAACAACAGTTTATCCTCCTGTTTATACAAGTCATTTATAGTGGTTGTTCCAACACCCTTCTGCTCTCCAAGATGTTTTACACTTACACCACTGTCCTTTTCTCAAAAAGCTCGACTTTCTGTGCAATAAATATAAATGCTTCTTCTTTTTCTTATCACTGTTACCCGTACAATTATTTAATATAGACTATTTGGACATTTCATGAGTATCTTTACAAAGAGCAGAGAATACACAAAACGACACAGTGAGTAATACACATAGGTCTTGGCCTTATGCAGGGTATCATGGGGAACCTGACATTGGCACACCTGGCTTGCACTTGTGCCATTTTATTAACCTTTGTGGGTGTGCTTGTGTGAGGGCATCTAGCTGTGTCTGGAAAAGATATGACAGCTGAGGGGGCGGGGGAAGGTCTTTCTTCCTTGGGAACATTTAATAAACTGTGCGTGCATGCATTTTTATTGCCACCTGTCACAGGCGGTCAGATGTAGAATTTCCACTTATGCCATCAATATTGGCACTCAAAAAAATTTGAGATTTTGGGTCACTTCAGATTTTGGATTTTTGGATTGAGGATGCTCAACCTATGCTTTAAATGTAATGGATTAAACTCTCTAGTCAACTTCACACTGATAGAAGTTGCAGATAGGACTTGGCGTGTGAGTTATGTGAATAAGGATAACTGACCGACACCCATCTCAAAATAAGTGAAAATGGGAATACGTCACTGCAATCATGGGATACATACTAGCAGCAAAGAGGGGAAATGCGGCTGTACCTCAGAAATAGCTGGACTTATTAAAAATTACTTATTTGATTTCGGAATTTGTTATTGGTCTGTTTAGGGTTTTAATTTCTTCCTGGCTCAGTAGTGGGAGGTTGTGTGTTTACAGGAATTTATCCATTTCCTCTAGATTTTCCAGTTTGTGTGCATAGAGGTGTTCATCATAATCTGTAAGGATCTTTTATATTTTTATGGGATCAGTTGTAATGTCATGTTTGTCATTTCGGATTGTGCTTATTTGGATCTCTCTTTTTTTCGTTGTTAATCTAGCCAAGCTAGCAGTCTACCAATCATTTATCCTTTCAAAGAACCAACTTTTGGTTTCATTGATCTTTTGTATGGATTTTTGCCTCTCAATTTTGTTCAGTTTTGCTCTGATATTATTTCTTTTCTTCTGCTATCTTTGGGGTTAGTTTTTTGCTGTGGTTGTTGTTCCTCTATGTGTGATGTTAGATTGTTAATTTGAACTTTTTCTAACTTCTTGATGTAGGTGTTTAACTATAAACTTTCCTCTTAATACTGTGTTTACTGCACCCAGAGATTTCGGTAAGTTGTGTCTCTGTTTTCATTAATTTCAAGAAATTATTTGACTTCTGCCTTAATGCCCAAAGTAATTCAAGAGTAAGTTGTTTAATTTCCATGTAATTGTGTGGTTTTGAGAGACCTTTGATATTGATTTCTATTTTTATTGCACTGTGGTCTAAGAGTGTCGTTTGGTATGATTTTAATTTTTTTTTTCATTTATTGAGACTTGGCTTTATGGCCAAGCATGTGGTCAATCCTATGTGGTCAATCCTAGAATATGTTGTGTGTGCAGATAAGAAGAATGTATATTCTGTGGTTGTTGCATGGAGCATTCTGTAGATGTTTATTAGGTCTAATTGGCCAAGTGTTGAGTTGAAGTCTAGAAGTTCTTTGTTACTTTTCTGCCTTGATGACCTGTCTAATGCTGTCAGTGTGCTGTTGAAGCCCCCAAAGTCCCCCATTATTATTGTATGGCTGTCTTAGTCTTTTCATAGGTCTAGAAGTACTTGTTTTATGAATTTGGGAGCTCCAGTGTTGGGTGTATATACATTTAGGATAGTTAAGTCTTCCTGATAAATTGAACACTTTATCATTATATGATACCCTTCTTTGTCCTTTTTGATGCTTGCTGGTTTAAAGTCTGTTTTCTATGATCTAAGAATAGCAACTCCTGCTCTTTTTTGTTTTCTGCTTTCATGAAAGAGCTTCAGCACAGCAATAGAAACTGTCAATGAAGTAAACAGGCAGTCTACAAAATGGGAGATGTTCACAAACTATGCATACAACAAAGGCCTAATATCCAGAATCTTTGAGAAAATTAAATAAATCACAAGAAAAAAATAACCCAATTAAAAGTGGGCAAAGGACATGAACTATGCAAAAGAAGACATACAAGCCCCCAAGAAACATGAAAAAATGCTAATCATCACTAACCATCAGAGAGATGCAAATCAAAACCACAATGAGACACTCTATCACACCAGCCATTTGTGTGAGGAAAGTAATAGAGATGGCCATTCAATAAGTTTTCCCTTAAATAAGACTGTATTTTTATATTGTGTCATTTCTAGCATAAGCCTGAGAAGTCAGATTGACATATGTCTACAGTACAATATGGTTATGAAGTGAAATAGTCTAAGCTACTGTAAAACAAGAGACCATGAAACCCAGTAACTTCAGCAAGAGAATTTTCTTTCCTTCTTGTATAACAATCCTGGGACGTGTTCCAGGACTGGTAAGGCATGCTGGTATTAGATTACTAGGCCTTATCTGTTGTGTTACTTTGTCATCTCTAGGGTAAAGCCTTCATCTACATCATTGAAGATTTGCATCCCAGCCTACAAAAGGAGGAGAAAGGAGGCAGGCATAGTCCTATCTTGTTCAGGCTACAACCCAGGAGTTGTTACATATCACTTCTGTACATATCCCATTGGACAGAACCTGTTCCTAAGGCTACACTAACCATAAGAAAGTCTGGGGTGATTATGCACCCAGCAAAACACCAGTTACTGTAAAAGCAAAAGCCATTTGGGGACAGCTAGCAGTTCATCTGTTACACTGAGATTTGAAGAATAGCATTTATTTATTTTTTAGAGACAATGTCTCACTCTGTTGCCACGGCTAGAGTGCAATGGTGCCATCATAGCTCACTGCAGCCTCAAACTTCCAGGCACAAGCGATCCTCCTGCCTCAGCTTCCTGTGTAGCTGGGACTATAGGAGTGCAACACCGTTCCTGGTTAACTTCTTATTTGAAGAATATTATTTAGAAAAAGAAAAACATGGAGAAACAACTTCTTTTATATAATCCTCATATGCAGAGAAATGAAAATATAAAAGAAATCCTTTTCAAAGACATCCCAGCTGTACTTAATGTGGCGGTCTACAAATTTGCATATTATGAAATCCTTCCAAATGCATTATATTTCCAAATACATTTATCATATATGATCTTGCAGATACTATGCTATAAAAAAGCTGTAGCATTATAAGTTGCCATCTCCTTTTAAAATGTATTTTAAAATTCTGATATAAAAGCTTATTCATGCTTAAATGGGTAACGTTAGAGAATGTAACATAAAGAATGTAAAAGATAAAGATCACTCATATTATTACCTGGAGATAACTGATAAAAAGAGTTATTTTAGTGTATTTAATTCCCTTTTTTCTATGCATATATTTAACAAAATTGGAATCATTATTTATCTTCCTATTTGTTACCAGAGACATGTCATCACTACATTACCACGTCATTTTAAAAATCATTCAAAAGCTTGATTTTTTATGTTATCTTCTTCCTAAAATGGCATTAAAGTCATGAGCCTAGGTGCAGTGGCTCACACATGTCATCCCAGCACTTGCAGAGGCTGAGGCAGGAGGATTGCTTGAGCCCAGAAGTTTGAGACCAGCCTGGACAGCACAGTGAGACCTCATGTCTACAAAAATTAAAAATTTAGCTGGGCATGGTGGCAAACACCTGTAATCTAGCTACTTGAGAAGCTGAGATAGAACATCATTTGAGCCCAGGAGTTTGAGGTCACAGGGAGTTATGATCAGGCCACTATACTCTAGCCTTGACTACAGAGCAAGACTGTCTCTAAAAATACTTTAAAAATTAAAAATCATGGTACCATTGTAAACATATATAAAAATTCTATCCAAGAGGTGATACATGGATGAAGGTAAAGATTTGCTCTTATACTTTAAATATCTTATTGTAAATACAAAATTCTTCTAAACTGAAGCTACAAAAGCAGTTTTTAATTCTATAAACAATTGAAACTGCGGCCAACTGTTTAACTTCCCACACTGTGCATTACAGGGTGCGTTATATTATTTGTTTGACTTAGATATATTCCTGCCAATCTACTTTTGGCTTCACTTCACCTTTCCTCCTTTATTATGTAATGATGTCAGTTTTGATCTAAACCTTACTACCTATAGGCATCTTTCCCTAAAGACATCCTAAATATTTCATAATTATGAGCACATCAAAGACTAACTGCTTGCTTGACTGCAGAGGTCTATACAAGACTGTATTACTTGTATATCTTAAGAGATGTACAGTTTTCAGTAAACTTATTAAGTATGCTATGATTATCAAACCTTTGTTCCTTTCTTTGTGGTGACATAATGTCAATCACAGAATGTGACATATGGTAATTAAGAATTGGTGTTATTGAATAAGTACGGATTTTCTCTAAATTAGTTATTTTCAGATGGAAACTTTCCATAATTTAAATGTTATTTAACATATTTTTGAATTCTGAAATACTAGATTACTATATTCCAAAACAAGTTGTCAACTCTTCAGAACTTACCTAGTCATAAAATGACAGTTACTAAGCAAAAGGTAGTGGTCTTTTCCTGTGGAGAAAGGTACAAATGTTAAATGTTATGCTTTTAGCCCTTCTGTTTTTCTTTCTGAGACAGGAGTTGAATGTCTCAAACCTCTTTCTCTGCTTTAGTTATTAGACTAGCAAATTATGCCAATCTGGGGCAGAATAACCCATATTCACATTTTCTATAAGAAAATAATGAAAGAATTTTGCTCAAGGATTGGTATATAACATTAAGGGTAACTAATGAAACTATGTAGTTAAAGAATAAACAGAATACGTGTCCAATGTAGCTAGTGTGGAGTATAACAAAAATATCTTCTATCAATAATTCCAAAATGTGGATGGACAAGTAGATTTATGCAGTTATATGGTACAAACTAAGAATATACTAAGGATGGGCCAGTCATGGTGGTTCATGCCTGTAATACCAAAGACTCAAGAGGCCAAGGTGGGAGGATAGCTTGAGGCCAGGAGTTTGAGACCAGCTTGGGCAATATATCAAGACCACAACTCTACCAAAAAATTTAAAGCTAGCTCGGGGTGGTGGCACGCACCTGCAGCCCTAGCTACTTGGGAGGCTGAGGTAGGAGGATCACTTGGGCCAAGAGTTTGAGGTTACAGTGAGTTGTGATCATGCCACTGCACTCCAGCCTGGGCAACAGAGCGAGACCCTGTCTCTAAAAAACAAAAAATACTAAGAGTGATGGGAAAGCTGAGGTCTAGTCTTGGCTAAACTAGTAAAGACTAGCCAAATAACACTTCAACAGTCCCTTTTTGGGGTCTCAGTTTGCTCTATTATAAAATAAAGACACAGAAGAGTCTGTCTTTTCCAGCAGTAAAATTTTATGCATGTGATTAGATATGACAAAATAGAATCCAAACTCAGGCACTATAAAATTCTAGCCAACATATAACTCTGTGAAAAAATCATTTATTCATATCCATTTAATAGTACAAACAAACCCATACTAAAATAATAAGCTTGAATATTCTCTTAGAGGATTTCCTTAGAGGGGAAATTGCTTTATTCAAAAGATACTTTTAAATTAAATCCTCTTAGATACTGCCTTTAAAAGACGTTATACTAAATTTAAAAGTGTAGCAAAAAGCATAACATTAAAGTGCCCAAGCAGAGGAGCTATTATAGAAACAAGAATTTCTAAATAAACAGAATGATTTAACATATATTAGCTAACAAAACTCATAAAATTATCGAACTTTAGAGCTAAATTTGGACCTCTTACAGATATTTTACATGTATAAAATTCTCAATATGTCAGAATTTATATCAATTCTGAAGGTAATCTTCCTATGCCCTTATTATGTCCCTAGGAAATCTCTATTCACAAATGTTTGTTATGTAGTTGGCCTACTAAGTTTCTAAGTTACAATCATGTATCTTGTTTTATCAAAATTAAATATCTTCACCTGTTTTTACCATTTTACAATTTACAAAATGGCTTCATATAACCATAAATCTATATTCTCAAGGGGAATATGGAAAGAATCAGAGTTTTTATAGTCACTTAGTTTCCAAAGGCTTAAAGAAAATGAAATGCCCTGAACCCAGGAGGCGGAGCTTGCAGTGAGCAGAGATCACGCCACTGCACTCCAGCCTGGGTGACAGAGCGAGACTCCGTCTCAAAAAAAAGAAAAGAAAATGCCCTACTTTCATAGAAATAATAATCCTATAATACTTTTTTGCTATAGGGCAGAATTTAATTTAAAGCTGATCTATTTCAGCTCCCACATACACCCATATATACACACACATATCTTTCAAGAATATAGATGTCAGCAACTCAAAGTATTCCAGTGCTGCACTGAGGCTGGATTCTACGGCCTCATGAGTGCCAATTATGTGCATCTCTTCCCAACTGTATGTTCAGTGACCATGTTGGTAGCTCGAAATTGGCCCTGGTAGGAATATTTATGTCGTGGAAATTGGCAAACTCTACAAATTGGTTGTTTTTTGGTTTGGGTTCTGGTTTGGTTTGTGGAGAGCTAGTTGTTAATCATTTAATAGTGCATAACTGAAGTAATGCCAGGTCATAGTTCATGAAGGCCATGTCTTCACCTATCAAAGAAAAGACCTATTACTCCCCTATTCTACAAATACAAGAACTGAAATTTTTTACTTTCACATATACTATTCCAACTTCCTAGGTTTGGACTAGAAGGATTAAAAAAGGGAGTAACGTCCATGTCATATATGGTTTGTTGTGTGTCTTTAAACCTGTGTAGCAATGATGTCCAATAGAAATATAATGCAAGCCACAGACAGAATTTTAAATTATCTACTACATCTTAGGGTACATCTCAAATCAGATGTTAAATTTTCATTGGAAATACATGATCTATATTCATATTTCATAAAATTTACAGTTGAAGTAGTTTGTTACCCAAGTCGTTGTACACATTCTTTAAAATTTCACAATTACTAGATAGAATATCAATTTTTTAATTTAATTGAAATTAAATAAAATTTTAAAATGTAGTTCCCCAGTCACATGAGCCGTGTTTCAAGATTCAGTAGTCACATGCAGTAGTGTCTACCATATTGGAAACTGCGGCTTTACAACATCAATAATTCAGGAGTTTCCCAGAAGCTTAGGCCTTTTTCTGTGCTTGCTTATATTGTAGAATCAAAAATGAATTATTTCACTTTTCAGTGGTGTAATTATCTGAGACAAAAATAACCTTTGAAGAATGAGTTGCTAATAGTTATTAATAGCTGTCTAACAAAAGAAATTTGTATTATTGCTATAATCATGAAAAGGTTCACATGATATACCACCTGCCATTTTGGGCATGTCATCTTATTTAACAATCAACTCATGAAGCTGTAGCTGCATTTTGTTTTTTGTTTTTTTAGAAAATATTTATTTTTAATTTTCATTTGAGATTAGGGGAATGCATGTACAGGTTTGTTACAAGGGTATATTGCCTAATGCTGAGGTTTCGGCTTCTATTGACCCTGTCACCCAGAGAGTGAATATAGTACCTAACAAGTTTTTCAGCCCTTGCCCCTCTCTTTCCCTCTTTCCTTTTGGAGCCACCAGTGTGTGTTGTTCCCATATTTACATCTGTGTATACCCAGGGTTTAGCTGCTCCTACTTTATAAGAGAACATAGAATATTTCATTTTCTGTTTCTGCATTATTTCACTTATGATAATGCCTCCAGTTGCATCCATGTTGCTGCAAAGGACATGATTTCATTCTTTTTTATGACTGACTACATAGTATTCCATGGTGTATATGTACCACATTTTCATTATCCAGTTCACCATTATGGGCACTAAGGTTGTTTCCATATCTTTGCACTTGTGAGTAGTGCTACAATAAGCTTACAAGGCCGGGTATCTTTGGTAGCACAATTTTCCTTTGGGTATAAACACGGTAGTGGGATTACTGGATGTAATTGTAGTTCAACTCAGTTTTTTTAGAAATCTCCAAACTGGTTTCTACTGGGGCTGAACTGATTTTTACATTCCCACCAACAGTGTATAAGCATTCCCTTTTCTCTGTAGCCTTGCCAACATCTGCTGTTTTTTAATTTTTTAACAAAAGCCATTCTGATTGGTGTGAGATGGTATCTCATTGTGGTTTTGATTTGCATTCCTCTGATGATTAATGATATTGAGCATGTTTTTAATGTTTGGCCACTTGTATGTCTTCTTTTGAGTAGTGTCTTTTCATGTCCTTTGCCCACTTTTTAATGGGGTTATTTTTTTTTCTTAATGATTTGTTTAAGTTCCTTATAGATTCCGGATATTAGTCCTTTGTTGGAGGTGTAGTTTGTAAATATTTTCTCCCATTCTGTAGGTTATCTATTTATTCTGTTGAAAGTTTCTTTTGCTGTGCAGAAGCTCTTTAGTTTAAGCAGGTCCCGATATTCCATTTTTGTTACTGTTGCAATTGCTTTTGAGGATGTCTATCAAGTCATAAATTCTTTGGCTGTGTCAATTTCCACAAGAGTATTTCTTAGGTTTTGTTCTAGGATTTTTATATTTTGAGGTTTTACATTGAAGTCTTATTCATCTTGACTTAATTTTTGTATATGTTGAGAGGTAGGGGTCCAGCTTCATTCTTCTGCATATGGCTAGCCTATTTTCCCAGCATCATTTAATATATAGGGAGTCCTTTCCCCATTGCTTATTTTTGTTGGCTTTTTGAAGATCAGTTGGTTGTAGGCGTACAGCTTTATTTCAGCATTCTCTATTCTGTTCCACTCTATTCTGTATATCTGTTTTTGTACCAGTACCATGCTGTTTCGGTTACTGCAGTCTTGTAATGTCGTTTGAAGTCAGATAGTCTGATGCCTCCAGCTTTATTCTTTTTGCTTAGGATTGCTATGGCTATTCAGCCTCTTTTTAAATTCCATGTGAATTTTGGAATAGTTTTTTCTAATTCTGTGAAAAATGACCTTGGTAACTGGATAGGAATAGCATTTAATCTGTAGATTGCTTTGGGTGGTATGGACATTTTAGTGACATTAATTCTTCCAATCCATGCACATGGAAGTTTTTCCATTTGTTTGTGTCATCTATTATTTCTTTCAGCAGTGTTTTGTGGTTCTTGTGGAGATCTTTCACTTTCTTGGTTAGGTGTATTCTTAAGTATTTCATTTTGTGTGTGGCTACTGTAAGTGGGATTAAGTTCTTGACTTGGCTCTCAGCTTGAACGTTATTGGGATATAGAAATGGCACTGATTTTTGTACATTGATTTTGTATCCAAAACTTTACAGAAGTCATTTATCAGGTCTAGGAGTCTCCTGGTGAAGTACTTAGGGTTTTCTACATACAGAATCATATTATCAGCAAAGAGAGATGATTTGACTTCCTTTTTGGATGCCTTTTCCTATTTGGACGCCTTTGATTTCTTTCTCTTCTCTTGATTTCTCTGACTAGGGCTTCCTGTACTTTTTTGAATGGGAGTGTGGGCATCTTTGTGTTGTTCCTGTTCCTAAGGGGAATGCTTCCAGCTTTTGCCCACGCAGTACGATGTTGGCTGTGGGTTTGTCATAGATGGCTCTTATTATTGTGAGGTTTGTTCTTTCTATGCCTAGTTTGTTGAGGGTTTTTATCAAGAAGGATGTTGGATGTTATCAAAGGCTTTTTCCGTGTCTCTTGAAATGATCATATGGTTTTTTTTTAATTCTGTTTATGTGGTGAATCACATCTATTGATTTGCGTATGTTGAACCAACCTTGCATCCCAGAAATAAAGCCTGCTTGATCATGGTGAATTGACTTTTTAATTTGCTGCTGGATTCGATGTGTTAGAATTTTGTCGAGGATTTTTGCATATATGTTCATCAGGGATGTTGGCCTGTGGTTTTCTGTTTTCATTGTGTCTTTGCCAGGTGTTGGTATCAAGGTGGTTCTGGCATCATAGAATGAGTTAAGAAGGAGTTGCCTTCTACTCAATTTCTGGAATAGTTTCAGTAGGATTGGTACAAGTTCTTCTTTGTACATCTGGTTTAATTCACCTGTGAATCCATCTGGGCCAGAGCTTTTTTTGATTGGTAGCCTTTTTATTACTGATTCATTTTCACAACTTGTTGTTTACTGTTCTGTTCAGGGTTTCACCTTCTTTCTGGCTCAATCTTGGGTGGTTGTGTGTTTCCAGGAGTTTATCTGTTTCCTCTACATTTTCTACTTTGTGTACATTGAGGTGTTTGTATCAGTTTCTGAGGATCTTTTGTATATCTGTGGGATCTGTTGTAATGTCTCCTTTGTCACTTCTAATTGTGCTTATTTGGATCTTCTCTCTTTTTTCTTTGTTATTGTAGCTAGTGGCCTATTAATCCTGCTTAGCCTTTCAAAGAACCAACTTTTCGTTTATCCTTTATATTATTTTTGGTGTCAGTTTCTTTAGTTCTGCTCTAATTTTAGTTATTTAGCTTCTTCTGTCTTCACAGCATTTTGAAGAAGAGCTTAATGATGTTTATATTAGTGGTAATAAATGCTAAGCATTTATGGAGTACTTTTCATCTTTGAAGGGCTTTACAAATAGTTATTAATCTGATAACATAAAAATATATCATTTCTGTTAGAAGTGAATTATAGAGCCAAAGAGGGCATTTCTTCTCAACAAAAACCATGAGTACGCTTGTCATACATTCTATACTACAATGTACATAAACTTATGTTAATATCTTATTCCTGAATAAGACAAAATATTCATATTAACTAAGTTTTCTGATTCTAAGTACCATAATAAACTAATCACAGAGAAAAATGATTCTTCTTTAATGTTTATCACCTGTGTATTGTCTACAAAATTAACAAAAGCTAGCCACAGCTTTCTTGATTATATATATTTTAAAATGACATTTTTATGTTATTTATCCTCTCAACTGCCATCCAAATTATTATATCATCCATTTTGTAGACATTCCAGCTTTCAAAGGGATTACTTGCATCATTTTTTTAAGAGATGAAATCTTGCTCTGTCACCCAGGCTGGAGTGCAGTGGCATGGTCATAGCTCACCGCAGCCTCAAACTCGTGGGCTTAAGCAATCATCCTGCCTCATTTTCCCAAGGATCTGGGATTACAGGTGCAAGCCACAGTGCCCACTTCATTTAATATTGTTATCTCAACAACACTAAAAGATAGATGGTAACAGGCGCTGTTATACCCATTTATTCTTTTCGATGAAACTCAGGCTAGGTGACTTGCTCAAAGTTAACATACTGATTGGTGCAAGAACTAGAGCCAGAATCTAGGTATTGTGATTTTAGCCACCCTTATTTAGTATTTACTGTATGATGGAGAATGTGTTGAACACTGTTCATACATTATCTCATTTTATGGTTACGGCCACCTCACAACATATCTATTTTACCCATGACTAAAAATTATAATGCTGAGAGACTGTTACATATAGGTCCTTTTTACCCTAAGCATATGTTCTTAATTTTTATAATACTATGCTGAATCTACAAATGGAATACTGGGTAGGTTGGCTGGGCACAGGAGATGGCTGCACCTCCTGCAGAGTTAACCTTGGCTGAGCAAGAGGCTCCAGGGCTGGGCACCAGATCAACCTCATACCCCTAAGTGAGGGCATCATTAATGTCTGTGGCCTGCAAGTCGAGGCATGCAGGCAGTCACTGGGTCAACATCTGAGCACTCCTGGACCAGAACCAGTGCATTCCAGAATTCTTGAATTGAGGATACTAAGACAGGGATTCATAATGCCCTCTGCTTGATGTGCTGATGGTTGCCAGGAGGCTTGGCTTCAGATTCAGAAGAAGATACCAAAAAACTCATCGTTTCCTTGAATTGGCTTTTCTATTTACTTTGTCTGTGTCTCTCATATTGAGTATCTTAAGAGAGATGCTGGAATATTTTGGCGTTCCTCTAGAAGAAGTTTTACCGATTTGAGAAAATAAAGAATGTGGATCGAGTAGGAATATCATTTGTATTATCGGGAAAATGCTTCCATTAGAACTTTGTAGAGGACTTAATTTTGAGTTGGTCCCACTCTTGAACTGTGTAGATTCTGTGGATTTATGGTTCCTTCTTTTGCTGACATTTTCTGTGTGGCAAATGATGAAGAAGCCAGCTAGCTCTGATTTTTTAATAGTATACAGAAAAAAGAAAAGAACAAAATTGAATTTTTCCATATTTTGCAACTAATTTGGGATCCATTGTCACCTACCCTAAGACATAACAAACCGGTGAAAAAAGATCTGCCTGCAAATGAAGCTGCAATTTAAAAAAGTAGTTGTCCTTGAAGTTAATTTTTGTTTTGGCTGTCACATTGCTGCAATTGTGGAAATGCAGGAACTTAAAAAGAGTACAAATTCTAGCTCCTTTGGCTTGAACGACAGGCCCATTAGTTTGAGACAAATGCCAACATTGGGGGCTGCTCAGATGAGTTTCCAACTTAAAGTCAGATCAGTTTCCAAGTTCAATGCTTTCTTTTCCTCCTTGCTTCCTTCTCCACCACCACCACTTCCTCCTCAGTTTTCTTCTCTCCAGCCTCCATATTCCTCCCATACAACCAGGATCTAATATTTGTAACTCAGATAATCCAGCTACTGAAATAAACAAAGAGCATGCAGGTGCTAGTAAGACCAATTATAATTATCATTAAAAAAAGCTAGAGAAATATATTCCAAACATATTGGATGTTCTAAAGGATATGAAAAAGGTTAAGCTTAATGTGATTGAATGGTCACCTAGCAGCAAACCCATTCATAAGAGGAAAAGACAAAATTCATATTAGGACCCGATGTCTTTAATATCTCATGCACTTATGCAGAAATTTGCGTTTCAGGATTCTTTTGAGAAAGTAAATACATCTTGAGTGTCTTCCCCATTTTCTAGTTCAATAACTTCAAGGTTTGGACATCACATTTCGCAGTAAGAACAGTGAACTAAAGCAAAACTGATAAACACAGCAGCTGTTGGCCAAGGTATCAGCAACAAAATCTGTGTCTAAACTTAGAAGGAAAGATTGCAAAAATACACCAGCCTGTCTTTCACTACATTTCAAAGGATCTTCTCTTCTGTTAAATGAAGTTAAATAAACTCTGTATGCTGGAATATGCTAGTGTGGAGGTCTGAAAAGTCTGGACTCTTAAGAATACCTTGTCTCAAAGTCTTTGGCCATGCCTATGGTCTGAATGGTATTTCCTAGGTTTGCTTCTAGGGTTTTTATGGTTTTAGGTCTAACATTTAAGTCTTTAATCCATCTTGAATTAATTTCTGTATAAGGCGTAAGGAAGGGATCCAGTTTCAGCTTTCTACCTATGGCTAGCCAGTTTTCCCAGTACCATTTATTAAATAGGGAATCCTTTCCCCATTGCTTGTTTTTGTCAGGTTTGTCAAAGACCAGATGGTTGTAGATGTGTGGTATTATTTCCGGGGGCTCTATTCTCTTGCATTGGTCTATATCTCTGTTTTGGTACCAGTACCATGCTTTTTTGGGTACTGTAGCCTTGTAGTATAGTTTGAAGTGAGGTAACATGATGCCTCCAGATTTGTTCCTTTGGCTTAGGATTATCTTGGCAATGTGGGCTCTTTTTTGTCTCCATATGAACTTTAAAGTAGTTTTTTCCAATTCTGTGAAGAAAGTCAATGGTAGCTTGATGGGGATGGCATTGAATCTATAAATTACCTTGGGCAGTATGGCCATTTTCATGATATTGATTCTTCCTATCCATGAGCATGGAATGTTCTTCCATTTGTTTGTGTCCTCTTTTATTTCATCAAGCAGTGGTTTGTAGTTCTCCTTGAAGAGGTCCTTCACATCCCTTGTAAGTTGGATTCCTAGGTATTTTATTCTCTTTGAAGCAATTGTGAATGACAGTTCACTCATGATTTGGCTCTCGGCTTGTCTGTTATTGGTGTATAGGAATTCTTGTGATTTTTGCACATTGATTTTGTATCCTGAAACTTTGCTGAAGTTGCTTATCAGCTTAAGGAGATTTTGGGCTGAGATGATGGGGTTTTCTAAATATACAATCATGTCATCTGCAAACAGGGACAATTTGACTTCCTCTTTTCCTAACTGAATACTCTTTATTTCCTTCTCTTGCCTGATTGCCCTGGCCAGAACTTCCAAAACTATGTTGAATAGGAGTGGTGAGAGAGGGCATCCCTGTCTTGAGCGACTTTTCAAAGGGAATGCTTCCAGTTTTTGCCCATTCGGTATGACACTGGCTGTGGGTTTGTCATAAATAGCTCTTATTATTTTGAGATATATCCCATGAATACCTAGTTTACATGTGGTATTTGTCTTTGGTTCTGTTTATATGATGGATTATGTTTATTGATTTGCATATATTGAACCAGCCTTGCATCCCAGGGATGAAGCCCACTTGATCGTGGTGGATAAGCTTTTTGATGTGCTGCTGGATTCGGTTTGCCAGTATTTTATTGAGGATTAAAACGTCAAAAGCAATGGCAACAAAAGCCAAAGTTGAGAAATGGGATCTAATTAAATTAAGGAGCTTCTGCACAGTGAAAGAAACTACCATCAGAGTGAACAGGCAACCTACAGAATGGGAGAAAATTTTTGCAATCTACCCATCTGACAAAGGGCTAATATCTAGAATCTACAAAGAACTTAAACAAATTCACAAGAAAAAAATCAACCCCATCAAAAAGTGGGCAAAGGATATGAACATACACTTCTCAAAAGAAGACACTTATGCAGCCAGCAGACACATGAAAAAATGCTCATCATCACTGGCCATCAGAGAAATGCAAATCAAAACCACAATGAGATACCATCTCACACCAGTTAGAATGGCGATCACTAAAAAGTCAGGAAACAACAGGTGCTGGAGAGGATGTGGAGAAATAGGAACATTTTTACACTGTTGGTGGGACTGTAAACTAGTTCAACCATTGTGGAAGACAGTGTGGCGATTCCTCAAGGATCTAGAACTAGAAATACCATTTGACCCAGCCATCCCATTACTGGGCATATACCCAAAAGATTATAAATCATTGCTGCTATAAAGACACATACACACATATGTTTATTGTGGCACTATTCACAATAGCAAAGACTTGGAACCAACCCAAATGTCCATCAATGATAGACTGGATTAAGAAAATGTGGCACATATACACCATGGAATACTATGCAGCCATAAAAAAGGATGAGTTCATGTCCATTGTAGGGACATGGATGAAGCTGGAAACCATCATTCTGAGCAAACTATCACAAGGACAGAAAACCAAACACTGCATCTTCTCACTCATAAATGGGAATTGAAGAATAAGAATACTTGGACACAGGGTGGGGAACATCACACACCAGGGCCTGTTGTGGGGTGGGGGGAGGGAGGATGGATAGCATTAGGAGACATACCTAATGCAAATGATGAGTTAAGGGGTGCAGCACACCAACATGGCACATGTATACCTGTGTAACAAACCTGCACATTGTGCACATGTACCCTAGAACTTAAAGTATAATAAAAAATAAAAATAAAAACTAGTTACGCTTATTTTTTTGTCTTTTTTCTTTTTTCCTTTTTCTGGAGAACAAGGCATCATGCTACCTGACTTCAAACTATACTACAAGGCTACAGTAACCAAAACAGCATGGTACTGGTCCCAAAACAGAGATATAGACCAATGGAACAGAACAGAGCCCTCAGAAATAATGCCGCATATCTACAACTATCTGATCTTTGACAAACCTGACAAAAACAAGAAATGGGGAAAGGATTCCCTATTTAATAAATGGTGCTGGGAAAACTGGCTAGCCATATGTAGAAAGCTGAAACTGGATCCCTTCCTTACACCTTATACAAAAATTAATTCAAGATGGATTAAAGACTTAAATGTTAGACCTAAAACCATAAAAGCCCTAGAAGAAAACCTAGGCAATACCATTCAGGACATAGGCATGGGCAAGGACTTCATGTCTAAAACACCAAAAGCAATGGCAACAAAAGCCAAAATTGACAAATGGGATCTAATTAAACTAAAGAGCTTCTGCACAGCAAAAGAAACTACCATCAGAGTGGACAGGCAACCTACAGAATGGGAGAAAATTTTTGCAACCTACTCATCTGACAAAGGGCTAATATCCAGAATCTACAAAGAACTCAAATAAATTTACAAGAAAAAACAAACAACCCCATCCAAAAGTGGGCAAAGGATATGAACAGACACTTCTCAAAAGAAGACATTTATGCAGCCAAAAAACACATGAAAAAATGCTCATCATCACTGGCCATCAGAGAAATGCAAATCAAAACCACAATGAGATACCGTCTCACACCAGTTAGAATGGTGATCGTTAAAAAGTCAGGAAACAGGTGCTGGAGAGGATGTGGAGAAATAGGAACACTTTTACACTGTTGATGGGACTGTAAACTAGTTCAACCATTGTGGAAGTCAGTGTGGCGATTCCTAAGGGATCTGGAACTAGAAATACCATTTGACCCAGCCATCCCATTACTGGGTATATACCCAAAGGATTATAAATCATGCTGCTATAAAGACACATGCACACGTATGTTTATTGCAGCACTATTCACAATAGCTAAGACTTGGAACCAACCTAAATGTCCAACAACGATAGACTGGGTTAAGAAAATGTGGCACATATACACCATGGAATACTATGCAGCCATAAAAAAGGATGAGTTCATGTCCTTTGTAGGGACATGGATGAAGCTGGAAACCATCATTCTCAGCAAACTACCGCAAGGACAAAAAACCAAACACCATATGTTCTCACTCATAGGTGGGAATGGAACAATGAGAACACATGGACACAAGAAGGGGAACATCACACACCGGGGACTGTTGTGCGGTGGGGGTAGGGGGGAGGGATAGCATTAGGAGATATACCTAATGCTAAATGATGAGTTAATGGGTGCAGCACACCACCATGGCACATGTATACATAGGTAACAAACCTGCACGTTGTGCACATGTACCCTAAAACTTAAAGTAAAATAAAATTTGAAAAAGGAATATAGAATCAAAAAATTCAAAAAAAAAAAAGAAAAAGAACGAAATAAAACAAAAATAAAAGAATACCTCATCTCTGTTTTGGAAGATCCAGCAACATATTACTGATTATAGTTAGGTGTAAGGATTTTTTTTCATGTGTTAATATTACTGAAAGTTGAATATATACTTCAAATAGTTTTCCTAAGCAATTGTGACTTGCTAATTTAAGAGCCTTTGAATCTTTTAAAAATTGGCAGTGATCTGATGTACATGACCTCCAGCAACTTGGAGATTTTCAGAAGATAAAAGTAAACTTTTTTCATTAAGAAAGTCATAGTTTGAGTCATATATGTTGAGCCTTCTAAAACTTCTTCCTGAGATGATAAATTATTCTTAGCAACTGATTTTGACTATTAAATGATACAAGTAGTAACATTTAAAGAAAGACTCTTCTCAACAAATTGTGCTATACTTGGTATGTAAATATGTATGCCTGTCATTTTTGTTTCCTTTGTTCCCTGTTAGATTTATACTCTGTTCCTTTGTAAATACAGTGTAAAATAAATGTACCTTTTGAACTTGAAATAAATAAAAATGGAATATTATCAAGGTTAGGGAATATAGGAACCAATCTTCATTAAAAATAACTACTATTAGCACATGCTATTTGCAAGCCATAATGCTAAGCTCTGTAATTACTATCATATTTCATATTTACAACTACAGAGTTAAATATTAGTTTTCCCATTTACAAATGAGGACACAGACTCAGACTGTCAGTGGCAGATTTTGAAACCATGCCTGTTTGACTACAAATCTCATACTCTAAATCACTTTGCTAGTCTGCTTTTTAAGTCCACTGCCATTTCCCATATTTTTTACCACCATAATGTTGCATGTTACAGATTAGTTGTGTGGTTCTTTTTTAATTTTGGCATAGAAAAGATAGCAAGAAAGGTTTTCTTTGTCTTGTTTACCATATTATATTAACAATGCCACAAGCAAGTGCTTACACCACTTACATAGCACAGTGCAGCAAAGTAGCTTTGAGCCTTGTATCACACAATCACTGTAACACCTTTGCATGCTATCATACTGACAGGTTTTAATACTAATGTGGAACTGGAGGTTTTTACCTTAGACCTTGATCTAAGCAATTCCTTCATTTATGAAATGGAAACTTCTACAATTCCTCTAGAACTAAAGGAAGTTGTTCATTCAGTGGGCATTTTAAAGCTATATTTATAATAAAATATGAGATAGAGGATAAAACATTGCTTATCATAGCTAAATAATTTACATTAATGGGGACTGTTAATTATGTGCATAGAGTGATTCCTTTTCCTTAGGAAAATTTTTTTCTACATTACCTGAATATCCTTCTGAGAGCCTCACTTTATTTTGCCTTATTAATCAAAAAAGACGTGTTTGGAGCTATTCTAGGTTACTTAGATGTTCATAATAATGCTTTTTCATAACAAATTGTGTGTTAAGTTCCATAAACACTTTCTGGCCAAATTTTCTGTTAACTTTTAATTAGTTCTTTCTTCTTTATTTTCTGGCTAAATTCCACTTACAGTAGATAGTTACCATGTTGTGCATAAGACTGCTTCCAAGAAAGAAGTAAAACAAGTTTGTACATGTACATTCATATGAAAAGACAAAATGTGAAAGAGAAACATAATATTTCTAGTAAAACTCTACCCTTATCTAGAATTAAGTATACTCATAAATGTATGTTCTACAGTAATACAGAGAGATTACTCTTTCATTATTTTGTAAAGTGTGTAATTTTTCCAAGCTAATAATCTAGGTATTTGAGATGCATTCATTTAAGCAGAAGGAATAGCTGGCAAATATTTTCATGTCAGGTGGTATGCATGCTAGGTTTTTATAACCTTTCTTCTGTTTATTCGATGTAAGGTAACTTAATGTGACAGGGTGTGACACATCACAAAGATGACTCAGGTCAGGAATTTCAAGAAATCTTGAAAACAATACCTTAAAATGATTTAAATAAATAGTATTTTAAGGTCGTATAGAATATATAGTCTTTTTTTTCCTATCAAAGAATTTAGTTCAAATGCTTAGGAAAATCTTTTACTCAAAAAAAAGGAAAATATATGGCAATTGAAGTAAGGGAGGAATCCCTAGGTTTCTCTGGGTTAGAGTCCCTTCCAGCAGACACAGCTATTTAGTTAGAGTTTACACATTCCATTGTTGACCAAACCATTCTAGTAATAAAATTATGTTTTCCTCATCTACCTTTATTTTTCTAAAGCCTCTGCAGTATATTTAGCTGTCATCACAAACTCCTGTTCCAAAGCATGGGATTTCAACATAGAGTATGGGTAGATGAGTTGATAACAAGATTTGCTTTGGAAGAGCCAAATTTTGTTTCTATTATAGTGAATATACATATTGTAAGTGTTCAACTCAAAGAATTTTGACTAAGTGAACACACACATATAATTGGCATCCAGACCGTGAAACTAAATTTTACCAGCACTCCAAAAGGCTCCTTTGTCCCATCTTCTTATACTGCAAAGGATTAAAGTTCCTGCCTTCTAATACTATAAATCAGTTTCACCTGGTTTTGGAAGAGAATTACACATCCTTATCCAGAAATAAGTTCATTCATAAATATATATACTATAGTAATACACAGAGATGACTATTTGCACCTTTCTGTGTGTTGGCAGAGGTAGATGAGGAAAACATAATTTTATTACTATTATGTTTGTGAAATGCACCCATATTGTTATGTATATTATCCCACTGTATACCACAATTTGTTTATTCATTTCATCATTAAGAAACATTTGGGTTGTCTCCAGTTTGAGGCTATTATAAATATTATTCTGCATGTCCTTTGTGAATGTATATACCCATTTCTTTTGGGTATAATATCTGGGACTTGAATTGTTGGGTCTTAGGGCATGTGTTTTTTCGGCTTTAGTAGATACCTCTTAGGATTTTTCCAGAGTAACTATAGCAATTTATGTTCTCACTGCCAATACGTGAGAATTCTCTTACATCTCCATCCTTGCCAACACTTGGTATCCTCAGCCCCCAACCACCACTACCATTTTACTTAATTTGTATTTTTCTGATGATTCACAAAGTTTCTTTTTATATGTTTATTGGGAATTTGGATATATCTTTTGTGAGGTGCCCTTTCAAGACTTTTGCCTTCTGCCTATTGTTCTGTAGAGTTATCATCCCTATTCTTACACTTTCCAAGAGTTCTTCATATATTCCTTATACAAATCTTTTGTTAAATGTATGTACTGCAGAACAAGCCCAAAGTCTGAAAAGTATTTTTTCATTCCTGAGTATCTTTATAAAAATTATCTTAATAGGTTTCTTTTTTTTTTTTTAGTCATTGTAGGTTCACAGCAAAATTAAGCTGAAGGTACAGAGATTTCCCCTATAACCCCAGTTCCCACACATATAACAGTCTTCCCCTATAACAACATCCCCTTCTAGAATGGTACATCTGTTACAATTGGTGAGCCTATATTTATACATCATTATCCTCCAGAATAATAATTTACATTAGTGTTTGCTCTTTGTGTTGCATATTCTATAGGTTTAGACAAATATATGTACAATGACATATATCCACCATGTAATATCATACAGACTAGTTTCACTGTCCTTAGAATCCTCTGTGCTCTGCCTGTTCATCCCTCTCTCCTCCCTAGTCCCTGGTAACCACTGATGCTTTTATTGTTTCTATAGTTTTGTCTTTTCTAGAATGTCACATAGTTGGAATCATACAGCCTTTTCAGATTGGCTTCTTTCACTTGGTGATATGCATTTAATAAGGTTTCTTCATGTTTTTTTCATTGCTTGATACCTCGTTTACTTTTAGTGTTGAATAATACTCCATTATCTAAATGTACCGCAGTTTATCTAGTCATTGACTGAAGAACAACTTGGTTACTTGTGAGTTCTGGCAGTTATGAATAAAGCTATGATAAATATCTGTGTGCAGGATTTTGTGTGGACATAAGTTTTCAGTTCCCTTAGGTAAATATCAAGGAGTGCAAGCATTGGGTCATACAGTATGAGTATGTTTAGTTTTGTAAGGAAGCACCAAACTTTCCTCCAAAGTGACTGTACCATTTTGCATTCCCACCATTGATGAATAAGAATCCTTGTTGTTCCACCAGCATTTTATGTCATGAGTGTGCTAGATTTTGGCCATCCCAATAGGTATGTAGTCATATCTCCTTGTTATTTTAATTATTGAAAATTGCATTTCCTTAATGACATATGATGTGGCGTATCTTTTCCTATGCTTATTTGCCATATGTATATCTTCTTTGGTAAGGTGTCTCTTTAGGCCTATAACAGTATTTTTGGTGTAAACTGACAACTGATTATAAGATGAAAATGGAAATGCAAAGGACCAAGAATAGCTAAGGCAATTCTGAAGAACAACAAAGCCGGAAGACTTACAGTGCTGGAAATCAAGAACTTTTACAAGTCTATAGTAATTGAATAGTGATATTGATGCAAGAATAGACAAACAGACCAACGGAAGCAAATAAGCCAGAAACACACCCCATATATAGTATGGCCATATGATTTATGACAAAGGTGACACTGTAGTGCAGAAAAGAAAGGATAATCTTTTAAATAAATGGTGCTAGGTTATTTGGGATATCTATGTGATTAAAATGTAAGTTTTTAAACCCCCGCCTAATAGCATACACACAAAGCAATTCCTTATGGATTAAATAGTTTAGAAGCAGAGGGCCAATCTCCTGAAACATATTGCTGCTAGGTATTTACCTGGCCATGCTATAGCCCTGCCACCATATGCCACAATTGTAGTGAGTCTTATGTTTCGCAGAATTCACTCAATCCTTGCCCACTTACTGCCCTGGAATAAGGCCTCTTGTAAGCTCCACAGAAAAGCACAGACTGGATTATTACTATTTAGTTTCTCTTTTCCAGGGGAGCCTTTATGTAACTGTAGGAATATTGCCTTTATAATGGCTAGTTTGTGAGTGCCAATCAGATTTTCACAACCAAACAATATGCTATCTCGGGATTCTCACACGTGAGGGTGGTAAAATGTTCTCTGATAATATCATTAGGTTAATGAAGAATCTAGGTCTTTGCTGATTGCCATCTGTGTATAAGAAATTATCCGAATAGTTGCAAATGCATTGCCCAATTTAGTCAAAACTCACCCAACATTCAAGTATGAATAGAATTCATAAGCATATTTGATAGCAGGTGAGTTGTTTCGTCAAATAGGAATTGCTAGCTTTCTCATTTAAAATGTAAGACATCCTACATATAGACATATTTATATTTAGTACTGATACAGTCATATTTTGTTTAATTAAGGACTAAAAGATTATACCCATTTTATCTTATCTGGTTATAGATAATTGGTTTGTTAGGATCATTTTCCCATTTTTTCTTATGTTTTATATCAATCAGGTATTCTTAACCCTCTTAGACCTTTTCCCCCTTTTAAAACATATTTCAAAGAAGATCAATTTTACTTTACTCAAATCGAACTCATAATGAACACATGTATATGTACACATATTATTAATGACAATGAAATGTCATAACTTTATAGAGAAGAAATAAATGGAAAATAATTTATAAGTTAAAAAATAGATTCATGTAACAATTCTATACTAAAAGACATAAATTATTTAGTTGCTTATACCTGTACACAAAATCACAGTAAATGTTACAGCTACAAATGCAGCTGATACAGCTATGTGTAGTGCTGACTTAAACTATGATAAGCTTCACCTCCAGGCACTGCCTTAAGCATAGTCTGCAAACTACCTACCTAGATGTGCCATATGCTCTATCCACTCCTAAAATTCTAACCAAATGTACTGCTTCCTATAGATCTTCTCAGACGAGGAGACAAAGGAGTTACATTGTCACCAGAACTGCAGGTGAAACATTAGGTGCTTGACATGATAAACAGTGTATTTAATATCTAAGCCAGAGGCCCTTGCTCCCACATTCCTGATCTATGGCCACGCCAGTGTCTTGTTTTTTAAAAGTTGGGAGTTGAGGGAATCCTGTTGTGCTAAATCCCCACAAGTGTGATGGTAGAAGTTTTAAAGAAGCTAAACTTAAACAGTAGAATTGTAAGTGAGGAAGCCTTCCAGACACTGTTAAAAGTGTCTGTTACTAAAAGTAACTGGTGATGTTCTTAAGTCCATAAAATGCTATAGGCACATTACAAAGGTTGGTCCGTAATATTAGGAGTAAACATATATAGAGAGAGATGAAACTGCTTTCTCTCTTTAGCCTCAACTGCATATGAGTCTCTGTCCAGGCAAAGGTGAATTGCCTGCAAGAGTACTACCACTGGACCAATCCCTAAAATTGTATCTTTGAGAGCCTGGTGGTGACTCTTATAAGTAATGTTCTCTCCAACTATGGGAAAGGATCCAACCCAGAATGGGACAGCCCGCACCCCTCCTCAAAGATATTTAAATGTTCCTAGGATTTGCAGGTTATTTCATCACCCATTTTTCTAATGTCATTGCCCTACCTAATGAACTTTCTCAAAAAAATACAAGGTTTTGCTTGAGGTCTGGTCATAAATTCTCTACACAATTTTAATTAACTGAGATAATTAGGAGGAAACAACAAGTGGACACCTACATATAGCAATGCCTGACCTAATCGAGAACCTTTTAGAGTCAAGCCCCTGAAGATAAGGAATGCAGGCCAGGAAATGGAGGGGAAGTTATCTACCAATACACCTGGTTCTATGTATCTTTTAAAAAGCTCCAGCAAAGCTTTACTTTTGTGATACATGTACCTCCAGCAAAGACCCAGAACGTCCAAGAAGTTGCTACATCTGAACTGTCTTCTAAATACCTTTAGGAAAGTGTTGCTATGGATGTTATAACAAACATGTCCTCTCAAGGATGACCTTTAATCCTGATAGTGGTAGATGTGCTTATCGAAATGGCTCTATTACCTTCACTGGGCTATTGGCTCCTCTGTTCTATTAGTATATCATTCATCAAAGTTTTCTACCACTATTAACTTCCCCACAGCCTATTCCCTTATCCCACAGTTTATGTATGCAATTGTGGAAAGCATTACAAAACAGCTGCTTTAGCTGGAAGAATTCATATTCTTCTATTCACCATTCAGATGAAGGGAAGAGAAAACTAATACTACATGAATCCTGGAAAAATAGTTCTACAGCTACATATGATATAGACAACACTCCTGGTTCTCTTATCTCATTGTTGAAAAATAGACATATACTATTCACAATAGCAAAGACATGGAATCAACCCAAATGCCCATCAATGATAGACTGGATAAAGAAAATGTGGTACATACACACCATGGAATACTATACAGCCATAAAAAGAATAGGATCATGTCCTTTGCGGGACAGGGATGGAGCTCAAAGCCATTATCCTTAGCAAACTAATGCAGGAACAGAAAACCAAATACTACATGTTGTCACTTGTAAATGGGAGCTGCACAATGAGAACACATGGACACAGGGAGGGGAACAACACACACTGGGGCCTTTTGGTGGGCAGGGGGAGGGAGAGCATCAGGATAAATATAGCTAATGCATGCAGGGCTTAGTACCTAGGTGATGGGTTGATAGGCAAACCACCATGGCACATGTTTACCTATGTAACAAACCTGCACATCCTGCACGTGTATCCTGGAACTTTAAATTACATTTAAAAAAAGAAAAATATGCATATAATAATGTACTACATTCATTTTTACATCACTGCATAGTAACTTTAACTTCCATACCTGCATTTTGTCTGCACTACTGGGTAATTTCACAAACCCTTGCCAATCGACAGCTAGAAAGAACTTCAGACAAAAAAAAACTAAAACGACTCAGAGTAAACCTTCTAATATGCCAAGCAATAAACAGTAGTTATCAGAAGACATAATCCAAGTTGGAGACACCATTTTCCTCCAGAACATATCCATACTATCAATTTTAGCTAAACATTTCCTAGAGCCATTCAGGGTCACAGATGTAACCAGCCACCTAATATTCAGCCTAGAGTTGTTTATGTTCAGTCAGATTTACCCCCCTTCTCTTTTTCTGCTGATCCCTACTTCTCTCATTAAGTTCTCACCCCATTCTCCAATCCCAGAAGCTAACAAATTCTCAAAAACTCCATGGCCAGCTCTGAAATTGATGATAATGGGAATCAATCAGTTTTCTAAAACCAGAAAGTGCTAAAATACATGTGCAACTTTTATTGGCTTAAAATCTGGCTTCAGCTACCCAAATCTATGCCTTTAACTTAAAACTTAAGGATAACATATTTCAGGTAGCAGAAGAAGGAGGTGCAGTCAGTGTAGCCAAAGGCTTTTGTTGTTTGTTGTGTTTTTACTATACCTTTTTATTTTTTATTTTTTTTGGGAGACAGAGCCTCACTCTGTTGCCCAGGCTGGATTGCAGTGGTGCGATCTTGGCTTACTGCAACCTCTGCCTCCTGGGTTCAAGCGATTCTTCTGCCTCAGTCTCCCGAGTAGCTGGGACTATAGGTGCTGCCACCACCCCCGGCTAATTTTTGTATTTTCAGTAGAGATTGGGTTTCACCATATTGGTTGGCCAGGCTGGTCTCGAACTCCTGACCTCGTGATCTGCCCGCCTCAGCCTCCCAAAATGCTGGGATTACAGGCGTGAGCCACCGTGTCCGGCCTGTTTTTACTATATCTTAATATGCATACATTCAGTGAAAATGATACATATTTTAATTCATTCACATTAGAATTTTTTAGATGTGTAAAAATTATAGAAAATGTTGGAAGCAAGATAAATAACCAAAGTTTTAACAATTTTGTTAAAATATTAAGTTTTTATCATTCTTACATCAATCACTTTAAGAAAATACAAGACTACTCTTTTAAATGGAAGAAAAGTATCTGCTTGAGGACTTCAACTTTAATCTGGGGTTTTCAAACACTGATATGGTTGCATGGCCTTTTAAAAGCCTTTGGGCACAAAACTGATAAAATGTGGTTTTACTTATTGGCATGTCTGTGCAACAAAGCATTTGAGAGGCATGACTGACAGGCCGGAAGTATGTATGAGGGAAAACCTATGCTTATGTCTGCTTCAGTGACTTTTTTAGCCACACCTTACTTGTAAATTGTAAACTGTCATTCAGAGTAGCATAGTGATGTTTCAAACAAGTCAGGTTATAATACCTCTACTTCTTTTGTCTTAATGCCCAGAGGTGAATTCAGAAAATGCTCCTATGTTTTGGCTCATAAAAGCATCCATCTGGAAAATACTAAATAACAAACCCTAATAGTAAAGAGCATTGCAAAGATTTATGACACTATGCATACATGTAAATTGTATATTTAAACATCATAATTAGCTAACTCAGCCTTCATTATAGTTCAGCACGTATTTCAGGTTGAGGACAAAGAAAAGCATTCTATTGTTTTGTGTCAGGTTTTAAGCCATATTTTAAAACATACTATTAACCCTATACACTGAATTAAAATTGCAATTAATAACAAAAACTTCATTGGAGATTTTTAGTATCTAAAAAGAACTATAGAACAATCTGTATTTTCGCTAGCTGCAGTGGCTCACGCCTGTAATCCCAGCACTTTGGGAGGCCAAGGTGGGCAGATCATGAGGTCAAGAGATCAAGACCATCCTGGCCAACCAACATGGTGAAACCCCGTCTCTACTAAAAAAATACAAAAATTAGCTGGGCGTAGTGTCGCACGCCTTTAGTCCCAGCTACTCAGGAGGCTGATGCAGGAGAATCTCTTGAACCCGGGAGGCGGAGGTTGCAATGAGCCGAGATAGGGCCACTGCACTCCAGCCTGGGTAACAGAGGGAGGCTCCGTCTCAAAAAATAATAATAATAAAATAAATAAAAGAACAATCTGTGTTTTAAAGCATGCTGTATTTTATGAGAAACATCCAATTTAACTTTAAGATATTAAACAGAAACACATATATGTTCCCATCATACTTTTCTTACAACTGTACAGTTCTGAACTGAAATAAGGCATGAAAACAAATATTAGTTTGACTTTTATTAATACTGCTAATATCCCTTCCTGAATATAAGATAACGCTATCATATTTCTAATAAAAGTAATATATATTCATTTGTAAAATTCATACAGTACAGGAAAGCATAATATATTCAATAAAAATGCCCCATAATCCCCTCCTTCACTGACCAAAAACTTTACTTAAAACAAAATAATTTTTGTGGTCTAAATTTCAATAAGGGTAGTAATTCAAATGTATAGCTTTTAGATAAGTATTAAAGGTTTTAATCCATTTACCATAAATTATCAAATTGAATTCTCATTAGTACTCAAATTTTAAGGTAAAGAGCATTCTGTATAACTGCTCAGTAAATTAGTACTCAATAATGATACTTCAAATTTTTCATTTCTGAAGGATATCTCCACAGAGGCAACCTTAAGGGGACAACCTTAAATAGTCTAATCTTTATCAAGGAGTTCAATTGTGGGATTCTTGGGTTTTTCTTTTTGAGGTGGACCAAACTGCAAAATGATGTCTCAGGAACCCCATTTATCTGACAACTAAGAAAAGATAAACACCTGTAAGTCGATGTTTAAAGCCCAAACTAGTTTTGAAGTAACAAGAAAGAGAAAGCTAATAGTTCAAATTTCAGTCGCTTTTCATCTAAACCCATCAATGTGTGCACTGGTCCATTAATTATGTGGCTCAGCACAAAATGATATGTTAGTCTTCCCTTTTACTCTAAGATGACAGCTGAGAGGTAAAGTTTTAGTTCAGGAGAAAGAAAGCTATTTCAAATACTTTATTTGTTGGTCTCAAGAATGTACATAAATCATGAATGAAAATGAAAAATTTTCCTAATTGAGGATCAAACCAATTATTTCTTTGATCACTCTGTTAGAAACTAAATAATACTAAGGTCAAGGATTTAAAACTCATGATACTAATACACCCAGCTTTTCCAGATTAATGAAATATTTTAAAGCAGAGGTAGGCAATTTATTTTTCTGTAAAGGGCCAGATAGTATTTTAGGTTTTGTGGGCCACACAGTTTCTGTCACAACTACTTGACTCTGCCCTTGTAGTCCAAAAGCAGCCATAGATGATACATAAATGAATAATCAAGGCTGAGTTCAATAAAACTGAATTTATGGACATAAATATAAATTCTATATAATGTTGACAGATCCCAGAAAATTCTTTTGATGTTTTTCCAACCATTAAAAAGTAAAAACCATTCTTACCTCAAAAGTTAAAGAATAACAGGCATCAGCCTGGATTTTGTCTGAACTTAGTTTGGTGAACCCTGTTCTAACAGATTGTTTTGGTTCTTGATTTATAGACTGTACCTATGCTTCAAAGGAAAAACATATCACTGAGGTATTTTTTTAAATTTTGTTTAAAGTATTTGATAGGTTCAAGAATCCTACCAATTGCCAGAATAATTATTGGAAGTAATGCCATTTAAAATATTTCTTTCAGGTGAACCCAATTCAGTGTCTTTAGACCACATTTTGATTACAGTAGTCCTTAGTAGAAAACATCAGTTTTCAGTATAAAACCTTTTGTTCCATTTACTTCATTAAAAAATTTCCTAAGCTAATAAATTTTTAGGAAAAAAATTAAGTTTGGCCATGTTCTACATTAACTATTTTATTTATTTTTTTTAGTTTATTTTTTTATTAAACTTTAAGTTCTAGGGTACATGTACCCAATGTGCAGATTTGTTACATATGTATCATGTGCCATGTTGGTGTGCTGCACCCATTAACTCATCATTTACATTAGGTATGTCTCCTAATGCTATCCCTCCCCACTCCCCCAACACCACGACAGGCCCTGGTGTGTGGTGTTCCCCATCCTGTGTCCAAGTGTTCTCATTCTTCAATTCCCACCTATAAGTGAGAACACATGCGGTGTTTGGTTTTCTATCCTTGTGATAGTTTGCTTAGAATGATGGTTTCCAGCTTCATCCATGTCCCTAGAATGGACATGAACTCATCCTTTTTATGGCTGCATAGTATTCCATGGTGTATATGTGCCACATTTTCTTAATCCAGTCTATCATTGTTGGACATTTGGCTTGGTTCCAAGTCTTTGCTATTGTGAATAGTGTTGCAATAAACATACGTGTGCATGTGTCTTTATAGCAGCATGATTTATAGTCCTTTGGGTATATGCCCAGTGATAGGATGGATGGGTCAAATCGTATTTCCAGTTCTAGATCCTTGAGGAATCGCCACACCGACTTCCACGATGGTTGAACTAGTTTACAGTCCCACCAACAGTGTAAAAGTGTTCCTATTTCTCCACATCCTCTCCAGCACCTGTTGTCTCCTGACTTTTTAGTGATCGCCATTCTAACTGGTGTGAGATGGTATCTCATTGTGGTTTTGATTTGCATTTCTCTGATGGCCAGTGATGATGAGCATTTTTTCATGTGTCTGCTGGCTGCATAAATGTCTTCTTTTGAGAAATGTCTGTTCATATCCTTTGCCCACTTTTGGATGGGGTTGTTTTTTTCTTGTAAATTTATTTGAGTTATTTGTAGATTCTGGATATTAGCCCTTTGTCAGATGGGTAGATTGCAAAAATTTTCTCCCATTCTGTAGGTTGCCTGTTCACCCTGATGGTAGTTTCTTTTGCTGTGCAGAAGCTCTTTAGTTTAATTAGATCCCATTTGTCAATTTTGGCTTTTGTTGCCATTGCTTTTGGTGTTTTAGACATGAAGTCCTTGCCCATGCCTATGTCCTGAATGGTACTGCCTAGGTTTTCTTCTAGGGTTTTTATGGTTTTAGGTCTAACATTTAAGTCTTTAAATCCATCTTGAATTAATTTTTGTATAAGGTGTAAGGAAGGGATCCAGTTTCAGCTTTCTACATATGGCTAGCCAGTTTTCCCAGCACCATTTATTAAATAGGGAATCCTTTCCCCATTTCTTGTTTTTGTCAGGTTTGTCAAAGATCAGATAGTTGCAGATATGCGGCATTATTTCTGAGGGCTCTGTTCTGTTCCATTGTTCTATATCTCTGTTTTGGTACCAGCACCATGCTATTTTGGTTACTGTAGCCTTGTAGTATAGTTTGAAGTCAGGGTTATTTCTGAGGGCTCTGTTCTGATCCATTGGTCTATATCTCTGTTTTGGTTACTGTAGCCTTGTAGTGTAGTTTGAAGTCAGGTAGCATGATGCCTCCAGCTTTGTTCTTTTTGCTTAGGATTGTCTTGGCAATGCGGGCTCTTTTTTGGTTCCATGTGAACTTTAAAGTAGTTTTTTCCAATTCTGTGAGGAAAGTCATTGGTAGCTTGATGGGGATGGCATTGAATCTATAGATTACCTTGGGCAGTATGGCCATTTTCATGATATTGATTCTTCCTATCCATGAGCATGGAATGTTCTTCCATTTGTTTGTGTCCCCTTTTATTTTGTTGAGCAATGGTTTGTAATTCTCCTTGAAGTGGTCCTTCCCATCCCTTGTAAGTTGGATTCCTAGGTATTTTATTCTCTTTGAAGCAATTGTGAATGGGAGTTCACTCATGATTTGGCTCTCTGTTTGTCTGTTATTGGTGTACAGGAATGCTTGTGATTTTTGCACATTGATTTTGTATCCTGAGACTTTGCTGATGTTGCATATCAGCTTAAGGAGATATTCGGCTGAGACGATGGGGTTTTCTAAATATACAATCATGTCATCTGCAAACAGGGACAACTTGACTTCCTCTTTTACTAATTGAATACCCTTTATTTCCTTCTTTTGCCTGACTGCCCTGGCCAGTACTTCCAACACTATGTTGAATAGGAGTGGTGAGAGAGGGCATCTCTGTCTTGTGCCAGTTTTCAAAGGGAATGCTTCCAGTTTTTGCCCATTCAGTATGATACTGGCTGTGGGTTTGTCATAAATAGCTCTTATTATTTTGAGATACATCCCATGAATACCTAGTTTATTGAGAGTTTTTAGCATGAAGCACTGTTGAATTTTGTCGAAGGCCTTTTCTACATCTATTGAGATAATCATGTGGTTTTTGTCTTTGGTTCTGTTTATCTAATGGATTATGTTTATTGATTTGCATATAATGAACCAGCCTTGCATCCCAGGGATGAAGCCCACTTGATCATGGTGGATAAGCTTTTTGATGTGCGGCTGGATTCGGTTTGCCTGTATTTTATTGAGGATTTTTGCATCAATGTTCATCATGGATATTGGTCTAAAATTCTCTTTTTTGTTGTGTCTCTGCCAGGCTTTGGTATCAGGATGATGCTGGCCTCACAAAATCAGTTAGGGAGGATTTCCTCTTTTTCTATTGACTGGAACAGTTTCAGAAGGCATGGTACCAGCTCCTCTTTGTACCTCAGGTAGAATTCGGCTGTGAATCCATCTGGTCCTGGAGTTTTTTTGGTTGGTAGGCTATTAATTATTGCCTCAATTTCAGAGCCTGTTATTGGTCTATTCAGGGATTCAACTTCCTCCTGGTGTATTCTTGGGAGGGTGTATGTGTACAGGAATTTATCCATTTCTTCTAGATTTTCCAGTTTATTTGTGTAGAGGTGTTTGTAGTATTCTCTGAGGGTAGTTTGTATCTCTGTGGGATCGGTGTTGATATCCCCTTTATCATTTTTGTTGTGTCTATTTAATTCTTTGTCTTTTCTTCTTTATTAGTCTTGCTAGCAGTCTATCAATTTTGTTGATCTTTTCAAAAACCCAGCTCCTGGATTCATTGATTTTTTGAAGGGTTTTTTGGTTCTCTGTCTCCTTCAGTTCTGTTCTGTTCTTAGTTATTTCTTGCCTTGTGCTCGCTTTTGAATGTGTTTGCTCTTGCTTCTCTAGTTCGTTTAATTGTGATGTTAGGGTGTCAATTTTAGATCTTTCCTGCTTTCTCTTGTGGGCATTTAGTGCTATAAGTTTCCCTCTCCACACTGCTTTAAATGTGTCCCAGAGATTCTGGTATGTTGTGTGTTTGTTCTCATTGGTTTCAAAGAACATCTTTATTTCTGCCTTCATTTCATTACGTACCCAGTAGTCATTCAGGAGAAGGTTGTTCAGTTTCCATGTAGTTGAGCGGTTTTGAGTGAGTTTCTTAATCCTGAGTTCTAGTTTGATTGCCCTGTGGTCTGAGAGACAGTTTGTTATAATTTCTGTTCCTTTACATTTGCTGAGGAGTGCTTTACTTCCAACTATGTGGTCAATTTTGGAAAAAGTGCGATGTGGTGCTGAGAAGAATGTATATTCTGTTGCTTTGGGGTGAAGAGTTCTGTAGCTGTCTATTAGGTCCACTTGGTGCAGAATTGAGTTCAATTCCTGGATAATTTTGTTAACTTTCTGTCTCATGGATCTGTCTAATGTTGAAAGTGGGGTGTTTGAGTCTCCCATTATTATTGTGTGGGAGTCTAAGTCTCTTTGTAGGTCTCTAAGGACTTGCTTTATGAATCTGGGTGCTCCTGTACTGGGTGCATATATATTTAGGATAGTTAGCTCTTCTTGTTGAATTGATCTCTTTACCATTATGTAATTGCCTTCTTTGTCTCTTTTGATCTTTGTTGGTTTAAAGTCTGTTTTATCAGAGACTAGGATTGCAACCCCTGCTTTTTTTTTGTTTTCCATTTTTGTGGTAGATCTTCCTCCATCCCTTTATTTTCAGGCTATGTGTGTCTCTGAACGTGAAATGAGTCTCCTGAATACAGCACATTGATGGGTCTTGACTCTTTATCCAATTTGCCAGTCTGTGTCTTTTAATTGGGGCATTTAGTCCATTTACATGTAAGGTTAATATTGTTATGTGTGAATTTGTTCCTGTCATTATGATGTTAGCTGGTTATTTTGCTCGTTAGTTGATGCAGTTTCTTCCTAGCATCAATGGTCTTTACAATTTGGCATGTTTTTTCAGTGGCTGGTACCATTTCTTCCTTTCCATGTTTAGTGCTTCCTTCAGGAGCTCTTGTAAGGCAGGCCTGGTGGTGACAAAATCTCTCAGCATTTGCTTGTCTGTAAAGGATTTTATTTCTCCTTCACTTATGAAGCTTAGTTTGGCTGGATATAAAATTCTGGGTTGAAAATTCTTTTCTTTAAGAATGTTGAATATTGGCCCCACTCTCTTCTGGCTTGTAGAGTTTCTGTGAAGAGATCTGCTGTTAGTCTGATGGGCTTCCCTTTGTGGGTAACCCAACCTTTCTCTCTGGTTGCCCTTAACATTTTTTCCTTCATTTCAACTTTGGTGAATCTGACAATTATGTGTCCTGGAGTTGCTCTTCTCGAGGAGTATCTGTGGCGTTCTCTGTATTTCCTTAATTTGAATGTTGGCCTGCCTTGCTAGCTGGAGAAGTTCTCTTTGATAATATCCTGAAGAGTGTTTTCCAACTTGGTTCCATTCTCCCTGTCACTTTCAGATACACCAATCAGACGTAGATTTGGTCTTTTCACATAGTCCCCGTATTTCTTGGAGGCTTTGTTCATTTCTTTTTACTCTTTTTTCTCTGAACTTCTCTTCTTGCTCCATTTCATTCATTTGATCTTCAATCACTGATACCCTTTATTCCACTTGATCTAATTGGCTACTGAAGCTTGTGCACGCATCACATAGTTCTCGTGCCATGGTTTTCAGCTCCATCAGGTCATCTAAGGTCTTCTCTACACTGTTGATTCTAGTTAGCCATTCGTCCAGTATTTTTTCAAGGTTTTTAGCTTCTTTGCGATGGGTTCAAACTTCCTCCTTTAGCTCAGAGAAGTTTGTTATTACCGATCTTCTGAAGCCTTCTTCTCTCAACTCGTCAAAGTCATTCTCCATCCAGCTTTGTTCTGTTGCTGGCAAGGAGCTGCGTTCCTTTGGAGGAGAAGAGGCACTCTGATTTTTAGAATTTTCAGCTTTTCTGCTCTGGTTTCTCCCTATCTTTGTGGTTTTATCTACCTTTGGTATTTGATGATGTTGACGTACAAATGGGGTTTTGGTGTGGATGTCCTTTCTGTTTGTTAGTTTTCCTTCTAAAAGTCAGGACCCTCATCTGCAGGTCTGTCGGAGTTTGCTGGAGGTCCACTCCAGACCCTGTTTGCCTGGGTATCACCAGCGGAGGCTGCAGAGCCATAAATATTGCAGAATGGCAAATGTTGCTGCCTGATCCTTCCTCTGGAAGCTTCGTCTCAGAGGGGCACCTGGCCGGCTGTATGAGGTGTCAGTCAGCCCCTACTCAGAGGTGCCTCCCAGTTAGGCTACTCGGGGGTCAGGGACCCACTTGAGGAGGCAGTCTGTCCATTCTCAGATCTCAAACTCCATGCTGGGAGAACCACTACTCTCTTCAAGGCTGTCTGACAGGGACGTTTAAGTCTGCAGAAGTTTCTGCTGCCTTTTGTTCAGCTATGCCCTGCCCCCCAAACGCAGAGTCTACAGAGGCAGGCAGGCCTCCTTGAGCTGCAGTGGGCTCCACCCATTTCGAGCTTCCTGGCTGCTTTGTTTACCTAGTCAAGCCTCAGCAATGGCGGGCGCCCCTCCCCCAGCCTTGCTGCCCCCTTGCAGTTTGTTCTCAGACTGCTGTGCTAGCAGTGAGCAAGGCTCCGTGGGCATGGGACCCGCCAATCCAGGCATGCAATATAATCTCCTGGTGTGCCATTTGCTAAGACCATTGGAAAAGCGCAGTATTAGGGTGGGAGTGATCTGATTTTCCAGGTGCCGTCTGTCATGGCTTCCCTTGGCTGGGAAAGGGAATTCCCTGACCCCTTGCGCTTCCTGGGTGAGGCACTGCCTTGCCCTTCTTCAGCTCACAGTCCGTGGGCTGCACCCACTGTCCTGCACCCACTGTCTGACAAGCCCCAGTGAGATGAACCCAGTACCTCAGTTGGAAATGCAGAAATCACCTGTCTTCTGCATCACTCACAGTGGGAAATGTAGACTGGAGCTGTTCCTATTCCGCCATCTTGGAACTTCCCCCTACATTAACTATTTTAAATGAGTTTTAAATGTGTGTAAAGTTAATTTACACAAATTTTAATTTAAAAAATTTTAATTTGTGTAAATTAATTACACCAAAGAAGTTTTAATCTGTGAAACTTTTAATTTTAAATTACATTTAATTTTTTGAATAATAAATACACACATGGCTCAGAATTCCAAAGGTTTCTAGTTAAAGGGTCTACTGCCAAACTTGTTCTGTAGTCATCCAGTCTTCTCTTCAGAGGCAAATAATGTTAACTGTTAGAAACCTAACAGCCCATATTAGGTTTGCAATTACATATGTATATTCTGTAAATATATAACATTTATAATTTTATATGTATATTAATTTTATCTTAATTTTATAGCATAGCCATTGTTTTCAAAATGTACTCTTCTTTCTAATGACAAGTTAATACATTCACATTACATAAAACTCAAACATTTAGAAAATAAGAGATCTGTATAATGCCACCAACCAGAAAAGGAATCTTAACATAGTACATATTTTCTAGCTTTTCCCCTTTCACATATTTTTAACAAAATATAATCATGCTTCCTGTTTTGCAAAATGACTTTTTAAAAATTTAACAAAATATTTTGGAACACTATATGTCAGTATACGTAGACTGACCCCTTCTCTTTTTTATAGCTATATTATTCAATTGTATGAATATATTACAATTTAATCAGTACCCAATTAGTGGGTGTTTGGATTATTCCTTGTTTTTACTAAAATCTGTGCTGCTAGATAATTCTAAAAAGATGCTGTCATTGAAGTATTTTAATCCCCTGGAACCTCTCTTAACAGAAAGAGCAACTACAATAATGAACACCAATATCCATGGACAGCATCTACAACAAACTTTAGTGACAACATATTCTTATAAACCCCAAAACATAAGTGGACAGGGATAAATCACCAACAGCTACAGGACCCACTAAAAACTTCATGAGGTCTAGAGGGTCCACAGTGGGTGCTGAAGCAATGTGATTTCTGTGCAGTCCTCTGAATGCCAACATGAAAAAATTCAGTGAGGCTCAGGTAAGTGGCAGTAGCAACTATAGGTCTCTCAAGGAACCCTAAAGCTTGGTCATTTAATTAGTGACACACATGAATGGATGACCAAGATTCCTACTGTCCCTATCTACTGTCCAGTGAAACCTCAGCCAAGGGAATGAGTATGGCAGAAACAGCTATGAAAGGTGAACAATAAGTGTGAGGGAGAACATTTATTCTATTTTATGGAATAAAGTGTTATGCAATTCTACAATTACAAAAAGTAAAATAATTAGAGGCACCCCTGTGAAGGAGTGGGATGGAGGCAGCCTTTTGGGCTGCCTGTGAAATATATCACTACTCTTACTGTTTTTGTTTTTGTTTTTTACTGGCCCAGTATGGGGAGAGTAGAAAGCGAGCCCTAATGGGCTGTTACTTCCGGCTGTAAGCACCCAGTCACACCAGCCAGATACAACCCTTGCCAGAGCCAGAGCCAAATGGGGAGTTAAACTGGGGGGAAGCAGTGTGGGAGGGTGCAGGTATACCTATGAAATAATAATGCAGGTGTTCCAAGGCAAGCTCAGGGAGGGTATAAACCTCCTATGGAGCAGAAGGGCAAAAGCTGACTTGATCTTGATTTTCAGTATAAATACAGACCATGAAAGCAGAGTCTCACACAAACAAAAATAACAACAACAACAGCTTCATGGGAGAAACACACGGAAGGTAGGGGGACTTCTAATGGTCCAGACAGATGAAAACTTCAACTACTAATTGGAAGATTTTGTGAAGTCATTCTCAGAACAGCAGCAGAAAATAGAGATGATTCTGTAGATTCCAATTTGTGGATACAAGAAAACTGTAGAAAGTATGGAGGTGCTGGGATGGTCTAGATTCTGGATCCTATAAATGCTTAAGACTAACAAATCAAAATAATCTTTCTAGATAAATCCCCAAACTTAGGAGAAACAGTTCAGAGTAGAGCCCAAATTGAGCACACCAGGCACAATGGGGGAAAAGGAAAAAGAATGTAGAAATTAAAGGGGTAAAATAGAAGACCATATTTTTCTCTATATGATGAACACAACAAACTCAGAAGCTCCAGACCTATGCAGATAAGAAAGCTTTCTTGGCACACTCACCCCCTTAAAAGTACAGAAAACGCAGTTTTCCATAAAAATGAACAAGAACAAAGGGTTGCAATCACATCCCATACAAAGCAGCATTTGAAAAACAGAATAAGAATAATAATTTCCCTATCAACAATGAAAGCACTCTAGAAAGACATGCCCACAAATAGATGAGAATTGACCCCAATATTTTAAAATAATCTTAAATACAGTGATATAAGTTAAGAAAGAATAATGTAAATAAGGATAACAAACTCAGAGGTGATTAAAGAAGATTTTTTAGAGAATGAAAGAATAAGAAACAGAAAAAAATCATGTTAGAAATGAACATTAACTTAGAAGGATCACAAGACTAAGTAAACACAATTGCTTATGATAACTAGAGAATTTAAAAGAGGAAACACTTAAAAATCAAAGATAAATGAAAATGGACTCAAGAAAAAGTGCTAGAGAAAGATGATAGGCAAAGAAGATCCAACATACATAAAATGAGAATTCCTAGAGAAGAAAAACCAACGCAATACAGCAGAATCCTGAAAAACTCTTAAGAAAAATTTCCTGAAATAGAAAAAAACTTTATAGTAGTAATGAAAGAGCACATCATGACCTGGAAACACCAGCCCAAGTTGGTCGACATCAAGACATATTCTAATGAAATCCTCTGAGCATTCAGATGAAAAGACCAAGTTCTTATAAATGAATGAAAATGGATTATGATCACTTTTTGTCAGCAACACTTTATGCCAGAACGCAATACAGAAATATATTTAAGATACTCAAGAAAAAGGTGAGCCAAAACGACCTATTTGCATTAGGTCCATTCTCACATTGCTATAAAGAACTACCAGAGACTGGGTAATTTATTAAGAAAAGAGGTTTAATTGACTCATAGTTCCGCAGGCTGTACAGGAGGTATGGCTGGGGAGGCCTCAGGAAACTTACAATCAGGGTGGTAGAGTGAAGGGGAAGCAAGCACCTTCTTCACATGGTGGAGAGGGAGAAAGAGAGTGAAGGGGGAGGTGCTACAGAAACAACCAAATCTTGTGAGAACTCACTGTCATGAGTTTGACATGAGATTTGGGTGAGGACACAGAGCCAAACCATATCACTATTATTTCCATGAGCCACTACTAGGAAATCTATTGGATAATGAGATTCAAACAGCCAACATGACTTGAGACATCTATGTAAGGACTAGTGATAAGCATAATAAATACATCTACATTTAAAACTAACTGATGAAGCCAGTCACAAAAGGGTAAATACTATATGATTCCAGTCATATGAAGTAACTAAAGTGGTCATAACTCATAGAAACAAAGTGGTGGTTGTCAAGAGCTGGAGAAAAGGGAGGAGGAGAATTAGTTTTTAATGGGTTTCAGTTTTGCAAGATTAAAAAGAAGTTCAAGCAATTTGTTGCCCATCAATGTGAGTATAGTCAACACTACTGAAGTATTCACTTAAAAATGGTTAAGATAGTAACTTTTCTTATGTGTTTTTTACCACAATAAATGAAAAACTATTAGCTTGTAAGTAAATTAAAAATAAAACTAAATGATGGTTAAAGTGAGATAATGATACAACCCAAGACAAATAAAAATATAGGGAGAATAAGAAGAGTAGAATAAAAATACAATAAGTGGGATGCTGAGACAGGAGGATCACTTGAGCCCAGCCTGGGCAACATGGCAAAACTCCATCTCTATAAAAAGTACAAAAATTAGCCAGGCATGGTGGCACACTCCTGTACTCCCAGCTTCTCAGGAGGCTGATGTGGGAAAATTGCATGAGTCCAGGAGGTCAAGGCTGCAGTGAGCCATGAGCCACTGCACTCCAGCCTGGATGACAGAGTGAGACTGTGTCTCAAAGAAAAGGAAAAAAATAAAATTAATAAAGGACTGCCTTACAGATGCTGGCTAGAAACAAGAAGTGTATTACTTCATATCTGACACTGGGAGAGAAAAAGGATAAAGGGGGAAATTGGTTACTAATTCGAGTAATGCTCATAGTAGAGAACCAACAGACAGTACTCCTCTAAAAATGACAGGAAAAAAAGAAAACAACTGGTGAATATCTCTGATGAATATTGATGCAAAAATCCTCAACAAAATACTAGCAAACCAAATTGAACAATACATTAAAAAGAGCGTTCATCATGACCCAGTGAAATTTATTCCTGGGAGGAAAGGATGGTTCAAAATACACAGATCAATGAATGTGATACATCATATCAACAGAATGAAAGACAAAAGCCATATGATCATTTTCATTTGATGCCAAAAAAGCATTTGATAAAATTCAACATCACTTCAGGATAAAAACCATCAAAAATGGTGTAGAAGGAATATACCTCAGCTTAATAAAAGCCATATATGACAGACCCACAGCTGGTAACATACCGAATGAGAAAAAACCGAAAGCCTTTCCTCTAAGTATGGGGACACAAGAAGGATGCCCGCTTTCACCACTGTTACTCAACATAGTACTGGAGGTCTTAGCAAGAGCAATCGGACAAGAGAAAGAAATAAAGGGCATCCATATTGGAAAGGAAGAAGTCAAACTGTCCTTGTTTGCAGATGCTATGATCTTACACTTGAAAAAATTTAAAGAATCCACACAAAAGAACTGTGAGAACTGATAAATTCAGTGAAGCTGCGGGTTACAAAATCAACCTACAAAAATCAGTAGCATTTCTATATCCCAACAATGAACAATGTGAAGAAGAAATTTAAAAAGTAATCCCATTTATAATAGCCACAAATAAAATAAAATACCTAGGAATTAATTTAACCAAAGAAGTGAAAGATCTGTATAATGAAAACAATAAAACACTGATGAAAGAAATTGAAGAGAACACCAAAAAGTAGAAAGATATTCCATGTTCATGGATTGGAGGAATCAATATTGATAAAATGTCCATACTACGAAAACAATCTACATATTCAATGCAATCCATATCAAAACACCACTGACATCCTTCACAGAAATAGAAAAAAAATCCTAAAATTTACATGGAACCACAAGAGACGCAGAGTAGCCAAAGCAATCCTAAGCAAAAAGAATCATATTACCTTACTTAAAATTATACTACAGAGCTATAGTAACCAAAACAACATGGTACTGGCATAAAAATAGACATGCAGACCAATGGAACAAAATAGCTAACCAGAAACAAATCCATGCACCTCCAGTGAACTCATTTTCAACAAAGGTGACAAAAGCATACACTGGGGGAAAGATAGTCTCTTCAATAAATGGTACTGGGAAAACTGGATATCCATATGTAGAAGAATGAAACTAAACCTGTATCTCTTGCCATATACAAAAATCAAAATAAAATGACTGAAGACTTAAATCTACAACCTCAAACTAATACAAGAAAATATTGGGGAAATGCTCCAGGGCATTGGTCTGGGTAGAAACTTCTTAAGTAATACCCCACAAGCACAGGTAACTAAAGTAAAAATGGACAAATGCGATCATATCAAGTTTAAAAGCTTCTACCCAGCAAAGAAAATGATCCACAAAGTGAAGAGACAAGCCACAGAATGGGGGAAAATACCGCAAACTACCCATCTCACAGGGATTAATAACCAGAATATATAAGGAATTTAAACAACTCTGTATTAAAAAAACATGTAATAATCCTATTTAAAAATGAGCTAAAGATTTAAATAGACATTTCTCAAAAGTACAGGCCAGGCGCAGTGGCTCATGCCTGTCATCCCAACACTTTGGGAGGCTGAGGCGGGCAGATCACCTGAGTTCAGGAGTTTCAGACCAGCCTGGCCAACATGGTGAAACCCCGACTCAACGAAAAATACAAAAATTATCCGGGCATGGTGGCAGGTGCCTGTAATCCCAGCTACTCGGGAGGCTGAGGCAAGAGAATCGCTTGAACCTTGGAGGTGGAGGTTGCAGTGAGCCAAGACTGCACCATTGCACTCCAGCCTGGGTGACCAGAGTGAGACTCTGTCTCAAAAAAAAAAAAAAAAAATGGCAAACGGGCATATAAAAATGTGCTCAACATCACTGATCATCAGAGAAATGCAAATCAAAACTACAGTGGGATATCATCTTACCCCAATTAAAATGGCTATTATCCAAAAGACAGGTAATAAGAAAAGCTGGTGAGGATGTGGAGAAAAGGGAAAACTCATACACTGTTGGTGGGAATGTAATTTAGTACAACCACTGTGGAGAACAGGTTGGAGGTTCCTCAAAAAACTAAAAATAGAGCTACCACATGATTCAACAATCCCACTGCTGGGTATCTACTCAAAAGAAGGTACATTAGTCTATGAAAGAGATATCTGCACTCCCATGTTTGTTGCAATGTTGTTCACAGTAGCCAAGACTTGGAAGCAACCTAAGTGTCCATCAGCAGATGAATGGATAAAGAAAATGTATATATGCACAATGGCATACTATTCAGCCATAAAAAAGAATGAGATCCTGTTATCTGCAACAACACAGATGGAACTGGATGAAATAAGCCAGGCACAGAGAGACAAACTTCTCATGTTCTCATTTATTAGAGCTAAAAATTAAAATGATGGAACCCAGAGAGAGTAGAAGGATGAAAGACAAACTTCTCATGTTCTCACTTATTTATAAGAGCTAAAAATTAAAATAATTGAACTCAGATAGCGTAGAAGGATGGTTACCAGAGGCTGGGAAGGGTAATGGAGGTAGCGGGGAAGTGAGGATGGTTATTGGGTACAACAAAATAGAATGAATAAGACCTAGTATTTGCTAGCACAACACAGTGTCTATGGTAAAAAAATAGTTGTACATTTTAAAATAACTAAAAGAGCATAATTGGATTGTAAAATAGAGAGTAGAAGGATGGTCACCAGAGCTGGGAAGGGTTAGTGGGGAGTTGGAGATGGTTAATACATACCAAAAAAAGATAGTTAGAAATAATGAATAAGACATAGTATTTGACAGCACAGCAGGGTGACTTTAGTCAATAATAATTTAATTGTACACTTTAAAATGACTAAAAGGGTATAATTGGATTGTTTGTAATAGAAAGGATAAATGCCTGAGGTGATGGATACCCCATTTCCACAATGTGATTATTATACATTGCATGCCTGTTTCAGAACATCTCATATACTCTGTAAAGATCTATACCTACTATGTACTCACAAAAATTTTTTTAAAAATTAATAAAAAAGACAGGTGCCAAGGGTATTATATAAAGCAATTGATATAAATGCAACTATTGGAATAAATACAAACTTTACTAAGTATTAAAAGTTTATACACACACACACGCACCCCAAATAAGGCAGACAACACAGACTCTGTACGTGTGTACAATGAAACAATATGACAAATTTGAGGCCAGATATAAAGATCTTATCGATGAATGTAAATGGGCTGAACTCACTTATAAAAAGTTCAGATTAGTAACAGAGCAAAATCTAAAACTAGGCTGAATATAAGATACACAGATAGATACACAGACAAGGGAAGGAAGGAGGAGGAGGAAGAATGAGAGATTGATTTAGAATGGTTGAAAATAAAGGATAAACAAAGATGGAGACAAATGTAATGTGATGCGCAGTCTTGGTATCTGAGAAAGGTATATAATTCAGATCAAAAAGAGACAGAAGGAGGGCTTTCATAATGCTAAATACTACAATTCACAATGAAGATGTAATGCTTTATGGAATCTCCTAATAACACAGCAACAGCTTTCATTAAGCAGAAGTTACAGGGCTGCAAGTAGAGATAGAAAGAACTGCACTATAAAAGGAAACTTTAACATACCTCTCTCAATTTAAGAAAAATCAAGTGGACAAAAAATTATGGAGGAAATAGAAGATCTAAACAACATAATCAATGAGGTAGATCTTTTAGATCTGTAGTAAACTCTGAATTCTGATAATGGAGGATATGCCTTTTTTTAAGTGCTGATGGGAACATTCAGGAAAAGTTGGCCATATCTTAGGCAACAAATGAAACTTCAATCATAAGTCAATTTCAAAGAACAGAAACAATAGAGAAAAATACACCCTGATCTGAAAGCAATAAAATGAGAAATGATTAACAAAATACAATCAAAAGGCCTGCTATTTGGCATCTTAAAAACATAACTATTGAATAATTCTTAAACTGCAGAATTTCTTGAAAATAAAACTAAAGAAAATCCTATATATATATAAAATGATTGAGTTATTAGGGTAAAATATATAGTACTTAATGTTTATATCAATAAAAATGAAATTTAAGAAAATCAGAAAATCTTAAAAGCTGTGAAATAGAGCAGTCCTCAAAAAAAAAAAAGGCAGAAGGAAGGACAGAATTAAAAAAGCAGAAATTAATGCTAGAATTTATAGAAGTTAAATCTAGAAAATAGAAAAACAACAGAACTAACAAATCCCAAATTTGGCCACTTGAAAAATGAATCACAAAAATAATCAGCTGTTGGAGGAAGGGAAAAGGCACAAATATACAAAATAGAAATGATGAATAATTACCAAACAGAAAATTTTAAGTATTATAAGAGAATACTTCATACAACTCTGTGCAAATAAATTTGAAGAGTCACATTGGATGGATAATTTCTAAGAAAATTACGGTTTACCAGACTAACATTAAGTCCTAAATGACAAATTACCTTAGAAGAGAATAAGAAACTTAAAGTGCTCCCCCCACAATAATAGTCCTGGCTCAAAAAGTTTAGTGATGAAATTCTACCTAACCTGTAAAAATCAGATTACCCGTGGTTCTTAAACTTTACTAGAACATTAAAAAAGAGGAAATTGTCAAAATTGATATTATAAAGTACAACATTGATCTAAAACCTTAAAACCTATTGTACTGCAGATCATTCTCACTCAATGAGTATCAGTGTAAAAACTTTTAAGTATTAGCATGTGGAATCCAAAGCACATTTTAAAAATACTATATCATGACCAAGTGGGGTTTATTCCAGTTTGCAAGTATGATTTTTGTATTTGTCCATTCTCACATTGCTAAAAGGCACTACCTCCTGAGACTGGGTAATTTATAAAGAAAATAGGTTTAACTGACTCACAGTTCTGCAGGCTGTACAGGAAGCATGGCTGGGGAGGCCTCAGGAAACTTATAATCATGGTGGAAGGCAAAGAGGAAGCAGGCATGTCCTACATGTCTGGAGCAGGAGGAAGAGAGTGAAGGTGAAGGTGAAGGTGCCACACACTTTTAAACATCCAGATCTCATGAGAACTCACTCTCTATTATGAGAAGAGCAAGGGGGAAATCCTCCCCCATGATCTAATTACCTCCCACCAGGCTCCTCCTCCAACATTGGGAAATACAATTTGACATTAGATTTGGTAGATTTGGGTGATGACACAGACCCAAACCATATCATTTAGCCCCTGACCCCTCCCATATCTCATGCCCTTCTCACATTTCAAAACACAATCATGCCTTCCTAACAGTCCCCCAAAGTCTTAACTCATCCTCACCTCCCCACTACCCTTCCCAGCTCTAGTAACCATCCTTCTACTGTCTATCTTACATACAATCCAATTATACTCCTTTAGTTATTTTTAAATGTACAATTATTTTTTACCGTAGATACCCTGTTGTGCTAGCAAATACTAGGTCTTATTCATTCTTTCCATTTTGTTGTACCCAATAAACATCCTCACTCTCCCCCACTACCCTTCCCAGCCTCTGGGTTCCTCTGGGTTCTATTCTCTCTGAGTTCCATCATTCTAATTTTTAGCTCTCATAAATAAGTGAACATGATAAGTTTGTCTTTCTGTGCCTGGCTTATTTCATCCAGTTCCATCCGTGTTGTTGCAGATAAAAGGATCTCATTCTTTTTTATGGCTGAATAGTATACCATTGTGTATATATACCACATTTTCTTTATCCATTCATCTGCTAATGGACACTTAGGTTGCTTCCAAGTCTTGGCTCCTGTGAACAACATTGCAACAAACATGGGAGTGCAGATATCTCTTTGATAGGCTAATATACCTTCTTTTGAGTAGATACCCAGCAGTGGGATTGTTGAATCATATGGTAGCTCTATTTTTAGTTTTTTGAGGAACCTCCAACCTGTTCTCTATAGTGGATGTACTAAATTACATTCCCACCAACAATGCATGAGTTTTCCCTTTTCTCATCTTAAAAAAGACAAGTCCCTTCCACCTATGAACCTGTAAAATCAAAAACTAGTTACTTCCAAGATACAATGGGGGTACAGGCATTGGATAAATACACCCATTCCAAAAGGGATAAATCAGCCAAAACAAAGGGACTACAGGCCCCATGCAAGTTTGAAACCCACCAGAGCAGTCATTAGCTCTTAAAGCTCCAAAATAATCTCCCTTGACTCCATGTCTCACATCAAGCACATGCTGATGCAAGCAGTGGGCTCCCAAGGCCTTGGACAGCTCTGCCCCTTTGGCTCTGCAGGGCTCAGCTCCCATGGCTGCTTTCATGAGCTGCTGTTGAGTGCCTGTGGTTTTTCCAGGTGCACAGTACAAGTTATTGGTGTATCTACCATTCTGGGGTCTGGGGGATGATGGCCCACTTCTCACAGCTCCACTAGACAGTGCCCCAGTGGGGACTCTGTGGGTCGGGGGGGGGGCCTCCAACCCCACAGTTCCCATCTGCACTGCTGTAGTAGAAGTTCTCCATGAGGGTCCTGCCCCTGCAGCAGACTTCTGCCTGGACATCCAGGCGTTTCCATACATCCTCTGAAATCTAGGCTGACGTTCCCAAGCCTCAACTCTAACACTGTGCACCTGCAGGCTTAACACCACATGGAAGCCACCAAGGCTTAGGGCTTGTACTCTCTGAAGCAATGGCCCAAGCTATACCTTGGCTCATTTTAGCCATGGCTGGAGTTGGAACAGTCACAATGAAGGGCGCCATGTCTGGAGGCTGCACAGAGCAGCAGGGCCCCGGCCCTTGCCCACAAAACTATTCTTCCCTCCTAGGCCTCCAGGCTTGTGATAGGAGGGGCTGCTGCAAAGGTCTCTGAAATGCCTTGGAGGCATTTTCCTTATTGTCTTTACTAACATTCAGCTCCTCTTATGCAAATTTCTGCAGCCAGCTTGAATTCCTCCCAGAAAGTGGATTTTTCTTTTCTACCACATGGTCAGGCTGCAAATTTTCCAAACTTTTACACTCTGCTTCCCCTTTAAATATAAATTCCAGTTTCAGATCATCTCTACTCACTCATATGACCACACATTGTTAGAAGCAGCTGGGCCAAACCTTGAATGCTTTGCTGCTTAGAAATCCTTCCGCCATATACCCTAAATCATGACTCTCAAGTTGAAAGTTCCACAGATCCCCAGAGCAGGGGCACAATGCTGTCAGTCTCTGCTAAAGCATAGCAAGAGTGACTTTACTCCAGTTCCCAGTAAGTTTCTATCTCCATCTGAGACCACCTTAGCCTGGACTTCAACAATTTAACCAGTCTCTAAGAAGCTCCAAACTTTCCCTCATCTTCCTGTCTTCTTCTGAGCCCTCCAAACTGTTCCAACTTCTGCCCACTACCCAGTTCCAAAGTTGCTTCCACATTTTCAGGTATCTTTATAGCAATGCCCCTCTCCCAGTACCACTTGTCTGTATTAGTCCTTTCTCACATTGCTATAAAGAACTATCTGAAACTGGGTAATTTACAAAGTTAAGAGGCCTCAGAAAACTTATAGTCATGGCAGAAGGCGAAGGGTGAGCAGGAGGAAGAGAGTGAAGGTGAAGGTGCCACACACTTTCAAACAATCTGATCTCCTGATAACTCACTCACTATTACTAGAACAGCAAGGGCAAAATCTGCCTCCATGATCCAATCACCTCCCACCAGGCTCTTCCTCCAACACAGGGGATCACCCCTCCCAAAGTTAACTTACAAATTTAACATTATGCATATAAAAATACCATCAGACTGTTTTTCCCTGGCATCCACAAGTTAATTGTAAAATTTATTTGGAAAGCCAATTAAAAAAAAATCTGGGAATATCCTGCAAAAGAATAGTAAAAAGAACCTAGCCCCATAGGCATTTAAACATACTGTAAAAACTCTTTAATTAAAATTACAGAGTATATTGGTATCCCAATGGAAATGAGCAGAAAATCTGTATGGAAATTTAGTGTATGATAAAAGCAGTTCAAATCAGTGGAGAAAAGATGAACTTCAGCTTTTTAATAAATGGAATTTCCATAAGTGTATTAGATTTTTTAATGATAAAATTGGATTCACTCCTCACACCATAATAAATTCCAGAAGGATGAGGGATTTAAATGTAAACAAACGAAACCATATAAGTACTAGAAGAAAACAAAGGTCAACTCTGGTATAACCTGTAAATGGGAGAACCCTTCCTAAAAATGAGTAGTAGACAAAATATCTCCCCTGAGAGATGTTCACATTCTAATCCCTAGAACCTGTCAATATGCTACGTTACATGGCAAAAGGGACTTTGAAGATTTAACTAAGATTACAGAGAAATTATTCTGTATTATCCAGGTGGGCCCAATCTAATTAAATGATCCAGAGAACTTTCTTTGGCTAGGTAAGATGTGGTAGAAAAGGAGGTCTTGCAGCAACATGGATAGAACTGGAGGCCATTATATTAAGTGAAACAAGTCAAACACAGAAAGACAAATATTGCATGTTCTCACTTATAAGTGGGAGCTAAATAATGGCTAGTTTCAGATATGTTGAAATTTCCATAATAAATAATGTATGTTTAATCACAAGCTTGCATAAGTACCCTTATACATATCTTCATGCTCATTCTATTGATGTTTTTTACAGGATATACTTCAATAGGTAGGCTTTCTAGGCCAAAGAGTATGAATATTTTTATTTTTATTTTTATTAATACTGCCAAATTGCCCTTTTAAAAGTACAACTAACCCTTGAACAAGGTGGGGGTTTAGGGGCACCCCCATGAAGTAGAAAATACATGTATAACTTCTGACTTTACCAAAACTTAACTACTAGTAGCCAACTGTTGATTGGAAGCATTACCAATAGCATAAACAATCAATTAACATATGTTTTATATGTTATATTATATACTATCTTCTTACAATAGAGTAAGCTAGAAAAAAAGAAAATTTTATTATAAAAATCATAAGGAAGGGAAAATACATTTACCATTAAATGGAAGTGAATTATCATAAAGGTCTTCATCCGTGTTGTCTTTGTGTTGAGTAGGCTGAGAAGGAGGAAGAGGAGGGGTGGGTATTGCTGTCTTGGGGTGGCAGAGGCAGAATACGTGAAGGAGGTTGAAGGAGAGGCAAGAGAGAGGTAGGCATACTTGGTGTAACTTTATGGAAATACATCATAATTTGTTTATTTCTTTTTCATTTCTCTAACAATGTTTCTGTATTGTACCAATCCTTCTTCCATTGTTTGCTTTAGTTTCAGTGCTTGTTTCATAGAAGGGTCTGTGTCAGAAGTAGTCAAAAGCAGTCTTGAACAGTCAGAACCCTTCTGCCAGATTGTCAATTTGTTTTCTGGCACTGGTTCTTCTATGTCTTCTTCCTCATGGTCTGACTACTCATAGTCGGAGGCACTCATGTCTTCCTTACTAATAAATGTCCTTTGTGGCATATTTTTCCCCAAGAGTCAAGCACTTTTGTCTACATTAAACACCTCAGGTAGATATCCTTTCTTCTCAATGATTTTCTTAATCGTGGCTGAGAACTTGTCTGCTGCTTCTTGGTCAGCAGAAGCTGCTTCTCTTGTTATCTTGATATTTTTAAAGCCAAACACCTGTCTAAAATTATCAGACCATCCTTTGCTGGCATTAAATTCTCCAGCTTTAGATCCTTCACCTTCCTTTTGCTTTAAGTTGTCATATAATGACTTCACATTTTCTCAAATCATTATAGTCTATGGATATGTCTTTCTCATAGGAATCCTGTACCCACATGAAAGCTGTATTTTCAAAACAAGATAAAAGGGTATTTTGCAAAAAGTGCAAGATTTTAGCACCTGCTGGCATAGCTTCAGTGACAGCGTCATGAATTTCCTTTTCCTTATTTAGAATGGTCCTCATGCTGGATTCATTTATCTTGAAATGGTGAGCAACCACAGCTGCAGATCCCCAGTCTATTGTACATATCAAGCAATTCAACATTATTCAACATTTTCTTGTAACGTCAGGACTTTTCTCTGCTTCTTGGCAGAAATTCCAGCATCACTAGTGGCACTTCACAGGGAATTGATAGTGTTATTCAAGGTTTCTGGTATTGCACTAAATATAATGAAAAATACACAAGAACCACAAAAGATCACTTTTTACTATGATACACAATTTACTTAAGAGACAAACTGCTCGTGGATAGATGATTAGCATCATGCAGCATTTTAAGCAGATACTCAAAAACCTCAAATCCACCACAGTAGCAACAGGAGGTGGCTACACAATTATTACAGTAGTACATTATGTGTACTACAGTTAATTTGATGCTATTATGACTTAATATTCAATCTTTATATTTGTTAACATTTCTTTTGATTGAATGGTTCCATGTATGGTCTATAAGTGTGTGTATACATTTTGATAAATTTTAACTTTTTATAACAGATTGTATTTATCTTAGCCTAGTATCTACATGTTTTTTTGAATTCATGAAATATCCTTTTCTTAATTTTTTTGGATATTTTTAGCCTACGTGGTTCATCTGTGAGTTTTTTCAAATTGTCACAAACCTCCAAAAACTTTTTAAAAATATATTTGTTGAAAAAATCTATGTCTGTCCTGGCATGGTGGCTCACGCCTATAACCCTTTGGGAGGCTGAGGCAGGAGGATCACTTAAGCCCAGGAGTTTGAGGCTGCAGTGATCTGTGATCACTGCACTCCAGCCTGGATGCCAGAATGAGACCCTGTCTCAAAAAAAAATCCATGTATAAGTGGACCCATGCAGTTCAAACCCATGTTGTCAAGGGTAAACTGTATTGATTTACCAATAATATGTAAGATGCCCACTTCTAAATGCCACTTCCAACAATCTGAGAGATTACGTGACCTGCTTAAGATCACATGGCAGAGTCTAGAATAAACCTCATAATTATCAGTAATTATTGTTGCCTGACTCAGTACAGTTTATTTGAACAGTTTGTAAATTTGCGTCTATGAAACACTGAATAAAAAGGCTCATCAGCCTTTGACTCCTCTACCAATTATAAAAATGTCATCTTGGTTTTGAGTCAATAAAAATTTAAAGAATAAGTGCAAAATAAGTTAAATATTAACTCTAAAAGAAAAAAATTCTGAAATGTAAAGATTAAGTCATTTACTCAAGACTACTCACTTGTTTATATATTTCCTAGCCCTATATTTAACTACAAAATTACCATACATTTTTGAGAAAATATATTTTAAAAAAACAGTAATAACTAGTATCCTACCAGTACATTTTAGATGTAAAAAACCATCTGATTACTACTGAAATACCATAAACAGATTTTGTGATTCCTGATATTGATTATATTTTCTACTTGCAACAAGCAATGAAAACTGAAATCTGATCTTGTTTAAGAAAATTTCTTTTCCTATCAAGTTATGCTGGAATAAACTGGTTCAAATATCTACTTTTTCCTGTGATATGCTTTGATAATATATAGACACTGAAACTCAATGTATCAATCAACACATAGTAATGATAACTGAAAATGAAATTTTTAGAAAATACTTTAATCTCAATACCTTTACATCTCCCCAAAGAATGACTACTTAGTTCCATATAGGCACATCAACTCATATCAAAGATTTCTAAGATGAGAAGGGAAAACTCAATGTTAAAGACAAACTTTTGTACATAAATATAACACGTTATCATTAATTGCATATGTTTCCTGTTTTGCTTACTTATTTTTCTAATGAAAAGAACTGTCAACAATATATATGTGGGTATTTCTTACACAGGAAGGCATAACTTCCATAGAGATCACATCAACACTTTGAAGTAACTAAGACCAACAGTATGGGACTTCATAACATTTACCCTAAAAGATAAGTTGCCTGTTATCACCCTTTTGGGTCAAGGTAACACTATCTTTTTTCTTTCTTTCTTTTGATAAGCTGCTGACACTTATTGAACATCCTAACACTTCCTCCATCATCATCTTAGTCTCTTGCCTTCTTCTAGTTCTAAAAAATGGAAAAATATTATTTTCTTTAAGAGCAGCATGGAAAATACTGTATTTGGAAGGACAACAAAGTGTGAACTAAGTGAACTTGAAGGTAGAAAAAATAATATCAAAACATTTTTAAAGGTTTGTAATAATTCCATAATTTACAGGGATACTTAAAAATGAAAGTATGTGGTTTTCTCAAGCTATTAGTATATCACAGATTTAGAAATCACTACCAGAAGGTTTTCTTTCTTTTCAATCTAATGGTCTTACCAGTAAGTAGCAGTCATTAAATAAATCAGCAAGCTCATGTTATCAAGGATCATGACCAGTATCATTCTTCCATTAACTCAAAATTTCCCAAAAAGCCACCTTCACATACATATAAACTTTTTTCCTTATGAATAACCTTGGGTTGTAAAAGTTACATATGACTGCTCTATTTTGATAAAATTAATTTTACCCAACAATGCAAATTTTTAATGTTTACTTTTTTAAAAAAAATCACTTAGCTTATATATAAAATATCAAATTACTAGCCTAGGCAACATAGTTAGACCCCATATCTACAAAAGTAATTTAAAAATTAGCCAGGCATGGTGGTTCGTGCTTGTACTTCCAACTACCCAGGAGGCTGAGCTAGGGAGGATTGCTTAAGCCTAGCAGTTAGAGGTTGCAGTGAGCTGTGATCATGCCACTGCACTCCAGCCTGGAAAACACAGCAAGGCCTTGTTTCTAAATAAATAAATAATGTCATATGAACAGATAAAGGCATAAAATGCAAATGTTCAGTTACTTTTAAACATTTTTGTTAACATATATTGGTTTGCTCTCTTGATCTATTTCCCACAACTTCTAATTATTTATATAAGAAACTTGGCTGTAATTCTAGTAGAATATAAAATGCAACTGAGTTCAATAGAGATTCATTCATATGTAACTATCTTCTAAAAACAAAGCTTTTTTTGGAAAAAAATAAAAAACACCTAAAATGTAAAGCTTATTAAAGGATTATGTTTGGGGGTTCCGTAAATTGTTTCCAAGATCAGTATGGAAAATTCTTGTAAACAGTTCAGTTCTTACTCAGCCTGTGTCCTTTTAACTTAAAAGACTTTGTAGTATAATTGCTGTGTAAATATCAGAATTTTCCATATATTGTGCAATGTACATAAAGAAGTCACCAAATGGCTTATCTCGTACTTATCAACTAGTTTATTTTTATGCCTCCAAAAAGCTGTATTTTTTTACAAGAGCAGCTGCTACTTTGTAAATATTTTAATGGTTTCTGTTAAGTAGAGCTGTCAGTTTAACAAACAATATTATAAAAGATTTTCATTCTTCCATGTGATTGAACATCTTGAAAAGTGTTTTACCTTGAAAATCCTTTGGAGATTTTAGACTGGAAAGGATATCTCCTTTGAAGGCACAAAGCCAACAAAAGAATAGATAGGTTTAAAAAATAATGTATAAGATCACCAGAGAAACAGTGCCATTTATTTCAGAAGACAAATGTATAACAGCAATAAGTTCTCTTAGCTCACTTCTCTTCTTTTGACTTCAGCAGTTTGTTGAAATGGAAGAGCACTGGCTTTGTGCCAGACATTTCAGGTATGAACCTTGATTCTTTTGCCACTTAATAGATATTGGTTTAGAGCAAGCCAATTAACCTCTTTGACCCTCAGTTTCTGTATCTGCAAATGGGGTAATGATACCTACCTTAAAGGGTCATTATGAGAATTAGAGATAATATATGCAAATGGGCTAACTGAATAAAGGTGGCAATTATTATTCTATCCTACCTACCTAGCAACCAGGAGTCTCCCAATCATTCTTTAGTCTTTGTCCTTTACATTTTTATTCACCCAGCTTATCTCTTCTTTCTTTTTTGTCTACTTCATGGAATTGAAAGTAAGAAATATTTTAGAGATGATCTAATTTAGCACTTTTGTTGAACAAATGAGGAAATAGAAGCTCAGAGAGATTAAATGACTTGTCTAAGATCACAGATAGTTAAACACAGAGATCAGAACCCTGGTCTCCTGAGTTTTTCACTGTTTTCATTCTTGCTGTGAAATGGAATTTGATAAGGTAATTCTAGCCTGGATCTAAAGGAACATGTTAAGATAGGATAGCAAAAAAACAGTGAAAGAGACAAGAAAAGGAAAAAATTTAAAGGGGGGTAAGGAGAGCTTTTCCTTTTGTTCTGCATCAAGGCTGAGCAAATTTTTTAAAGGGCCAGATAGTAAATAGTTTAGGCTTCTCAAGTCATATGGCCTCTATCTCAACTACTCAACTCCGACACTATAGTACAAAAGCAGCCTTAGACAATATGTAAACAAACAAGCATGGCTATGCTCCAATAAAACTTTATTTGGACACTGAAATTTGAATTTCATATAATTTTCACATCTAAAAATATATCTTTCTTGTATTTTTTCAACCATTTGAAAATATAAAAACCATTCTTAGATTGTGGGCCATAAAAAAAACAGATGTGGGGCTGCATTTGGCCCATGTGATCTATAGTTTGATGCCTTTAGAAGTATAAGCCTGATAAGTAGAACAGATATTCAGCCTTGATGTCATAGAAATAATAGAGTTTAATGGGGACTGGGATGAAGTGGAGTGTGCCTGCCCCACTAAAGTGGGCAGTAGCCATTCTGATTAAGGAGACTGTGGCTCTTAGGAATTGGAGGCCAAATACTGCAAAATCTGAGTTTTCAAAAAGCCTGAACACTGGATTTTTATGCTAAATCCCTCCATTTTTTTTATGAATTAGGGTAGCTTCCATTGCACAAAACAGAATGAAAGGTCACCTAAATGTCCCAATTTTTTCTTTTTTTTCTTTTGAGATGGAGTCTGGCTCTGTCGCCCAGGCTGGAGTGCAGTGGTGCAATCTCAGCTCACTGCAAGCTCTGCCTCCCGGGTTCACGCCATTCTCCTGCCTCAGCCTCCCGAGTAGCTGGGACTACAGGGGCCCGCCACCACGCCTGGCTAATATTTGTAATTTTTAGTAGAGACAGGGTTTCACCGTGTTATCCAGGATGGTCTCGATCTCCTGACCTTGTGATCCACCTGCCTCAGCCTCCCAAAGTGCTGGGATTACAGGCGTGAGCCACCATGCCCAGCCCTAAATGTCCCAATTTTTAAGTGTTGGTAAATAATTCAAAATAGTTGTTAAATACTGTAGATCAAACATCTATAAACTGAATTTGGCACATGGACTCCCAGTCTAAAATCTGTGTTCTAGGAAGACAAAGCAAAATTCTAGGTAATTCATGCTTCCGAGCAATAATTCAAATTTACCCAATTCAGGATCTTTCAGACCAAACACTTAACCTTTCCATAAACTGAACACAAAGGTGATTATAAAGTAATAGGTCATTCAGGCTATAATCACTCCCTATCCCATCCTGTACCCCACCCCCACCAAAATTCTGCTTCTTTGTAGTTTATTAGTTTAAGACATTAAGCTTTGTTTAGTAGGTGGTACCAAAGTACTAGTCACATCTAGAACCTTTCCTGGAATTGAGTACACTCAGTATTATATTTCAAAAATATAATCACATATTATAGCTGTAATCTAAGACTATCAGATTTAAAATAGTTAATATAAATTTTTTTTCTAACTCTTGTTGTCCTTTCTCAAAGTTATAACCATATTAAATTGCTGCCACTATGGATCTTACTTTCATTTTATATTGAGGAAAACACAATTTAAACATATTTACAAATATAAAGGACCCAAAATATGTCCTTTAGCATCTTCTAAAAACTTTTCTCCTCTACCTTTTTTTTTTTTTTTTTTTTTTTTTGAGACAAGGTCTCACCCTGTCACCCAGGCTGGAGTGCAGTGGCATGATCACGGCTCACTGCAGCCCTCAACCTCCCCAGGTCAGGTGCTCCTCCCATTCAGCCTCCCAAGTAGCTGGGAGTACATGTGTCTGCCACCATGCTTGGCTAGTTTTTGTATTTCTTTTTTTTAAGAGATGGGGTTTTGCCATGTTTCCCAAGCTGGTCTTGAACTGCTTGGCTCAAGCAATCCGCCCGCCTCAGCCTCCCAAACTGCTGGCATTACGGGCGTGAACCACAGCACCTGGCCTCTTCTCTACTTCTATGTTGTCACTATTTGTTTATTTTTTTCTGCCCCCTCTCCCCACCCTGCTATCACACTGTAAGCTCATTAAGGATGGGATTATGTCAGCTTCATCTTTATATCCCCGAATCAGTAAAGATATCTGCACAAAATAGACCTTCAATAAATGTTTGCATTTAAGAATGAACAATGAAACCTAATTTTCACACTTGAAAATGAAACCATCTAAGAACTCCATTTACTGGTAGAGATACATTTTCATTTTATCTTAATGAATAGCAAAGAGTACAATTGATCCATGTAGTGATATTCTGGAAAATAAGTATGTTAATAGAAGGACCTACTACACTTTTCATCCTTAAAATAGTACTAGCATATCCAAGCAGAATGTATTACAGAAAGTTTTGGGAGGAGACAGTCCATATGCTATATGTATCTTCTAATGGAATATAAAAAGAAATTCAATAACAGTAAGGATTGGGAAAAGGACTCAAGGTGAGAATAAATATAATGTTTTGTCTGTCAAGGAAAAAGCATTTAGTCCTCACCTGCTGCAGTTTTCACATATATATATCTATGTAGATCTATATACACACTGTGGAAATAATATACATAAGTGACATTAGCAAGATGGCAGATTAGGAAGCTCCAGGCCCTCATTTTTCTAGGGAGACAAATCATCTGTAACATATACATAAAAATAGCTTTGTGATAAATCTAGAAATTAGTTAATGGACTACAGGACTCAGGCAAGTGCAAAAACAAGAGAATGGATGGTGCCTGAGAGGGTAAGAGAGTTCATTGCATTTTGCTTGCCTGACCCCTCCCTTGGAACAGAAGAAATAGAGTGAAACTTAAGTCCAGCATGCTAACTTGTTTGTGGGCTGCAGTACTTTGCTCAGGGAACTGATGAGAATGACAGTTTGCATAGTTTGGATACAAGATTAGAGGCCACTGAAAACAGAGGTTAATGCCTTAGCATGTTAGACAGGAGAGACTCTGCGGTTCTGCAGGCAGGCTCTAGGGGGAGCAAGAGATTAAGGGCAGAGGACTACAACAGAAACAGCTCCCGCGAAGACACAGGAAAGAAGACAGTCAGAAGCACCCAGATACACTAAAAGTAAACATACAACCCCAAAGAAAACGCATCCCCAGGAAAAATCTGAGAGGTCTTAGAACCTCTAGCCAGCCTGACTGGTCACAGTTTTCCCCTAAGTAAAAGTAGTTCTTAAAGATTGAGAAAGGTGGCTGTTTCTTCAAATGCTCAAATCCCAACAAAAGACGACAAGGCATACAAAGAAACGGGACCATGGCCTGACCAAAGGAACAAAATTAAGCTCCAGAAATTTGCCTTAAAGAAATGCAGATCTGTAAGCTTCCTAAAAAAGAATTTATAATAACTCTCATAAAGATGATCAAGACCTACAAGAGAACACAGAACTGCACAGAAATCAGGAAGACAATGCATGAACAAAATAAGAATATCAACAAAGAGAAACTATTTTCAAAAAATTATAAAGCCAGGCATGATGGCTCAAGCCTCTGATCCTAGCACTTTGGGAGGCTGAGAAGGGAGGATTGCTTGAGCTCAGGAGTTCAAGACTAGCCTGGGCAACATAGCAAGACCCTGTCTCTTGAAAAAAAAACAAAAATAAACTGTGGACCTGAAAAATATAAGTGAACTAAATAATTCACTAGAGGGGTTCAATGGCAGACTTAAGCAAGCAGAAGAATCAGTGTTCTTGAAGTTAGCACATTTGGAATTATTGAGACTGAGGAGAAAAAAGAAAAAAAAAATGAAGATAAATTAACAGAACCTGAGCAGAATAATATATGTAGTATGGGAGTCTCAAAAGGAGGAAAGAAAGGGAAAGGGACAAAGAGCTTATCTGAACAAACAGTGGCTACAGACTTCCCAAGGCTGATAAAACAAATGGACCTACAAACTCAGAACTCAATGAACTCCAACTATGATAAACCTGAAGAGACCCATACCAAGACACATTATAATCAAATTGTTATGAGTCAAAGGAAGAATCTTGAAACCAGCCAGAGAAAAACAACTCATCACGTACAAGTGAGCCAACTAAGGTTATCAGCAGATTTCTCAATAGAAACCTTGAAGGCTAAAAAGAAATGGGATGATTACAGTGCTAAAAGAAAAAAAAATCAACTAAGAATACTGTATCCAGCAAAACTGTCCTTCAGAAATGAAGAAGAAATGAAGACCTTTCCAGATAAACAAAAGCTGTTTAGTCAATGTTACTAGACAATAAATACTAAGGAGAGTTCCTCAAATTAAACAAAGGATGGTAGGCACCAACATAGTAATATGAAATTATAAAGTTCTCCACTAATGATAAACATTTAAATAAATATAGAATCCTATATTGTAATTCTAGTGCATAAATCCACTTTTAATTCTTGTATATACAAGTCTAAATGAGTAAATCACAGACACACACAATTATAAATCTATGTTAATTGGTACACAATATATATAACAGGTAATTTATGACAATAACATAAGGGGGGAAATGGCAGCTGTAAAGGAGAATTTGTGTATGCAATTGAAATTAAGTTATTAGCCTAAAATAGATTTGTTATAACTTTAAGATACTTTCTGCAATTGCAGTGGTAACCACAAAATATCCATACAATGCACACAAAAGGACAAAGAAGGGAGTCAAAGACAGACAGTAACAGAAGAATGAGGGTCCAAAAAGCCACAAGATATACAGGAAACAGGTAACAAAATGGCAACAGAAAATCCTTCCATATCGGTAATTAAAGTGAGGCAATTAAACCCCTCAGCCAAAAGACATATTGGCTAAAATGGATAAAAAAAATAAAAATAGGATCCAGTGATATGCTGCATAGAAGCACTTTAAATCTAACACCACATAAAGGCTGAACTTGAAGGATGAAAAAAGATATGCTATGCAGACAATAACCAAAAGAGAGCAGGGATATCTATACTAATATGAGGCAGAATAGACTTTAAGTCAAAAACTGTCACAAGAGACTAAGAAGGATACTATATAATGATTAAAGGGTCAATTCACCAGGATGATGTAGTAATTATAAATATTTATGCACTAAATATCAGAGCTCTTAAATATGTGAAGCAAACATTGACAGAATTGAAGGGATAAATACATATCAACACAGTAATAGTAGGAGATTTCAATAGCCCACTTTCAATAATGGATAGGACCACCAGATATAAGATAAGATCAATAAAGAAATAAAGGACTTCTCTTTTTTTTCCCCCAAGGCGGCAGATCAGAGACTCTTTTAGCATGCTTCACCTATTTGGAAGCAAAAAAAAACACACACACACACAAAACAGTGCATAGTCATATAGTGCTCTTTTATTCAAGTGCTCTTTTATTCAAGGAAATTCAAATCCTGGAAAATAAAAGGTGAGAAGGCACCCTGAGTAGCAGCATCTGGCTGAGAACTGTGAGTGAAGCCCCCGATATGGTAGAGGAGCAAAGAGTGTACCTCTGTGATCTACCTTTCCTCTGAGAAACCATGCCACCCAGGCCATGGGAAACTACCTCGGCCCTTCTAAGCCCTGGGGCTAACATGGCGAGAGGCCAGGAGACTGAGAAAGAAAAATACTGGGAAATGCTCCAGTATTTTTCTCAGACCTGGGATCTAACAGGAGGATGCCCTTCTCAATCTTGGCTCACAACAAACTGGGCAGGATTCAGTAACCTGGCAACAGTAGCCATGGGCATTAGAGATTCTTGGGCTGGAGAATGGAGTGCTGGGACTGGAGGTGGGGAAGGGCCCCCACATCCAGAACTGAGTGGTGATTGTGGAGTGCATTCAAGCCATGGGTTCTGAAATTGGGCTTTCCCCCTTTGTGGAACCAGAGAGGGAGGAGATTTGCTAGAGAGCCATGGTTTTCCCCAAGTGGCAAGATTTGTGGACAGGGATGGCACTGTGATCTAAAGCCAGTCTGCACTGACTTTCCTGAGTGCCCCAGCTCATGCCAGGGTGGGATTCAACTCCATTGGTTCTGAGGAGTGAGAGGGAGGCAGATTCCCACACCAGCTCACCTGGTCTAGGAGCTTTGGCTGCCCTGGTCTTCACATGTGAGGAACTTGGTGCATCAGCAGTGTTTCTACCCTTTACTGGGCATATCTCCAGGCATTTGGTGACTGCTCCCTAAACTCTCCTCAGAGATAGTGGTTGCATTCACTGTTTGGGAGGTGGGGGGGCCGGGAGGCGGGAGTAGCGCAAGTGCAGGGTTGCCTGGTCCAGCTCTGCCCAGCTTCACACACTCTCTCAGGCTGAGGATAAAACCCAAACCACTGAGCATTCCATAATCCAGCCCATTGCCTGGGACACTGGAGAGTTTCTCTTGGTAAACAAAGATCAAGCATGAATTTTACTACTACCACCACAGCCAGCTCTTACTTACAAGTGCCACTGACTGGCCTGGAGGTCAACCTGCACAATACAGGACAAAATCTGGTAACACAAGCCCATAGCACTTATGAATGAGATGAGCTCCTTGTGACCTATAACCCTGGCTTCACAGGAGGTCATGAGCCTGCTCACCTGCCTGGTATACCGCTACTACAAACAGCATTTGAAAAAGCCACCACATGATGGTAATTTACAACCAAGGAATTCATACATAGTCTTTGCCACTGAATGCACCCAGAAGCAAAGCCAAACAGCCCTGCACAACATATATTACAGTCACATCCTCAAGGATTTGGGGGTGGGGGAGGGGGGGAAGTCCTGTCCAAACCCAAGTAAATTCAATAATAAGAAGTGACTATTTCTCCAAATGAGAAAAAATCTGCATAATACTGGAAGCATGAAAAGTCAAGTCAGGGAGTTATGACACCCCTCAAAGGATTACACTAACTCTCTAGCAATGGATGCTGACCAAAAGGAAATTTCTGAAATGCCAGATAAAGAGTTCAAAATATTGATTTTATAGAAGCTCAATCAGATCCAAAAGAAATCTGAAAACCAATAGAAAGAAATCAGAAAATTAATTCTGGATATGAATGAGAAATTTATCACGGAGAACTTCACCAGTTTTTTCTTATCTAAAAATGAACAAACATAACTTTTGGAAATGAAAAATTCACTGAAGGAATTACAAAATATGGCTGAAAGGGTCAATAACTGACTAGATAAAGCAGAAGACAAAATCTCAAAATTTGAAGAAAATCCTTTGAATTAATCTAGTTAGACAAAGATAAAGAAAAAAGAATAAAATAGAATGAATATTTTGAGAAGCATGGGATTATATAAAGAATCTAAACTTACGAATCATTGGTGTTCCTGAGGGGGAAGAAAAAACAAAGTTTTGAAAATCATTTAAGGAAATAATAGATGAAAATTTCCCTAATTTTATAAGAGATTTAGACATGCAAATACAAGAGGCCAAATGAATACTAGGAGAACACACTGCCAGGTGGATTTCACCACAACGTATAGTCATTAAATTGTCTAAAATTAATATAAAGGAAGAAATCCTAAAATCAGCAAGAGAAAATCATCTAGTCACTTGTAAAGGAAGCTCCATCAGACTAACAGTGGACTTCTCAGTGGGAACTTTATAAGCCAGTAAAAGATTGGGATTCTATTTTCAATGTGCTTAAAGGAAAAAAAAATTGTCAACCACAGATTTTGTATTCTGCTAAAATAAGTTTCATAAATAAAGGAGGTACTTCCCAAACACTGATGGAATTTATCACCACTAGACGAACCCTATAAAAATATTCAAAGGAGTTCTAAACATGGAACAAAATGGTCAATGTTTGCCATCATAAAAAATACACAAAACTATAAAACTCACAGGTCTTATAAAAACAGTTAGTTACACAAAGGAGGAAGAGAAAGAAATCAAATTACAACAGGACAGAACTCCACCAAACAACAAAGACAAACAGAAAGAGGGAAAAAAAGATGCAAATAATGTACAAAGCAATTTGATAACAATTAACATTATGACAGAAACAAACCTCACATATAACTATGAACATTGTAAATAAATAGATAAAATGCTTAATTTAAAAGGTATAGATTGGCAGATGGGTTTTTTAAAATATGAACCATATTTTCATAAGAACTATAAGAAACTCCCCATATTGGTAAAGATTCTTATAGCCTGAAGGTAAAGGACTAGAAACAGATCTCCTGCACAAACAGAAACTAAAAGTGAGCAGGAGTATCTACGCTTATATCAGATAAAACAGACTTTTAATCAACAAAAGTAAAAAAAAGACAAAGTCAGTCATTATATAATGTAAAGGGATCAATTCTACAAAAGGATATAAAAATCCTGAATATATACACACCAAACACTGGAGCAGTCAGAGTCACAAAACAAATATTACTGGACATAAAGAGATAGACAGCAATATAATAATGGTGGGAGACTTCAACACTGTACCTATAGCAGTTCACAGATCACTGAGACAGAAAAACAAGGAAACACTGGACTTAAATTGATCTTGAGACCAAATGTACCTGACAGACATTTACAGAACACTCTACCCAACAACAGCGGAATATAGATTCTTCTCATCAGTGCATGCAGCATTCTCAAACACAGACCATATATTAGGTCACAAAACAAATCTCAATAAATTTTTAAAAATTGAAATCATACCAAGTATTTTCTCAGACCACAGAAAAATAAAACTATAAATCAATACCAGGAGGAACTGTTGAAACTATACAAATACATGGAAATTGGATAACATATCCCTGAATGGTCTTTAGGTCAAAGACAAAATTAAGATGGAAACTTAAAAATTTTTAGAAATGAATGAAAATGAAAACAACATACCAAAACCTCTGGGATACAGCAAAAGCAGTGCTAAGAGGGACGTTTATAGCATTAAATGCTTACAACCGAAGAACAGAAAAATCAAATTAACAACCTAACATCACACCTCAAGAAACTAGAAAAAAAAGAACAAAGAAAACTCAAAGCTAACAGAAAACAAATAACAAATCAGGGAAGAAGTAAATGAAATTGTGAACAAAAGAACATTATAAAGGGTCAAAGAAACAGAAAGTTGGTTCGTTGATAAAATAAAGTTGACAAACTGCTAGCTAGACTAATCAAGAAAAGAAGACAGAAGATCCAATAAACAATCAGAAATTTAAAAGGAGACATTAGAACTGATACCACAATACAAGTGATCATCAAAGACTACCATGAACATCTCTACACTCACAAACTAGAAAATCTAGAAGACATATAAATTCCTGGAAACATAAAACCACCCGAGATTGAACACATAGAAATCCTAAGCAGACCAATAACAAGTAGTGACACTTAATCAGTAATAAAAAAGTCTCCTAAGGAAAAAAAAAAAAAAAAAAAAAAGTCCAGGGCCAAATGGATTCACAGCCAAATTCTACCAAATCTACAAAGAACTGGTACCAATGCCCTCTGAAATGCTTCCAAAACTTCAATGAGAAGGGAAGCCTCCCTGACTCATTCTACAGAGCCAGTATTATTCTGATACTAAAGCCAGACTAGCACACAACAAAAAATGAAAACTATAGACCAAAATCTCTGATGAACATAGATGCAAAAATCTGCAGCAAAGTACTAGCAAACCCAATACAACAGCACATCAAAAACATAATACATCACAATCAAATGGTTTTATTCCAAAGATGCAAGTATAGTTCAACATACTCAAGTAAACAAATTTGATTCATTACATAAGAATTAAAAACAAACTATATAAATATCTCAATAGATACAGAAAAAGCATTTGATAAAATTAAGGATCCTTTTGTGATAAAATCCTCAACAAACTAGGCATAGAGGGAACATACTGCAAAATAATAAAAGCAATATATGATGATAAGACCACAGAAAACATTATACTAAACAGGGAAAATTTGAAAGCAGTCTCCCGAAGAACTGGAACAAGACAATGATGACCACTTTCACCACTCCTATTCAACATACTAGAAGCCCAAGCCAGAGCAATCAGGCAAGAGAAGAAATAAAAGGCATCCAAATTTGGAAAAGATGAAGTCAACTTATCTCTGTTTGCTCATGATATGATCTTATACCTAGAAAATCCCAAAGACTCCCAGATTTCATAAGTTCAGTAAAGTTTCAGAATATGAAATTGGTGTACAAAAATCAGTGTCATTTCTATACATCAACAACAAACTGAGAACCAAATCAAGAACTACAATAGCTACAAAAAAAGTAAAATATTTAGGAATATATTTTAAACAAGGGGGTGAAAGATCTTTACAAGGAAAACTACAAAACACTGATGATAGAAATCATACATGACACAAATGGAAAAACCTCCCATGTTCATGGATCACAAAAATCAATATCATTAAAAAAACAACCATACAGAGGTATAGATTGAATGTAATTCCTATTTTTAAAATGTAATTTTTCATAGAATTAGAAAAAACAATCCTAAAATTCATATAGAATGAAAAAAGAGCCTGAATATCCAAAGCAATTGTAAGCAAAAAGAACAAAGCTGGAGGCATCACATTACTTGACTTCAAATTATACTATAAGGTTATAGTAACCAAAACAGCATGGTACTTGTATAAAAATAGACATACAGATCAATGTAACAGAATAGAGAACTCAGAAATAAAGCCATATACCTACAGACAACTGATCTTTGACAATGTCAACACAAACATACCCTGAGGAAAGGACATCCTTTACAATAAGTGGTGCTAGGAAAATTGGATTACCTGTGCAGAAGAATGAAACTGGACTTCTGTCTCTCACCATCTACAAGCCAACTCAAGATCAATTAAAAGCTTAAATGTAAGACCTGAAACTATAAAAATACTAGAAGAAACCCTACGGAAAACTCCTCTGGACATTGGCCTAGATGAGCAATTTATGACTAAGGCCTCGAAAGCAAATGCAACAAAAACACAAATAGACAAATGGGACTTAATTAAACTAAAGAACTTCTGCAAAGCAAAAAGAAATAAGAGAACAGACAATGTGTAGAATGGGAGAAAACATTTACAAACTATGTATACAACAAGGGACTAATATACAAGGAACTCAAACAACTCAACAACAACAAAAACAAATAAAAGAACATAAATATTTTCTCATCCTTTACCCACCTCCTACACTACTGAATGGGCAAAGAACATGAATATTTTTTCAAAAGAAAACATACAAATGTCTAACCTGGATATGAAAAAATTTTTAACATCACTCACGATCAGAGAAATGCAAATTAAAACCACAATGACATATTTCACGCAAGTCATAATGGCTAATACTAAAAATTCAAAAAATAACAGATGTTGGTAAGGATGCAGAGAAAATGGAACACTTACACACTGTTAGTGGGAATGTAAATTAGTATAACCTGTATGAAAAACCGTATGGAGATTTCTCATAGAACTGCAAATAGAACTGCCATTCTAGGCAGCAACCCCACTACTGGCTATCTACTCAAAGGAAAAATAATTAGATCTAAAAGATACCCACACTCATATGTTTATCACTGCACTATTCACAATACCAAAGAGATGGAATCACCTACGTTTACATCAGTGAAGGACTAGATACAGAAAATGTAGTATATATGTGCAATGGAATACTACTCAGCCATATAAAAGAATAAAATCATCTTTTGCAGCAACATTGATGGAACTGGAGGCTATAATCTTAAGTGAAATAACTCAGAAACAGAAAGTCAAACACCACAAGTTCTCACAAGTGAGAGCTAAATAATGTGTACATATGGACATAAAGTATGGAATAATGGACACTGGAGATTCAGTAGTGTAGGAGGTGGGTAAAGGATGAGAAATAAATTAATGGGTACTATGTATATTATTCAGGTGGTGGTTACACTAAATGGCCAGACTTTACCACTACACAGTATATCCATGTAACAAAACTGCACTTGTACCCCTTAAATGCATACCAAAAAAAAGTAATAGAGGTCTTCAACAACACAGTTACCACCCTCCCACTGTTCTGAGGCTCCAGTGTCTATTATTGTACACTCTATTTCCATGTGTTCACAGTATTTAGCTCCTATTTATAAATGAGAACATATGGTATTTGACTTTCTGTTTTCTGAGTTATTTCACTTAAGATAATGACCTCCAGGTCTATATAAAGAACAGAACATATACAGAACACTCACCCATCAACTGCAAAAAAACACATTATTTTCAAGTGCACATGCAACATTCTCCAAAACAGACCACATGAAGGCCACAAAACAAATCTTAACAAATTTTAAAAGACAGCAATCACAGAAAATATCTTCTCTGATTACAGTGAAATGACACTACACATCAACAACAGAAGGAAAACTGGAAAATCCACAAATACATGAAAATTAAGCAATGCACTCTTAAACAACAGGTCAAAGAAGAAATCACAAGGAAAATTAGAAAGCCTCTTGAGACAAATGAAAATGAAAAAATGTTCCTGTGTTAGGCCATTCTTGGATTGCTATAAAGGAATACTCCAGACTGGGTAATTCATAAAGAAAAGAAGTTTTATTGATAGTTCTGCAGGCTCTACAAGCACAGTGCTGGCATCTACTCAGCTTCTGAGGAGGCCTTAGGGAGCTTTTCCTCATGGCAGAAGGTGAAATGGGAAGAGCAAGGGAAGGCTGGAGAAGGAGAAAGAGAAGGGGGAGGTGCCACACACTTTTAAACAGCCAGATCTCATGAGAACTCACTATTGCAAAGACAGCACCAAGGGGATGGTGCTAAACCATTTATGAGAAATCTGCCCCCATAATCCAGTCACCTTCCATTTCACCTTCCTCCATGAGGAAAAGTTCCCTGAGTCCTCCCCAGAAGCTGAGCAGATGCCAGCATCATGCATATACAGCCTGCAGAACAATGAGTCAATTAAACCCCTTTTCTTTATAAATTACCCAGTCTCTGATATTTCTTCCCCCCCCCCCCCCCGAGACAGGGTCTCACTCTGTCACCCAGGCTGGAGTGCAGTGGTGCAGTCTCAGCTCACTGCAACCTCCATTTCCCTGGTCAAGCGATTCTCCAGCCTCAAATTCCTGAGTAACTGCAACTGCAGGCATGAGCTACCACGCCTAGGTAATTTTTGTACTTTTTGTAGAAATGAGGTTTTGACATGTTGCTCAGGTTGTATGGTATTTCTTTATAGTGATGCAAGAACAGCCTAATACAAGGTCCCACCTCCAACACTGGGGATTACATCTCAACATGAGATTTGGAGGGAACATCCAAGCCATATCAGTGCCCAAACTTGTGAGACGCAGTGAAAACAGTACTAACAGAGAAGTTTATGGCTATGTTTACGTTAAAAAAGAAGAAAGATTGAAAATTAATAACCTAACTTTGTACCTTAAGAAACTGAAAAGAAAGAAAAACAAACTAAACCCAAAGCTAACAGAAGAAAATAATAAAGTTTAGAGCAAAGATCAATGAAATACAGAATACAAAAGCAATAGAAAAAAATCAACAAAACTTAAGAGGTGGTTTTTCTAAAATATCTACAAAACTGACCAATTATTAGGTATACTAATTAAAAAAAAGAGAGAAGACTCAAATAACTAAAATCAAAAGTGAAAGAGGGGATATTACAGCCAATACGACATAAAATAAAGAGGGTTGTAAGAGAATATTACAAACAGTCATATGCCAACAAACTGGAAAACTTACATAAATGGACAAAATCTTTTAAACACACAACTAACCAAGACTGGATAATGAAGAATTACATAATCTGGACAGACTTACAACTATTAAAGAGATTGCATCAGTAACCAATACTCCACACAAAGAAAAGCCCAAGACCTCATGCCTTCATTAGAATATTCCAGCAAATATTTAAAGAATTAGCACCCATTCTCCTCAAACTCTTCCAAAAAAATTAAAAGAAGGGAAAATCCAAAATTCATTATATAAGGCCAGCGTTACCCTAGTAACAAAGCCAGATGAAGACAAAGAAAACTACAGACCAACGTTCTTGATAGATATTGGAGCAAAAGTCATTAACAAAATACCAGCCAACGAAATTCTTAGGCATAGTAAAAAGATAATACACCATGATCAAGTAAAATTTACTGATGTAAAGTAAGGATGGTTCAACATAAGAAAATCATTCTAATCACATTAACAGAATGAAAGATGAGAACTACATAATCATCTCAATTGATACACACAAAAAAAAGCATTTGACAAAATTTGATGTTCTTTCATGCTAAAAATGTTCAACAAACTAGGATGTAAGGAAACTATTAATACTCCAACATAATAAAGGCTATACATGAAAAGACCACAGGTAACATCAGTCTCAATGGTGAAAAACTGAAAGCCCTTTCTCTAGGATCAGGAACAAGACAAAGATGCCTGCTTTCACGAACCCTTCTATTTAACATAATACTGGAATGTCCTAGTCAAAGCAATTATGCAAGTGAAATAAAAGGCACCAAAATCAGAAAGGAAGTAAAATTGTCTCTGGTTATAGATATCTTAATTTCCTATGCAGCAAGCCCTAAAGATCCCATTTAAAAACTTTAGAATAATTGAATTCAGCAAAGTTGCAAGATACAAGTCAACATACAAAAATTCATTGCATTTCTGACACTAAAAATGAGCAATCTGCAAAGGACAGCAAGAAAACAATTTCATTTACAATAGCATCAAAAAGAATAAAATACTTTGGAATAAACCTAACCAAGGAGGTAAAAGACTTAAAACTAGAAAACACTGCTGATAGGTATTAAAGACACAAATAAATTGAAAGACATCCAATATTCATGGATTGGAATACTTCATGTTGTTAAAATGTCAGTATTGCCCAAGGTAATCTACCAATTCAGTGCAATCCCTATCAAAATCCCAATGGCATCTTTGGAAATATAGAAAAATCCATTTAAAAATTCATATGGAATCACAAGGGATGCTGAATAGCCAGAACAATCTTGAAAAGTGAAAAAGAGGTCTTTCTGATTCAAAACATATTACAAGGCTACAGTAATCTAAACATTAGTATTGGCATAAACACAGACATATAGACCAACAAAAATGAACAGAATTGAGAGCCCAGATATAAACCATTAACCATATGGTCAAACAATTTTTGACAGATGTCAACACCATTCAATGCAAAAGGAACTATCTCTTCAACAAACGTTGCTGGGAAACTGGATATCCCCATGCAAAAGAGCAAGTTGGACCCTTTTGTTACACCACAAACAAAAATTAACTCAAAATGAATTAAAGACCTAAACATAAGAAACAAAAGTATAAAACTGCTAGAAGAAAACATTAGAGAAAAGCTTCATGATATTGGATATGACAATGATTTCTTGTATGTGACACCAAAAGCATAGGCAACAAAAGCAAAATAGACAAATGGGACTACAAATGGGGCTTAATCCAACTTAAAAACTTTTATGCATTAAAGGACACAATAAAGTACCAATAAAGTGAACAGACAGCCTAAGGAATGGGAGAAAATATTTGCAAATCTGACAAAGCATTAATATCTAGACTACATACAGAGCTCCTACAACTTAAAAACAAAAACAACCTAATTAAAAATGGGCAAGGGGGCTGGGCGCCATGGCTCATGCCTGTAATGCCAGCACTTTGGGAGGCAGGATTACAGGCATGAGCCACCACAGGAAGTGGGAAGATTGCTTGACCCCAGGAGTTCAAGACCAGCCTGGGCAACCTAGTGAAAGCCCCTCTCTACAATAATGTTTTTTTTAAATGAGTCATGCATTGTGGTACACACCTGTAGTCCCAGCTACTCAAGAGGGCTGAGGTGGGAGGATCACTTGAGCCTGAGAGGTCAAGACTTTAGTGAGCCATGATTGTGATACTGCACTCCAGCCTGGGCAACAGAGTGAGACTCTGTCTCAAAGAAAAAAAGGACAAGTGACTTGAATCCACATTTCTTCAATGAAGGTATACAAATGACCAACAAGCATATAAAAAGATGCTCAGTATCACTTATTAGAGAAATGCAAATCAAAACCATAAGGTAGCATGTCACATTCATTAGGATGACTAGTTTTAAAAAAACAGAAAATAACAAGTTTGTCAAGGATTTGGAGAAATTAGAATCTTTGTGCACTGTTGGTAGGATTGTAAAATGGTGAACCACAATGAAAACAGTATGGCATTTCCTCAAAAATTTAAAGATAGATCCACTGTATGATAGGCATCCCCCTTCTGAGTATATGTCCAAAAGCATTGATAGCAGGGTCTCGGAGATATCTGCACATCCATGTTCATAGCAGCATTATTCACAATAGGCAAGAGGTGGAAGCAACCCAAATGTCAATAGATAGAGAATGGAAAAACAAAGCATGGTATATACATACAACAGCTTACTATTCAGTCTTAAAAAGGAAGAAATCTTGTCACATACTACAACACGGATAAACCTTGAGGACATTATGCTAAGTGAAATAAGCCAGTGACAAAAACATGAATACTGTATGATACCACTTATACAAGATCTAAAGTTATCAAATTCATAGAAACAGAAAATAACATGTTGGTTATCAAACTGGGAGAGGGGCAAATGGGGAATTGTACAATGGGTGCAGTTTCAGTTTTGCAAGACAAAAAAGTTCTGGAGATTTGCTTCACAACAATGTGAATATACTTAACACTATTGAACTGTATGCTTTAAAATGTTTAAGATGGTAAAAAATATGTTTTGCCATACACGGTGGTCCTAAGAGGTTTTTTTTTTGGTTTTTAGTAAGGTTTATGTTTCTTACAAAAAATATATTTTTCACAGCTTCATTATGTTTCAAACAACATTTTTAAACAATGCCCTGTCAAAGTTGCCAATATCTCTCTATACACCTCTGTACATCTCTAAGATATGGGAGTATATATCTCCCTATAAAGTTTAAAATGCTAATTGAAAGCAAATATTGGGAAAGATATTTTCCTTTTCTTTTCAAGTTATGTGCTATATGTGAAAGAGTAAAATCACTTCCTGCAATATTCCAAGATAAAATATTCCAGTAATTGGCTAACAAAAACAAAAAAATTTTATAAATAATATGCTCGTTAAAAACACTACACATAAGCAAGATATAAATGAATTTTTTAAAATCTATACTTGAAAACATTCACTATTCTGTTATCAAACTGCTGAAGTAAGTATAAGAATGACAGAAGTCATAGGGAACTAGGACAACAAGATTTTGAAATTGACAAAGAAAAAAGTTCCACTGGGATATGTGAATGTTGTTCTGTAATCTTACTTATAAGGGAGTTAGCAGAAATTGTACTTAGTATTTCACTCACATATTAATCATTTTTAACAGAACTCCTGGGACCCTTGGACAGAGGGGATATGCTAAATGAAGCATTTATTGGCCTGTCTTTAGCACCTCAAGGAGAAGACTCATTTCCAGATAACCTCCCTCCCTCTTGCCCAACCCACAGACATATTTTACAACAAAGAATACTGAATGGCTCTTCTAACAGGTAAGAAATGTTGAACTGAGGAAATTGCTCCATAAAGTATTTAGTATTACCTGTTCAAATGCGAACTAATAGCAAAGCAAGAATATTTCAAAATGTCAAGGAGAAAAATTTGCATTTCTCATGGCTCAGACTTTGCAGTAGTTTGGTTATTTGGAGCAGGCATAATGAATGGCAGAAGTGAATGTAAAAATAATATTGCTACAATAAATGTTACTCTGGGCCAAAATGAAATTACTATAACATATTGAATTGTTTGTATTCTGCTGTTAAATTCTAGGATTGTTAGGCTACCTTTAATAAATATTAATTTTTAGAATATGTAGTTTGAATTATAATTTATATAATATTTATTTAATGCAAGTTTACCATTAGTTTTTGAAATCTGATAAATGATAGTTTAAATATCTGATATCTGTCCAGTTTGCTACATGGGGTTATTGAGAAGATAAAGAATAAATATGAAATTTTAAAAACAAACAAAAGTAATAATGTTAAAGTGGTAATTATAATATTAATTATGATAATGATTCTCTCAAGCAAGGGTCAGCAAGCTTTTTGTGTAAAGGGCTAGAGAGCAAATATGTTAGGCTTTGCAGCCCAGACAAACTTTTGCAACTACTCAATCCTGCTGTTACAGTAAAAAAGTGGCCAGAGACAATATATAAATGAATGAGAATGGCAGTGTTACAATAAAACTTCATAAAAATAGGCAGTGGGTCAGATCTGTTCCCTGGTTTATGCATAACATCCCTGCTTTTGAGGATCCTATTTTCAGTAATTGTAAAGAGGCCACATTAAAAAATACGTATATATCAATTATACATACCCACCTATAATACCCTCAAGAAAAATGCCTCAAACTGTACACATTAACAGCAAATAAAGAGGGGGAGGATTTCCAAGTATCAAAGAGTTTATTTGGATATCAGCAAATCCTCTCCCCAAGAAACAAATATAAAACTAGACAAAAGCCATCATTTCTGGGCTTTGGAAATCACACAAAGGCAAACAACAAATTGAGAAGCATTTATTCATGAAAAATTGCTGAACTTCTAGTAATAAAGTAGAAGTCTCTTATTTTCTTGCCTGAAGCTGCTTCCATCCTCCTGCCCATCCCCAAACTAATTCTACCATGGTAGGACTGGCTTTGAAAACCAACAGCTGACTTGAGCTGAGGGTGGGAAAACTCTGCCTAGCAGCATTGTCTAATAAAAGTAGCAAACTATTGTCAGTAAAATTGACAAACTTGATAGGAAATGCCAGTTCTGCCCGCCTCATTAGGGCAAGTGACAGAATGGCAAACTAGCCAAAAATTCAACAGGGAGAGGCTGGAAATGAGAAAAACAAAGAGGGGCTAATTAAGCTCTCCACAATTTTTTTTTTTTTTTTTTTTTTTTTTTTTTTTTTTTTTGAGACAGAGTTTCGCTCTAGTTGCCCAGGCTGGAGTGCAATGGCATGACCTCAGCTCACTGCAACCCCCACCTCCTGGGTTCACACGACTCTCCTGCTTCACCCTCCATAGTAGCTGGGATTACAGGTGCCCACCACTGTGCCCTGCTAATTTTTTATTTTTTATTTTTAGTAGAGACAGGGTTTCACCATGTTGGCCAGGCTGGTCTCAAACTCCTGACCTCAGGTGATCCACCCGCCTCAGCCTCCCAAAGTGCTAGGATTACAGGCATGAGCAACCACACCCAGCCCACAAATTCTTGATGGGATTGTATGACCTCTCATTTTTTGGTTTTCTCTTGTCCAGTATTTTCCTCCTTATGCTTCTTTCTTCCTTCACACCCAAATGCCAAAAGTGCCCCTCTCTTTCTGCCTTTTCCCTGAGAAGCTATCTTTTTGAAAACTGCCTCTTCAGACTGCATGGTACTTTATAGCGTCTTCCCTGTAGTCCATGCTCCAATGTACCAGAATATCAGGAGCTAGAGAGATCATGCATTGGCATTTGGTGTTTTTTCCATTTTATTTACAATTATTTTGAAGTTTGGACATTCTCTGTCTTCAAGTCATGCTAAGAACATGATTGTCATGTAGTTTCATTTTTCCTTGTATAATGTTCTGTATTGTTTATAAAAGAAGTATTGGGAGCTAGAACATAGGCTACTGCTGTTATCTTCAGCTACCTAGAAGTCCTACCTCTTTATTATTATTTTTTGGAGGGGTGGGGGGCGGCATCTCACTCTGTCACCCAAGCTGGAATGCAGTGGTGCGATCATGGCTTACTGCAGCCTTGACCTCCCAGGCTCAGGTGATTCTCCCACCTCAGCCTCCCAAGCAACGGCAACTACAGGCACGTGCCACCATACCAGGCTAATTTTTGTATTTTTTCTGTAGAAACAGGGTTTCACCATGTTGCCCAGGCAGGTATCAGACTCCTGGGCTCAAGTGATCCTTTTGCCTCGGCCTTTCAAAGTGCTGGGATTACAGGCGTGAGCCACCACATCTGGATACTTCTTTAGAAACAATTTTACTGAGATATAACTTACATATACCATAAAATTCACCCATTGTAAGTATACAAGTCAGTGATATTTGGTAAATTTATAAAGCTGTATGACCATCACCACAGTTTAGGTTTAGAGCATTTCCATCACCCCCAAATAGTTCCCTTATGCCCAATTTCCACTCTCCTAACCCAGCCTGAGGCAAACATTGCTCTGCTTTCTGTCTCTAGAGAAATTTTATAAAAATGAAATCATATAATCTGGACATTTCATATAAATGAAGTCATACAATATATTGTCTTTTGTATCTGGCTTCTTTCACTTAGCATTATGTTACTGAGGCTCATGTAATGTGTAGTTTATTCCTTCTTAATTGCTGAATAGTATTCTATTACATGGATGTGCCACATTTTGCTTATCCACTCACCAGCTGATGGTATCTGGGTTATTTCCATTTTGGGGCTATTATGAATAATGTTGCTGTAAACATTCACATTTAAGTTTCTAAGTGGACATATATTTTCATTTCCCTTGGGCAGATATCTAGGAATTGAATTGCTGGGTCTTATTCTAAGTTTATATTTAATTCGCTAGTTTTAAGAAACTGCCAAATTGTTTTCCAAAGTGCCTGTAACATTTTACATACCCACCAGCAATATATAAGGGTTCCAATTTCTCAGTATCCTCACCAATATTTAATATTGTCAATGTTTTTTTATTATAACTATTCTGTTGGGTGAAGAATGGTATCTAATTGTAGCTTTAATTTGCATTTCCCTAACAACTAATGATGTTGAACATTTCTTATTTGCTCATTAGCATTCTTTGTTGTTATAACTATTCAAATTTGTTGTCCATTCTTTAGTTGTCTTGTTATTGAATTGTAAGATACTTTTATGTATTCTGAATACAAGTTCCTTATTAAATACCTGATGTGCAAGTATTTTCTCCGTCTGTGGTTTGCCTTTTCATTTTCCAGTAGTGTCTTTTGAAGTGCAAAAGTTTCCAAATTTTGGTGAAGCCAAGGATAGCAATTTTTTCTTTTTTTTGATTGTCTTTTATGTGTTGTACTTAAATTTCTTTCTAATCTGAAAATGTGGATATTTTCTCATGTTTTCTTCTAGAAGTTTTATAGTTCCAGCTCTTAAAGTCCATTTTGAGTTAATTTTTATGTAGGATGTGAATAAGGGTCTAAGGTCATTATGTAGTACATAGAAATACACGTTTCCCCAGTGTTTTTTTTTTTTGAGGAAAAAAAAACTCATTTTCCCCACTGAATTGCCTTTATACCTTCATCAAAAATCAACTGACTATAGGTGTTAAGTGTTTATTTCTGGATTTGTCATTCTGCTCTATTGATCTATATGTCTATTCGATGAATATATGCTAACAAGTGCCTAGACTTTGCTCTACTGAGGACCCCACTGAACTAGGATCTCACAAAACATAGCCAATACCACAAAAATAAGCAGGAAAAAGATGAACAGTTGCATACAAAGTAACAGAAAATGAAAACTACACACATCAGTTAAGGAAAATTATCCTCCCCCAAAACAATCATGATGTCAAAGAAAACTGTATAACACCACACCAGGCAGAATTAGATACATTGGAATAAGCAACTGGGTATATTGAAACCCACTCTGAATTATAAAGACAAAATGAGGCCAGGCACGGTGGCTCACGCCTGTAATACCAGCACTTTGGGAGGCTGAGGCGGATCACCTGAGGTCAGGAGTTCAAGACTAGCCTGGCCAACATGGTGAACCCCTATCTCTACTAAAAATATAAAAATTAGCCTGGTGTGATGGCACACGTCTGTAATCCCAGCTCCTTGGGAGGCTGAGGCAGGGGAATTGCTTGAACCCAGGAGGCGGAGGTTGCAGTGAGCTGAGATTGCACCATTGCACTCCAGCCAGGGTGACAGAGTGAGACTCCATCTCAAAAAAAAAAAAAGAAAGAAAGAAAAAGAAAAAAATGGAAAATAGAAATGGACAGGAGAGGAGGAGGGAGGGATGGAAGAAGACACCAAGAAAATTGTCCAGGTGTGGTGGCTTGCACCTGTAATCCAAACACTTTGGGAGGCCAAGGTGGGAGGATCCCTTGAGCCCAGGGACTCAAGACCAGCCTGGGCAACATAGCGAGACCTCATCTCTACTGAAAAAAAAAAAAATTAGCCTGGCATGGTGGTCCACGCCTGCGGTCCCAGCTACTTGGGAGACTGAGGTAGGAGGATCGCTTGGGGCCCTAAACATTAAGGCTTCAATGAGTCCTGATTATGCCACTGCACTCCAGCCTGGGTGGCAGAGTGATAGAGTCTCAAAAAAAAAAAAAGTCCACTGTAACAAATAAATGAAAATAAAAAGCATAATATTATCCAAAAATGAAAAATAAGTTACAGGGTACCCAAATGAGAATAAACTCATAATAAAACTTAATTAAAAACATTGAAAATGGCGGAAAACAAATGAAAATGAGAAGTAAAAAAGTCAAAGAAAAAGTAATGGAATGGGAGATAAGACAGAGAAGCAACAGCATTTGTATAATTGGATTCCTTGAAAAAGAAAAAATAAAACAATGTAACAGAATACTTGAAACTAAAAATCCAAGAAAATGTTGCAAAATATATTCATGTACTTTTGCTTATGTAAGTTATTTGATCTTTTTACCAGAAGGCCCTAAACATTTTTTAAATTAATCATTGAAATATAAGAGTATAGCTAGGATATTTCTTGGAGCTGATTGTTCTAATTTTTCTCAGACACCCGAAGTGCACTTTCAGGAAAAAAGTATCGAACTTTTCAAACAAGTATCAAACTTTTCAAAAAAATAAAATATAAGGCAAGGCAAAAGCAGAACTACAGTTTTCAAAAACTCAGTGACTGAAAGTGTGAACCAAGGATAGTATAGTCATCCATGATCTCCTTCAAGTATGAACGCTAAAAGAAACAGTTTTCAATATAGGAAATTCTGTACCCATGAACCCTTCTTGAGGAATACTAGAGGAAGAGTTTCATCTAACCATGAGATGAGTAACAAAGTGTCAGTACAAGGACTGACTATATTTTAATAAATATAAATGTAGGCAGAAGATAAAAGGGGTGGAAGACCCATATACAAATACTGTATGTTAAGTAGAAGTAATACAACTTCAGAAAATGGGAGTGGAACAGAGAGTGAAAGAGTAAGATAGAATAAGCTCACTGATGGTTGTATAGCCAATAGTTGGGAGTTAAAAGAGACAATAAAATCTCATATGCCACATAATAAAAGGTTAACTAGGAAAAGAAGAGACTAAAGGCATTAGAAAAGACACAAGTACAAAGGTAACCACTAGAACAAAACCACAAGCCTTACTAACTACCATTTACTTTTTATTTTTTTAAGAGATGGAGTCTCACTGTGTTGCCCAGGCTGGAGTGCAATGGTTATTCACCAGGCACAATCCCACTACTGATTGACCCCCTTTCCAGTCTGGCCCGGTTCACCCCACCTTATGCAACCTGGTGGTCCTCAGCTCCCAGGAGGTCACCATGTTGATGCCAAACTCAGTGTGGTACCCAATGGGCATTTTGCAGCCCACAACTCCTGGGCTCAAGTGATAAATAAGTGAGAAGAAAGGAAACACATACCTCAGAGAGAAACACAGCAAATATATCAAAATTCACAAAATTATAAAATATTAGTAAAAGAGTTGAAACCTAGCATATCAGTCATATCAATTGATGTAAATGGACTCACCTCACCTATTAAAAGAAAAAGATTCAATTTGCTCATAAAGCAAGATCCAGCTATGTACTGTAAGAAAGACATACATCTAAATAAAATGATTCAGAAAGGGTAAAAATAAAGGAATGGGGAAAGATATTCAGGCAAATGAAAATAATAAGAAACCAATAGTAACCATACTAATTACAGAATTCAAGCCCAAAAGCATAAAATCCAACAAAGAAAAAAAAATTAATGCAAATTTCACATAGATAAAACACTTAAGAATATTTGTACAACAAATAATATAGAAGTCACCTTTATAAAGGAAAATCTATAAAAGATGCAAGGAGATATAGAGAGATATGAATAATAGGAGATTTTAACTTACTATTCCTTTATTTATTTATTTATTTTTTGGCAGGGTCTCACTCTTGCCCAGCCTGGAGTGCAGTGGCGTGATCATGGCTCACCACAGTCTTGACCTCCTGGGCTCAGGTGATCCACCTCAGCCTCCTGGGTGGCTGGGACAACAGGCATGTGTCACCACATGCAGCTAATTTTTTGTATTTTTTGTAGAGATGGCGTTTTGCCATGTTGCCCAGGCTAGTCTTGAACTTCTGGGCTCAAGTGATCCACCTGCCTTGGCCTCCCAAAGTGCTGGGATTATAGGCATGAGCCACCACACCCAGCCTAACTCACTATGCTTACTACAGAATAGATCAAGTAGGCAAAAAGTAACAAGAAATAATACCTAAACATAATAATGTAGATATTATGAATATTCATCAAATTCTATTCCTTGATAAAAGAAAATAAGTTTTCTTCCTAAGAATTCATGGACTATTTACAAAAAAGGTATGTTACTTGCCAAAATATATCATTAAATTTCACTAAATATTACAAACACTCTCCAATCACAATGTAATACAACCAGCAATGTTTAACAAGAACCAACATGCCCTTTCTTGTGGAAATTTTAAAACCTTTTATTAAACAATTTTTGGATGAAAGAAGAAATACAACATGAAATTTCTAAGAAGTAATTATAATAAAACACTACATATCAGAATATATGGGATGTATTTAAGTAATAATCAGAGGAAAATTGATACCACTAAGCACTTTTACCAGAAAAAAAAATGAGAAAAGGGAACAATTCTAACTCAAAAGCTTTAAAAAATAACAAGACACTACACCAAAATAAAGCACAAGGAAAGAAATAATAAAGATAAAACCAGAAATTAATGAGGCAGAGCAGGGATTGGCAAACTTTTTTCCTAAATGGCTTCAGTGTAAATATTTTAGGCTTATGGACCATATGTTCTCTGCTGCAACTATTTAACTCTGTTGTAGCACGAAAACAGTCATAGACAATACATAAATGAACGGATGTGGCTGTGGTCCAATAAAACTTTATTTACATGGAACTGGAGAACATTATGTTAAGTGAAATAAGCCAGGCACAGAATGACAAACTTCACATGTTCTCACTCATTTGTGGGAAGCTAAAAATTAAAACAATTGAACTCATAGAGATAGTGAATATAATAATGGTTACCAGAGGCTGTGAAAGGTAATTGATGGTGGTGGGGATGGTTAATGGGTACAAAAATACAATCAGATAGAATGAGTGAGATCTAGTATTTGATAGCACAACAGGGTAATTACAGTCAACAGTAATTTATTGTATATTTTAATAAAAATAAATGAGTATAATTGGAATGTTTGTAACACAAGGAAATGATAAATGCTTTAGGTGATGGACACCTCATTTACCCTGATGTGCTTATTACACATTGTTTACCTATATCAAAATATCTCATGTACAGCCAGGCACGGTGGCTAATGCCTATAATTCCAACATTTAGGGAGGCTGAGGCAGGCAGATCACTTGAGGCCAGGAGTTCGAGACCAGCTCGGCAAATATGGCGAAACCCTGTCTCTACTAAAAATACAAAAAAATTAGCCAGGCGTGGTGGAACACGCCTCAGGAAGAGTGAGGCATGAGAATCGCTGAAACCCGGGAGGCAGAAGTTTTAGTGAGCTGATCGCGCCCCTGCACTCCAGCCTGGGTGACAGAGCAAGACCCTGTCTCAAAAATTTCATGTACCCCATAAATATATACACCTACTACGTATCCAACAAATTAAAAATTAGCCAGGCACGGTGGCTCATGCCTGTAATCCCAGCACTTTGGGAGGCCGAGGCAGGCGAATCACGAGGTCAGGGGTTTGAGATCAGCCTGGCCAACATGGTGAAACCCCGTCTCTACTAAAAATACAAAAATTAGCCAGGTGTGGTGGCACACACCTGTAGTCCCAGCTACTCGGGAGGCTGAGGCAGGAGAATTGCTTGGACCCGAGAGGCGGAGGTTGCACTGAGGCTAGACTGCGTCATTGCACTCCAGCCTGGACGACTGGGCTTGACTCCGTTTCAAAATAAAAAAATTAAAATTAAAATTAAAAAAAAGAAATTTACAAAGCAAAAAACAAAACAAACAAAAAACTTTATTTACAAAAACAGGCAACCAGTCCATAAGCCATAGATTACTGACACCTCAGGTAGAAGACAAAGAACAAAACAAACAAACAAAAAACTGTAGTAAGATATCAAATCCAAATGTTTTTGAAACAACAAAATGGACCAACTTGATCAAAAAAAGGAGAGAAAACAAAACATATAAAATTAAGAGATGGCAGAGGGAGGAAGGGAGAAATTAACCATTTAAACAAGGGAGGGTTTTTTCTTTTTAATCATAAGAGACTACTTCGCAAATTTCTATGCAAATGAATTTGGAAACTTAGAAAACAATAGATAATATACTAGATAAATACAGATTGCCAAAAGTGTCCACCACTGAATTTAGAAATCTGAAGCACACCAATTTTCATAAAAGAAATAGACAAGATTATTAAGAAATTACCCTGTAAAAGAGCAAAAGGCCCAGATGACCAGGTAGAATTCTACCAAACCTTCAAAGATCAGATACTCCGAATGCTCTATAAATTATTCCAAAGCATTGAAAATAAAGAAAAACTTTTCCACAGAAAAATGACAAGCCAATATCATTCATGTAAAAAATATTAAGTAAAATATTAGTGAAAAAAATCCAACACTTGGATCCACCCTGAAAATACAAGGTTGTTTTAGTGTTACCAAATCCATTAATATCATATACCATATTAATAGATCTAAGGTTGATAAAAATCATACAATTATTTATATAGATGTTGAAAATGCCTTTGACAAAATTCAGCTCAATTCAGCTCCCAGTCCTGATGAAAACACAACAGGAATTGAGGGACACTTACTTTACGTAAGAAAAACAATATATTTTTTAAATTCTCTTTTAAAGTTTCCACTTTGTCTCTTACATAGTGTCACATATCTTAAAAGATTTGAAAGTGATTCTTTTTAAATTCATTCCACCAATCTCTTCCTTTTAATTGGAGGGTTTAATCCATTTATTATTAATGTAATTACTAAATAAGTCAGGATTTACATCAGTCATTTTGCTGTCATATTCTACATTCCTTGTAGCTATTCCTCTATTCCTCACTTATTGCCTTCTCTTGTGTTAAGTAGGTATTTTAATACCCTTGTAATTTCTTTGGAGGATTTTTCTTTTGTGGTTCACCTGATGATTATAAATCTTAATTTATAACAACTTAGTTTGTTTTAATATCAATTTAACAACAATAGTATATAAAAACTTTGCTCCTGTATTGCTCCATTCCTCTCTCTTGCTCCTTTGTGTTGTTATAAATTACGTCTTTATACATACACATTTGTGTGTAATAAAGCCTTAAATATTATATTGGTCTGTCCTCACATTCTTATAAAGAAATACCTGAGACTGGGTAATTTATAAAGAAAAGATGTTTAATTGGCTCACTCTTCCTCAGGCTGTACAGGAAGCATGATGCTAGCATCTGCTCAGTTTCTGAGGAGGCCTCAGGAAACTTACAGTCATGGCAGAAGGCAAAGGGGGAGCCAGCACTTCACATGGTCAGAGCAGGAGGAATAGAGGGGTTTGGGAGGAGGTGCCACACACTTTTAAACCACCAGATCTCATGAGAACTTACTTGCTATCACAAGAACAGCACCAAGGGGACAGTGCTAAGCCATTCATGAGAAACCACTCCCACGATCCAATCACCTCCCACCAGGTCTGACCTCCAACTCTGGAGATTACAGTTTGACATATCTAATGTCAAATTTGATTTGGTGAGGACACAGATCTAAACCATGTCAGACACTGTATAAACAAAATGAATGATCCTAGGACTAAATTAAAAATAATTAGATTAGGTACAGCCCTAAACTAGTTCTTGTATTTCAAATAAGTCAACTTCTCTGGTTGCCTCAATTTTCTCATTTGTATTAGATTATCCTTTCCAAGGTCTAAAATTATTTATTGTAGAACAAATAAACCTTGTATTTGCAGTAAATATATCTACTTTGATATTTACAGCTAGAAATTAACTACAATATTGGTTGGTTTCCTGCTATTATAATGAACCAGTATTGAATTCATACATAAGAAACTCCAAATGAAATACTATCTTGTTAAAAGTTGTTAAATTTTGGCGTGATTTTATTTGATTCATGTCTAAGCAGTTTTCCTTTAAGTTGGAACAAACCAAATATACTGATCTATTCAGAATCCTGGTGTGTGCCTATAAACAATATAATGGATGAAAATTTTCAGTGTTTACAAAACAAAGAAATTGTCAACAGAATGCCTGGCAGTAGACTTACCAGAAAAAAAAAATTACAGCCTATAATTCATGAAGATTGGCTCAAAACAAACTGTCCCTGCCAACAGAAAATCTGACAATTATTCTGTTGTCTAATTTGGCTCAGCCTAAGTTGACCTTGTTTATTCATCTCAGTCTTTTAATTCTTGTTAACTTGGCATGAGAGGAGAACATATGGCATATGTCTAGGAGTCCATTTCTGTATCTTAAACTGAAATAAATGTAGAATATACTAAGCATTTCCAGTGTGTTGAGCTCTTAAGGTAGCTTTAATGTATATTACATAAAACTGTAAGTTCATATTGTGCCCACCAGGTGCTTTATGTTTGCTGCCTATAAAACCAGAAACTCACTAGAGACATCCTTTTCTAAGCCTTGGTATATGATTAAATGTGTCTAATTTTAAACATCTTTCCAAAGAAGATAAACAATCTTAAGCTCTTTTAAAACATAAAAATGAAAGGGTATAATCAATTTGGCAATCTAAAGATGTTTACACGTTTTCACTGACTCTATAGCTATTTTTAAGAAAACTGATAATGTGAGAAAGACAATGGGAGTTGAAGAACAAAAAGATTTCCATTTTCTCTCCAGCTTAATCTGGCCTATTTTCTTAGTTTCTTTTTCTGATCCACTAAAGCTTATTGAGTAGGAGAAGTTATATTTTATTGTGGCTTTAATATGTCTCAAGAAAAGCTGGAAGGAAATGAGCTGCTTTATAGATTCACAGCTCTTTTATGGAACTGCAGTTAGTTCTCCAGTACCAGAACTAGACAAATGAAAACCTTAGAAAATCTAAGGCACCAAAATTTATGTATTTTAAGAAGTGTTTTCACTTGGAATGTTTCATTTTCTTTTTAGTAACTAAGTCAAATGAGGTATAATTTCATGTATAAAGCCTTATCTATATTACATATTTTGAAATCCTTAACCTTTATTAGTGGACTTCATGTGACATTTACTATTTGCATAGTACTTTTATCCCACAAAGCTCAGAGCATTCAAACTTCATAAGTTGCATTCAAAGATATAATTTTTTAACTACAGGGGTTCCTAATTACCCAAATATTCATTATCTGAGACCCTGTAGTTATGAGTTTACATAGAACAATAGTCCTTATAACATGAAATATTTAATAATAAGTTAACTACTTGTAAACTCAGTCCTCTCCCCATTCAAATATCCCTCCTCAGTGAAGACTAGCATTTATCTACACCTATGAAATATTAGTTTATCAGTATTTTCACTGATTGTCAGCTCTTTAAATACCCAACACAGCAATACAAACATATTTCAAAACAACTAAAAATCTTGTAAAAACAATGTTTCATGAAGTCAATGAAAGAGATGTTACAGAAATGTCCAGATCTCATGTAAAACTATTGATAAATCAGGAAAAGGAACTTAGACCAATTAAAAAGAGAAATTCAACAAGAATAATAAAACTGCAAATGAATTTATCAAAGTATTAATAGAATCCCTCAGAAAAGTGATTAAGTCCTTGAATATTTTTTGAAAAAAAAATGGTCCTCTTTCTGAACTTGTATGCTGTGCAAGTTGAATATGAAGTTAAATATGCCATATCATACTGTAAGACAATTTGGTCAGAAAAAGTAGAACCATTCCCCACTCTCCAAATCAAACTGACTGACTTTGTTCCATCTAAGAATTTACGCACAGATGGCTGGGCACAGTAGCTCACGCCAGTAATCCCAGCATTTTGGGATGCTGAGGCACGCGGATCACTTGAGGTCAGGAGTTAAAGACCAGCCTGGCCAACATGATGAAACCCCATCTCTACTAAAAATAAAAATACAAAAATTAACTGGGTGTGGTGGCACACGCCTGCAGTCCCAGCTACTCAGGAGGCTGAGGCAGGAGAATCGCCTGAACACAGGAGGCGGAGGTTGCAGTGAATTGAGATCGTGCCACTGCACTCCAGCCTGAGCAACAGAGCAAGACTCCGTGTCAAAAAAAAAAAAGAAAAAAATGAATTTATGAACAGTTGAAATTACAACATATATTTTATTAATACAAGTAAAATAAGCTTATCTATATATTTTTACCTCTTATTTTTAGTCAAATTATATTGTCACCATTTATTATGATTTTCAACCCCAGTTTAAATTGATTCACTTTAAGGGGCTTTTTTTGTTTTATTTTCTGAAAGCAGTTATTCTCAGATATGGAACTCCTGCAGCTTTGTTAGTGAATAATGAAATATTGAAGTGTGTGTTTCAAAATCATGAAATATTGCCATTGCAGAACAGCCAGAAATGTCCTTTTCACTATTTCTTTGGGTCTATTTATTATCTCTGTGCCATATTCTTTGAATCTAGGTTCACATACCTTTCTGTGTCAAGAAGGAGTGACAAAAAGGTTAAGAAATTCAGACTTTCAGAGAGGGAATTACGGAAAGTGAAAAGCACATAAGGAATATGGCGCCATTTATATATATATATGCAAAAATTATAACTAAATAATAGATGCTTTTGTCTTTGCTGTTTCCTGCACAACTGAAAACGGAGCTAGACAAGGGTACTGAACTGCCTTCTGCAGATATGGCAGAGGCCCAGAAAATTCCTTAAGTATGCCCTGACTCACTTCCACAGCATCATGTAGTATTTTCCTTACAGACCATATCTATTAACTATGGTTCAACGTACATCAAGCTTTGTATGCTTCTTCCCACAGATACACTGCATATCTGGAACAAGGGAGAAGAGCACATGTCATCTGCAAATCCCCTATATTTATACATTTTTATTATTTTGCTTTCTTACTTATGGTTCTATAAGCAAATTTGGGGAAATTGTTGCTTTGTGTCCCAAGTAATGCATAGTAGATGGTGCTGTGGGCTTCCTATTACATCACAACATGAGGTATATAATGTCTTTTAGTGAAGCAAAGACTGATTAATGGAATTCTCCATTATAAACTTCCCCATCAACCTTTCACCTGATGTTTTTTAAATCACTGATGAACATTGCCTAGATTATTTTATTAGGGGTTGTGAAATGATGATTTTCTAATTTTGTAACTCCTTCTGCATTTATAAGTTTGAGTAATTCTATACATAATAAAAGTTTCCTTATCAACTATTCAGTTACCTCGAAAGGCAGAGTAAATGCTTGATAACTTCCCTAGATTTATCAGTTTTTAGGATAATAAATTAACCCAGCAACCCCCAGTAGTGGCCACTGTTTGGGTAGTAGGGGAGGGGAGGTTCATGTGGATTTTTAAATATCATTTGATGTGTTTTAATGAATTGTGGTCAATATTCTTTGTGATGGTCAAATTTGTAAATCAGTATCAATCTTTCAGAAACTAATTTTAGCAACATATAACAAAAGCCCAAAAATGCCATAACTTTAAATTTCATTTTTGTAATATAAACATAAAAATGTTAATCACATTGTTATTGTATAAGTGAATGACCTAAAAATATATGTGGGGAATTAATGACTAAATTACAGTATATCTAAATAACAGATACTATATACTCACTTAAAAATCACGATTATCAGGTTCTGGTTCCCGGTAAGATGGAGTAAGCACATTCCTCCTGTCTCACCCATTGAATGCAGCTAAAAATCCTAGGTAGAATATATTGGAGCAGCTGTTTGGGGAGTCTGAAAAGTAAATAATACAGAAGAAATAAGGACGAAGACAAGAACTTAAGATGCCTCTGAACCTATGGCAAGTTTACTAGTGTGTTTTCCTTTAGTTCATCACCACTTGGGCCTAGTCAAGTGCAACCATGGAGGTACACGGAAGCATAAGATAACTAAAGATGCAGCTTCCTGGATCCAGAAAGCACCAAAGGAGATTGCAGACATGAAAGCTTGTGAAAACAACCCCATTAAATTGTTTATAAACTCCAGGGCTTACCCCAGGGTATGCATGTGTGGATCTGATTCTAACCAGTATATAAAAGACTTTGAGATCTAAACTGATAGATAAACTATCACCCAGGTTATATATTTGCTACTGGATGGTACACACACTGACAGCACTGCAAATATCACCAAATAGCACGACAAACAGCCCTGCAAAGAGGCTTTGAAAAGTAAACTGACATACCATAGCTCACAGAGGAACACTGTAACTTGAAGCCTAAACATAAGATAATTGCTTGCTAAAACAAAAATAACATTCATCACAGAATTTTAACAAGATCAAGTCTTAAAATATTCAAAATTTCCAGGATACCAAAAATTACTTGATATATAAAGCGGCAGGAAAATCTCAACTCACATGAGAAAAGATTAGTAAAAGACAATAATGCTGAGATGACAAATGTTGGAATTATCTGACAAACTTTAAGGAGCTCCAACAATCAGTAAAATTACTGAAACAAGCCAGGCATGGTGGCATGCACCAGTAGTCCCAGCTACTTGGGAGACTGAGGCAGGAAGATCACTTGAGCCCAGGAGTTGGAGGGTAGCCTAGGCAACTAGTGACATCTTATCTCTTTAAAAAACCAACAAACAAAAAAACCCCAAGTATCAAAAAGAAATAGAAGGTATAAAGAAGAAACAAATAAAGAATTCAAAAGTAAATTAACCAAAAAAAAAAAAAAGTTTTTTTTTGAGACAGGGTCTCATTCTGTCTCACAGGCTAGATTGCAATGGTGCAATCACAGCTCACTGCAGCCTTAACCTCCTGGGCTCAAGCAATCCTCCTGCCTCAGCCACCCAAAGAGCTGGGACTACAGGGGCATGCCGCCACACCCTGCTAATTTTTGCTTTTTTTTTTTTTTTTTTGTAGAGATGAGGTTTTACCATGTTACCCAGGCTGGTCTCGAACTCCTGAACTCAAATGATCCAACCACCTCAGCCTGCCAGAGTGCTGGCATTACAGGTGTGAACCACCATGCCTGGCCACCACAAAATTTTTTAACTCATTGATAGGTTTGATAATAGCAGAATAGAGAAAACAAAGGGAAGTCAATGAACTTGAAGACAGATCAATTGATAGTATCCAATGAACAACAAAGAAAACATATTTTTTTTAAAAAATGAACCGAGGGACCTGTGAGGCAATGCCAAAAGGTCTAACATTCATGACATTAGAGCTGTAGAAGGAGAGGATAAAGAATGCAATGCTGAAAAATATATATATACAAAGAATACCTGAAAACTTCAAATTTGGTGAAGGAAAACTTAGTAAATATGTTTCCAGTAGATTTGTTATTAAAGAATTACTAAAAGTTCTTGAGACATAAGGTAAATGATACCAGAGGGAAACTTGGGACACCAGCAAAGAAGGAAAAGATGATAAAAGAGCCAATTTATCAAGAAAGCATAACAATTCTAAATGTGTTTGCATCTGACAAGAGAATGTCATAATATATAAGAAAAAATGATAGAGATCACAATGGGAACAGACAGATCTACATTTGCATTTGGAGACTGCATCAGTCCTTTCTCAACAACTGATAGAACTAGTGACAGAAAATCATTCCACCCAACAACAGTAGAACGCACATCCTTTTGCACGTGAACATTTACCAAAACAGACCATATCCTGGGTCATAAAACAAACCTAGAAGAATACACAAAGTATGTCCTCTGACCATAATGGGAATAGATTAGAAATAAATAAAAGAAAGAAATAGAGAAAATTCTCCAAACGCTTAGAAATTAACAAACTTCTAAATAATCCCTAGGTCAAAGAGATGGTCTTAAGGAAATCAGAAAAGATTATAAACTGAAAAAAAAATCACAGCTTAAAATAAGAATTTTACTCAATTAAATGCTTATATGAGAAAAGAAGAAATGCCTCAGTCAACAATCTAAGCTTCCATCTAAACAGACTAAAGGAAGAAAAGCAAAGTAAACTCAAAGGAAGCAGAAGAAAGGAAATAATAAAGAGCATATATCATTGAAGTTGAAAACAAAAAAATTAATGAAGTCAAAAGCCTGTTTGAAAAGATCAACAAAATTGAAAAAACTCTAGTCAGACAAAGAGAAAAAGAAGACATAGATTATTGATATCAGGAACGAAAGAGGGTATATTATCTTAAACTTTACCGACATTAAGTAGATAAAAAATAATGTCATGAACTACTGTATGCAAATAAGTTTAACAACATAATTTGAATGGAATAATTCCTTGAAAGCCACAAACTCCCAAACTGGCAGAAAATGAAAGAGATCATCTGAATCCTATGGCTATTAAAGGAATTAAATTTGTAGTTTAAAACAAAACAAAAAACTCTGTAAAAGATATCTCCAGGTCCCGATGGTTTCACTGGTGAATTCGTTGAGAGAAAAATATACTAGCAATTGTACACATTTCTTTCAGAAAATATGAGATGATAATTCAACACATCCCAGCTCATTTTCTGAGGCTACTACCCAAAGACAGTACAAAAAAATATATCAAGCAGTCCCATGGAATTTTTTACAAAACGAAAGAAAAAAAAGTACAAAAAACTATAGACTACTGTCTCTCATACATATAGAAGTAAAAATCCTCAACAAGGATTAAGAATTTAGTAATATATAAAAATAATAGTATACCAGAATTAAGTGGGATTTACCTTGGGAATGCACAGCTTATTCAATATTCAAAAATTAATGTAATCCACAATTTTAGCAATATAAATAAGAAAAATCAACTGATCAAATCAACTGGTACAAAACGCATGTCTGACAAAATTCCATACCCATTCATAATTAAAAAAAAAAAAAGCTCAGAAAACTAGGAGTAGAAGGGGGCTTCCTCAAACTATAAACAGTTTCTACCAAGAAGGAAAAAGAGAATACTACAGCTATTATCCTACTTGATAGAGAAAGACTGAATGTTCTCCTCCTAAGATTGGAAACATGGTAAAAATGTCCACTTTTACCACTCTTATGGAACACTGTACTAAAGAAGAAATGAAACCATCCCTTTTTGAAGACAAAATGGTTCCTACAACTAATAAGTGCATTTAGCAAGGTCACAAGATATATGGTCAACACATAAAAATCAGTTGTATTTCTTTTTTTTCTTTTTTTTGAGACAGTCTCGCTCTGTCACCCAGGCTAGAGTGCAATGGCATGACCTCGGCTCACTGCAACCTCCACCTCCCTGGTTCAAGCAATTCCCCTGCCTCAGCCTCCCTAGTAGCTGGGATTACAGGCGCATGCCACCACGCCTGGCTAATTTTTTTGTATTTTTAGTAGAGATGGGGTTTTACCATGTTGGCCAGACGGGTCTCGAACTCCTGAACTCAGGCGATCTGCCTGCCTCGGCCTCCCAAAGTGCTGCGATTACAGGCATGAGCCACTGCTCCCGGCCCAATTGTATTTCTATATACTAGTAATGTACAATTGAAAACCAAAAAAGCTTTTTAAATTACAGTAGCTCCAAAATAAAAGAAATACTGTGTTATAAGTCTAACAAAACATTCCATCTGTATGCTAAAAACTTAAGAAGATTAAAATAAATGGGCCTGGCATGGTGGCTCATGCTTGTAATCCCAACACTTTGGGAGGCCTAGGAGGGCGGACCTGAGGTCAGGAGTTCGAGACCAGCCTGGGCAACATGGTGAAACACCGTCTCTGTTAAAAATTAAAAAAAAATTAGCCGGGTGTGGTGGCACACGCCTGTAGTCCCAGCTACTCGGGAGGCTGAGGCAGGAGAATCGCTGGAATCCGGGGGGCGGAGGTTGCAGTGAGCCAAGATCCCGCCACTGCTCTCCAGTCTGAGCAACAGAGCGAGACTCTGTCAAATAAATAAATAAACAAATAAATAGACGTGTTTACGGTTTGGACTCAATATAGTAAAGATGTCAGCTGTCTCCTGACTAATCTAAAGATTTCTGATTAATCTAAAGATTTGATAAAATTCTGATCAAAATCCCAGAAGGATTTTTTAAAGATATCAACAAGCTGATTCTAAAATTTATACAAAGAGACAAAGAAGCTAGAATAACAAAAAACATTTTGAAAAAGGAAAATAATGTTGGAAGAATCATACATGATCTTAGGACTTTTGCTAAAGCAGGGGTTGACAAACATTTTCTGTGAAGGGCCATTTAGTAAAGATTTTTCGTTTTGCAGGTCACATAGTCTGTCACAACTACTTAACTGTCATCATAGCAAGGAAGCAGCCATAGATAATATAAAATGAAGGTGTTCCAATAAAACTTTATTTACTAAAATATGTATGAACTGGATTTGGCCTAGGGACTGTGGTTTGCCATCCCCAAAGCTATAACTAATCAAGAAATTACAGTATTAGTAAAAGGACAGACACACAGATTAATGAAACAGAACATATAACCCAGAAATAGACCCATATAAATATGCCCAGCTGATTTTTGACAAAAGTACAAAGGTAATTCAATGGAGAAAGGACAGTTTTTCAACAAATGGTATTGGCACAATACACATCTATGCACACACAGACACACAAAGAATCTCAAACTAAACCTCACACATTACTCTCAAAAATTAACTAAAAATAAATCATAGATCTAAATATAAAATGTAAAACTATCAAACTTTTAGAAGAAAGCATAGGAGGAAATATTTGTGACCTGGGATTAACAAAGAATTCTCCAACTAGACACCAAAAGCATGATCCATTTTAAAAAAAATTGGTAACTTCATCAACTGTTGTTCCTCAAAAGGCACTGTTAGGAGCCTGAAAAGACAAGCTACATGATGGGAGCAAATATTTGCAAGTCACATATCCAGCAAAGGAGTTGTATCCAGAATATATACAGAACTCTCAAAGCTCAACAGTAAGAAAACAAATAGCCCAACTACAGTGGTCAAAAGACTTGGACGGACATTTCAATAAGGAGATATATGGATAGCAAACAAATAAATTTAATATCATTAGCTATTTGGGAAATTGAAATTAAAACCATGATGAGATAGATACCTCTGTACACCTATTAGAATGTCAATAATTTTTAAAAATACTGACAATTCCAGGTGCTGGTGAGGATGATGCAAAGTAACTGAACTCTCATTCATTGTCACATGAAATGTAATATAAAATGGTACAACTCTTCTGGGAAATGGTTTTGCAGTTTCTTATAAAGTTAAACATGTATTCACCATATGATTCAACAATCCCATTAAGTATTTACACTAGAAAAGTAAAAACAGGTTCACACAAGAACCTGTACATGAATGCTTGTAGCAGTTTTATTCATAATTTTCAAAAACTGAGAAAAATACCCTTCAACAGGTGAATAAATAAACTGGTACACACATCTGTAATGGAATACTGCTCAGCAATAAAAAGCAGTGAACCATTGATACACGTTTAACAACTTGGATGAATATCAGGGCATTATACTGAATGACAGAAGTCAGTCACAAAAGTTTATATGGTATAATTCCAATTATACAACATTCGTGAAGTCAAAACTATAGTTATGAAGAAGATTTCTGTGGTTGCCAGGGTGTATAGGTTGAGGGGGGTGTGACTATAAAGTATATAAGGGAGGGTTTTTTGGCATGATGAAACTGTTCTATATTCTGTTTGTAATGGTAATAACAGGAATCTAAACATCTGTTAAAATTCACAAAACTCTATACCTTAAGAAAGTCAGTTTTAACATATAAACAGTACAAATTTTGAAACAAAAAAAAATAAGTGAAAGATGATGACATGAAATTTCACAAGACCACATTATCTCAGTTTTATTTTTTTAAAAGATACATAATAATAAGTAGTGGAGCTAAATATCCAGAGAACAACTCTGGATATTTATATTATTCTTTTTCTATGTTTTGGTGGGGGGTTTTCTACATCAAAAGTGAATTACTTTTACAAGTTTATAAAACTTCATCATTCATTTTAATTTTATAATAACCATGAGTTCAGAGCATCACATTTGGTTTCCATGATTGTTTCTCTTAAAACTTCATATGTAAAATACATTATCTGTATGTTAAAGTTTAATTTAACTGCTCTTTGAAATGTCCGGTAAAATATTTAATGGTGGAAAAATTAAAAGTGGCTTTCTCTGTTTTTAAATATAATGGTATTTAAATGATTACTATATTGTTGAAAGTTTCCAAAGAAATTTTTTAATTACATTTTTTAACCCAGAAATTTTAAAATATTTTAATACTTTAAAATCTATAACTTATACCTAACCTTAAAATTTTCTTTTTTAATCCTTTTTCCAATTAAAAACACCCATATACTGCAGACAAATAATTGACAGAAGGAATGAACTTGAAAAAGACATCTGTTCTGGATTTTTGATGACTAATACCTGTAATGCAGAAGGTAATGGTATTCAAGACACCCAAGTATTCAAAGTATAACAGAAAAACTATGTTATAGCTTGCAAGAACTTTCAGTAAATTAATAAAAATAGGAAAACTCTGAGCATTTCTAGTTGGTATAAGACTGCTTGTCATTGATATAAAATACCAAGTTGCCTGATTATTACAAAGGTGAAATTTCAATGATCATACAAATAAATATAGATAAACTTGGAGATCTTGTTAAAAAGTTGATTCTGATTCAGTAGATCTGGGCTGGAGCCTATGGCTCTGCATTTCTAATAAGCTCTCAAGTGATATGCTGCTAGTATATACTATAGTATATACTGTACATAGTAAATACTGTAATGCAAGGTAGCCATACACATATATATGAAAATGATTGGCACTTTCATACTATGTTAAGGTTTGGTTTTTTATTTCTCTAGAGTTCTCAGCATTGTAACTTGTTATTATTTTAAGCATTTCTGTTTTTAGTGTTGTAAAAAAATTTTCTTAAGGTCCATTATTAGACTTTTAAGATAATTAATGTTTTAATCTTTTACTTTAGACGGAGAACTGAGAGAAGACGGCAGAGAACAGGTAAAACACTTTCTCTGTTTATTACTAGACATTTAAATTCTAAGAGAAAAGCATAATGTATGTGATTATTTTGAACTCAAGAAATGCTATCTATTGGTCTACATTAACTGGACTACATTAACTAGATTAACTGGTCTACATTAACTACACTAACAGCTTCTAAAAAACTATTCAGCTTTTCAGTATTCCCAAGTTGTAATTATTATTTAAAAGCTATTTTAAAATAAAATTGTGCATAACAGAGTAGGTACAAATGAAATTACACATCTTCAAGTTGACTCAAAATGATTCAGTAGGGAGAAAGTAGAAGGGATATAGGTGAATTAAGAGTAACCAGATGTTGGCAGGGCGCGGTGGCTCATGCCTGTAATCCCAGCATTTTGGCAGGCCGAGGCAGGTGGATCACTTGAAGCCAGGAGTTTGAGACCAGCCTGGCCAACATGGCAAAACCCTCTCTACTAAAAATACAAAAATTAGCCAGGTGTGGCGGCTGCACCTGTAATCCCAGCTGCTTGGGAGGCTGAGGCATGAGAATTACTTGAACCCAGGAGGAAGAAATTGCAGTGAGCCAAGATCATGCCACTGCACTCCAGCCTGGGTGACAGAGCAAGACTCTGTGTCACAGAAAAAAAAAAAAAGAGTAGCCAGGAGTTGATAACTGATGAAGCTGGGTAGCGGGTAATACAGCAGTTTGCAAATGTCATTCTCTCTTTGGTATATGTTTGAGATTATCCAAAGTAAAAAATTTAAAAATAAAAGGTGTATAATAATGATTAAATTATTCAATATATTTTATTACATATAATTTTTATAAATAATGCATATAAAATATCACATCTGACAGGTAGTTCTGAACCCTTCTCCCTGTCTGTCTCTGACATCGCATCTCAGTTCATTTTGAGAGGAAATAGCAATTCCCTGTTATACCAATTACAGAAAGGCTAGGATTTATTGTGAGACTTGAGTCTGAATGATAGTCCCACAATTTCTAGCATTATAACTTTGGGCGAGTCATTTCATCTCTCTAAGCCTCAACTTCTTCATTCCTAAAATAGAGATAATGCCACACACTCCACGGGATTTTTATGCTCTTTTTTGAACACAAATGTGATAGGACTTTGCTAATTATATGGAACTATACTAATGATAGTAATGGTCAATATCATTGCTTCAATCTACTTCTTTCTGGACATACCTGCATTGAAAATAAAAATAATAATCTTTATTTGCTTGGAGGGAAATACGCCATATTACAGTTGAATATACATGCCTAAAAATTTGTTTAATTTGCGAAAGCTTCAAGAAACTTTACCATAAATTGTATATATTTTAAATAGCTTATTTTTTAAGAATACTTGTTTTAAAAAAAGAACAACAACAACATCCTGGCCAGGTGCAGTGGCTCACACCCAAGCACTTTGCGAAGCTAAGGAAGGTGGATTGCATAAGCCCAGGAGTTCGAGACCAGCCTGGACAACATGGCAAAACCCCATCTCTACTAAAAATACAAAAAGTAGCCAGGCACAGTGGCGTGTACCTGTAGTCACAGCTACTCAGGAGGCTAAGGTGGGAAGATCACTTGAGCCCAGGAGCTGGAGATTGTAGTGAGCTGAGATCACACCACTGCACTCCACCCCGAGCAATAGCAGAGTAAGACCCTGTCTTGAAATAAGCAAACAAACAAAAAAACAGCATCCTGTCACAACTTTACAGACACATCCACTTGGATAAACAAGTGTACATGAAATTCAATCAAGAAACTGACTTCCCAAGGATCTTTCTGGAAGGGTCTTTATAGAGAATACGGGAAATATCAGTTTGTGTACTAAAGTATAGGATGGTTTTTGTAATGTAATTTGTCACAACACTGAGTTCAGTTACTAATATAGCTTAAATTCAGATTAGCACTAACTCATATACACTTTATGTTCAGTGCTCTGGTTTCTTGTTTAGAAATTGCTATTAAGTACAGATAAGATACGGATTATAACAGGCTGTCATTGTTTGCAAAGTCTTCTTGTGAAATTTCCACATGCTACATTTTAAAGTAGGGTTTCTGCATATGTGTGTCTTTGCATAATTTTCTATTGCTATAATAACTATTTTACAACATATTTCTTTTAATCAACTTTTTTCTCAACCAATTGAATATATTCAACAAAAATAATAATAAAACATTATTGTTAGTATTTATCAAGTACTTCTTATTTTTCTGGTTCTGGACTCAGTACCTTATGTTTTAATTCAGTTAATTCTCACAACAAACCTATGAGATGGATACTACTATTAGCCTCATATAAACAATGATACTGAGACATACAGATTAGTAATTTCCCATAGTCTCCCAGGTTGTAAAGTGCAAAGCTGGAATTCAAACCCAAAGAGTCTGGCTCTTAGAACAGGGTTTCTGAACCTTAGCGCTATTGACATTTTGGGCCAAATAATTATTTGCTCTTGGGCTGTCCTGTGCATTGTAGGATGTTTAGCAGCAATCCCTGGCCTCTGTCTACTGAATGCCAGTAGTTTCCCAACCCCAGTCACGGCAACCAAATAACTCTCCAGACATTGCCAAATGTCTCCTGGGGGGAGGAAGACAGTAAAAAGTCATCCTTGGTTAAGAAACACAACCCTAGAGAAACCCCTACATGACATCACCTCTCAGAAAGCCACACATACAAAAATATGGAAAGCCAGAAAACAAAATAGAAATCACCTTCATCCCACCATTGAGAGAAAAATCATTAACATTACCAGTACCTTTGAAGTCCCCTGGGTGTCCCTCCTCAATTACATTTCTTCTTCCATCTACTCTCAGTCTTAAATTTTGTCTTAACCATTCCTTTGCTTGTCTTTATGGTTTTCCCATATGAGGCAAGTTCCATAAATAAAATCTTTTTTTTTTTTTAAGAGAAAGAGTCTCACTCTGTCACCCAGGCTGGAGTGCAGTTGCATGAATACAGCTCACTGTAACCTCAAACTCCTGGGCATAAGCAGTCATCCCACCTCAGCCCTCTGAGTAGCTAGAATTATAGGTGCATGCCACCATGCCTAGCTAATTTTGGGCTTTTTGTAGAGACAGGGTCTTGCTATATTGTTGGTCTCAAACTCATTTAACAACTTGTTTAATTTTACTTCTTTCTGAACTTTATATAAGTGGAAGCATAGTGCATTCTTCTTGTTACTTACTTTTTTCACTAAATATTATTTTTGAATATAGCCATGCTGACATATGTAGATGTAGGTATGTTCATTTTCACTGCCTATAGTATTTCACCAACTGAATACAATTTATTCATCCACTACTCAGTTTATTCATTCTTCTGTTAATGGACATTTATGTTGATTCTAGCTTTTTCTATTACAAACAGGGCAACTATATATTCCTAGGGTATATACTTAGGAGGGAAATTTCTGGTCACAGGCAATACACATCTTTAATTTTAATAAATAATTCCAAATATTTCCTAGAGTAGTTTTGCCAATTTATATTTCCACTAAACAAGTATAAGAGTTTCCATTTCTCCACATCTTGCTAATACTTAAACACTCAGGTTTTTAAATGTTTGCCATCCCTAGTAGCTGTGTAGTGGTTTCTCATTGAGGTTTTAATTTGTATTTGCCTGATTAATAATGAGGTTGAACATCTTTTCATATGTTTCTTGTCATCTTGTTTCTTCTTCCTTGAAATGCCTATTCCTATGTTTTACTCATTTTTCCACTGAGTTCTTTGCCTTTTTCTCACTGATTTGTAGTAGTCTTTATATATTTTAGAAACTAATCCTTTGTCAGTGTTACAAATAACTCCTCCCAAGTTGTTGCTTATCTTTTTCCTGTCTTTGTGGTTGACGAAAAAAATTTTTGACTATATTAAAGACAAGAATGCACCATTATACCTTTATGGTATGCTTTTATATCTTGTTTAAGATGTCCTTCCTTATTTCCAATCTCATACAGATAATCTCCTTTTATTAAAGTTTTTACCTTTCACATTTGTCTTTAATCCATTGGGGTTTGGGGGGTGTGTGTGTGTGTGTGTGTGTGTGTGTGTGTGTGTGTGTTGGCTCCTGTGTCCTTTTAACCCTATTAGTCTTTGGCAGCAGCCTAACTTTTATGGCATGAGATGTCCCAGACTCATCTTGTAAATTCCTTGTAAATTCCCTGTCTTACACCTAGAATCTACTATTTCTCCATTTCTTCTGTTTTCTCTGGGTTAATCTTGGCTTTTAGACTTTTTTAGTGGACAGAAAAGAAAATACTTTTTTTTTTTTTCTCAGCTAGGAGTAGTGGTTCACACCTGTAATCCCAGCACTTTGGGAGGTGGGTGGATCACGTGAGGCCAGAAATTCAAGACCAGCCTGGTGAACATGGTGAAACCCTGTCTCTACTAAAACAAAAACAAAAACAAAAACAAATATTAGCTGGCGTGGTGGTACACGCCTGTAATCCCAGCTACTCGGGAGACTGAGACACAAGAATCGTTTCAACCCAGGAGGCAGAGGTTGCAGTGAGGAAAGGTCATGCCACTGCACTCCAGCCTGGGCGACAGAATGAGACTCTGTCTCAAAAGGAAAAATGAACGACTTTTTTTTTCTTGATACAGTGTCTCATTCTGTCACCCAGACTGGAGTGCAGTGGTGTGATCACAGCTCACTGCAGCCTTAACCTCCCAAGCTCAAGCCATCCTCCCACCTCAGCCTCCTGAGTTGCTGAGACATTTTTATCAACTCTCAGGAATCAGCAGCAGAAAGACATTAATTGGTATCTCCAGTCCAGGCTTCATCCCAGGCTTCAAACTGATAATACCTACAAGCCAATGTTAAAATAACTGTTCCTTCTAGGAAGTTCCATACCATCTTGTACTTTTCCTATCACCATAAATATCACTTTTTATTATAACTCTGGTTTAATTATCTCCTTCACTAGGCTGTAACTTTTTTTTTTTTAAGACAGAGTCTTACTCTGTCACCCAGACTGCAGTGCAGTGGCACGATCTTGGCTCACTGCAACCTCTGCCTCCGGGTTCAAGCACTTCCCCTGCCTCAGCCTCCCAAGTAGCTGAGATGACAGGCACGTGCCACCACTCCCAGCTAATTTTTGCATTTTTAGTACAGATGAGGTTTCACCATGTTACCCAGGTTGGTCTCGAACTACTGAGCTCAAGTGATCTGCCCACCTTGGCCCCCCAAAGTGCTGGGATTACAGGCATAAGCCACCGCACCCAGCCTATTAGGCTGTAACTTTCTAAAAGGCAGTATCTGTATCCATTTTGCTCTACATCTTACTGTTAGCAACAGACATGGAATTCTATAGTGAATGTTTTTAAAATAACGTAGGCAAAAATGCATGAATAAAGAAGTCTTTGACTAGATAATATCCCAAACATAAGATGTCTTAAACTAAACTCATCATTTTCCCCTCAAACTCCAAACTTGCTCCTCCATATGTGGTCTCTGTCGTTCTTGATTCTCTATAACCCACTTACAATTAATCCAACCAATCAAATTCAATTGATTAATGCTCCTAAATATTTCTAGAAACTAGCCCTATAACCATTGGAATTTAGGCTAATCAATCATCTTCACTTGGAGTACTGCTTCCTAATTATTATCTTTGTCTTTAGTCTATACCCACTACCACCACCACCACCTCCTGAAATCTAGCCTCCACAATGCTGCTAAAGTAACCTACCTAAGTATCATTCCCCTCCCTAAAACCCCATAGGATAAAGTCCAAGCTCCTTATCATGGTGTATAAGACTCTCCATTAACTAACCTGTGCTTTCCAGTTTTATTTCCTGCCACTCTTTACCTCAAAGAGTCTGAGTTACTTCATTCTTACATCCCTAATACTTATTATATCACTTTGAGCACTATAGGTGTCACTAAATGTTGACTGAACCAAACTAGACCTATGTAGGCTTAGATACCTTCTCAGTAACACTAGTTTTACCAAAATTTTATTATGAAAAGTTTTAAATATACAGTAAAGTTCTAAGAAGGTACAGTAAACATCCGTATGCCCACTATTTGGATTCGACCATTAATGTCTTACAATAATTGCGTTATCACTTATCTGTCCATTAACCTGTCCCTTTATCAATCCATCTTATTTTTTTCAACTTTTATTGCATTGAAACATCTTATTTTTGATACATTTCAAAGTAAGTTGCAGATATCCATACGCTTCGCCTCTTTAGCCACTTTAGCATACATATCATTAACATGTTAAAAACTCTCGGCCGGGAACAGTGGCTTACGCCTGTAATCCCAGCACTTTGGGAGGCCGAGGCGGGTAGATCACGAGGTCAGGAGATCAAGGCCATCCTGGCCAACATGGAAACCCCATCTCTACTAAAAATACAAAAATTAGCTGGGCATGGTGGCGTGTGCCTATAGTCCCAGCTACTCAGGAGGCGGAGGCAGAGATTACAATGAGCTAAGATTGCACGACTGCACTCCAGCCTGGGCAATACAGCAAGACTCTGTCAAAAAAAAAAAAAAAAAAAAAAAAACATGCTCTCAATAAACTAGGTACTGAAGGAACATACCTCAAAAAAAAAGAGCCATATATGACAAACCCATAGCCAAAATCATACTGAACGGGCAAAAGCTGGAAACATTCCCCTAGAAAACTGACACAAGACAAGGATGCCCTCTCTCACCACTCCTATTCAACAGAGTATTGGAAGTTATAGCCAGAGCAACCAGGCAAGAGAAAGAAATAAAGGGCATCCAAATAGGAAGAGAGGAAGTCAAACTATCCCTGTTTGCAGACAACATGGTCCTATATCTAGAGAACCCCATAATCTCAGCCCAGAAGCTCCTTCAGCTGATAAACAACTTCAGCAGTTTCAGGATACAAAACCAATGTACAAAAATCACTAGCATTCCTATACACCAACAATAGCCAAGCCAAGAGCCAAATCAGGAACACAATCCCATTCACAATTGTTACAAAAAGAATAAAACACCTAGGAATGCAGCTAATCCAAGAGGTGAAAGATCTCTACAATGAGAACTACAAAACACTGCTCAAGGAAATCAGAGATGACACAAACAAATGGAAAAACATTCCATGCTCATGAACAGGAAGAATCAATATTGTTAAAATGGCCATACTACCCAAAGCAATGTATAGATTCAATGCTATTTCTATTAAACTACCACTGAGATTCTTCACAGAACTAGATAAAAACTACTTTAAAATTCAGGCCCTTTTCTTTTGCAGCTGGGAGGCAGGTAGCCCAGGACAAGTTTTCAAGCCCATCATGCCCTCTGCCTGGAAAAAGACTCAGGACTGTTGTTCGGGGGCATGGTGGGAGTGAGACAGGCCCTTCAGTTTGCATGGGAGCTGGGTGAGGCCAGTGACTGCCGGCTTTCCCCTACTTCCCTGAGAAACTGCATTTCTCAGCAGAGGCAGCCATAATCCTCCTAGGTACCCAACTCCAGTGACCTGGGGATCTCACCCCCATCCGCCACAGCAGGCACAGCAAGACCTGCCCAAGGAGAGTCTGAGCTCAGACATTCCTAGCCCCACCCCCACCTGATGGTACTTCCCTATTCACCCTGGTAGCAGAAGACAAATGGCATATAATCTTCGGAGTGCCAGGGCCCACCCACCGCTGGTCCCTCTCTATATTACTACAGCTGATGCTTTCTGGAAAGCGCACCTCCTGGCAAGAGTCCAACCAGCCCAAAAATAGAGCATTAAACCACCAAAGCCAAGAACCCTCACGGAGTCCATCACACAGCCCTGCCATCTCCACTGGAACAGGCACTGGTATCCATGAATGAGAGACCCATAGATGCTTCATATCACAGGACTCTGTGCAGACAACCCCCAGTACCAGCCTGGAGCCAGATAAACCAGCTGGGTAGCTAGACCCAGAAGAGAAACAACAATCACTGTAGTACGGCTCACAGGAAGCCACATCCATAGGAAAAGGGGGAGAGTACTACATCAAGGGAACACCCTGTGGGACAAAAGAACCTGAACAGCAGCCTTCAGCCGTAAACCTTCCCTCTGATAGAGCCTACCCAAATGAGAAGGAACCAGAAAACAAACCCTGGTAATATGACAAAACAAGGCTCTTCAACACCCCCAAAAAATCACACTAGTTCAGCAGCAGTGGATCCAAATCAAGAAGAAATCCCTGATTTACCTGAAAAAGAATTTAGGGAGGTTAGTTATTAAGCTAAAGAGGGATGGACTAGAGAAAGGTGAAGCCCAATTTTAATGCGAGGAAATCCAAAAAGTGATGCAACAAGTGAAGGGAGAAATATTCAAGGAAATAGATAGCTTAAAGAAAAAACAACCAAAAAATCAGGAAACTTTGGACACACTTTTAGAAATGTGAAATGCTGCCCAGGCATGGTGGCTCACCCCTCTAATCCCAGTACTTTGGGAGGGTGAGGCGGGCAGATCACAAGGCCAGGATTTTGAGACCAGTCTGGCCAACATGGCGAAACCCCATCTCTACTAAAAATACAAAAATTAGCTGGACAAAAATACAAAAATTAGCCAGGGAATCACTGGAACCCAGGAGGTGGAGGTTGCATTGAGCCATTGAGCCGTGCCACTGCACTCCAGCCTGGGTGACAGGGCGAGACTCCGTCTCAAAATAAAATAAAATAAAATAAAGGGTAAATGCTCTGGAAAGTCTCACCAATAGAATTGAACAAGGAGAAGAAAGAAATTCAGAGCTCGAAAACAAGGTCTTTGAACTAACCCAATCCAACAAGGTCAAAGAAAAAAGAATAAGAAAATATGAACAAAGTCATGAAGAAGTCTGGGATTACGTTAAACAACCAAACTTAAGAATAATCAGTGTTCCTGAGGAAGAAGAGAATTCTAAAAGCTTGGAAAACATATTTGGGGGAATAATCAAGGAAAACTTCCCCAGCCTTGCTAGAGACCTAGACATCCAAATACAAGAAGCACAAAGAACACCTGGAAAATTCATTGCAAAAAGATCTTCGCCTAGGCACATAGTCATCAGGTTATCCAAAGTTAAGACAAAAGAAAGAATCTTAAAACCTGTAAGACAGAAGAACCAAGTAACCTATAAAGGAAAACCTATCAGATTTCTCAGCAGAACCCCTACAAGCTAGAAGAGATTGGTGCCCTATCTTCAGCCTCCTCAAACAAAACAATTATCAGCCAAGAATTTAGTATCCAGCAAAAGTAAGCATCATGTATGAAGCAAAGATACAGTTGTTTTCAGACAAACAAATGCTGAGAGAATTTGCCATTACCAAGCCACCACTATAAGAACTGCTAGAAGGAGCTGTAAATCTTGAAACAAATTCTGGAAACACATCAAAACAGAACCTCTTTAAAGCATAAATCACACAGGACCTATAAAACAAAAATACATGTTAAAAAGCAAAAACAACAAAAAAAACAAAGTACGCAGGCAACAAAAATCACAATGAATGCAACGGTACCTCATATTTCAATACTAACATTGAATGTAAATGGCCTAAATGCTCCTCTTAAAAAATACAGAACTACAGAATGGATAAGAACTCACCAACCAACTCTCTGCTGCCTTCAGAAGACTCACCTAACACATAAGGACTCACATAAACTTAAAGTAAAGGGGCAGAAAAAGGCATTTCATGCAAATGGACACCAAAAGCGAGCAGGGGCAGCTATTCTTATACCAGACAAAACAAATTTTAAAGTAACAGCAGTTAAAAGAGACCAAGAGGGACATTATATAATGGTAAAAACCTTGTCCAACAGGAAATATCACAATCCTAAAAACAGAGGCACCTGCGGTGACATGTGCCTGTAGTCCCCGCTACTCCAGGAGGCTGGGGCAGGAGAATCGCTTGAACTTGGGAGGCAGAAGGTGTAGTGAGCCAAGATCGCACCACTGCACTCCAGCCTGGATGACAGCAAAACTCTGTCTCAAAATATGTATATAGATGGGTGTGTGTGTGTGTGTGTGTGTGTGTGTGTGTGTATATATATGTATGTGTATATATATGTATGTGTGTATATATATGTATGTGTATATATGTATGTGTGTATATATATGTGTATATATATACACACACACACACACACCCCTAACACTGCAGCTCCCAAATTTATATAACAATTACTAATAGACCTAAGAAACAATTACTAATAGACCTAAGAATAGACCTAAGATCTACACTACTCCACTGACAGCACTAGACAGGACATCAAGACAGAAACTCAACAAAGAAACAATGGATTTAAACTATACCTTAAAACAAATGGACTTAACAGATATAAACAGAACATTTCATCCAACAACCACAGAACACACAGTGCATGGAACTTTCTCCAAGATACAGCATATGATAGCCCATAAAACGAGCCTCAATAAATTTTAAAAATTTGAAATTATATCAAGCACGCTCTCAGATCACAGTGGAATAAAACTGGAAATCAACTCCAAAAGGAACCTTCAGAACCATGCAAATACATAGAAATTAAATAACGTGCTCCTGAATGAGCATTGAGTCAAAAATGAAATCAAGATGGAAATTAAAAAATTATTTGAACTGAATGACAATAATGACACAACCTATCAAAACCTCTAGGATACAGGAAAGGCGGTGCTAAGATGAAAGTTCATAGCCCTAAGCACCTACATCAAAAAGACTGAAAGGGCACAAACTCACATTCTAAGGTCATACCTCAAGGAACTACAGAAACAAGAACAAACCAAACTCAAACCCAGCAGAAATAAGAGAACTGCCAAGATGAGAGCAGAACTAAATGAAATTGAAACAAACAAAAAATACAAAAGATAAATGAGACAAAAAGCTGGTTCTTTGAAAAGATAAATAAAACTGATAGATCATTAGCAAGATTAACCAAGAGAAGAAGAGAGAGAAGCCAAATAACCTCAATAAGAAACGAAACAGGAGATATTACAACTGACACCACTGAAATACAAAAGATCATTCAAGTCTACTATGAACACCTTTAGGCACATGAACTAGAAAACCTAGAAGAGATGGATAAATTCCTGGAAAAAATACAGCCCTTCTAGCTTAAATCAGGAAAAATTAGATACCCTGAACAGACCAATAACAAGCAGCGAGATTGAAATGGTATTTTTAAAATTACCAACAACAACAAAAAAAAGAGTCCAGGCCAGATGGATTCACAGGAGACATTCGGATTCTACCAGACATTCAAAGAAGAATTGGTACCAATCCTTTTGATACTATTCCACAAGATAGAGAAAGAAGGAACCCTCCGTAATTCATTTTATGAAGCCAGCATCACCCTAATACCAAATCCAGGAAAGGACATAACCAAAAAAGAAAACTATAGACCGATATCCTTGATGAACATTGATGTTAAACTTCTTAACAACTACTAGCTCTAGCTAACCAAATCCAACAACATATCAAAGAGATAATCCACCATGATCAAGTGGGTTTCATACCAGGGATGATGTAGGGATGGTTTAACATCTGCAAGCCAATAAATGTGATACACCACAGAAACAGAATTAAAAGTAAAAATCAGCTGGACATGGTGGCTCATGCCTGTAATCCCAGCACTTTGGGGGGCTGAGGCGGGCGGATCACGAGGTCAGGAGTTTGAGGCCAGCCTGACCAACATGGTGAAACCCTGTCTCTACTAAAAATACAAAAATTAGTCGGGCCTGGTGGCGCACGCCTGTAATCCCAACTACTCGGGAGGCTGAGACAGGAGAATCACTTGAACCCAGGAGGCGGAGGTTGCAGGAGCCAAGATTGCACCATTGCACTACAGCCTGGGCAACAGAGTGAGACTCTGTCTCAAAAAAAAAAAAAAGTAAAAATCACATGATCATCTCAATAGATGCAGAAAAAGCATTCGACAAAATCCAGCATCCCTTTATGATTAAAACTCTCAGCAAAATCAGCATTCAAAGGACATACCTTAATGTAATAAACTCCATCTATGACAAACCAACAGCAAACGTGATACTGAATGGGGAAAAGTTGAAAGCATTCCCTCTGGGAACTGGAACAAGATAAGAATGCCCGCTGTCACCACTCCTGTTCAACATAGTACTGGAAGTCCTAGCCAGAGCAGTCAGACAAGAGAAAGAAATAAAGGGCATCCAAATCAGTAAAGAGGAAGTCAAACTGTCACTGTTTGCTGATGATACAATCGTTTACCTTGAAAACCCTAAGGACTCCTCCAGAAAGCTCCTAGAACTGATAAAAGAATTCAGCAAAGTTTCTGGATACAAGATTAATATACAAAATCAGTAGCTCTATACACCAACAGCAACCAAGTGGAGAATCAGATCAAGAACTCAACCCCTTTTATAATAGCTGCAAAAAAAAAAAAATACTTAGGAATATACCTAACCAAGGAGTTGAAAGACCTCTACAAGGAAAACTACAAAACACTGCTGAAAGAAATCATAGATGACGCAAACGGAAACACATCCCATGCTCATGAATGGGTAGAATCAATATTGTGAAAATGACCATACTGCCAAAAGCAATCTACAAATTCAATGTAGTCCCCATCAAAATACCACCATCATTCTTCACAAAATTAAAAAAACAATTCTAAAATTCATATGGAACCAAGAAAGAGCCCACACAGCCAAAGCAAGACTAAGCAAAAAGAACAAATCTAGAGGAAGCACACTACCTGATTTCAAACTATAATATAAGGCCATAGTCACCAAAACAGCATGGTACTGGTATAAAAATAGGCATACAGATCAATGGAACTGAATAGAGAACCCAGAAATAAGTGCAAATACTTACAGCCAACTGATTTTCAACAAAGCAAACAAAAACATAAAGTGGGGAAAGGACACCCTTTTCAACAAATGGTGCTGGGATAATTGGCTAGCCACATGTAGGAGAATGAAACTGGATCCTCATCTCTCACCTTATACAAAAATCAACTCAAGATGGATTAAGTACTTAAACCTAAGTCGTGAAACTATAAAAATTTTAGAAGATAACATTGGAAAAACCCTTCTAGACATTGGCTTAGGCAAAGATTTCATTACCAAGAACCCAAAAGCAAATGCAATAAAAACAAAGATAAATAGCTGGGACCTAATTAAACTAAAGAGCTTTTTCACAGCAAAAGAAACAGTCAGCAGAATAAACAGACAACCCACAGAGTGGGAGAAAATCTTCACAATCTATACATCTAACAAAGGACTAATATCCAGAATCTACAACAAACTCAAATCAGTAAGAAAAAAACAATCCCATAAAAAAGTGGGCTAAGGACATGAATGGACAATTCTCAAAAGAACATATACAAATGGCCAACAAACATGAAAAAATGCTCAACATCACTAATGATCAGGGAAATACAAATCAAAACCACAATGCGATACCACCTTACTCCTGCAAGAATGGCCATAATAAAAAAAATCAAACAGTAGATGTGGGCGTGGATGTGGTGAACAGGGAACACTTCTACACTGCTGGTGGGAATGTAAACTCATACAGCCACTATGGAAAACAGTGTGGAGATTTCTTAAAGAACTAAGAGTAGAACTACCATTTGATCCAGCAACCCCACTATTGGGTGTCTACACAGAAGAAAAGAAGTCATTACTCAAAAAAGATACTTGTACATGCATTTTTATAGTGGAGCAATTCACAATTGCAAAATCATGGAACCAACCCAAATGCCCATCATCAACAAGTGGATAAAGAAACTGGTGTGTGTGTGTGTGTGTGTGTGTGTGTGTGTGTGTGTGTGTGTGTACACATATATACATACACATATACACACACATACGTGTATATATGTGTATATATACGTGTATATATGTGAATATATGTGTATATGTGTATATACACGTATATATATACACACACATACATACATACACAGTGGAATACTATGCAGCCATAAAAAGGAGTGAATTAATAGCATTTGTAGTGATCTGGATGAGATAAGAGACTATTATTCTACGTGAAGTAACTCAGGAATGGAAACCAAACATCGTATGTTCTCACTGATATGTAGGAGCTAAGCTATGAGGACACAAAGGTATAAGAATGATACAGAGGACTTTGGGGACTTGGGGGGAAGAGTAGGAAGGGGGTGAGGGATAAAAGAGTACTAATATGGTGCAGTGTATACCCATATTTGATGGGTGCACCAAAATCTCCCAAATCATCACTAAAGAACTTACTCATGGGCCGGGCGCGGTGGCTCACGCCTGTAATCCCAGAACTTTCGGAGGCTGAGGCAGGTGGATCACGAGGTCAGGAGATCGAGACCATCCTGGCTAACATGGTGAAACCTCATCTCTACTAAAAATACAAAAAATTAGCTGGGCGAGGTGACGGGCGCCTGTAGTCCCAGCTATGTGGGAGGCTGAGGCAGGAGAATGGCGTGAACCCCGGGGAGCGGAGCCTGCAGTGAGCTGAGACTGCACCACTGCACTCCAGCCTGGGCAACAGCGAGACTCCGTCTCAAAAAAAAAAAAAAAAAAGAACTTACTCATGTAACCAAATACCACCTGTACCCAATAACGTATGGAAAAATTAATTAATTAAAATAAAGTAGCAATATCTGGTGTTGCCAAGGTTGCAAGGAAATGGGCACTGGTATACACTGCTGAGCATGCACACAGTAGCACAACCTCTCCTCAGGGCAGCTTGACACTATGCATTGAAAGAGTTAAATGTGAACTGTAATTCACTCTCTGGAAATTCATCCTAAAAAGATAATTAAGGATGAGTACAAAAATTTAATCATAAGGATGCTCACTGCAGTGCAATTTTTTATTACAAATAAAAGTGGGAAATAATCTAAATCATCAAACAGAGGAGTGTTAAACTATGTGCACCAAAAAAAAAAAAAAAAAAAATCATATGGAACCTAAAAAGAGTCCAAAAGGCCAAGGAAATCCTAAGGAGAAAAAAAGAAAAACAAAAAGCTGGAGGCATCATTGCTACCCAACTTCAAACTATACTACAGAACTACAGTAACCAAAACAGCATGGTACCTGTACAAAAACAGACACATGGACCAGTGGAACAGAATAGAGAATGCAGAAATAAGACTGCACACCTACAACTATCTGTTCTTCAAAAAACCTGACAAAAACAAGCAATGGAGAAATGCATCCCTATTCAATAAATGGTGCTGGGATAAGTAGCTAGCTATATGTAGAAAATTGAAACTGGACCCCTTCATTAGATCATATACAAAAATTAACTCGAGATGGATTAAAGACTTAAATGTAAAACCCAAAACTATAAAAACCCTAGAAGAAAACCTAGATAAGAGCATTCAGGACACAGGCATGGGCACAGATTTCATGATGAAGATGCCAAAAGTAACTGCAACAAAAGCAAAATTGACTAATGGGATCCAATTAAACTAAACTAAACAGCTTCTGCACAGCAAAAGAAACTATCAACAGAGTAAACAGATAACCTGCAGAATGGGAGAAAATGTTTGCAAACTATGCATCTGACAAATGTCCAACATCTATAAGGAACTTAATATACAAGAAGAAAAAAAATCTATTAAAAGTGGGCAGCGGACACAAGCAGATACTTTTCAAGAAAATCATACATACAAACAACAATCATGAAAAAATGCTCAACATCTTTGATCATCAGAGAAATGCAAATCAAAACCACAATGAGATACCACCTCACACCAGTCAGAGTGACTATTAAAAAGTAAAAAACAACAACAACAACAACAACAACAACAGATGTTGGCAAGTTTGTGGAGAAAAAGGAATGCTTATACATTGTTGGTGGGTGTGTAAGTTAGTTCAACCACTGTGGAAGAGAGTGTGGTGATTCCTCAACGTCCTACAGCCAGAAATGCCATTTGACCCAGCAATCCCATTACTGAGTATATACTCAAAGAAATATAGATCATTCTGTTATAAAGACATGCATGCATATGTTCATTGCAGCACTATTCACAATAGCAAAGACATGGAGTCAACCTAAATGCCCATCAATAATAGACTGGATAAAGAAAATGTGGTACATATATACTGTGGAATACTATACAGCCATGAAAAAGAACAAGATCATGTCCCATTCAGGGACATGGATGGAGCTGGAAGCCATATCCTTAGCAAACTAATACAGGAACAGAAAATCAAATTTTGCATGTTCTCACTTACAAGTGGGAGCTAAATGATGAGAACACATGGACACATAGAGGGAAACAACAGACCATAAGGCCTATTGGAGGGTACTGGAGGGTGGAGGGTGGGAGAAGGGAGAGGATCAGTAAAAATAACTAATGGGTACTAGGCTTAATACCTGGATGATGAAATAATATACACAAAAAACCTCAAATCCCCACTACACAAGTTTACCTATGTTACAAACCTACACATGTATTCCTGAACCGAAAAGTTAAAAAAAAGAATATTTGTTTATACTCCTTTCCCTCCCCCGTAAAATGCATATAAATAAAATGCACCCATCTTAAGTGTTCTATTATGTGTCTGTATATAATACATAATACATTATATATTTTATTATACCCATATTATAATAGATTGTCTCTTTCTCTTCCTCTCTCTCACTCTCTCCATCAATCCCTGCAGGACTTTTTTCCCAAATAATTTTCTTAAATTTCATATTCTGCTCAGACCTGAAGTTAGTTTACGATTAAAGTAAGCAATGAACTATTTTTAAAATCACTACTTATTTTAACCATTACCTAGCTCTAGGCTTCATGAGATTATAAACTTTAATTCTAAGAAAACTGTTTGGGTAAAAGTCCTCTGGGGAATATATATATAGAGAGAGAGAGTAATTCAAGTATAAAGTTCTCTGACACTTTGAATTAGTTTACTAAACCTTTGGTACTACAATGGCTACATCTTTAATAGAATACATTACTGCCTGTTTACTTCTCAAGAAAAAGTATGTCCCTCAGATTTCCTTGTTCAGTGCAGTGGCTCACACCTGTAATCCTAGCACTTTGGGAGGCCAAGGTGGAAGGATTACTTAAGGCCTGGAGTTTGAACCAGCCTGGGCAACATAGCAGGACCCCATCTCTAAAAAAAATTTTTTTTTAATTAGCCAGACACGGTACACGTGCCTGTAGTCCCAGCTACTCAGAAGGCTGAGGCAGGAGCATTGCCTGAGCCCAGGAGTTAGAGGCTGCAGTAAGCCATAATCACACCTCTGCACTCCAGCCTGGATGACAGAGTGAGACCCTGTCTCAAAACAAACAAACAAAAAAACTTAATTTCCTTGTTCATATTCTCTTTTGTGGAAAAACATAAAGAGAGGATTATGTTGCCATAATTATGAGAATTTTATTAACTTGAAATAATAACATTTGGCTGGGCACAGTGGCACATGCCTATAATCCTAAACCGGGAGGCTGAGGTGGATGGATCACCTGAGGTTAGGAGTTCAAGATCAGCCTGGCCAACATGGTGAAACGCTGTCTCTCCTAAAAATGCAAAAATTAGCTGGGCGTGGTGACGCATGCCTGTAATCCCAGCTCCTCGGAAGGCTGAGGCAGGAGAATCACTTGAATCCGGGAGGCCGAGGTGGCAGTGAGCCAAGATTGTGCCACTGCACTCCAGCCTGGACAATAGAGCAAGACTGCATCTCAAAATAAAAGAAATAATGACATTTGAAGAACAATTATATTAGCCTTTGTGAAAACAAAAATATGTTCTGACAGTGCTTGGCTAATTCCTCCTTAAAGTTTATGAACACGTTCACTGAGATCTTAAAAACATCATGTGCCCTGAATTTAGTAGACTATTCTCTGATGGATGTGGTCCATTTTAAGATTTTTGCACACTTTATCTAGAGCTTTTTGTTTTGTTTTATTTGAGACAGGGTCTGGCTCTGTTGCCCAGGCTGGAGTGCAGTGGTGCGATCTCAGCTCACTGCAACTTCTACCTCATGGCTTTAAGTGATCCTCCCACCTGAGCCTCCCAGGTAGCTAGCACTACAGGCCCGTGCCACCACACCTGGCTAATTTTTGTATTTTTTGTAGAGACAGGGTTTCACCTTGTTGCCCAGGCTAGTCTCAACCTCCTGAGTTCAAGCAATCCACCTGCATTGGCCTCCCAAAGTGCTGGGGTTACAGGTGTGAGCCACAGCGCCCCCCCATCTTGAGCTTTGAAAAACACATTTAAATGGACCTTAACTGAGATACACAGCAATTTCCCTATACTCAGCCACAATGAAGGAAAAAATTAGGAAATTCATAATTTTTTAAATACATACTTCAAAGATGGACACAATATTGACTTAATCAGAAGCCATCAGAGGTCACTAATAAATGAAGCAATTTGCATATGTGAATTTTACAAGTTTCATATTTGATACCAAGAACAAAAGGTTCTCAGAATTTCATATTAAAAACACCAGTGTTCAAAGTGCTCATAGTATAAGCCAAGTATCTAAAACCTTTGAAAACACAGCATTCTATGAAAACAATGTGTACATGTATGTGTATGTCTGTGTGGGTGTTTGTGTATGCATATATATAAATTTACCAAATACTTTTCTGGCATTCTGTGAAACTTAGCCAGAATTTAATTTTTATTTCCTTTATTTACATGCCGAGTGGGTATTATTGATCATAATTGTGATCTATTATATTGGAGCAGGAAAGGATATGAGTTAAATCATAGAAATAAAATATGAATTTTGGAGGAAAAATAAAATAAAACTGGGGAAGAGAGATACAACACAGAAATTACATTCTATAACCACAGAAGTGGGGTGGGCAAAATAACAAGGATTTGACCAGGTGGGATTAGAATTTCACTAAAGTTCTCACACTGCATATATTATTCAGGGTTGTATTGACAATGGAGTCCCCTTCCCATGCAGTAAGGAAACCACATACAACCAGAGGAAACAACGATTAGAAAACCCCTAGGAAGAATGACATCAGCAAAATGTGACTAAGAAGCTTCAGACCCTCATTCTCCTTAATAAACATTAAAGAAACAACTATACAGTGACTAAATAACTTTATAGGAACTCTGGAAAACAGTCAAAGGTCTACAGAAACCAAGTAAACAAACAATCAAGAACAAGCTACATCCCGAACAGTAGGACATGTCATGGCATTTTTGCTCACCCTTGTTCCACTCCTCCCCAGCCGTTGTCTTGGTTTGGAGGAGATGGCAGTTCCTAATTCCACCTGTATTAGTCCATTCTTATGCTGCTATGGATAAATATCTAAGACTGGGTAATTTATAAAGGAAAGAGGTTTAGTTGACTCACAGTTCTGCATAGCTGAGGAGACCTCAGGAACCTTATAATCATGGCAAAAGGCAAAGGAGAAGCAGACAGGACAGAGTGAATGCCAGCAGGGGAAATGCCAGACGCTTATAAAACCATCAAATCTTGTGAGAACTCATCACTATCATAAGAACGGCATGGGGAAAACTGCCCCCATGATTCAGTTACCTCCACTTGGTCCCACCCTTGACACGTGGGAATTATTACAATTCAAGGTGAGATTTGGGTGGGGACACACAGCCAAATCATATCACCATCCCTTGAACCAAAACGAACAAGGCTGACCTTATGTGCAACATTCTAACTTGTCTAAAGGCTGCCTGAAGAATTGATCCCTGATTCACCTAACTCAGATCTCTGCTAGGAGACAAGCATGGCCTTAATCTCAGATGAGGAGAAGCAGTAGTCATGGCTCAGAAAGCTGCAGAGAGACCCTACAGATTCCTGGGGCAAAAGATTAAAGGTGGAGACATATGACAGACCATCAAGACCCCACAAAGATCTCTTGGGAAATTTAAGACAATTAAAAGCAGCCATCTATACAGAGATTCAAAAAACCACAAACAGGTCCAGGCAAGATGCATGCTCAGTAAAGACCTGAGAAGACCTTTAGCTTTCTCTTTGATGTGATCTCAAAATTCAGAAGCAAGGCCAAGATAATTAGGAAAGGACTTCCATGGCAAAGAGCCAGTCTACAGAGAATGGGAGAAGTAGCTGTTTTTCTTTTTGTTTTCAAATCCCCAACATAACTATTGTGAATTTAAAATCCCAAAATCACAATGCATAAAAAGAAACGGAAACATGGACCATTCAATAATAATAATAAATTGGCAGAAACTATCCCTGAAAAAATACAGGTATCAGACTTACTAGAAAAAGATTTTCAAACAATGTTTTAAATATGTTCAAACAGTAAAGAACAACATGGACAGAGACCTAAAGGAAATCAGGTAAATTATATGAACAAAGGGGAATTTCAACAGAGATAGACATTATTAAAAGAACCAACCAGAAATTCTGGAAATTAAAAATATAATGGGCACACTGGGGATAGTCAAACTTAAAAATTCACTAGAGGGATTCAATAGCAGACTTGGACAGAAGAAAGAATAAACAAGCTTAAAGATAACTTATTTGAAATTATCTAGTATGAGGTGCAAAAAGAACAAAAGAATAAAAAAGTGAACAGAGCTTAAGAGACACTATCAAGCAGGACAATATATCCATTATGAAGATCCCAGAAGGAGAAGACAATAAGAAAAAGGTAGGGAACTTATTTGAAATATAATGGCCAAAAACTTACCCAATCTGAGGACAGAAATAGACATATAAACTCAAGAAGTTCAACAAATTCTAAGTATAATAAACCCAAAGAGACACACAACAAGACACATTACAATCAAACTGCTGAAAGTCAAAGACAAAGAGATAATCTTGAGAGCTACAAGAGCAAAATGACTCATCACATACAAGGGAGCCTAATAAGATTATCAGCAAAGTTCTCAGTATGAATCTTGCAGGCTAAAAAGGAATGGGAAAGTATATTCAAAAACATCCACTGGGCCGGGCGTGATGGCTCACACTTGTCATCCTAGCACTTTGGGAGCCCGAGGCAGGCAGACCACTTGAGATCAGGAGTTCAAGACCAGCCTGGCCAACATGTTGAAACCCCATCTCTACTAAAAATACAAAATATTAGCCAGGCATGGTGGCACACGCCTGTAATCCCAGCTACTCAGGAGGCTGAGACAGGAGAATAGCTGGAACCTGGGAGGTGGAGGTTGCAGTGAGCTGAGATCGCACCACTGTACTCCAACCTGGGAGACAGAGCGAGACCCCATCTCAAAAAAAAAAAAAAAAAAAAGAATACTGTATCTAGCAAAACTGTCCTTCAAATGTGAAGAAATGATGACATTCCCAGACAAAAGATGTATAGTCAACACCACTAGATGTTCCCTACAAGAAATGCTAAAGAGGGTCCTTCAAATTGAAACAAAAAGATACTAGACAGCTATACAAAGTCACATGAAAGTATAATGTTCTCCATTAAAGGTAAACATATGGGCAACTATAGAATCCCGTGTTATTGTAATTCTGGTGCATAAATCCACTTTTAATTCTTGTATAGAATCTATAAAATTACTCACACAAAAAATCTATAAATCTAAGTTAATAAGTACACAATATATAAATGTAAGTTTTAACAATAAAAAAAGGAGGAACTGTAAAGGAGAATTTTTGTATGCTAATGAAGATTAGTTATCAGTGTAACATAAATTGCATAAATTTGAAATGTGCTACGTAATCACAATGCTAGCCACCAAGAAAAATATCTATATAGTGCACACAAAAGGAAATGAAAAGGGAATCAAAGTATGTCACTATAAAAAAAAATCAATGGATTACAAAGGGAGGGCAGTAAGAAAAGAAATGAGGAACCAAAAAGCCACAAGACATACAGAAAACAGGTGACAAACCAGCAATAGTAAATCCTTCCATATCAATCATTACTTTAAATATGAATAATCCAACTACTAGTCAAAAGACATATTGACTGAATGGATTTTTTTAAAAACTCTAACACTCCGCTGCACACAAGAGACTCATTTTAGATCCAACACATAAGCTGAAATGGAAAGGATGGAAAAAATATTTCATGTAACTAGTAACCACAAGAGAGCAGGGGTACCTATAATGGTATCAGATAAAATAGACTTTCAATGAAAAATCATCACAAGAGACTAGGAAGGATAATACATGATTAAAGAGTCAATTCACCAAGATATAATTATTATAAATATGTATGTACCAAACATCAGAACTCTTAAATATATGAAGCAAACATTAACATAATTGAAGAAAGAAATAGACAGCAATGCAGTAATATTAGGAGACTTCAATAACCTGCTTTCAATAATCGATAGGACAACCAGACAGAAGATCAATAAGGACAACAGAAGACTTGAAAAACACTACAGACCAACTGGATGGAACAGACACATACAGAACTCTCCACTCAATTCCTATCAAAATCTCAATATATCTTTGCAGAAATAGAAAAAAAAATACTCATCCTTAAATTAATATGGAAAATCAAGGGACCTTGAAAAGCCAAAATAATCTTGAAAACAAACAATAAAGTTGAAGAACTCACACTTTCTGACTTCAAAATTTACTACAAAGCTACAGTAATCAAAATATGTGCTAGCATAAAGACAGACATATAGAACCATGGAACAGAATCGAGAACCTAAATAAAACCTTTGTGTATGTGGATAAATGATTTCTGACAAGGGTGCCAAGACCATTTAATGGGGGAAAAGACAGTCTTTTCATCAAATATTGCTGGGAAAACAGGATGTCCATATGCAAAAGTATGAAGTTAGACTCTTACCTTACACCATATACAAAAATCAACTCAAAATGTATCAAAGATCTACACACAGGCCTAAAACTATAATTCTCTTGGAGAAAACATAGGAGAAAATGTAGCATTGAATTTGGCAATGATTTCACAGGTAAGACACCAAAAGTACAGGCAATAAAAACAACAACAAAAAAACAGATAAACTAGACTTCATTAAAATTATTGTTTGTCCATCAAAGGATACTATCAACAGAGTAAAAAGGCAACCCACACAACAGGAGAAAATACAGTTGGCCCTCTGTATCCATGAGTTCCTCATCTGTGGATTCCACCAACAAGAGATTGAAAACATTGGGAAAAAAACCATCTGTACTAAACATGTACAGACTTTTTTTCTTGTAAATTATTCCCTAAATAATACAGTATAACAATGATTTACATAACAATTACATTGTATTAGGTATTATAAGTAATGCAGAGATTATTTAAAATATATGTGAGGATATGTATAGATTATATGCAGATACGACGCATTTAATATCAGGGACACAAGCATCTGCAGATTTTAGTATCTCTAGGGGGTCCTGGAATCAATCCCCACAAATACTGAGCGACAACTGTATTTGCAAATCACATATATAATAAGTGACAAATAACCAGAATATAGAAGAACTACAACCCAATAAAAAAAATTTAATGTGCAAAGAACTTCCAAGATATACAAATGGACAAAAAGTACATGAAATGATGTTCAACATCACTAATTGTTAGAAAAATGCAGATCAAACCACAATGAGAAACTACATACATTGGAATGGCTATTATTTGATTTTAGCCAAAAGGCTGAGAAGCAATAAGATGGCCATTACCAAAAAACAGAAAGCAAAAAGTGTTGATAAGGATGTGGAGAAACTAGAACATTTGTACATTGCCAGTGGGAATATAAAATGGTGTTACCCCTGTGGAAAACAGTATGGTAGTTCCTCAAAAAATTAAACATAAAACCATTATATGATCCAGCAATTTTACTTCTGGTATACACCCCAAAGAATTGAAAGCAAGGACAAGAACAGATATTTTTACACCTGTGTTCATAGCAACATTAGTCACAATACCCAAAAGGTGGAAACAACCAAAATGGCCACTGACAGATGAATGAATAAACAAAAGGTGGTATATACATATAATGAAATATTATTCAGCCCTAAAAAGGGAATGAAGTTCTGATACCTGCTACAGCATGGATGAACTTTGCAGACATTATGCTAAGTGAAATGAGGCTCAAAAGGACAAATATTGCATTACTCCACTTATATGAAGTACCTGGAATAGTCAAATTCTTAGAGACACAAAGTAGAACACCGTGCACAGTGGCTCATGCCTGTAATCCCAGCACTTTCAGAGGCCAAGGTGGGTGGATCACCTGAGGTCAGGAGTTCAAGACCAGCCTGACCAACATGGAGAAACCCCATCTCTAATAAAAATACAAAATTAGCAGGGCATGGTGGCACATGCCTGTAATCCCAGCTACTCGAGAGGTTGAGGCAGGAGAATCGCTTGAACCCAGGAGGCGGAGGTTGTGGTGAGCCGAGATTGCACCACTGCACTCCGGCCTGGGCAACAAGAGCAAAATTCCATCTCAAATAAGTAGAACAGTGGTTATCAGAGGCTTAAGGAAGTATGAAATGGGAAATTGTTATTTATTGAGTACAGAATTTCAGTTGAATGATTAAAAAGTTCTGGAGATGGAGAGCGGTGATGGTTACATGATGATGTGAATGTGCCTAATCCCACTAAAGTATACACTTAAAAATAAAGTGGTAAATTTTATGTTAAATATATTTTACCACAATAAAAAATAAAGGAAAGGGAAAGGAAAGAAATGAAACCACTAGTGATCTAGTTACCTCTTGGGAACATTCTGGAAAAAATTTGTGGTAATGACAGAAACGGAAGGAAAAAGTTTTAATTATCTTTTAAACTTTAATAGGTAAATTTAGAGGTTATCTTGGGGCTACATGTTTGAGTGAGTTTCTAGGTATGGGGCAAACCTCTTGTTTCCTCCCACTGACTTTGCTCATAGTCAAGGGTAATAAATCATGTAGTTACCTATCTACATTGTCTTGTTTGTACTATTCATTGGCATACTGTCTGAAAGAATTCTTATATTTATTTATTAATTTTTTTTGAGGTGGAGTATCATTCTGTCACCCAGGCTGGAGTGCAGAGGTGTGATCTCAGCTCACTGCAACCTCCGCCTCCCGGGTTCAAGTGATTCTCCTGCCTCAGCCTCCAGAGTAGCTGGGATTACAGAAGCACGCTACCACACCCGGCTAATTTGTTTATTTTTAGAAGAGACAGGGTTTCACCATGTTGGCCAGGCTGGTCTTGAACTTCTGACCTGAAGTGATCCACCCGCCTTGACCTCCCAAGTGCTGGGATTACAGTCGTGAGCCACCGTGCCAGGCCACAGAAATCTTGTATTTAGAAATGGCAGAAACCCATTCTTTTAATGTGGAATTATGGTAGATATAGCAACCTGCTGCACTTCCTGTTTTTACTATCACCCAAAGAGGGGAGTAATACATATAGAATAGGGAATGTGTGCATATATATGTGTGTGTGTGTGTGTGTGTATATATATATATATACACGCACATACACATACATGGTATTTACATGTTGACAATTACACTAATAGAGCATCTTGAAGTATAAGTGTATAACCTCTAAAAATGATAAAGTAGCAATTTTTGTGTTTGCTACTACTTCTATCATAAGTTTATCAATTTACTTGATGGAATACAGTATCTTCAAGTATTGGTTGAGATGGAGTAATTGATAAACTATTCTCATTCTTTCCTCTAAAAATTGATTTTTAAAAAATATTTTCAGGCCGGGTGCGGTGGCTCACGCTTGTAATCCCAGCACTTTGGGAGGCCGAGGCGGGCGGATCACGAGGTCAGGAGATCAAGACCATCCTGGCCAACATGGTGAAACCCCGTCTCTACTAAAAATACAAAAAAAAATTAGCTGGGTATGGCGGCTCATGCCTGTAGTCTCAGCTACTCGGGAGGCTGAGGCAGGAGAATTGCTTGAACCTCGGAGGCGGAGACTGCAGTGAGCCAAGATTGTGCTACTGCACTCCAGCCTAGTGACAGAGCGAGACTCCATCTCAAAAAAAAAAAAAAAAAAAAAAGTTAAATATGTCAACATACTTTATCTCAGCATTTATGATCTATTTACTTTCTGAAAGATTTGGGGCATTTCACTGAAGTATTTTATATATCATATCTAAAATAAATTATATACACAGCAAAAGTCAATTAAAAGTTGCAGGCCAGGCATGGTGACTTACGCCTGTAATCCTAGTGATTTGGGAGGCTAAGGCAAAAAGTTCGCTAGAGCCCAGTAGTTTCAGACTAGCTTAGGCAACATAGCAAGACCTTGTCTCTACAAAAATAAAAGTTTAAAAAAATTATCCAGGCACGGTGGTGCACACCTGTAGTCCCAGCTACTTGGGAGGCTGAGGCAAGTTCACCTGAGCCCGAAAGTTTGAGCTGTACTTTTGCTGTGAGCTATAATTGTGCCACTGTTCTCCAGCCTGGGCAACAGAGCACAACCCTATCTCAAAAAAAAAAAAAAAAAAAAAACACAAAACAAGTTGCACAGTTATGTGATGTTGAATATCGGGCTGTTTTATACAAGTTAAAACTGTGTTTAGCTCTGAATTTGGGAAGGCAAAGGCAAAAAAGTGAAATAGGTTTACTTTGAGAAGCATCATGGTATAACAGAAAGAATGCAGTATTATAAGCAAACTGTCTCAGTCTAATTTTGTTCCACTACCTCCTCACTGCTACACACCTCTATACCTGTTTCTTCATCTGTAAAATGAGAATAGTTATGTTTAATTTAGTAATATTACATGATTAATCTGTCAAATTAGGTAATGGAAAACCATTCTGTTCTAAAACATGGTTCATGATTATTGTTTTTATTAATTTTTAACACATGCAAATAGTAAATTTATCTAGATGGAAACACTTTTTCAGCATTCTATATTCACACTCAAGAATGTTTGTGCAGCCCAGGTGCATTGGCTTACACCTGTAATCCCAGCACTTTGGGAGGTCAAGGCAGGCGGATCACTTGAGGCCAGGAGTTCAAGACCAGCCTGGCCAAAATGGTGAAACCCTGTCTCTACAAAAAATACAAAAATAGCCTGGTGTGGTGGTGCATGCCTGTAGTCCCAGCTACTTGGGAGGCTAGGGTGGGAAAATCACCTGAGTCTCGGAGGTCAAGGCTGCATTGAGCCTTGATTGTACCACTACACTCCAGCCTGGGTGACAGAGTGAGACCTTATCTCAAAAAAAAAAAAAAGCTTGTGTAAAAAAAAACTGAAAAGCAGCCCGGCGAGGTGGCTCACGCCTGTAATCCCAGCACTTTGGGAGGCCAAGGTGGGGAGATTGCCTGAGGTCAAGAGTTCAAGACCAGCCCGGCCAACACGGGAAAACCCCATCTCTACTAAAAATACAAAAAAATTAGCCAGATGTGGTGACATGCGCCTGTAGTCTCAGCTACTCAGAAGGCTGAGGCAGGGAGAACTGCTTGAATCCGGGAAGCGGAGGTTGCAGTGAGCTGAGATCACGCCACTGCACTCCAGCCTGGGCAACAGAGCAAGACACCATCTTATTAAAAAACAAAACAAAAAAAACTGAAAAGCAAGCTGGGTGTGGTAGTGTATCCCTACAGTCCCAGCTCCTTTGGAGGCTGAGGTAGGGGAAGTGCTTGAGCCCAGGAGTTTTAGGCCAGCATGGAGAACCTAGCAAGACCCAATCTCTAAATTTTTAACTGAAAAACAAACTAAACATGTCTTAGAGTTTTGAAAAGGATAGACATTCTAGTCACATAGATGTTTCTTATTATAACTCCTCTTTATAAGGTAAAATACTTAAATCATAATTCACTAAAGGCATTCCTGTGGAAAGGTGAAATGACAAGTTCTAAGTACACTCCTTTCTGATGGCTTACTTAACACAGAAGTTAGAAAGTTAGTTAGCTTATCTATAAACTTGTCTCTCGTATGTACCAGAAGCCTCAAGCCAACCTTTGGCAAGTGCTAGACTACAGTCAGTTTGAGACTGCATTCTCTACAAAAAATGTCAAGTACCAAACTCTGCCATGTTGATGAAAAAGAAACCTATATATGATACCAAATATGCAAGAAGCAGAGTTCAATTTCACAATGTTCAGTAGTGAAACTTGAATAGCTGGTCAACTTACTCAGAAAAGCGTCTCCTGCCACATAGGGTGGACCACTAGCTAGCATGCTTATAAGCAAAAGCCTTAAATGAGAGGAATAGGGAATCAGAGAAGTTAATCATAAAGCAGCCTGTGGAACAAGTATTGTTAGTACATTAAAAAACTACAGTGGAAAAAAAAAAACCCCTTTACAGAGAAATAAGAACAAAATTATAATCCCAACTCTGCCACTAACTGACTTTGGACAAAACACTTAACCCATATGAGCCTCAACTTGTTCATCTATAAAATAAAACAATTTCAGATTAGGGAGTTTTAAGATTTCTTCCATGTCTAAAATATTATACTTCTGGGATTTAATTATTATTAAACCAAATCAGAAACTTCAAGACAGACTGTTAGTAACACAGAGGAAACCTAACATAATAAACTGAGATGATCACTTACTGTATTAAAATTTAAAAATCTGCATTAAGTGAGCCACAGGTCAAAATCCAGTTTATAGCAAAGCAAAGCTTAACTTGTCTGCTGAATTTACTTACAAAAGTCTGTGTACATTTACAGGAAAGTGACCTGATATCACCCAATATTAGGTAACAGCAAAAGGGTGTGGCTCAGAAAATGCACTTAACCACATGTAGAAAGCAATGAGGGACTGGGGAAAACCCTTTCGTTGCTGTAAAATTACTACAAGAATTAACACGTAGTTTCATTCAGTCAAGGCTGAGCACAATTTCAACACATTAAAAAAAAAATAAAGATCAGTCTTCCTTGGAACCACAACTTCCTATTATTGAACAAAATCACCTCCTCCCAAACTAGGAAACAAACAAAGCAAAACTACCAATTCTACAGTGTTTATCCAGAAGCTTAAAATTTCATAAGCTTTTGGTCCAATAATTCTATTTCTACAGTTCTATACCAAGGAAATAATCCTACAAACAGAAAAAAAAAAAATTCATGCCTATCTATCATAGGGTTATTTATGAAAAAGAAGAAATTGGAAGCAATATAAATTTAACCAAAAAAGGAGTGGTTAAATAAAGCTATAGTATTTAATGGAATAATAAAATTCAGCCATTAAAAACAGACTATGTAGGAACATTAAAAAGTTTTAAAGTGTTATAAGGCCAAAAAAAAAAAAAAAGAAAAGAAAAGATACAGAATTATATATATATACACAATATAATTCAAGCTGTGTTTAAAATAAATAAATAAAACATGTGGAGAAAAAGAGACTAGAAGCAAATTCATGTTAACTTTAGTTTTGTATAACTGGTAGGACTGTGGGTAAATTTTCATAGTTTCCTGTTTTCCAAATTTTATTTAATGATTATGTTTTACTTCAAATAATGTTTAAAAACTTGAATGTAAAATAAATTATTTTATAAATCTTCAAAATATCTGTGTAAGGTACGTAGAGTATAAGTCAAGGTTATATAGCAATGGAAACCTTGGAAATGCCCTGAAGTCTTTTTAAAATGCAATGGATTTTAAAGAAAATCCCCCAAAGGAATATTTTTTGTTTTGTTTTTTTAAATCCTGGAAGATCTTGAGAAGTTAATTCTATGATTCTTACTTTTTAAAATGTAATTCCTAAGGTAAGAGAGGATTAAATCATGGATAGAAGACACTACATAACAACAACAACATGGCTGAACGACACGATAGTTCTTAGGTATGCCATCAGCCTTCTAGCAACAAGTATATCTAGATATTAAGAAAATAAAATAATTTACCTAGGATCTCTGCCAGTTGATGAACAAGGCCAAAACCTAACTCATTTTCTCAATGACCATTCTCGTGGTATAGAAACTAGACTTTGGTATGGTAGTTTATAAGCCAAGAGTTGAAGCTTATGTTTTAAAAAATGACAGTGCTTAGTTTTCTTTTTAAATTGAAAGCTACCTAAAAGCCTGGAACTTGCCAGCACACACTCAAGCCTCAGGCACTATTAAATTACGCATTCTTCTTGCTACCTGTTTTTCCAGGTTTTTTTTTTTTTTTTTTTCAATTTTGTGTACATCAAGGTCTACAGGCACATACCTACATACATGTGTTGCCCTTATTTTTTAGCCGCATATCTGTTTCCTTTGATATGTGACTACTTAAAATAGTATAAATGCAGACTTTCTGAAAGGCTTCTCTTAGTAAAAATAACTTTTAAGATATAACTTACAGAATAACTTTAAATTTATTTTTTAAAATTACTTTCACCTATACTTTAAGTAAAATGTCTCCAATTATGACATGATAGTGTAAGTGCTGTTATCCCTACTCTCTTTACCTTTTACTTTTACCATTTCAACTCTAAGTAGGTTATCTTCAAATTTTAAAAACTGTCCCCACTGTATTATTTTTCACATAATATCACTCATCTTTAGTCTTATCTTCACACATCATCCAACTTCGAAGCCCATAAGATCTTCTGTTTTTCTGTAACTGACAGGGATGGGCAGAAGGTGCAAAAGAAAGAATAACAAATGCGAAATAGATGAAGTTGTTGTTAATATTTCTTTGCAGCTTCATAAAATGTTATGAAAGTCTTATAAAACCACAATCTTTTCTATTTTATAAACTATTATCTCAATAGCCATTATCAAATACTCAGTAAAACACCAAAATTAGGAAATATATGCTATATAATACCTTTTAGAACACACAGTATTTTAAAATCACACTGTAGAATCCAAATGATGACCCACAGTGTGCAGTTTTTCATTGGAGGAACCCTCAGATGCTTCTAAATTTCAATTAACATCCTGTCCTTTCTTTGCCTTTTAATGCTTATTATTTCTTGACTAGTTTTTATAAATATCGTATCAAAATTTTGATGACCAAGTCAGGTAAGTATACAGTTATCTTATGTATCTATGTGCAGTACATTTTAAACTATTTTATTTTGTTTCACTATTTTTAAGTACTTAAAAATAATAAAGATACAAATGTTAAGTCAATTACTTTTTACTCTGCTTAAACATTATTTTTATTTGTTTATTTGCAGGAAATCAGAGATGGTGGTTCTCTCAAAATGATTCACTTTGGTCTGGTGTAAACATTAAGAAAAAAAGAGAACTGCCTTCTTCATATCTAAACTTTTCATGGCCTGATACAGACTTAAAAACCCCCGTGTGGATTTTTAACAAGAGACAGTATGAATCATATAAATTAGTTAAGAGTTTTGAGTTGAGTGTTTTCAAAATAAAGTTTTATTATTTCAAAAACATGCAGCATAACAGCAAAGTGATCGTAAGTAAAAGTCTTCAACCTACTTATTTTCAATAATGTAAAATTTTGAAAGTGTCTTAAATTGTATGTTAATTAGGTGCTACAAAAATAGAATATTTAAACTTTGTTCTCCCAGGTACTTTAAAAAAGGGGCAGTAGGGGGCAGGCATAGTGCTCATGCCTGTAGTCCCAGTGCTTTAGGAGGCCAAGGCTGAAGGATCACTTGAGCCCAGGAGTTCAAGACTAGCCTGTGCAACATAGTGAAACGCTGTCTCTAGAAAAAATTTTAAAAATTAGCCAGGCATGGTGGTACACGCTTGTGAAGCTGAGGCAGAAGAATTGCTTGAGCCCAGGAGTTCAAGGCTACAGTGAGCTGTGATCGCGCCACTGCACTCTAACCTGGGCAACAGAGAGTGACCCAGTCTCCAAAAAAAAAAAGAAAAGAAAAGAAAAAGAAAAGAAAAGAAAGAAAGAAAGTCCTCTTCTGCTCTTGTTTACATTATTAATTTACATTACAAATACAGTATTTATTATGCAAATTTTTCAGCCCAGATCCATTGTTAGAAGACAATTCTCCATGGTTCTCTCGAATTACTGCTATGAGTAATTTGCCCTGACTGCCCCTTAGAACACAGATACTGTTACCCTCTGGAGAAAGGGGCAGGCATGCTTATCAACTTTTATATGAGATTTGAGTTCTTTAAACTCAGAATGCCTCTCCTTTACACTGCCCATTGAGTGTGCAGGTGTCATCTAGCCCTCTTAACATTGCTCTATAGGAATAGGGCTCAGAGAATCCATGAAGAAAAGAAAAAAATGCCGATACCCTGGTTACTATCGTTTGTCTCTGACTCAGGAGTCTCATGTCTTCTAACAGCATCCATGAAACTATAGTGTGGTAACTTGTTAGCTAGTAAGTAGGGTAAAATCTCATACCCTTCACAGTTATTGACACCCATTCTTTAGCAGATAACTGATATTTCACAATTATAGACATCTATAGGCCAGGCACGGTGGCTCACACCTGTAATCCCAGCACTTTGGGAGGCCAAGGCGGGCGAATCACGAGGTCAGGAGATGGAGACCATCCTAGACAACATGGTGAAACCCCGTCTCTACTAAAAATACAAAAAAAAAAAAAATTAGCCGGGCGTGGTGGCATGCACCTGTAGTCCCAACTTCTTGGGAGGCTGAAGCAGGAGAATGGCGTGAACCCGGGGGGGCGGAGGTTGCAGTGAGCTGAGGTCACGCCATTACGCTCCAGCCTGGGTGACAAAGTAAGACTCCGTCGCAAAAAAAAAAAAATTATAGACATCTATAATAATAATCAACATTGTTTAATATTAGACAATAATTACATTACATAATTAAATCTTAGAGTTCAAAGTTAATCAGACTGAAGGCTTTTATACTTCAAATTTTTCTTTCTACTTCCCATTTATCTGTACCTCTACCAGAGGGTATGACAAAAAAAGGTGAAACTCAAATTAGATTTTTCATTTTGTTATTGCTCTGAAAAAATTTTAATAATGCATAACATGTAAGCCAAACTGAGTTACCAGCAAATTTTCATTCTCCTATTCCCAACCTTCTTTATCACACAGATAATCAAAAGTTAACTAATTTTTAGAGAAAAAATTGTATTTAAAAAAATAGGGTTTTGTCAAGATTGCAGAATTTTCTCCAGATTTTCTGGGTAAATAGTCATTAACCCAAAATACCTTTCCTGTGAGATATTAAAGATAAAATATGGATATTGATACATCTATGTTTTTCTACATAATGATAATAATAATGAAAATGTTTGCCAGTTATGTAGGTGAAAATTAAACAAATCATAGTTCTTAAAGTACCCATTTTACCCACTTCACATACCTCTAGAAAAATTAAATGTACAGAAAACCAAGTTTAGATAGTAAGAATATATTATGAATGATCTTTGATAATGTCCATGATTTATAAATGCTGTTATTTCCCAGATGTTGTAAATCTGAGAATATTAATTAAATTGATATTCCTCCTTTGCTAGAACCTGAAAGGATTATGAAGGGGCTACCATAGCTCTAAAGTAAGAGTGGTATAGGCAGGAACAGCTAGGTAGTATCTGTCCTAGCACTGACAGGTTCACAGGTTGTCCTTTAGGAATAGACCCATGAGCTTTTTCAACTATTTTCCAGATTTCTCAGATCTGAGGTAATTTCCACAGTAATTTATATTAGCTGTCACATTGTGTCTTATTGCTAGAATAAACTTTGCTTGGAATGCTAATGTCTAAAAGTTTTTGCTTCATTAAAAGGCTGTGTAACCAAAACTTGGTATTATACTTTCTTCTTAGTATCTTGAAATGTTTGTTAAGGAGTTATAATTATACCACTCTCTACTGAGAGTTTGATCAGTGCTACAACACACATAGCCCTGTACCTACATAGGGATTCTCAATGAAACTCAGTGAGGAAGATACATCATCATCATCATCATCATCCCTACTCTATCGATGAAGAAACCTGATGAGCCTTCTAGCACCAGGTGTCACCTAGAAAGGACAGAGGGACCTGGCCTCCCCTCCCACAATGTGCCAAGTGGAGTTTGAGCTGGCCCACACTGCCCTCAAGCAGCTGAAGGGTACTGTGTGCGATCAGGAGAAAACTGCTGGTGTATAGCTTCTGCAAACAGCCCACCCAGAGCGACTGCAACATCCCTGCCCCTTCAGCCTCAGATGTGAAAGCCAAGGCCAAGTAGGAGGCATGGAATGTGAACAAAGGAATGTCTAAGATGGACACCATGAGGATCTATGTTGCCAAAGTAGAAAAGCTGAAGAAGAATGAGGCTGGCTAAGGACACATTAGCAAACACAAGGAAGCAGCATGGCTCCTCTGGTACAGAATGCTCTTCCTTAAAAACCTTGATGGCTGAAATGTCCTGAAACAAAAGCAAGTTTAGCTGAGACATCAATAAATCACTTAAACTGCATGAGAGTGACTGTCTGCTGCTGGAAAAGAGAAACACAGTGACTGTGAGTGCTCGGGAGGTGTCCAAATGTACAAACTGGTTTTTTGTATGGTTTTGAGTGGAGTTCCCAGCTTTCCTATTATAAGAGTTAGGTAGGCATTTGGCAGGAGTAGAGGGGTTAGGGGGAAAATGTGCTATGGAAATGCCCAAGGGCTGAGGTCAGTGAGACCATTCTCCAGTGACAGCCTCTTGGGAGGCTGAGGCTCCAACCCTTTACCTCTTCAGGGTTGATTCACTAATAACCCAACACTATAAAGGGGAAAGGGACTCTGTCCTCCAAAAAGCTGAAGTCAAGTCCAAAAGGCCCCATTGGCACACAGGCCCTAAGAAGTTAATGTTTTTAGGGAGACCAAGTTTTTAGTGATAATGTGGTGAAACAATTGATGCAGCACAATACAGCAGATGAGAAACAATGGAGCACATAGTGTCAAAATACCAGCCTCAGAAAGACTCATCTATGGCCTAGCAACCAAAATTTTCTTGAGGTTATTCTGCCCCTAACTCTGGTTTCTGCTTGGGGATGTTTGTGGAACAATATGCATATGTATGTATATGTGGGATTTGTTACAAGAACACAACATACCCCTCGACCTATGCAAGAGCCAGAGTGTCTAAGCCCAACTTCTACTCCTCACTGTTAGTTATCGTGGAGGCATCATTGCACAACCAATATGCCTGGTGGCTGGAGTATAGACTGCTAAATGGTATTCAGCGAAGCAGGTCTATAGTGACATGAGATTTCCTGGTACTTCTTCCTTAATTAAAAATTATATTCATAGATCATGACATCAGGTCAGTTCCAGTTCTTGCTGGGAACAATAATAGAAACAACAACCGTAAAGACTTCAGAGAACAGACCGGGCGTGGTGGCTTATGCCTGTAATCCTAGCACTTTGGGAGGCCAAGGTGGATGGATCACGAGGTCAGGAGATTGAGACCATCCTGGCTAACATGGTGAAACCCCGTCTCTACTAAAAATGCAAAAAAAAAAAAATTAGCTGGGCCTGGTGGCACGTGCCTGTACTCCCAGCTACTTGGGAGGCTGGGGCAGGAGAATCGCTTGAAGCCAGAAGGCAGAGGTTGCAGTGAGCCGAGATCATGCCACTGGCCTCCAGCCTGGGCGACAAAGTGAGACTCCATCTCCAAAAAAAAAAAAAAAAAGACTTCAGAGAACAAAGGCAACCAAACCTCACCATGTATCTTCAAGATATTCTGTTCACATATACATATTTGCAGGGAGTTACTATAGACAAAGTACATTACTTAAGAATGAAGCCTACCCAGGGCATCACAACAACTAAAGAACTATTTCTTGTAACTGTAGACTGGGCAAGAGCCACAGTGTAGAACAGCAGTGCTGTTCTGTCTTCTTTGTAGGATGTTATGAAGACACTTTGATGCTTTTAGGATCATGATTCATGTTAAATGTAAATAGTAAAAATAATAATACATTTTGCTCCAAAATATGGTAACAACTTACAAGCTGTAATACATAGCCATACCACTCTTCAAATCATAGAACCTAAAAAGTAAAAATGTGCTGTAATTAGGACAGTAAAAAGTAACTGTAAGATAGATTAAGTTTAAAAAAGGAGAAACAATAGGATTTATATATGTGTATTTCCTTATGACGTCATTACCTATAGGATGCAGGGGAAATGGGACTGATGCAGATGGGGTAGGAGCAAGATTTTTCTATGGTTACTGTGAAAAGAAAAGAAAATCTCAGGACTCACTAATGAAAAAAATTATACCATTCTGGCATATTAACTATTTAAGTTAATAGAGCACTTGAAAAACAGCAGGTGAAAAAAAGATCGCTATGACATTCATGCTGGTTCCTAAGGCAAGAAATGAAATTCCTGTATAAAAGATGCAACATTCTTACCATGGAGGACAAAAAGCTGAGGCCAAAGGAATTCTGTACAAACAAACCTAGTTACACCAACGCTTATCTTCCTGGCTACTTACCTACACAATTAGCTATCCTAGCCTAATCCCCTTTGCCTTATCACATTTTCCCAACTTACTGTTCTTTGTCCAATTCAGTATTTAAGTAATTGACTCTAACAGCTTCTTCAGTTCTTCATTTCTTTATGAAGGCTCCCATGCCACATAAAACTTATATTGAATAAATGTGCATGCTTTTCTCCCGTTAATCTAACTTATATCAGTTTAGTTATTGGGCCCAGTCAGGACCCTAAGAGAATGTAGGTGAAGTTTCACCATCTCTACATTAGTAAAGACTATCAAATTTACAACTAAGACTTTATTTTAAAACATACTAATTGGCCAGGCATGGTGGCTCACGCCTGTAATTCCAGCACATTGGGAGGCCGAGGTGAGCAGATCACCTGAGGTCAGGTGTTCAAGAACAGCCTGGCCAACATGGCGAAACCCCATTTCTACTAAAAATACAAAAATTAGTTGGGCATGTGGTGCGCGCCTGTAGTCTCAACTACTCATGGAGGCTGAGGCAGGAGAATTGCTTGAACCCAGGAGGTGGAGGTTGCAGTGAGCCAAGATCGCACCACTGCACTCTAGGCTGGGTGACAGCGTGAGACTCTCTATGAAAAAAAGAAAAAAAGAAACAGAAAGAAAATACTAATTAATTAATTATATTATTTAAATATATATATATATACAAACAGACATATAGACCAATTGAAGAAATACAGAGCCAAGAAATAAACCTTAGAGTATATGGTCAAATTATTTTTGATGAGGGTGCCAAGACCATTAAATGGGGAGGGAAAGGGCAGTCTTTTCAACATATGCTGCTGCTGGGAAAACTGGATATCCACATGCAAAAGAATGAAGTTGGACCCTTACCTTATGCCATATACAAAAATAACTCAAAATTGATCAAAGACCCAAACATAAGACCTAAAAATATAAAACTATTAGAAGAAAACACAAGGAAAACTTCTTTACATTTGATTTGGTGATGATTTCTTGGATATAAAGCCCAGCAACAAAAGTAAAAATAGATAAACTGGACTCCAAATCAAAAACTTCTGTGCATCAAAGGACACTACCAGCAGATTGAAAAAGCAGTCTATGAAATGGAAGAAAACATTTGCAAGTCATATCTGATAAGGGCTTAATATCTAGACTATATAAAGAACTCCTACAACTCACACAAAAAATAGCAAAATATTTTTAAATGGGCAAAGAACTTGAACAGACATTTCTCCAAAGAAGATATACAAATGGCCAATGAGCACATGAAATAATGCTCAACATTGCTAATGTAGTCGCTAGTGGAAATGAAAATCAAAACCACAATCACATACTACTTTACATACCTTAGGATGGCTATTACATTATAAAAGAAAGAAAGAAAATAACAAGTGTTACCAGGGATGTAGAACATTTATACACTGTTGATAGAAAGTTAAAATTGCACGGCCATTACAGAAAACAGTACGTTCATTCCTCAAAAAATTGAAAATACAAAGATCTTATGATCCAACAATTCCACTTCCGGTATATAGCCAAAAGAATTTTAAGCAGTGACTCAAATAGATATTTGTACACCCATGTTAATAACAGTATTGTTATTCACAATGGCCAAAAGGCAAAAAGAACCCAAATGTCCACCGACAGATACATAAACAAAATGTGGTGCTTATGTATGTCTGTACACACACACACACACACACACACACACACACACTAGAACATTGAGCCTAAAAAAGGAAGTAAATTGTGACACATGCTACAACATACATGAACCTTGAATATATTATGCTAAGTGAAATAAGTTAGTCACAAAAAGACAAATATTTTATGATTCCACCTATACGAGGTATCCAAAATAGTCAAATTCATAAAAGCAAAAATAGAATGGTAGTTGCCAGGGGATGAGGGGAGAGGAAAATTGTGAGTTGTTATTTAATTGATAGAGAGTTCCAGTTTTGCAAGATAAAAAAAGTTCTGGAGGTTGGCTGCACAGCAGTGTGAATATACATAGCCCACTAAGCTGTACACTTAAAATGGGTAAGATGGTAAATTATATGTTATGTGTATTTATCACAATTTTGAGAAATATATATGTAACATATAGTTTTTCCTTAATATGACTTTGAAGACTGAAATTCACTGAGATCTGCTCTCTCCTAAAATAACTCCAAAAAAGCTGACTTTCAGAAGTAGCAAGATTTTGCTAAGAATATTTCTATATTTTAATAATCTACAACTATAACCCTAGTTACATAACTACCAATTTGCTTTTTTAAAAAAAATCATGGAAGAAAATCCAAAAGAATTCACAAGAAATCTGGAATAAGCAATTATAGCAAGATTGCAGGATACAAAGCTAATATACAAAGGTCAATTGCTTTCCTATATACCAGCAATGAACAAGTGCAATTTGAAATAAAAAACACGATACCATTTACATAAGCACCAAAAAACTGAAATACTTAGGTATAACTCTAACAAAATATTTACAAGATCTATATGAGGAAAACTATAAATAAATTGGAAGATATTCCATATTCATAGATAGGAAGACTTAATATTATCAAGACATCAGTTTTTCCAACTTGATCTATAAATTCAATGCCATCCCAATCAAAATCCCAACAAGTTATTTTGTAAACATGAACAAACCAATTCTAATGTTTATATGCAGAGGCAAAAGACTCAGAATAGCCAATACAATATTGAAGGGGCATAAAGTTAGAGGACTGACACTACTCAACTTAAAGACTTACTGTAACACTACAATAATCAAGACAGTGTGGTACTGGTGAAGGAGAAATAGGTCAATGGAATAGAATAGAGAGCACAGAAACGGAGCCACTAAATACAGTCACCTAATCTTTGACAAAGGAGCAAAGGCAATACATTGTTAAAAAAAAAAAAATATATATATATATATATAGCCTTTTCAATAAATGATGTTGGAACAATGGACACCCACATGCAAAAGATGAATCTGGGCCGGGTGCAGTGGCTCACGCCTGTAATCCCAGCACTTTGGGAGACCGAGGTGGGCGGATCACCTGAGGTCAGGAGTTCGAGACCAGCCTGGCCAACATGGTGAAACCCCATCTCTACTAAAAAAAATACAAAAATTAGCTGGGCGTGGTGGCAGGCGCCTTAATCCCAGCTACTTGGGAGGCAGAGGCAGGAGAATCATTTGAACCCAGGAGGCGGAGATTGCAGTGAGCTGAGATCAAGCCATTGCACTCAAACTTGGGGGACAAGAACGAGATTTCTCTTATTAAAAAAAAAAAAAGATAAATTTAGAGGAAGACCTTCACAAAAATTAACTCAAAATGTATCACAAGCCTTAATGTAGAATACAAAACTATAAAACTCCTAGAAGATAACAGGAGAAAATCTAGATGACCTTAGATTTGGTGATGACTTTTTAGATGTGACACTGAAGACATGATTTATAAAAGAAAAGAGTCAATTAGCCGGATTTCATTAAAATTAAACATTTCTGCTCTACAAAAGACACTGCCAAGAGAATGAAAACATGGTCACAGACTAGGAGAAAATATTTGCAAAAGACCTATCTCATAAAGGACTATTATCCAAAATATACAAAGAATTCCCAAAACTCAAAAATAAGAAAACAACCCAATTAAAAAATGGACCACCATCCTGGCTGACACGGTGAAACGCCATCTCTACTAAAAATACAAAAAATTAGCTGGGCGTGGTGGCGGGCACCTGTAGTCCCAGCTACTCAGGAGACTGAGGCAGGAGAATGGCGTGAACCCGGGAGGCGGAGCTGGCAGTGAGCTGAGATCGCACCACTATACTCCAGCCTGGGCGACAGAGCGAGACTCCATCTCAAAAAAAAGAAAAAAAAAAAAAAAAAGAAAAGGACCAAAGACCTTAACAGACTTCTCACCAAAGAAGACATAGAGATGCAAAAAAAAAGCATATGAAAAGATGCTCCACATCATATGTCATGAGGGAAATGCAAATTAAAAAAGAAGGTAACCACTGCACACTTATTAGAATGGCCAAAATCCAGAACATTGATAGCACCAAATGCTAGCAGGGAGGTGGAACAAGAAATATCATTTATTGCACATGGGAACACAAAATGGTACAGGCAGTTTGGAAGAAAGTTTTGTGGTTTCTCAACAAAACTAGACATACTCTTACCATATATATCATTCAGCAATTGAGCTCCTTGGTATTTATCCAAAAGAGTGGAAAATTTATGTCCACACAAAAGCTGCACATGGATGTTTATCAAAGTTTTATTCATAAGTAACAAAACTTGGAAGCAATCAAGATGCCCTTCAGTAGGTGAATGGATAAACTGTAGTACATCCAAATAATGGAGTATTATTCAACACTAAAATAAATTAGCTATCAAGCCATGAAAAGACATGAAGAAACCTTAAATGCATAATACCAAGTGAAAGAAGTCAATCTGAAATGGCTACATAATGTATGATTCCATCAATATGACATTCTGGAAAAGGGGACTCTGGAAAACTATGAAGACAATAAAAAGATCAGTGGGTTCCAGGGGTTACAGGAAAAGGAGGGATGAACAGGTGGAGCACAGAGGATTCTTAGGGCAGTAAAACTATTTTATATGATACGATAGAGTAGATACAGCTCATCATACATTTGTCAAGACCCAGAGAATGTACAACATCAAGAGTAAACCCTAATATAACCTATGGACTTTGGGTGATGATATATCAATGGAGAGTCATCATCTGTAACAAAGACACCATTCTGGTGGGGGATGTTGATGGGGGGAAGCTATTGCATCTGTGGGGACAGTACATATATGGGAAATCTCTGTACCTTCCTCTCAACTTTGTTGTGAACTTAAAACTGCTCTAAAAAATTAGGTCTTGCCAGGCGCGGTGGCTCATGCCTGTAATCCCAGCACTTTGGGAGGCTGAGGCTGGTGGATCACAAGGTCAGGAGTTCAAGACCAGCCTGGCCAATATGGTGAAACCCCATCTCTACTAAAAATACAAAAATTAGCTGGGTGTGACGGCATGTGCCTGTAGTCCCAGCTACTCGGGAGGCTGAGGCAGGAGGATCGCTTGAACCTAGGAGGTGGAGGTTGCAGTGAGCCGAGATCATGCCACTGCACTCCACCCTGGGTGACAGAGCAAGACTCTTGTCTAAAAAAAAATTAGGTCTTATAAAAAATAAGTCATGAAGTTTACTACTCAGGAGGCTGAGACAGGAGAATCGCTTGAACCCAGGAGGTGGAGGTTGCAGTGAGCCGAGATCATGCCACTGCACTCCAGCCTGGGTGACGGAGTGAGACTCCGTCTAAAAAAAAAAATTAGGTCTTGTAAAAAACAAGTCATGATGTTTAAAATACAATTCATTTTAAAAATCAGATTTTAACAATCTAGTTCAGTATTCTACTTTTATTCTCAACTTTTCGAAAAAAGCAGTATTCCTTTATCCTCTTACAATGATTTTAACATAAATTACATAATATTGTTCATGTGTTATGTAAAAGTTTATTAATACTTTTAACTTTTTTTTTGAGACAGAGTCTTGCTTTGTCACTCAGGCTGGAGTGCAGTGGCACGACCACAGCTCACTGCAGCCTCACCTCCCAGGCTCACACAGTTCTCCCGGCTTAGCCTCCTGAGAAGCTGGGACTATAGGTGCATGCCACCACACCTGACTAATTTTTAATTTTTTTATAGAGACAGGGTCTCACTATGTTACCCAGGCTGGTCTTAAACTTCTGAACTCAAACTATCCTCCTGCCTCAGCCTCCCAAAGTGCTGGGATTACAGGCGTGAGCCACTGTGCCCACCTATTTATTTTCAACTTTTTAATTAATTTTTTATGTTAATATTTCTGCTCTATAGCTGAACTATTTACCTAAATATGATACATTTAAATTCTTTCATGCAACCTCTCGTTAGGACAAAAACACATTGCTTTACTTTATTTAAATTTCCTTTAACTATTAAATATACATTAATTTCAAACTATAATCCTCACTGCTATCTTTATTTTTCACACTCCCTTTTAACATTCATTTATATGCATATAATTTTACCTATTTCATTCAAAAACATATAAGCAAATGGAGTAATGTTCTCATAGTATTAACTATTTTGTTTAAATGCAAAAGTTTATCTGTACTTGTTTCATGGGAAAATTTAAGTTTAAAATAATGCAGAAACTTTTATATAAAAATACAAAATTATCCTCATTCAGTAACTTTAACACACTTTAAGCCTAATAAAGTGGGAAGAATCACAGAATATTTATATTGTTCTATTTCACCACATAAGCTATCAGAGATACCTTTTCCATGAATCCTTATGAAACTCTGAGAAAAATGCGTGATTATGAGGTTTATTTAAATTTAATTTGGAGAATTATACAATCAGTCAAGAAGCATACATTCTTCATTCTACATAAAATAATGAAATGGTTACTTATCCATTGAATTTTTTTGGTGAATTACAGTCATATTTCTATCAGGTCAAGTGACAATCTATGTATGAGAGATTAATCTGACACAAGACAGTGAAGCTTAATCCTTCAATATATCATAATCTACTTACTCTGTATGCTAGAAGAATTTCACATTTTAAAATTACACAGGAAGTAATGCTAAACATGTACATAGAACAAAAGCAATTTTCCTAAAATATTTAGTTTTAATATCTACATAGCATGAATGGACTTATTTTAAAAGGTGAAATACAATGCTTATTTAATTTTATGGGGTAGAATTAAAATCATCATTTGATAACATTTTATAATTTTTTTAAACTTTTTAAAATTTTTGAGGGTACAGAGTAGATGTATATATTTACAGGGTACATGAGATGTTTTGATACAGGCATGCAATGTGAAATAAGCACATCATACAAATGGGGTATGTATCCCCTCAAGCATTTATTCTTTGAGTTACAAATAATCAAATTACATTATTTAGGTTATTTAAAAAATAAATTTAAGTTATTATTGACTATTGTCACCCAATTGTGCTATCAAATAGTAGGTCTTATTCATTCTTTCTATTTTTTTTTTGTACCTATTAACCATCCCTACTTCCTCCCTAACCTCCTACTACGCTTCCCAGCATCTGGTAACCATCCTACTACTCTCTGTGTTCGTGAGTTCAATTGACATGATTTTTAGATCCCACAAATAAGTGAGAACATGCTGAAATCTTCAATCCAGAGATTTACTTAAGATAATTCTATCTAGACATCAATATGTTCTCATTTTGTGACCACTCTATGAAGCTACCATTACTGTGTTCACATAATTCACAAGTACAGTGGAAGACACTGAGACTTAAAAAAAAAATCCTTTGCTTTATCTGTGATTATTCACATTACATATAAAAATTAAAATTATTCACAACATGTATCAGAGATGCCAATAATTTCTTCTTTGAGAATCTGTCCTGCTTATAACCCTGGAAGGAACAGATCCTTTGTACTATTTGACCCTGTTCCTTCACTCCCAACCCTGTCCCCAGAACATAAATGACTGAAGCAATTAGATACTCTTTCTTGGGGATTTGGAATTAGAACATGAACACTTAATTACGTGTGGGAGAGCCAGAAGTCATGTAGACTCTGGGTCTGAGGCTATCATTCTGAGATGGTCACGATGAGACCGTAACTAAGAACTTCCAAAAACATGACAACAAAGAAACAACCCCAAAACTCCTTATATTCCTTTTAAAATATCTAAGAGCTGCTGCTTTTTCAAGTGTGAGAAACCAGGGGAAAATGGCACCATTAAATAGATATTGTCTTCTACCTCTCAGCAATCTTCAGACAGTCACTAAAGCTATGAAACTTCCTCAGCTCAGAAAACTCTTTTTATTCTCATTCTTACAGAATGTTAATGTGAAGATTTAATCTGGGTATCTACCTTATTTACTTCTTCCAGTTTAGTGTGATTTTGTTTTTAAAATTCATTAATATTAGATTATTTTATTATATTATTTAAACATTGTATCACTTTATTATTCAATCTTTTACCTTCTGGTTTTAATTGGCTTATATTGATTAATCTTAGCATACATTATTGTCTTACCATTTTTGCTATCTTATCACTTTAAACTCATATTTTTATCCTCTTATGAATACTTAAGTTTGCATTCATTTCTTTTTATTTCTTTCATATGCAATATATATCTTAAATTTGTTTATTGATAATTATACAAATGTATGGAGTACATATGATAGTTTTATACATGCATACAATGTGCAATGATCAAATCAGGGTAATTAGGATATCTATTACCTCAAACATTTATAATTTGTTTTGGGAACATCTCAAATCTTCTAACTTTTTTGAAATATACAGTTAGCAGAAGTGCCCTTTCTTCCTTTCTGATGTAGGCCTACTTGGTTGTTGTCGAAATGGGCAAGTTTGTGAAACCTGGGAGAGTGGTGCTGGTCCTGGCCTGATGCTACTCTGGACTCAAAGCCAACACATCATCATGTAGAACATCGATGACGGCACTTCAGATCACCCCTACAACCGTATCTCTGGTGTCTGGAATTGACCACTGTCCCTACAAAGTGACAGGTGCCATAGGCAAGAAGATCACCAAAAGGTCAAAGATCAAGTCTGTTGCACAAATTTATAAATACAATCATTTCATGCCCACAAATACTCTGTGATATCCCCTGGGGCAAAACTGTCTTCAACAAGGATGGCTTCAGAGACCCTGCTCTTAAACACAAGGCCCAGTGGGATTATTGTTAACTATAGTCATGCTACTGTGCTATACAACCCTAGCACTTTTTCCTTCCATCTAATTATTTTATACCCATTAACCAACCTTTCTTCCACTGCACCCCTTCCCAGCTCTAGAACCATCGGAGAACAGATATCTCTTAATCTTATTATTTTTCCTCTAAATTTAAGAATATATATTCATGATGGAACATTTGAAAAAATTACATAAGTTATTACAAAATAAAATTAAAAATGTGTGCTTCCTTTCATTGTCCTTTATTATAAATATATTTTTCTGATAAAACTAGGGTCACATAATATGTATAGTTTACTATCCTGTTTTTTGTAATGAGCATTTTGTAATTACACTTAAACATTTATCTGTTGATTAACATTTTAATCACTTTTCAGTTTAAGGTTTATATTAATACTAATGTCTTTTTGTTGTTTATATATACATATTTCTGGTTATTTCCTTAGGACAAACTGGAATGTTGTGTGAAAGAAAATAAGTATTTTTAAGAATTGTAAAATACATTACCACATTGTTTTCCACAAAGTTTTATAAATTCTGAGGAAACATGTTTGTATGTGGTATTTTTTAAACTGAATCCTCAATATATTGGTTTCATTTTTCTCTGTAAATTTGACAAGCTATTTTCATTGCACTTATTATATTGTGAACAATTTTTCAAATATGTCTCATTTTATTTTTTGAAAACTTTATATTCTACCTTCTAAAGTAGAAATATCTTTATTAATTTTTCTAAGTACAAAAATTATAGGTCTTCCGAGAGCTGGTTGGAAGGCAGAGTAAAACCACATCACAGTTTCTCTTTGTCAAAGCCTAACAAAAGCAATTTAAGAGTACTTTAAATGGCAAAAAAAACCAAACAGTAAAGGATAAACGATATGCTATGAATCTTCACAAAATAATAACTAAGGAAATCTGTGGGATGGCTATAATCTCTATCCCAAAGAAGAGGTTCTAAGAAAAGAAGCAGCTTCAGAAAAATCATGAGGCGAGTTGATTCAAGATGACTGACTAGATCCTACTAGTATGCACCTCATCCATGGAAAGGAACCAAAATATCATATAGATACTTACAGTTAGAATAGATCCTCTAGGAGAAAACACTGGAATTCAACCGAGAAGTTCTAGGAAGCACCGAAAGCAAGGAAAGGACAGAAATGAGGCAGGCTCCTTGGCCAAGATGCACTGGAAGCCAGGAGAAGCTCTGTGACACAGAGAAAAGGTAAGTCAGAGACCCCAAGGGTCCACACTCCTGCCACGAACTCTTACAATCCTAGCTAGAGGAGAGCCCCTTGACACTCATGGGCCTTGAGACTCACATAGGGAGCTGCCTAAAGATTGTGCAGAGGCATTGCTACAGAGAGGGAGCTGACACTGTGACCCACAGGCCCCTAAGCCTTGAGTAGCTACCACAAGGCACCATTCTGAGACCCTAGTCCCAAAAGGACTGTGTCCTGCCCTGGAGCCGATGCTACTGCTGCTACTCCCAGGCCAAGGAGGGAGAGGGGAGGCTGAGCACTTTCATGTGCCCCAAAGACAAATCCGATGACTGCTGCTGCTGCAAGCTGTTGCAGGACTGAAGTGCAAGAAAATCATACACTCCAGAACTGTCTGCGTTTGCTGCTCCCACTGAGAGTGGCCCCACTTTCCCCAGTGGCAGGCTTCTGCAGCACAGTTGCCACTGTCCCTATCTGAGCATTTTTCCAGTGGCCTAGAGACAACTCTACCCCTATTATCATAGCTAGTGCCTAAACACACTACCAGGGACCTGATAACAAGTCTGCTGGACCAGTGTGTCCCCCTAATACTTGAGCATGCTGTCCAGGTGCCTAAAAATTGCCCAACCCAGCCCATCACTGTTGACATCTGAGCACTCCTCCTGAGGTCTGAGATCAGGCTGATGCAACTGGTCAATACCACCACAGCTGGCACCCAAACACATATGCCACCTGTGGATCAGAGGATTGGTCTTCCCAACCCATTGCAGCCACCACCAACAGCAGCTTGAACCACTTGGGTTCCAGTGATTTGCCCCACCACTGCCACTACCATCACCCACATCACACCTGCTGCCCAGGAGCCCAAGAACATCCCCACATGCCTGGCCTACCACTGCCAGTGCCAGCATCCAAGCAAACCACCTGGAGGCCCAGGAACCAGCCATCTGGACCCACTAATGCTAGAATCAGCATACACCACTCCAGGGCTCAAGGATAATCACCAGTCTACCACTGCCACCCCTGGGGCCCAAAGACTGGCCTACCTGGCATCCCAGTCCCGAGCAAAACTTCAGCACAACCTCCACTAATAATTGCACCTAAGCTACACAGAAGTCACAGGTACCACTAACACTGTTTATAGCCAAAGAAACCATACAGGAACTACACTACTGCATGCACCCGAATCAACACCAAAGTGCCCTACCCAACCAACGTCATAGATACATCTTCAGGAAAAAGTCCTCCACTACAAAGGCAAATTCAAAAATGTGGAAGAAGCAACAGTTACACCAGATGTACAGATATCAATAAAAGAACATAAGAATCACAAAAAAGCAAAGAAATATGACACCCCCAAAGAAACACAATAATTCTCTAGCAACAGATACCAATTAAAAAGAAATTCGTTAAACCTTAGACAAAGAATTCAAAATGCTCATTTAGAGAGGCTCGATGAGATACAAGAAAATTCTGAAAAACAATACAAAGAAATTTGAAAAACAATTCAGGATATGCACGAGAAATCTACCAGATAGATATTTTTTAAAAGGATCAAACAAATTCTGGAATGGAGAATTAATTGAAATACAAAATACATTCAAAAGCTTCAACAATAGACTAGTTTAAGCAGAAGAAAGAATCTCAGAACTTGAAGACGGGTTTTTTGAAATAGTCCAATGAGAGAAAAATAAAGAAAAAAAAAAGGATTTAAAGGAATAAGCAAAGTCTTTGTGACATCTGGGACAACATAAAGCAACCAAATATTTGAATGACTGGTGTCCCCAAGGGCAAAGGGAGAATGAAAGGCCTAGAAAACCTATTTGACAAAATAATTGATAAAAACTTCCCAAGTCTGGCAGGAGACTGACATGCAGATCCAGGAAGTTCAGAGATTCCCCCAACAGATAAAATGCAAAAAGGCTTACTCCACAGCACGTTATAATCAAAATGTCTAAAGTCAAAGACAAAGACAAGATTCTAAAAACAGAAAGAGGCAAGTATCGATATATCTATAAAGGAAACCCCATCACTGGATTTCTCAGCTGAAACCTTACACCCCAGAGGAGAATGGAATGACATATTCAACAAGCTGAAAGAAAGAAACTGCCAAGCAAGGATACTATATCCACCAAAATAAGCCTTCATAAATGAAGAAATAAGGTCTTTCCCAGACAAGCAAACACTAAGGGAATTCATCACCCCTGGGCCAGATCTATAAAAAATGCTCGAGGAAGTCCTAAACCTGGAAATGAAAGGATGACATTTATCATCAAGAAAACACATGAAACTATAAAACTCACTCATAAACCAAATACAAATAAAGAAGAGAAAGGACTCAAAAGGTATCACTATAGAAAACTATCAAACTACAATAACCAGCAATAACAGAAAAAGAAAAAAAAACACAAAGAATACAGAAAACCACACGAAAACGATTAACAAGAACAAATAAAAAACCTCACATGTCAATAATAACCTTGAATGTAAACAGATTAAATTCTCCACTTAAAAGATAGAGACTGGCTGAATGGATAAAGAAACAGGAACCAACTATATGCTGCCTACAGGAAATGCACTTCCCCTGTAAAGACAAATATGACTCAAAGCAAAGGAATGGAAAAAAATATTCCATATACACGGAAACCAGAAGCAAGCAGAAGAAGCTATACTTACATCAGAGAAAACAGACTTCGAGTCAAAAACATTTTAAAAAGATGTAGAATGTCATTATATGATGATAAAGGTATCAATCCCACAAGAGGATACAATAATTCTAGACATATGTGCACCCAATACTGCAGCACAGATTCATAAAGCAATATTACTAGATCTAAAGAGAGAGATAGACTCCAATTTAATAATAGTAAGGAACTTCAACACTCTATTCTCAGCATTAGTCAGATCATGTACACAGAAAATCAACAAAGAAGCATTCAATTTAAACTGGACTTTAGACCAAATGGTCCTAAAGACATTTACAGAACATTTTATCAAACAACTGCTGAATATACATTCTTCTTATCAGCACATGGAACAGTCTCTAAGATATGTTAGGCCACAAAAGAAGTCAACATTTTTAAAAAATCTAAATGATATCAAGTGCCTTCTCAGACCACAATAAAATAAAAGTAGAAATCAACACCAAGAGGAACTTTGGAAACTACGCAAATATGTGGAAAATTAAACAACATGCTCCTGAACAACCATTGGGTTACAGCAAAGAGGGAATTTTATTACAATACCTACATCAAAAAGGTAGAAACATTTCAAAAAAAAAACAACCTAACAATACAATTAAAGGAACTAGAAAACCAAGAACAAACCAATCCCCAAATTGGCAGAAAGAAAAAATAAAGATCAAAGCAGAACTAAACAAAATAGAGACTAAGAAAACAATACAAAGGAGCAACAAAATGCAAAGTTGGTTCTTCAAAAAGATAAACAAAATTGCTAAACTGCTAGTTAGACTAACCAAGAAAAAAAAAGAGAGAAGACTCAAATAAACAAAATCAGAAAAATGAAACAGTACAACTGATACCACAGAAATACAAAAGATCACAGACTATTATATACAACTCTACACTAACAAACTGAAAAACATAGAGGAAATGAATAGATTGCTGAAAATATACATGCTACCAAGACTGACTCAAGAAGAAATAGAAAACCTGAGCAGGCTGGGTGTGCTGGCTCATGCCTATAATCCTAGCACTTTGGGAGACCAACAGGGGCAGATCACTTGACGCCAGAGGTTTGAGATCAGCCTGACCAACATGGTGAAACCTCATTTCTACTAAAAATACAAAAATTAGCATGCATGTTGGTACATGCCTGTAATCCCAGCAACTCAGGAGGCTGAGGCAGGAGAATTGCTTGAACCTGGGAGGCAGAGGTTGAGTGAGCCGAGATCATACCATTGCACTCCAGCCTGGTTGACAGAGGGAGACTCCATCTCAAAAACAACAACAACAAAAATCAAAAACCTGAGCAGACCAGTAATGAGTGTCAAGATTGAATCAGTAATAAAAAGTCTCCAAAGAAAAGCCCAGGACTGGATATACTCACAGTCAAATTCTATTACTGTAGAAAGAAGAATTAATACCTATCTTCCTGAAACTATCCTAGAACACTGAAGAGGAAGCTCTCCCTAACTCGTTCTGAGAGGCCAACATCACCCTGATACTAAAACCAGACAATAACACAATAAAAAAGGAAAATGACAGGCCAATATCCCTGATGAACATAGATATAAAAATCCTCAACAACATTGTAACAAACTGAATCCAGCAACCCAGCAAAAAGGCAATAGACCATGACCAAGTGGGATTTATACCAGTGATGCAAGGATGGTTCAAGATATGCAAACGTCAATAAATGTGACATATCACATCAACAGAATGAAGGAAAAAAAAATATGATCATCTTAATAGATGCAGAAAAAAGGCATTTGATAAAATTCAACATCCCTTCATGGTAAAAACTCTCAACAAACTAGGAATAGAAGAAACATACCTCAAAATAATAAAGACCAAGTATAACAAACACATTGGTAACATCATACTGAACGGGAAAAAAGCTAAAAGCCTTTTCTCCAAGATCTAGAAAAAGACGAGGCTGTCCACTTTTACCACTTCTATTCAATGTCATAATGTAAGTCCTAGCCAGAGCAACCAGGGAAGAGAAAGAAATAAAAGGCATCCAGATTGGAAAAGAGGAAGTCAAATTGTACTCCTTTACTGATATGATCCTATATTTAGAAAAACCTAAAGATTCCACCAAAAACTTCCTGGATTAGATTAATAAATTCAGTAATTGTATGCAAAATCTGCATTAAAAAAATCAGTAGTTTCCATATACCAATAATCAACTAGCTGAGAAAGCAATCAAGAAAGCAATCCCATTTAAAATAGTTACAAAAAAAAATCTAGTAATGCTTCTAACCAAGGAGGTGAAATATGTATACCAGGAAAACAACAAAACATTAATGAAATAAATTGAAGAGTACACACACAAACAAATGGAAAGACATCCCATGCTCATGGACTGGAAGAATTAATCTCATTAAAATGACTAAACTGCCCAAAGCAATCTATAGATTCAATATAATCCCTATCAAAATACCAATGTCTTTTTTATAGAATTAAAAAAAAATCCTAAAATTCATATGGAACAAGAAAGGAGCATGAATAGCCAAAGCAATCCTGAGCAAACAAAGTGAGAGGCATCACACTGCCTGACTTCAAAATATATTAAAAGGCTATAGTAACCAAAACAGCATGGTATTGGTATAAAATCAGACATATAGACCAATGAAACAGAAGAGGGAACCAAGAAATAAATCCACATGTTTACAGCCAACTAATTTTCAATGAAGGCACCAAGAACATATATTGGGGAAAGAACACGATCTTGAATAAATGGTGCTGGGAAAACTGAATATCTATACACACAGGAATGAAACTGGACCCTTCTCTACGTGTAAAATCAACTCAAGATTAATTAAAGACTTAAATATAAGACCCCAAGCCATAAAACTACTGGAAGAAGACATAGGGGAAACACTTAAGGACAACTGGTAGGCAGATTTTATGCCTAAGACCTCAAAAGCACAGACAATAAAAACAAAAATAGACAAATGGGACTATATTAAACCAAAAAGCTCCTGCACAGCAAAGGAAACAATCAACAGAGTGAAGAGGCAACTTGTTGAATGGGAGAAAATATTTGCAAATTATTCACCTAATAAACTAACATCCAGAATATACAAGAAATTCAAACAACAGGAAAAAAAAATCCCCTGAAACAATGGGCAAAGGATCTGAATAGATATTTGTTATAAGAAGACAAACAAATGGCTAACAAGTTTATGAAGATAAAAGTTCAACATCAGTAATTATCAGGGAAATGCAAATGAGAACTTCAATGAGAGATCATCTTACCCCAGTTAGAATGGCTGTTATTAAAAAGACAAAAAATAACAGATGCTGGTGAGGGTGCTGAGAAAAGGGAATTCTTATACACAGTTGGTGGGAATGTAAATTAGTAAAACCACTATGAAAACCAGTGTGGACATTTTTTAGAAAACTAAAAACAGAACTACCCTATGATCTGGCAATCCCACTAATGGATATTTATCCAAGGAAAAGAAATCTGTATATCAAAAGGATACCTGCACTGGCATATTATATGGCACCATTATATGGAACCAACCTAAGTGTCTATCAACAGATAAATGAATAAAGGAAATGGTGGTATATATACACAATGGAATACTAGTCAGCCCGAAGAATGAATTCCTGTCATTTGCAACAACATAAATGGAACTGGAGGACATTATGTTAAGGGAAATAAGCCAGACACACAAACTCTCAGGCACATCATTTAAAATACAGGCAGTGCTAACTATCCCCAACAATAAACAGGAATTTAGCAAAACCAAACACCAAACACACAAAGACAGATAACGTGTTCTCACTCATATGTAGGAGCTAAAAATGTTGGTCCCACAGAGGTAGTGAATAGAATGATAGATACCAGAGAGTGGGGTGAGTGTGGGTGGGAGAGTGGCATAAAGAGAGGTTGGTTAGTAGGTACAAACATACAGTTAGATAGAAGAAATAAGCTCCAATATTTAATAGCAGAGTAGGGTGACTATAGTTAGCAAGAATATATTACATATTTCAAAGTAGCTAGAAGAGCAGATGTGAAATGTTCCCAACACGTAGAAATGATAAATATCCAAGGTGATGGATACCCCAAATACCCTGGCTTGATCATTATAGTCTATACATGTAAAAATACTCATATGTATCCCATAAATATGTAAAATATTTTATTGCTGCACATTATAATTAATTAAATTTATTTATTTTGGTAACAAAAATAAAAATTATGAGGTTTCTCACTGGTGCCCCAATTTGGAAAAAAGCAGACTGAGGAAATGAATAAGTGAGTAAGTGGCTCATGGAAAAGAAACCAAAACTATCTTTTTATTTTTATTTATTTATTTATTTATTTATTTATTTATTTATTTATTTATTTATTTTGAGACAGAGTCTCACTCTGTAGCCCAGGCTGGAGGGCAGTGGTGCAATCTGGGCTTGCTGCAACCTCCGCCTCCCAGGTTCAAGCAATACTCTTGCCTCAGCCTCCCAAGTAGCTGGGACTACAAGCATGCACCACCACACCCAGCTTATTTTTGTAGTTTTAGTAGAGACAGGGTTTCACCATGTTGGCCAGGCTGGTCTCAAACTCCTGACCTCAAGTGATCCACTCACCTTGGCTTCCCAAAGTGCTGGGATTACAGGCGTGAGCCACCACACCCAGCTGAAAATATTTTTAGAGTAGACAAACTCTACATAAAAAAGCTAGATTCTAGTGAGGAAATGAGGTACTCTCAGACGCATCATTTAAAATACAGGCAGAGCTAACTATCCCCAACATTAAATAGGAATTTACCAAAACCAAACACAAAAGGAATGTGAATTGTTATAAACTATAAGTATTGAGGTGGAAATGAGTAAGTAAAATGGGGTAGGATGTTTTTCCCTAATGGAAGAAAAGGCACTAGAGTTACATAACACATTGGAGGAAAACATGTCAACCCTGAGCACATCCCACACAGGAAAAGGATACCCACTCATCAGGAGGAATGAACCCTGGTCAAGGACACTTAATAAAACCTGAAAGAGGAAACAAAACCCATGTCCTTTACAAAAACTTGCAAAACCTCAGCTGAATAACTCTCCCTACTCCCCTCACATTCCCAACTTTACGAGTACAGAAAGCAGGTACAAGGCATTATCCAACCACCAAACTGTAGCTCAGAAAAGACAAACTGGTCACAGAGAAGTCTAGAAAAATTCATCCATATTGCAGTAGAGCAAATAGAAAGTTGGGGTAAGGACCCAGACCTTAAGAATGAACAAGATAAGGCCGGGCGCAGTGGCTCACGCCTGTAATCCCAGCACTGTGGGAGGCTGAGGTGGGCAGATCACGAGGTCAGGAGATCAAGACTATCCTGTGAATGGTGAAACCCTGTCTCTGCTAAAAATACAAAAAATTAGCTGAGCGTGGTGGTAGGTGCCTGTAGTCCCAGCTACTCAGGAGGCTGAGGCAGGAGAATGGCATGAACCCAGGAGGCAGAGCTTACAGTGAGCCGAGATCGCGCCACTGCACTCCAGCCTGGGCAACAGAGCGAGACTCCGTCTCAGAAAAAAAAAAAAAAAGAATGAACAAGATAAAAGAAATAGCAAATCAACTAGAAAATCATAGAGTAGCATAATGAAAAGAAGAAAACTGTCTATATGGAAAATCCAAAGACAGAAGCTTAGATTATTGAGTTGAGTTGTTTTTTTTTTTTTTGGAGATGGAGTCTTGCTCTGGAGTCTCGCTCTGTTGCCCAGGCTGGAGTGCAGTGGTGCGATCTCAGCTCACTGCAACCTCCGCCTCCCGGGTTCAAGCAATTCCTCTGCCTCAGCCTCCCGAGTAGCTGGGATTACAGGTGCGCACCACCACACCCTGCTAATTTTTGTATTTTTACTAGAAACGGGGTTTCACCATGTTGGTCAGGATGGTCTCGAACTCCTGACCTCATGATCCACCCACCTCGGCCTCCCAAAGTGCTAGGATTACAGGCATGAGCCACCGCGCCCAGCCAAGTTGTTCTTTTCTAAGTGTTACAGGAAAGGCATCTGGATCCAGACCCCAAGAGAGGGTTCTTGGATCTTGTGCAAGAAAGAATTCAGGAAGAGTCCACAGAGCAAAGTGAAAGCAAGTTTATTAAGAAAGTAAAGGAATAAAATAATAGCTATTCCATAGACAAAGCAGCCTGAGGGCTGCTGGTTGCCCATTTTTATGGTTATTTCTTGATTATACGCTAAACAAGGGGTGGACTATTCGTGCCTCTCCTTTTAGACCATATAGGGTAAGTTCCTGATGTTACCATGGCATCTGTAAACTGTCATGGTACTGGTGGGAGTGTGGCAGTGAGGACAACCAGAGGTTACTCTCATGACCATCTTGGTTTTGGAGGGTTTTGCTGGCTTCTTTACTGCAACCTGTTTTATCAGCAATGTCTTTATGACCTATATATTGTGCCAACCTCCTATCTTATCCTGTAACTTAGAGTGCCTTAACCATCCGGGAATGCAACCCAGTAGGTCTCAGCCTCATTTTACCCAGCTCCTATTCAAGATGGAGTTGCTCTGGTTTAAACGCCTCTGACATAAGCGTTTAATTCTATTAATTTTCCTCTATTTTTAGGCCAGGCACAGTGGCTCATGACTGTAATCTCAGCATTTTGGGAAGTCAAGGTGGGCAGATCACCTGAGGTCAGGAGTTTCGAGACTAGCCTGCCCAACATGGTGAAACCCCGTCTCCACTAAAAATACAAAAATTAGTCAGGCATTGTGGCGGTGTGCGCCTGTAGTCCCACCTACTCGGGAGGCTGAGGTACAAGAATCACTTGAACCTCGGAGGCAAAGATTGCAGTGAGCTGAGATCATGCCACTGCACTCCAGCCTGGGAGATAGAGTGAGACTCTGTCTCAAAAATAAAAATAGAAATAAAAATAATAAATTTCTGTCTATTTTTAGTGCTATAAATTTCCCTGTATTCTGTATCCCACAAATTATGTTATGTTGTATTTTCATTTAATTCAAACTATGTCAATTTCTCATGAGATGTCTTTGACCCATGAGTTATTTAGAACTATGTTGTTTACTTTCTAAATATTTTCAGACTTTCTAGATATCTTTTTTTGATATTTTTCTAGTTTAAATCCATTATTGCCAGAGAACAGACTTTGCAGGATTTCAATTTTTTTAAATGTGTTAAGGTTTGTTTTATGAACCAGAATATTGTTTATTTTGGTCAGGGGAGTGCAAACTACGGCCTTTGCACCAAACCCCACCGCTGACAATTTTTGTATGGCGCATGTACTAGGGATTATATTTATATTTTAAATGACTGAAAATATCAAAAGAAGAATATTTCATGATGTGAAAATTACATGAAATTCAAATGTCAGTGTCCATGTATAAACTTTTATTGGAACATAGTCACACCCATTTATTTATGAATTATCTAAGGCTGAGTTTGCACTACAATGACAGAACTGAGTAGTTGTGACACAGACCACACGGCTCACAATGCTTAAAATATTTACTATCTGGCACTTTACACAAAATATTTGCTGACCCCTTATCTTGGTATGTTCCATGAGTATTTGAAAAGAATATATATTTGGCTCTGTTGGGTGATATGTTCTTTAAATTCAATTAGATCTAGTTGATTGATGGTGTTATTCAATTGTTGATCTTCTCTTTTTTTTTTTTTTTTTTTTTGAGGCAGAGTCTCACTCTGTCACCCAGGCTGGAGTGCAGTGGTATGATCTTGGCTCATTGCAACCTCTGCCTCCCGGATTCAAGCAATTCCCCTGCCTCAGCCTCCCGAGTAGCCGAGACTACAGGCATGTACCACCACACCTGGCTAATTTTTGTACTTTTAGTAGAGATGGGGTTTCACCATGTTGGCCAGGCTGGTCTCGAACTCCTGACTTCAAGTGATCTGCCCACCTCGGCCTCCCAAAGTGCTGGGATGACAGGTGTGAGCCACCATGCCCGGCCTCTCTCTTCTTTCTTTATCACTTAGGATAGTGATTGGAGTGGATAGGAAAAGAGTCTTGAAGTCTCCACCTACAAGTGGATTTTCCCATTTCTCCTTTCTACCAGTTTTTGCTCCATGAATTTCAAAGCGCTGTTGTTAGGCACACAGTTGTTTTAAATTGGTAGAGTCTTCTTGGCAAATAGACCCCTTTATCAGTATGTAATGCACCTACTAATTTTCCTTGTACTGAAATCTATTTGGTGAGGTATCATCCAAGTATCTTTTGATTAGTATTTGCAAGGTATATCTTTTTCCATCCTCTTGTTTTAATCTGTCTGTATCATTGTATTTAAAGTGGGTTTCTTGTATAGACAGATATTGTGGGGTCTTTTTATTATTATTATTGAATCTGACAATTGCTGTATTTTAGTTCTTGTATTCAGACCACTTATATGCATATAGATATAGATACAGATATGTTTGGATTTAGGACTACCATTTTATTGTTTTCTGTTTGTCTCTGTTTTCTTCTGTTTCCCATTTCCTGCCTTTTTGACAATTTGAATATTATTTAGTATTTGATTTAAATTTATCTATTGTGCTATTACTATATATCTTTGTATCTTTTTTAGTGGTAGCTTTAGGGATTACAATAAAAACTACTCAGTCTTCTTAGAATCACAATTTAACAATTAAAGTAGACTATAGAAACATTACCATCATATAGGTCCTTTTGCTCTCCCCTTTGTGTTATAGTTATCTATATATCTATACACATTGAAAACCCCATTAGACAGTGTTATTTTTTATTTCAACTGTAAAACATTTACTAAAGAACTAAAAAAAAAACTGTTTATGATATTTACCATTCCAGTTGTTCACACAAATGAACAGACTGGTACCACTGAAAATGCATAGTTACCTATCTCAGTTTGGTTCTCAGCTCTACCAAACAACCCTTCTTCACTTCCCTAGTCAGTTCCCTCCCATTCTTCTTTACTTTCCTGACACCTCCCATCCTGCTGTTTCTCTACTTGGTCTCAGCAAATGACCTTGCCTGCTATTTTAGTAAAAGACATCAGCTAAGAACTCCTCGAATTCTTGCTATCACACTTAAAGTGACATATACCCATAACTATCCATTTCTCGGAGCTGGATTAAAGGGTTGACTCACCAAATAGAAGCCTGAGCACCAGTCTTCAAGTGGCACTATAACATCACTGGAATAAACTGATAATAAAGAACCATTTAATGCAACTGCTTCATAACCAGGCAAATGTGTAATGGTCCCTAACTCCTCAAAGTTGAAAGTATTTTTAAAAAAAATTTTAATACCTCTTGCCAACATCAACCTATCCTCATCAAATATTTTTTGCAGACTGTACTATACAGTACTACTGAAGGTTGTACCACCAATCCTGATCCAGATGGTTAAAAGGGACTTAAAACTGATAGTCACAATCTCCAGAAAACTAGAAATTAAACCATGCATTGCATGGTGCTATTTACCAGGAGCAAGTAGTTTATTTTTTAAATTTAAATTTGAAATCTTTAATATGCCTCACAGGAAGCTGTCTGGTTCAGAAAACAGCACAAGAAAACTGATTAAAGAAAAAAATACAGAAAAGTGAGAAGCATGTTGCCAACACAAAAACCATAAAAGTAACCTGAAAATATATTTTGAACAAGACTTTTCGACTTTAATAATGTATTCAACAATATTATTGAGCACCAATTATATACCAGGTACAGTTCTGGGAAACCAAGGATATAATGGTAAACAGGACAAACAAGGTCCCTGCTCTTGTGGGATTTACATTCTAGGAGGAACAGATACCAAACATATAAATGAAGATGATACATAATAAACACTATTTTTAGAATAACATAGGGGGACACATAGAGAAGACTGGGGATAAAGAAGTTGCCAATAGAGATTAAAAGTAAGGAAAAGCCATATTGAGGTACAAAAGACCTAAAGGATAAAAAGGAAATAGCCATGCAAAGATAGAGAAGAGTAGAGAACAGCACATGCTAAGCAGAGGAAAGTGGCAAGTACCAAAAACAGAAACAAGGACCTCTCTGTGGCTGAAATGAACAAGGAAGTAAATTACAGGAGATGACTTCAAAAAGGGAGGGAGGAGTCAGATCAAGTATAGGCCACTACCCCAATCCTTAATGAGTGTGAATAAATAATGCTACCTAATTTTCAGTGGTAGTATATCAATGAGTTTTTAAATATATATATAAATTAAAATATTAAACTATGTTCTGTGCATGTTAATAAATCTTTTATTATGAACATACAGAGGTATGCAATATTTTTTACTAGGAAGTAAATATCTCCTTACTCTGAATAAAATATTAAACAAATATTTGAAGGAGAGTCTTTAGATTTTCCTTTCTACACTCCTACTATCATTACGGAACAGGAATCAATCACTTCTGGCCTCTGGAACTCATCTCTGTCCACCAGAGCCTCTGAGAGCTCATGCTGTTACACTTTGTTAAGAGAAAGGCTCCTCCTCTAGGTACACAATCTCTACACAAGGGCACAGGTTTAGCAGACAAAGCACACAATTTCAGTCCCTCCTCACCCACTTGGCCCAGCATCCTTATGCACAACCATTTAAGTTGGCCTTACTAACCACCTCCTCAGAAATCTTATTCTACCAGTTAACTCCTTTAGGCTGTAACTTCAACTACTCCCTCATGGGTAAAAGATACATATGTCAGAAACTGTCCAAAGTTATACCTTTGCCGTCAAGAAATGCTGAGCATTACTGTACTGTATATATACCATTATGTACTGCCAAAATCTTGACAGAGTGCTAAGGCTTTGAATGTTTTGTTAACTTAAAATAATCAAAGTTATAATAGTTCAAAAGCTCTCATCTTTTTATTAGGCTACCTATTTTTATTTGGGTAGCTTTAAAACCACGTATACACCTAGTTATTTGTAATCTACACCCTACTTCCTATGGTTGTGAGATAAATCACAGTTTGAGAATGAATTTTTGGATCATCTATAACTCCAACTACCATATATCTGAATTCTGGCATTACAGCTAATTATCCTGCCAAAAATAATGATGCAAAAACTGGCAGAGATGCTGATTTGTCTGTCAAGAAAATCTTTTTCAGATAATATAACATTTTAAAATTTCCTAGTCAGCACTTAAAACTTTCAAATGTTTCTAAGCAGAATAGCTTCCTTAACATGGAACCTATAAATTAATTACAGCAAACAGCAATTACAGCAAACAGCTCATTTGTTATTACACTTGCACAACTGGTAAGCTAAGAAAATAATGAAGACTAAATTTAATAGTCTAATAATATATTAAAATTCATACATAAGATAGTTCTCTAATTTAGAACATTTTAATTAACTGTAAAATATTTATTGTAATAATGTGCAAATTATGACAGTTATACAAAATGTTTGCTTCCTCCTCCCCTCCCCAATCTAAAAATATACTTATGAATTATAGGGGCCTGTAATAATTATCAGCAAATTAAACACTCTGCCTTTGGTCATACATTGAGACTGCCTGAAGTAACCCCATAGCACAGAGAGAATTTAGGCTTGAAAAATAAGCTGTAACATTTCAGATAAAAAAATCACAGCTAATTGGCTCTGAACAAAATGTTATATCCAGCTCTTCTTCAGCCATTTGTACAACAAAATTGACCCTTCTCATGCACCACTGATTTGGTATTCTCATATTACACAGGTAAGTAAAGAACCCTCAATTACAAAACACTTTCTACTTTTAATAGTAATCGTAAAGATAGTCCAATTTTTAAAAATTAAATATTACCCATAATCCCACTACCCTAAAAACAAATAGCTTTTATTTACCATATCTGAAATATGGTAATATGTGAAAAGACCAAATCCACGTCTGATTGGTGTACCTGAAAGTGATGGGGAGATGGAACCAAGTTGGAAAACACTCTTCAGGATATTATCCAGGAGAACTTCCCCAACCTAGTGAGGCAGGGCAACATTCAAATTCAGGAAATACAGAGAATGCCACAAAGATACTCCTCGAGAAGAGCAACCCCAAGACACACAACTGTTAGATTCACCAAGGTTGAAATGAAGGAATACGTTAAGGGCAGCCAGAGAGAAAGGTTGGGTTACCCACAAAGGGAAGCCCATCAGATTAACAGCGCATCTCTCAGCAGAAACTCTACAAGCCAGAAGAGAGTGGGGGCCAATATTCAACATTCTTAAAGAAAAGAATTTTCAACCCAGAATTTCATATCCAGCCAAACTAAGCTTCATAAGTGAAGGAGAAATAAAATATTTTACAGACAAGCAAATGCTGAGAGATTTTGTCACCACCAGGCCTGCCCTGAAAGAGCTCCTGAAGGAAGCACTAAACATGGAAAGGAATAACCGGTACCAGCCACTGCAAAAACATGCCAAATTGTAAAGACCATCGAGGCTAGGAAGAAACTGCATCAACTAATGAGCAAAATAACCAGCTAACATCATAATGACAGGATCAAATTCACACATAACAATATTAACTTTAAATGTAAATGGACTAAATGCTCCAATTAAAAGACACAGACTGGCAAATTGGATAAAGAGTCAAGACCCATCAGTGTGCTGTAGTCAGGAAACCCATCTCATGTGCAGAGACACACATAGGCTCAAAATAAAAGGATGGAGGAAGATCTACCAAGCAAATGGAAAACAAAAAAAGGCAGGGGTTGCAATCCTAGTCTCTGATAAAACAGACTTTAAACCAACAAAGATCAAAAGAGACAAAGGAAGGCCATCACATAATGGTAAAGGGATCAATTCAACAAGAAGAGCTAACTATCCTCGATATATATGCACCCAATACAGGAGCACCCAGATTCATAAAGCAAGTCCTGAGTGACCTACAAAGAGACTTAGACTCCCACACAATAATAATGGGAGACTTTAACAACCCACTGTCAACATTAGACAGATCCATGAGACAGAAAGTTAACAAGGATACCCAGGAATTGAACTCAGCTCTGCACCAAGCAGACCTAATAGACATCTACAGAACTCTCCACCCCAAATCAACAGAAAATACATTCTTCTTAGCACCACACCACACTTACTCCAAAATTGACCACATAGTTGGAAGTAAAGCTCTCCTCAGCAAATGTAAAAGAACATAAATTATAACAAACTGTCTCTCAGACCACAGTGCAATCAAACTAGAACTCAGGATTAAGAAACTCACTCAAAACTGCTCAACTACATGGAAACTGAACAACCTGCTCCTGAATGACTACTGGGTACATAACGAAATAAAGGCAGAAATAAAGATGTTCTTTGAAACCAACGAGAACAAAGACACAACACACCAGAATCTCTGGGACACATTTAAAGCAGTGTGTAGAGGGAAATTTATAGCACTAAATGCCCACAAGAGAAAGCAGGAAAGATCCAAAATTGACAACCTAACATCACAATTAAAAGAACTAGAAAAGCAAGAGCAAACACATTCAAAAGCTAGCAGAAGGCAAGAAATAACTAAGATCAGAGCAGAACTGAAGGAAACAGAGACACAAAAAACCCTTCAAAAAATTAATGAATCCAGGAGCTGGTTTTTTGAAAGGATCAACAAAATTGATAGACCGCTAGCAAGATGAATAAAGAAGAAAAGAGAGAAGAATCAAACAGACGCAATAAAAAATGATAAAGGGGATATCACCACTGATCCCACAGAAATACCAACTACCATCAGAGAATACTACAAACACCTCTACGCAAATAAACTAGAAAATCTAGAAGAAATGGGTAAATTCCTCGACACATACACCCTCCCAAAACTAAACCAGGAAGAAATTGAATCTCTGAATAGACCAATAACAAGCTCTGAAATTGTGGCAATAATCAATACCTTACCAACCAAAAAGAGTCCAGGACCAGATGGATTCACAGCCAAATTCTACCAGAGGTACAAGGAGGAACTGTTACCATTCCTTCTGAAACTATTCCAATCAACAGAAAAAGAGGGAATCCTCCCTAACTCATTTTATGAGGCCAGCATCATCCTGATACCAAAGCCGGGCAGAGACACAACCAAAAAAGAATTTTAGACCAATATCCTTGATGAACATTGATGCAAAAATCCTCAATAAAATACTGGCAAACCAAATCCAGCAGCACATCAAAAAGCTTATCCACCATGATCAAGTGGGCTTCATCCCTGGGATGCAAGGCTGGTTCAATATATGCAAATCAATAAATGTAATCCGGCATATAAACAGAACCAAAGACAAAAACCACATGATTATCTCAATAGATGCAGAAAAGGCCTTTGACAAAATTCAACAACTCTTCATGCTAAAAACTCTCAATAAATTAGGTACTGATGGGACATATCTCAAAATAATAAGAGCTATCTATGACAAACCCACAGCCAATATCATACTGAATGGGCAAAAACTGGAAGCATTCCCTTTGAAAACTGGCACAAGACAGGGATGCCCTCTCTCACCACTCCTATTCAACATAATGTTGGAAGTTCTGGCCAGGGCAATTAGGCAGGAGAAGGAAATAAAGGGTATTCAATTAGGAAAAGAGGAAGTCAAATTGTCCCTGTTTGCAGATGACATGATTGTATATCTAGACAACCCTGTTGTCTCAGCCCAAAATCTCCTTAAGCTGATAAGCAACTTCAGCAAAGTCTCAGGATACAAAATCAATGTACAAAAATCACAAGCATTCTTATATACCAATAACAGACAAACAGAGAGCCAAATCATGAGGGAACTCCCATTCACAATTGCTTCAAAGAGAATAAAATACCTAGGAATCCAACTTACAAGGGATGTGAAGGACCTCTTCAAGGAGAACTACAAACCACTGCTCAATGAAATAAAAGAGGATACAAACAAATGGAAGAACGTTCCGTGCTCATGGGTAGGAAGAATCAATATCGTGAAAATGGCCATACTGCCCAAGGTAATTTATAGATTCAATGCCATCCCCATCCTGCTACCAATGACTTTCTTCACAGAATTGGAAAAAACTACTTTAAAGTTCATATGGAACCAAAAAAGAGCCTGCATCGCCAAGTCAATCCTAAGCCAAAAGAACAAAGCTGGAGGCATCACGCTATCTGACTTCAAACTATACTACAAGGCTACAGTAACAAAAACAGCATGGTACTGGTACCAAAACAGAGATATAGATCAATGGAACAGAACACAGCCCTCAGAAATAACGCCACATATCTGCAACTATCTGATCTTTGACAAACCTGAGAAAAACAAGAAATGGGGAAAGGATTCTCTATTTAATAAATGGTGCTGGGAAAACTGGCTAGCCATACGTAGAAAGCTGAAACTGGATCCCTTCCTTACACCTTATACAAAAATTAATTCAAGATGGATTAAAGACTTAAACGTTATTCCTAAAACCATAAAAACCCTAGAAGAAAACCTAGGCATCACCATTCAGGACATAGGCATGGGCAAGGACTTCATGTCTAAAACACCAAAAGCAATGGCAACAAAAGCCAAAATTGACAAATGGGATCTCATTAAACTAAAGAGCTTCTGCACAGCAAAAGAAACTACCATCAGAGTGAACAGGCAACCTACAAAATGGGAGAAAATTTTTGCAACCTACTCATCTGACAAAGTGCTAATATCCAGAATGTACAATGAACTTAAACAAATTTACAAGAAAAAAACAAACAACCCCATCAAAAAGTGGGCGAAGGATATGAACAGACACTTCTCAAAAGAAGACATTTATGCAGCCAAAAAACACATGAAAAAATGCTCACCATCACTGGCCATCAGAGAAATGCAAATCAAAACCACAATGAGATACCATCTCACACCAGTTAGAATGGCAATCATTAAAAAGTGAGGAAACAACAGGTGCCGGAGAGGATGTGGAGAAATAGGAACACTTTTACACTGTTGGTGGGACTGTCAACTAGTTCAACCATTGTGGAAGTCAGTGTGGCGATTCCTCAAGGATCTAGAACTAGAAATACCATTTGACCCAGCCATCCCATTACTGGGTATATACCCAAAGGACTATAAATCATGCTGCTATAAAGACACATGCACACATATGTTTATTGAGGCACTATTCACAATAGCAAAGACTTGGAACCAAGCCAAATGTCCAACAATGATAGACTGGATTAAGAAAATGTGGCACATATACACCATGGAATACTATGCAGCCATAAAAAATGATGAGTTCATGTCCTTTGTAGGGACATGGATGAAATTGGAAATCATCATTCTCAGTAAACTATTGCAAGAACAAAAAACCAAACACTGCATATTCTCACTCATAGGTGGGAATTGAACAATGAGAACACATGGACACAGGAAGGGGAACATCACATTCTGGGGACTGTTGTGGGGTGGGGGGAGAGGGGAGGGATAGCTTTAGGAGATATACCTAATGCTAATTGACGAGTTAATGGGTGCAGCACAACAGCATGGCACATGTATACATATGTAACTAACCTGCACATTGTGCACATGTACCCTAAAACTTAAAGTATAATAATAATAAAATAAAATAAAAAAAGAAAACAAAGATGTCTCAACTCTTAAATGGTGAGAGAAGTAATGAGCCATTTAATTAAACACACTTACAATTTCTTTCCTGGCTGGAGCATCTCCCCTCAAAACAACTGCATTTAGGATAACTTAAACTTTATGTTCCCCTTTGTGAGTCCTGGAGTAGAAATAACATGGTCCTGTCATTAACATTTGGTAGAATTACCTATTTTGCTATCCTGGGAGAGACAAGCTATGATTTTACTTAACTCAACAGGAAGGATCCTGGGACCAACAACCTGAAGTGTCCACACTCACATTCCTTTACCTGCATTTGATCTTGGTGAATTTCAATAATGTTTTTCACATATTATTGGTACTGTGGATCATTTACCACTGATGATCAGAGTTTCACAGTAGCCAAGAGGTTGTCTCCACTTAGGCAGTTTTGCTACCTTTAAATTTTTAGGAGATATGATTTCTAGCTTGGACACACGTGCCTCAAAAGTACAATCACTTTTAGAAGCAGCTGCTCTTATTGACAAACATTCCAAATAATGTTTTGGAGAATTTGGTGAATGGAATGACCCTACATTTCTCAGATAAACTCACCATGCTAATAATGCTAATCCTATGGATGGATCCAGGACATGGAGCTGCCATAGTCACTATTTCCTTCTCATTTTCTTCCAGCAAATCTGTATATGAGAATGATAACCAACCCCATGCCTAAATTCCCATAAAATCAGCCACCTTTTCCTTCAGAGACAGTGTGATGATGACGTCACCTTGTACAAAGTTAAGGTCTTATCAGCAGTATGTGAAAAAATCGATTTTATGTTTTTTCATCATGTTCAGTCCAGTTACAACAGAAACCAGTCACTGTTAACAAGGATAATTTGAAGTATTTGTGGATTATTTATCCTTTCTCAACCCTCTGGAACTGTTAACATGCTGTTAAACTTATCAGTCAAAGATCTGGTATATGTTCTGGCTAAAGGAGCTGGGTACTTTCAATGGAGAGGTAGGGTGGACATAAGTGTGTAGTATGCTTTTGATCTAATTATGTTGTTTCTATTACTGATGAAGGTTGATGCGTTCTAGATATTGAGAGAGAGACTAAAGTCTTTATTTTTGCCTATCATATTCATTCATTATTTTTTCTGGTTCTTTGATATTATCATCACAGATTGTTTGCCACCAAGGCAATGTGAAATTAAGTAATTCTGCACACTGTGAGTGATGATAATGTATGTAATTCATAAAACTACAATGTTTGTCAGCCAAAAAACAGACTCCCTGGTTCTTCAAGTGGAGCTTCTTTGAAAACTTCTGTAATAAATTTCTGGACTTCACTTGAGCAACAAGTAATGGTTTCCAACAAATACATGGAAACTAAAAAACTGCCTCCTGAATGACATGTGGGTAAACAACAAAATTATGGCAGATATGAAAAAATGCTTTGAAACAAATGAAAATAGAGACACAATGTACCAAAACCTCTGTGATGTGGCAAAAGCAGTGTTAAGAGAAAAGTTTATAGCACTGAATGCTTATGTCAAAAAGACAGAAAGATCTCAAATTAACAACCTAACCTCACACCTAAAGGAACTAAAGAAAACAAAGACAAACTAAACCCAGAGTTAGCAGAAGAAAAGAAATAACTAAAATCAGAGCAGAACTAAATGGAGACCCCCAAAAAAATGCAAAGGATCAATGAAATGAAAAATTGGTTGTTTGAAACAATAAACTAGACAGATCACTAGCCAGATTAACAAAGAAAAAAAGAGGGCGTATCCAAATAATTACAGTTAGAATGACAAAGGAGATATTACTACCAAGCTCATAGAAATACAGAAGACCCTCAGAGAGTACTATTAACATCTCTATGCACACAAACTAGCAAATCTAGAGGAAACTGATACATTCCTGGAAACACACAACCTTCCAAGATTGAATCAGGAAGAAACAAAAATTCTGAACAGACCAATAACAAGTCATGGAACTGGATCAGTAATTTTTCTAAAAACATACCAATCAAACAAAGCCCTGGACCAGATGGATTCACAGCTGAATTCTACTAGACATACAATGAAGAGCTGGTACTGACCCTACTGAAACTATTACAAAAATTCAAGGAGGAAGAACTCCTCCAATAACATTCAAGCTGAGAACCAAATCAAGAACACAATCCCATTTATAATAGCCACAGGAAAAAAAGTACCTTGGAATACATCTAGCCAAGAAGGTGAAGCAACTCTGTAAGGAAGACTACAAAGCACTGCTGAAAGAAATCAGAGACAACATTAACAAATAGAAAAGCATTCCATGCTCATGAGTTGGAAAAATCAATATGATTCAAATGTCCGTACTGCTCAAATTAATATACAGATTCAATGCTTTCCTATCTAATTACCAGTAACATTTTTCCTAGAATTAGAAAAACTACTCTAAAATTCATATGGAACCAAAAAAATAGACCAAATAGCCAAGGTAATCTTAAGCAAAAAGAATAAAGCCAAAGGTATCACATTACCTGACTTCCAACAATACTACAAGGCTACAGTAACCTAAACAGCATAGTACTGGTATAAAAATATACACATAGACCAATGAAACAGAATAGAGACCCCTGAAAGAAAGTCACACACCTAACCAACTGATCTTCAACAAAGTTGACAAAAATAAACAATGAGGAAAAAATATCTTCTTCAAGAAATAGTGCTAGGAAAACTGGCTAACCACACGCAGAAGAAAGAAATATTGGACTCCTGCTTCTTACCATGTATAAACATTAACTCAAGATGAATTAAAGACTTAAATGTAAGACCTGAAACTATAAAAAATCCTAGAAGACAACCAAGAAATACTCTTCTAAACAGTGGCCTAGGCAAAAAAATGTATGATGAAGATCCCCAAAGCAAATGCCACAAAATAAAAAATAAGCAAACAGGACTTAATTAAACTAAAGCGCTTCTGCACAGCAAAAGAAACTATGAACAGAGTAAACAGACAACCTACAGAATGGGAGAAAATATTTGCAAACTATGGATCCAACAACAGACTAATATCCAGAGTCTATAAGGAACTTAAATCAATAAGAGAAAAACAAAAATCCCATTAAAAAATGGGCAAAGGATATAGACACTTCTCAAAAGAAGACATACAGCAGCCAACAAACATAAAAAATGTTCAACATCACTAATCATCAGAGAGATGCAAATCATAACCACAATGAGATACCACCAGTCAGAATGGTTATTATGAAAAAAATTTTAAAGTAACAGATAGGCCAGGTACGGTGGCTCACGCCTGTAATCCTAGCACTTTGGGAGGCCGAGGTGGGTGGATCACAAGGTCAGGAGTTCGAGACAAGCCTGGCCAATATGGTGAAACCCCGTCTCTACTAAAAATACAGAAATTAGCTAGGTATGGTGGCAGATGCCTGTAGTCCCAGCTATTCAGGAGGCTGAGGCAAAAGAATCACTTGAACCCAGGAGGCAGAGGTTGCAGTGAACTGATATCACGCCACTGCACTCCAGTCTGGGCGACAGAGTGAGACTCTGTCTCAAAATAAATAAATAAATGAAAAATACCAGATATTGGTGAGGTTGAGAAGAAATTCCTGTGGCAGGAATGCAAATTATTAATAGTTCAGCCCCTGTGGAAAACAGTTTGGAGATTTCTCAAAGAACTAAAAATAGAATTACCATTCAACCCAACAATTCCATTACTGGGTATATACCCAAAAGAAAATAGATCGTTCTACCAAAAAGATACCTGCACTCACATGTTTATCACAACACTATTCAAAATAGCAAAGACATGGAATCAACCCAAGTGCCTATCAATGGTGGATTGGATAAAGAAAATGTGGTACATATACACCATGGAATGCTATGCAGTCATCAACAAGAATGAAATCATGTCCTTTGCAGCAACATGGATGCAGCTGGAGGCCATTATGTTAAGAGGACTAACACAGAAAAAAAGCCAAGTAAGGCATGTTCTTACTTGTAAGTGGGAGCTAAACACTGGGTACACATGGACACAAAGATAGGAACAACAGACACTGTGGACTCCAAAAGTGGGGAGGGAGGGAGGGAAAGGAACAAGGGCTGAAAAACTGCCTAGTGTGCTCAATACTTGGGCAATGGGATCATTAGAAGCCCAAACCTCAGCATCACTCAATATATCCACAAAATAAACCTGCACATGTACCCCCTGAAACTAAAATTTTTTAAATGTAATGGTTTCCACATATTTCATTGATTTGTTTTCTTTGTGTTCTTTTGTGTGTTTCACTGATATTTCTATCTGATCATCAATTTTCCTTCAGATTTCTCCAAAGAATCTAATTTATTTATATGTCCATTTTAGCACATTTTTAGAGATGCATTCATATATTTTTCATTGAATGCTGTCTCCTCTAATTTGCATATAATCCCGTTATGAAAATTATTTGAACTATTAACAGAAGAAAAATTTTACCAGTATTATCAACATAGGAAACCGAGGGTTTACTTATTTTGGCCACTCCATCTTCCTGCCACTTTTAGGTTGATATACAATATAGTTGTGCATATTAGTTTTCCATAATTTTTTTCATAACTTTTCCTAGGTTTATTAAATTTCACAGCTCAGGGTTGAATTATTCCATAACATTCTGGTAGAACAGACATGCTTACAAATAATAGCAAGACATATGCAACTCAAAGTTCTCTAGGTGACCAAAGGCTGCCTAGATCCTACTGTAAATGGAACACATTACAGACATTCTTGTCTTTATCTTCAAAGTGCAACCCACAGAATCTAATATGCCTACAGGGGTTATATTTTAAACAAGTGAGTTCAGCAATTTCCAAAGGAATCCACAATGAAATTGTTTGGGGAAATAATGCATCTTCCTCTAGTAAATTGAAAAATATTCATTGACACATTAAAGGCCATGAAAAATCATGCAATTAGGAGAAAAAGAAAACTATTTTAATTCAACCTTAGACTATTCCCTGCCCCCCATGGGTATTCTGTTAACATGTCAAAAACTAGTTCATCACAAAACACAATCTGGGAAGTCCTGATTTCATCTGAAAATCAAAATCTTTTTTAAAATTATTCTCAATGGGGCAGCATCCCCTAAGAAAAGGATTTATTTTCTATGGAAAATAAAATTTTTTTGTCTTAAAAATTTGGTGGTGATGGCTGGGCACAGTGGCTCAAGCCTGTAATCCCAGCACTTTGGGAGGCAAAGGTGGGCAGATCACTTGAGCCCAGGAGTTCGAGACTAGCCTGGGCAACATGGTGAAACCCCATCTCTATAAAATAAAATTTAAAAAAAAATTAAAAAAAAAAAATTTGGTGAGGAGCCAGGCATGGTGGTTCATGCCTGAAATCCCAGCACTTTGAGAGGCTGAGGGGGACAGATCACTTGAGCCCATGAGTTTGAGATCAGCCTGGGCAACATGACAAAACCCTGTCTCTACAAAAAATACAAAAATTAGCCAGGCATGGTGTCATGCGCCTGTAGTCCCAGCTACTCAGAGGATCGCTCGGGCTTGGGAGGTCAAGGCTACAGTGAGCCATAATCACACCACTGCACTCCAGCCTGGGCAACAGAGTGAGACCCTGTCTCAACAACAACAACAACAACAACAAAATAATAATTAAAAAAATACAGGCCGGGCACGGTGGCTCACGCCTGAAATCCCAGCACTTTGGGAGGCCGAGGCAGGAGGATCACGAGGTCAGGAGATCAAGACCATCCTGGCTAACACGGTGAAACCGCGTCTCTACTAAAAATACAAAAAATTAGCTGGGCGTGGTGGCGGGTGCCTGTAGTCCCAGCTACTCGGGAGGCTGAGACAGGAGAATGGCGTTAACCCAGGAGGCGGAGCTTGCAGTGAGCCAAGATTGAGCCACTGCACTCCAGCCTGGGTGACAGAGCAAGACTCTGTCTCAAAAAAAATGAAAAAGAAATCTGGTAGGGGCATTTTTGGTTGTTACAATCACAATAATCAGTTGCTACTGATATTTAATGAGCAGTAAGCAAGTGGGCAGGAAGTGGTAACTACACAGAACAAAGAATAGTCTCATCACTTTCAACTCCTGATGGATGGTCATATAAGGGAAAAACGTGTTTATAATTATGTGAGCTTAGACTCTCCATGTTACATATAAACACAATATATTCTTGTACAGCATTGATATGTGCTGAATTTTTCAGGAATGAAAAGTTTGGAACTTTGTAGTTATTCACCATTTCAGAAAATCACACTACTGAAAGAAACACTACTCATTATACTCATTATATTTTAAACATCAATACAACTTACCTCAATCAGTTTGTATACATAGTTGTCTATTTCATGGTGATTCTGTGTACAAACATCTGACTACTTCATTGGGACTTCCAGTGTGGTCATGCCTAAGCATTTACATATAGAAATATCTAATATTTTATTATAAAACAGTTTCCTTTATTGCTTCTTAGTGTGATTTCAGGCATTCTATTTTATTTTTATATTAGATATATAAATAGGTTGTATTGTCCATACATTTTTTTCAGGATAATAAAGTGATTGTTACAAAGTATTTAATTTTAAAAAGGGGGTTGTTCATCCCATTGAGATTGAGAATCACTGTTCTATAGGGAACCTTTGGTTCCCTAAAGGTGAGGATTTGAATTAGGACAACTTATGACTGACCAAAAACCTGATTAAATTAAATTGACCCACAAAAATGGTATGGTTAAGGTATGTATTGGAAGATACTGTATGTTTAAAATAAAACAACTTATCAGCAAGCCATTTCTATGTACCTAGCGTTTGATTACACTGGAGCACACACAAAGAGGTATAACATACGTCTGCCTGCCTTCACGGAACTTACAGGGTGCTAAAGAAAACAGGCAATAGGAAAAACAAAGAATTACACGTCAGTCACTTTCTAAACATTTGTGAAATAAATGTTCATAATTCCTTCAGCTGTGCATTCTATAATTAAATGGACAGCATCAGCAAGGTGTGTTCACCATGGCAAAGAGGAGACCAGCCTAATACCAAGAGGTTAGGGGCAGGGTGAGGTTAGATCCTGGGAGGGACCAGTGAGAGAGAGATGACCGAACTAGTTAATGAAACCTTGAAAGCACAGGAGCCTGAACTTAAAGCAATGGACAAAATGAAGCCCCTATAAACTTCTAGGGAAAGTAATAAAGGTGAATTACTTACTGGGAGTCAACTAAACCTCTTTATATTATATTTTTAAAATTTAAATTTAAATTATATTATTGATAGTAATATATATGACAGACACACTTATGGAGAGAAAGACAGATACAAATGACCTTGGGTAGCTGGGGAAAGGAGTCTGACATACAAAAATGAATTAAGCTTTAGATTTGATGAAATTGAGATAATCAGTCTGAACAGACTGCTTTAAAAGTCAACATAGAAGTAATAGCTGAATCTTTCACCAGAATGAATGAGCTCATGAAGAGAATGAACATGGCGAAGGAAAGAGGTAGAAAACAGGGCCTTGGGAAACACCCACAGGTTAGGGAACCAAAAGAAGGGCTGGCAAAGCAGCCAAAGAAGGCAAATATGACTTTCCATTCAAATGTTAAAACAATGAAAAGCTTTAGTCTTGCCAGGGGGGTTGCAGAAACTAAAAACATGATAAACCAATCATCTTTTAAGATTTAAGAAAGGTTATGGACCACAGAATCATGATTGTTTACCAATATGTTATGACAGAAATTCCTAAACTTTTAGGTTGATATCAAAGATTATAGCCCTGTATATAAATAACACATACATCCATGAGGGAGGCTATTCTAAAAGGAAGACATACTACCTACAGAAAACAAATCCAGTTATATATAGGTGAGTCAAATGGCTCATAGATACTATTATAAACTCAGAAAATAACAGTAAGCAAAAATGAGCTATAAATTCATCATCAATCATCACTGAAAGTTGCATTACCACAGGATTACTCTGACTCAATCTAATAGGCAAAGAAATTGCCTAAAGGGCAGTATAGCTTTGAGCATAAATTTAGTTGTATGCAATAGCAGAAGCAACTGCAACAGAAATCCCTACATTCTTCACAAATTATCCTTTATTTTCTATGTTCATGTGTGAACTGAAGCTATTTATATTAAATGTCTCAACCTTATGAATCCACCTCTAGCAGTTAATTATTAACAGAATAATTAACTGTTTTAGCAGTTAATTATTAACAGAAATTAACGTGCCATCATGACTAAACATTCCCAAGATTAAGTGCTAACTACAGTTGCCATCTAAGAATGTGAAGAACTCTACAAATAGGATATCCTGTGTCCCAGTTTGCCTGGGACAGTCAGTTTATACCTGCTTTTCAGGAAGGATCATTAATAGTACCCCCTTTCACTCTTAAAGTATGGATGGTAAATCACATGGACCCTATATCGATGAAGACAAGCACACAGGAAATTATTATTTTCTACTTCATGTTTATTCCTAATTTACAAAAATATCTGTCATATCCTATGAACATCCATTATAGTTGCTAGTACTCATAGAATGCTGCTCATACTTTCAGAAACTAGCCCTGAAACAGCTAGGGACTGCCTCCTAGTGGTGGGGTGAGTCTCGGATGTCTCTGACCCCTTGACAAAACAACATTTTGTCAAGCCTAGTGAGGTTCTCCCATACCTACCAATCAGCTTCGAAGGACTCTTTCCATCCCATACTTTTCCCTCTTGTGCTTAATAAGCTCTTATGTTTCCTCATTCAAACCAAGCTAATGAGAAGTGTATCCCAAATATGACTTTCTCCACAGATGGAAATTTTTACTTTATAGAAAAAAATAGGCTTGATTTCCTGTAAGATCAGGAACAAATCAGGGGTGCCTGCTTTTGTCACTTCTATTCAAAAAGTACTGGATTTCTAGCCAGAGCAATTAGGGAGGAAAAAGAAAATTACAGGCATTCAAGTTGGAAAGGAAGAAGTAAAACTATCTCTGTTTGCAGATGAAATGATCTTCTGTATTAGTCTGTTTTCATACTGCTACAAAGAACTGCCTGAGACTGAGTAATCTATAGAAGAAAGAGGTTTAATGGACTCACAGTTCAGCATGGCTGGGGAAGTGTCAGGAAACTTACAATCATGGCAGAAGGCGAAGGGGAAAAAAGGCACCTTCTTCACAAGGTGGCAGGAAGGAGGAGTGCCTAGTGAACGGGGAAGAGCCCCTGATAAAACCATCAGATCTTATCAGAACTCACCCGCCATCTCCAGAACAGCATGGGGGAAACTGTCCCCATGATTCACTGACCTTCACTTGGTTTCTCCCTTGAAACATGGGGACTGTGGGGATTATAATTCAAAATGAAACTTGGGTGGAGACACAAAGCCTAACCATATCATCTTCTATGTAGAAAAAACCCTAAAGGATCCACATAAAACCCAGGCATGGTGGTTCATGCCTGTAATCCCAATACTTTGGATGGCCAAGGTGAGAGGATCACTTGAAACCAGTTCAAGATCAGCCTGGGCAACATAGTGAGACCCCATCTCTACAAAAAAAAAAAAAAGTTTTCAACCTGTCAGAGCTAATAAACAAATTATGCAAAGTTACAGGATACAAGATCAACACACACAAAAATCAGCTGCATTTCTACAGGTTAGGAGGAAACAATACAAGAAAGAAGAAAATAATTTCATTTATAACATTATCAAAAAGAATAAAATGCAACCATTAGGAAGACTATTATTAAAAAAACAGAAAACAATAAGTGTTGCTCAGGATGTGTAGAAATTGAAACCCCTGTACACTGTTGGTGGGAATGTAAAATGGTATAGCTGCTCTGGATAACAGTACAGTGGTTCCTCAAAAAATTAAAAATTAAATTACCATATGAACCAGAAATTCTACTTCTAGGTACGTACACAAAAGAATTAAAGCAGAATCTCAAACAGATATTTGCTGTTATACACTAAATTGTGTCCTCCTCAAAATTTACATGTTGAAGTCCTAACCCTCAGTACACCTTAGAATATGTCTCTATATTTGGAGACAATACATTTAAAAAGGTAATTACGGTTAAATGAGGTCACATGGATGGGACTTAATCCAATATGACTGGTGATCTTATAAGAAGAAGAGGAGACACCAGAGATGTGTCCACATAGTGAGAACATGACCATCTGCAAGCCAGGGAGACAGGCCTCAGGAAAAACTGCCCCCGACAACACCTTGATCTCAGACTTCTAGCCTCTAGAACTGTGAGAAAATTAATTGCTGTTGTTTAAGCCACCGAGACTGTGGCATTTTGTTATGCTGCTCCTAGTGAACTAATACATTTGTACACTCATGTTCAGAGCAGGATTATTCGGAATAGCTAAAAAGTGCAGGCAACCCAAGTGTCATCTACCAGTGATACATATATTGTTTATCTCATATATATATATCATATATATATATACCCACACAATAGAATATTATTCAGCATTAAAAAGGAATAAAATTCGGCCGGGCGCGGTGGCTCACACCTATAATCCCAGCACTTTGGAAGGCCAAGACGGGTGGATCACGAGGTCAGGAGATCAAGATCATCTTGGCTAACATAGTGAAACCCTGTCTCTACTAAAAATACAAAAAAAAAAATTAGCCGGGCGTGGTGGCGGGCGCCCATAGTCCCAGCTACTTGGGAGGCTGAGGCAGAAGAATGGCGTGAATCCAGGAGGCGGAGCTTGCAGTGAGCCGAGATCGCGCCACTGCACTCCAGCCTGGGCGACAGAGCGAGACTCCATCTCAAAAAAAAAAAAGAAAAAAAAAAGGAATAAAATTCTGACACATGCTACAACATAGATGAACCTTGAGGACATTATGTTAAGTGAAATAAGCCAGTCACATAAAGACAAATATTTTATGGTGCCACTTATATGAGGTAATTAGAGGATTCAAATTCCTAGAGACAGGAAGTAGAAGGGTGTGTGCCACAGGCTGGGGGAGGAAAAATGGAGAGTGGTTGTTTCATAGATACAGAGTTTGTTTTGACAGATGAAAGGAGTTCTGGAGACTGGTTGTACAACAACGTGAATACTTAAACTGAACTGCACACTTAAAAAATGGCTAAGATGGTTAATGTTATATGTATTTTACCATAATTAAAATTTGGTTTAAAAAATAAGATACTGAGGAATCAATTTAGCAAAGGAGGTGCAAGACTTGTACACTGAAAACTACAAAATTTTGCTGAAAGAAATTAAGGAAAACATAAATAAATGGAAAGACATCCAATGTTCATGAGTTGGAAGACTTAATACTGCTAAGATAATACCACCCAAAGCAATACACAGATTCAATTCAAAGACCCAATAGCATTTTTTGCAGAAATAGAAAAGTCCATCCTAAAATTTATATGAAATTCCAAAGGTCCCAGAAGAGCAAAAACAATCTTGAAAAAAAATGACAAAGTGGGAGGACTTGCACATTCTGATTTCAAAAGCTACAAATATGCCTTAAATATACACAATAAAATTTATTTTTTAAATGCTACAAATAATGGAAAAAGTATAGTACTGGCATAAAGACATACATAAAGACCAATGCGATAGACAGCCTAGAAATAAACCTTAGAGTACCTTGTCAAATGATTTTTGACAAGGATGCCAAGACCATTCAATTGGTAAAAGACAGTCTCTTTCAACAAATGGTGCTGGAAAACCTGGATATCCACATGCAAAAGAATGAAGTTCTCTTACTTTACACCACATACAAAAATTAACTCAAAATGGATCAAAGACCTAAATATAAGACCTAAAATTACAAAACTCTTAGGGAAAAAAAAGGGAGAAATCATCATGACACTGAATTTAGCAATAATTTATTGGATATGATACCAAAAGCACAGCCAACAAACTAAAGAAATAGATAAATTGAACTACTTCAAAATATACTCTCAGCAGAGTGAAACAGCAACCAACAGAATGGGAGAAAATATTTCCAAATCATATATCTGATAAGGACTTAATATCCCGAACACATACAGAATTCCTACAATTCAACAACATAAAAACAAACCATCTGATTTTTAAAATGGACACAGGACTTAAATAAACCTTTCTCCAAAGAAAATATACACATGGCCAACAGGCACATGAAAAGATGCTCACCATTACTAATCATTAGGAAGATGAAAGTCAAAATCACAATGAGATACCACTTCCTACCCATTAGGATGACTATTATTAAAAGGAAAAAAACAAGTGTCAGCAAGGACGTGGAGAAACAGGAACACCTGTGCATTGCTGGGGCGGGGGGAATGTAAAATGGTACAGCTGCTATGGAAAATATGATGGTCCCTCAAAAAATTACAAATAGAATTACCACATATTCCAGCAATTCCACTTTTGGGTATATACCCGAAAGAATTCAAAGCAGAGGCTTGAACAGACATTTGTACACCCATGTTCACACCAGCATTATTCACAACAGCTAAAAGGAAGACACAACCCAAGTGTCCAACAAAGGATAAATAAACAAAATGTATATATGTATACAATAGAATATTCAGCCTTAAAAGGAAGAAAATTCTGACACACGCCACATGAATGAATCTTGAAGACATTATGCTAAGTGAAATCAACCAGACACAAAGGGATAAATATTGTATGATTTCACTTACATGAGAATCTAAAATAGGTAAATTCACAGAAAGGGAAAGTATATTAAGGGTTTCTAGACTCTGGAGGAAGGGGAAAATTACAGTTTATTGTTTAATGACACAGAGGTTCTGTTTGGAATAATGAAAAAAAAATTGGAAACAGACAGTGGTGATGGTGGCACAATATTGTGAATGTAATTAACACCACTAAATTGTACACTTAAAATGGCTAAAAGGGGCCAGGCACAGTGGCTCATGCCTGTAATCCCAGCACTTGGGGAGGCCAGGGTGGGCGGATCACCTGAGGTCAGAAGTTCGAGACAAGCCTAGCCAACATGGTGAAACCCCATCTCTACTAAAAACACAAAAATTACCCAGGCATGGTGGTGTGCACCTGTAGTCCCAGCTACTCAGGAGGCTGAGGCCAGAGAATCACTTGAACTCAGGGGGCGGAGGTTGCAGTGAGCCAAGATTGCGCCACTGCACTCCAGCCTGGATAGCAGAGTGAGACTTTATCTCAAAAAAAAAAAAAAAGGCTAAAATGACAAATCTGTATTTATATATATTTCACCAAAATAAAAAAAGAATTTAAAAAGGCATGAATTTAGGCTTTTATTTGGATTGATATGATGAAATGTGAATAATCTGAATTCATTCATCCATTTAGTAATTCTTATTTTTATTTATTTATTTTTTTTGAGAACAGGTTTTGCTCTGTCACCCAGGCTGGAGTGCAGTGGCATAATCACAGCTCACTGCAACTCCGAACTTCCGGGCTTAAGCAATCCCCCCATTTCAGTCTCCTGAATAGCTAGGACTACGAGCACACACACCACACTTAGCTGATTTTTGAAAATATTTTTGTGGAGATGGGGGTCTCACTACGTTGCCCAGGCTGGTCTTGAACTCCTGGCTTCAAGCAACCCTCCCATCACAGCCTCCCAAAATGGTGGGATTATAGGCATGAGCCACTGCCTCTGGACTCACTGACATTCCATATAGCACATATTATGTTGTAGGCACTTTGCTAGACTCTAAAGTGATAAACAGACACTTATGGTAATGTTTTTGTTGTCGCTTTTTGAGACAGGGTCTTGCTCTGTTGCCCAGGCTGGAGTGCAATGGCACAATCTCAGCTTACTGCAGCCTCAACCTTCTAAACTCAAGCAATTCTCCCACCTCAGCCTCCTAAGCAGCTAGGACTATAGCGGGCACCACCATGCCCAGCAACTTTTGTTTATTTTTTGTAGAGACTAAGTCTCACTATGTTGTTGCCCAGGTTGGTCCCGAACTCCTGGCCTCAAGAAATCCCCATGCCTCGGCCTCCCAAAGTGCTGGGATTACAGGCATGAGCCATTGCACCTGGGCTGTGATAATGTTTTCACAACATTAATAATCATTAACAGTTTTTGGGTTTTTAAAATTTCAACTTTTCTTTTAGATTCAAGCGGTATATGAGCAGGTTTGTTACTTGGGTATACTGAGTGATGCTGAGGTCTGGGATACAAATGATCCACCCAGGTAGTGAGCATAGTACCTAATAGTTTTTCAACCCTTGCCTTTCTCCCTCCCTCCTACCTCTAGTCGTCCTCAGTGTCTATTGTGCCATGTTTAGCTCCCACTTGTAAGTGAGAACACAATATTTGGGTTCCTCTTCCTATGTTAATTCACTTAGAATAATGGCCTCCAGCTGCATCCATGTTGCTGCACAGGACATGATTTCATTCCTCTTTGTTTTTGAGACAGAGTCTCGCTCTGTCTCCCAGGCTGGAGTGCAGTGGCGCGGTCTCGGCTCACTGCAAGCTCCGCCTCCCGGGTTCACGCCATTCTCCTGCCTCAGCCTCCCAAGTAGCTGGGACTACAGGTGCCCACCACCACACCTGGCTAAGTTTTTGTATTTTTAGTAGAGACGGGGTTTCACCATGTTAGCCAGGATGGTCTGGATCTCCTGACTTCATGATCTGCCTGCTTCGGCCTCCCAAAGTGCTGGGATTACAGGTGTGAGCCACCACACCCGGCCGATTTCATCGTTTTTTATGGCTGCATAGTATTCCATGGTATATGCATACCACCATTGATAGCCACCTAGGTTGATTCCATGTCTTTGCTTAATGATAGTTAACTGTTTTTGAACGTTCTTACATACTCCCAACAAACTTATGGGTTAATTTATATGATTATCCTCATTTTACTGATGAAGAAACTGGAGGCTTACAGAGAATAGGCAACTTGCGAAAAGATCACTGCTCAACTATGTATTCTCAACCATTATTCTGCCAGCAAGTGTATTTGCTACTATGAGAGTACATTAGCAATGCAATTAAATTAGTCACCTAGGATTTTAGGGATGTCTAAGCAAAAATTTGAAAGCTAAGTAGGAATTTTGGTAGGGCAAAGGTTATAAGTTAAATAAGAAAATGTTTCTAGGCCAGGTGTGGGAGCTCATGCCTGTATTCCCAGCACTTTGAGAGGCCTAGGCAGGAGGATCACTTGAGGCCAGGAGTTCAAAACCACTCTGGGCAACACAGAGAGACCCTGTCTCTACAAATAATTTAAAACTTAGCCAGGCATGGTGGTGCATGCCTGTAGTCCCAGACAGTTAAGAGGCTAAGGTAGGCAGATCACCTGAGCCCAGGAGTTCAAGGCTACAGTGAGCCATGATTGCACCACTGTACTACAGCCTGGGTGACAAGGCGAGACCCTGTCTGAAAAAAAGTAAAGAAAAGAAAATGTTTCTAACAGTGGGAACAAAAAGCCTAGAAGAAAAGGCAGAGGGGATTCGGGGAACTTCAAGCAGCTTAGTGAAGGAATATCTTAAAGTGTCAAAGGTAAACTGTCAGAGATGAGACTGGAGTAGTAAGTACAACAAAGAGAGGTTTAGTTTTGGCTTTACCTATTGTGAAATAAACCACCACAATGTTTAGTGGTTTAAAACAACAACCATTTTGTTATTTGTCATTATTCTGTGGATTGATTAGGCTCAGTTAGACAGTTCTATAACTCCATATGATGCTGCCTGAGGCTGAAGTCATCTGAGGGTTTCACAGATGTGGAACATCAAAGATGGCTCTCTCACACATATGGCATCTTGTCAGGGACATCTAGAAGGCTAGATTCACCTGGGGTACCGGGATGCCTGAGCCTTTCTCTTCCTCCATCTAGTTTCAGGCACAGTCTTTCCACTTTCTAGTCCTCCAGCAGGGGAGCTGGAGACTTACTATGAGGCACTTTAGTTGCAAAAGTTAAAGCTATCAAACATTCAAGTTTTGCTATATGGCGGAGTCCTGGAACTGACACAGCATCCCTTCTACCATATTACTTAAAGTGAGTGACTAGGTCAGCTCAGATTCAATATGGGAGGGAACCACACAAGGGCATAAATCCTGGAAGATGTGATTCATTGGGGGCCATCTTTGGAAACTAACTACCACAGGTTTTATGTATAGGATCAGGATTGAGGAAAGCATAATCAGTAAGGAGGTTATTGGAACAGACTAGGCGAGAGATTATAGAGGCATTTTGTATTTGGAATATAGACAGGTAAGTAGAATTAAGACCTGTTAAGTGATAAAATGAACTGAATTTGTTGAGTAACTGACAATGGAAATTGAAGAAGGACCAAGGTGGATGGAATGTAGATAACTTTCTGGTTTCCTTCTGTGGTCAGGGGTTCATAGAGTTGTTATTCACTGAGATACAGGATAAAGTACAAGGAGCAGATGTGGTAGTGTAGGTACCATTGTATGTGCATCACGCAGATAGAAATTGGGTCAGAGATTAAGGCTGAAAACACATATGCAGAGCAACTAAAAACATGGGAATAGATGAATTACCCATAGAGGGTATGTAAACTGAGAAGACAGCCCAGGGAAGGAGTCTTGAGGAAAAACAATATTTAATGCATAAGCAGAAAAGGAGTAGCCACAAAGCAGACTAAGAAGAAAAAAAAAAACCTGCAAGAATAGAGAATCCCAAAACCTGGGGGAAAAGGTGTTTCACAGAAGATAAAATGATTACTAGTATCAAATGCTATTGAGGAGTTAAATATGATTAAGACTAAGAATTGTCCCCTTGGATCTTAGACATATAATTATTGGCTTTGGCAAAAGCAGTCTTGGGGAGAAGCTTTACTGCAGTGAATTAAGATATAAACAGAAGGTGATGACATAGAAACAGTAAGTAGGCAATTTCTTCAAGAAGCTCAGCTGTTAGAAGAAGACCTAGTAGTAAGTATAGGAGGACAAAGGATCAAGAGAGGATTTTTAAAGATGGCAGAGGTCAGTACATCTTTAAGTTCTGTTGGGATAAAGCCAGTAAGGAGGGAGAAAGAAACTGAAGATGCCAAAAGAAGCCTCTGAGGAAGCTTAAGGGGATAAGAGCAAGAATACAGAATCAGAGATTAACTTCAGACAGAAGAGAATCACTGTGCCTAACATTTGACAGAAGTAAAGGAATGGTTATGAACTGTGATGGTTAATACTGAGTGTCAACTTGATTGAATTGAAGGATACAAAGTATTGATCCTGGGAGTGTCTGTGAAGGTGTTGCAAAATGAGATTAACATTTGAGTCAGTGGGCTGGGAAAGGTAGACCCACCCTTAATCTGGGTGGGCACAATCTAATCAGCTGCCAGTGCAGCTAGTATATAATCAGGGATAAAAATGTGAAAAGACAGACTGGCCTAGCCTCCCAGCCTACATCTTTCTCCCGTGCTAGATACTTCCTGCCCTCGAATATCGGACTCCAAGTTCTTCAGTTCTGGAACTTGGACTGGCTCTCCTTGCTCCTCAGCCTGCAGATGGTCGATTGTGGGACGTTGTGATCGTGTAAGTTCATACTTAATAAACTCATATATATATATATATAAACTCAACTCATATATATATATAAACTCATATATATATATAAACTCATATATATATATAAACTCATATATATATATATAAACTCATATATATATATAAACTCATATATATATATATATATATATATATATATATTCCATTAGTTCTGTCCCTCTAGAGAACCCTAATTCACAAGTAGAGATAAGATTGCAGGTATGGTAGCTGAAAGACAAGGGAATTCCTCTCTGATGGCTTCTACAGTATTTTCTCAGTAAAGTAGAAAGTAAGGTCATCTGCTAAGAAAAAGGATAGAGGGTTTGAGAAGAATAGAGGGGGGTTTTATGGCCACCATGAAGACTAGGTTAAAGAGATGACTAGAGGCTGGGCAAGGTGGCTTACACCTGTAATCCCAGCACTTTGGGATGCCAAGGTAGGAGGATCACTTGAGCTCAGGAGTTCAAGAGCAGCCTGGGCAACATAGTGAGATCTTGTTTCTACAAAAATTTTTTAAATTAGCTAGGCATGGTGACATGAGCCTGTAGTCCCCGCTACTTGGGAGGCTTAGGTGGGAGCACTGCTTGAGCCCACGAGGTCAAAGCTACAGTGGGCCACGGTTGTGCCACTGCACTCCAGCCCAGGTGGCAGAGTGAAACCCTGTCTCAAAAAAAGAGATAAATGATTAGAAAAACACAGAAACATTGCAAAGATTGTTAAAAAGCTTGAGAATCCACGGCCAGGTTGGCAACAGTGCCTCTATGGAATCCTGTCTGCTCAGCTGTGAGGTTTTCTCTTTTGGCATTCAATAATCAGGTACAAAAAATAAGTCACATAGATTCAAGGGAGGAATTGTGCTACAGAGGCATTGACAGGTGGGTAACATTCAAGAAAATTAACAATTTTAGCAAGACGTCTATTGATAACTGTAGGCAATTACCTTTTATTCAGTTAAGAGACTCACAACTCACAATGTTATTAGTTTTGTAGTTTGCCAAAAGTACATATTTGTAGCACTTTCGGTGATACTCATATGTACTATAGAGTATGGATGGGGTCCCCATTTAGAGTTCTTTCTGTCCCTGTAAGAGATAGACCAGAGAACCACACCAGCCATCTTAGGGATCTCTATTCAGAGGTGAATTAAAGAAAAATAACAGGAGCCACAAACATAATTTAAAATGTTCTAAAATCTACATTAGAAAAGTAAAGAGAAACTGGTGAAGTTATTTTTAGTAATATATTTGATTTAACCAGTATATCCAAGATATTTTTTTCAAAAGCAATTAATGTAAAAGTTAATGAGATGTCACATTCTCTTTTTTTTATACTCAGTCCTTGAAAACTAGGAAGAGTTGTATACTTACATTGCATCTCGATTCAGACTAGCCACATTTCAAGTGCTCAAAAGCCACATGTGGCTAATGGCTACCATAATGGACAGTGCGGGTCCAGATGTTATGTTTCCACAGTTACTCTTGCTGAATTAACAGAGCCACTGAGGTTCTTCCTTAGATACCATCATCCTACTCCCATAATCAAACGTAATTCATAACATGCTTACATAGCATACTGCATCTATAATGTTCAGTTATTTGTAGGCTCAAAAATGTAGACACATGTGTTACAATGAGATCATCTCAAGACAGCTCTGGTCCCCCCTAATTTCATGCTGACCACTTGCTTGGAACCACCAGTATCTGCACAGCCATTGGCTATTATTTGCTATCCCAGCTAGCCAGGTGTGGCAGGTAGAAAGTAGCTGCACAGTCAGGGATTCAGCTTTCTTTACTAAGTTAGTTATCACTCACCCACTAACAATCCAGCTTCCAAAATTCTGTTGATGTCTCCTTTCATGTTCCCTTTGTCCTTATGGAGTTTATGCCTTTTTTTATTCCTTGACTTTCATTTTACTGTGTTTTCATGACAGAGTAAAAATGAACACATGTATTCAGTTGACCATGTTTATCTAAAAGTTGCTTTTATGATTAGGGGCTGATTTATTTCAAAATATATATAATTATCAGAAGATACTGATCTGCAGACATAGAAGACAAACTTTTTCAAGTTTCTTTAAAGATCTACTTCAATCTGAATTCCAAATGTAAATAATATATAATATCTTAATGAAAAATCAGTTTTCTCTTAAATTTTCTCTATTAAGAACATTTTATATTCAGAATATTCTTGTGCATATGACAAATAAGCTAACATGAAAAGAGAGAAAGATAACGTTATCAAACGCTACTAACCCTGCTTTCTCCAGATGAACAGTAAAAAATTGTCTAACCACAATTCAATTGTTTTGTATGTGCTGTGTGAGCCTCAGGTAAATATTTGGACTCTAGTCACCAGAGGTTTTATATTTTGTGGAAGTCTGCAAAATTATCACACGTAGAAACTGTTAACCTATCACCATTATGATTAAACCCAAGGAGTACCTAATTCCAGCACCTTCCAGACTAGACGTTAGCAAGCACTGTCAAAACAAATATATTCATCAGTATAACACTTGTAATAGGATAGACTGTGCTCATTAATGTGTTCTCTGAAAAAAAAAAACACACACATTTCTCCATCAGTGTTGCAAATTTCTTACTTTTCTAAAACTAATTTTTAACTAACTTTGTATTCTAAGTCTGTTTGAAACAAGTCATCCTTTTAAAAATGAGAGTTCAGTCAATTTTATTTGTTCTTTTAAGATTATTTTTGCCCCTTCATTAGCATGGAGCCAGAGCAGTATGCTGTAATCTTTTTATCTAGAACCCACCCACATAAAACAGCCCAGATAACTAATTAAGCTGAGATTACGGTACAGCAAAACACAACAGCTTTAATCAACTTCAGAATAGGTAATGGATATAAATCTTTTCTAAAACAGTTTAGAAACATTGATATTGTACTCTTTCATCAACATTTTTCTCTACTCATGACCTTTTAGTCAATGCATATATTTCTATTTCCTTTTTTAAGATTAGCAGAATTTTTAAATTTAATTCTAGTATGTTTTAGTACTATTATGTATCAGGCACTGCTAGGTGCTAAGAATAAAAATATTACCAAAACATATTCTCTGTCTTGAAAGACCTCAAAATCTATAGCATGAGAGACAGGTACATAAACTAACAACTATAAAGCAGTATGATAAGTACTGCAATAAAGATATGAACAAAGTGTTATGGGAAGCCCAGAGGCAGGAGTGATTAATTTTGTCTGGGAATGGTGGTGGAAGGAATAGGATTTTCCCAGTGGGAAGAGGTAGAAGGAAGACTACTCCAAGCAGAGGGAACAACATGAAAAAAGGCATAATGAAAGTACGCAGCTTCTTTGGGAAACAATAAGTAGCCTGGTGTGGCTAAAACATGAGATTCCCGCAGAGTAATGGTAGAAGCCATGTGAAAGATTTAAACTTTTTGTTATAATGAAGGCAATGAAAAGCCATAAAAGCAGGAAAGAGGTGTGATTTGTCTTAGAAAGAAAACTCTGTGGCAGTGTGAATGACTGACTACAGAAGGGGGATAGAAGGAAGGCAGGAAAACCAATTAGGAAGCTATTGTACTAGACTAGGTGGAACTCTGAGCAGTAATTGTGGAACTGGAGAGAAGGAAAAGAAGAATGGATTTGAGATGTATTTCAAAGGTAGCATCACTTGGACATGATGGCTATGTGGATGGGGAAGGAAAGGGGAAAAATCTCAAAGATTCCACCACGTACTTTGGCTTACATGATGATTTAATCTAAACAGAAAGCAAGGATTAAACAAATGAGCTCAGTGTAGCAGATATTTTCCAAATTCGTTGTGTTATTGATTGGATTCAAGTGGAGAGATCCAGGAGGCAGCTGGAAATAAGGGTCTCAGCTAAGGAATGTAGTCAATACCAAAAAATACACAGTTTTGGAATTAGCAACATAAAGATGATATTTGCAGTCATGTGAGCAGATGAAGTTTCAAGAAGGAACAGGAGGAACCATTGCCAAATACTTCACTCACACAAAAGTCAGATGATAAATATTTAAGGCAAAACTTTTAAAAGAAATCTTTTATAAGAAAATATAGAGAAATATTTTCATGATCATGAGGTAAGAAAGGACTCCCTAAACAAGACATATAAAAAGCACCAATCAGAAAGAAAAAATTTAACAAATTCAGCTAAGAGTGAAAGTGCAATCCACAAAGTGGGGAAAATATCTGCAACACATATAACTGACAAAGGACTAATATGCAGAACATACAAGGAGCTCTTACAAATCAGAGAAAAGGCAGACAATCTAATAGAAAAAAAAGACCAAGGCAAATATAAGAATAGGCACTTCACAAAAGAAGAAATAAAAATAGACAACAAACATATGAAAAGGGGCTCAATCTCATCAGTAATCAAGAAAATATAAATTAAAACCACAACGAGATATTACTACACACCCAACAGAGAGACAAAATTTTTAAAGTCTAACAATACTAAACTCTGGCAAAGATATGGAGCAATTAGAATTCTCATTCACTATTCGAGAACATGAACTAACACAACCAATTTGGAAAATTATGCCAGTATTTAGTCAATATATACATGTCTTATGGCTCAGAAACTTTACTCCTACAACATATCCTAGAGACCTGCATTCTTATATGCATCAGGATATGCATAAAAGAATGTTCAGAGTGGCACCATTATAACTGTCCCAAACTGGAAACAACCCAAACACCTATCAACAGTAAAACAGATAAATTTTGGTATATTCACACTATGTAATATTATACAACATATAGCAATAAAAATGAACAAGCTACAGATACATAATTATAAACATTACAATGTTAAGTGAAAATAGTTACAAAGATAATACAATATAATTTTATTCTTATAAAATTCAAAACTGGCTAAATAGATCTATAATTGTTTAGGAATACATATAGAGGTGGTTAAGATAGAAAAGAAATGCAAGAAAAAATTATAGACAGTTCCCAACTTACAATGGTTCATTTCAGGATTTTTCAACTTTATGATAGTGCAAAAGCAATACACATTCAGTAGAAACCATATGTTAAGTTCCCGTGTATTCATTCGGGTTTTCACTTTTAGTACAGTTCTCAATAAATTGTATGAGATATTCAACAGTTTATTATAAAATAGGCTTTCTGTTAGGTTATTTTGCCCAACTGTAGGTTAATATAAGTGCTTTTCACACATTTAAGGTAGGTTAAGCTAAGCTATGATGCTTGGTAGGTTAGATGTATTAAATGTATTTTCGACTTACAATATTTTCCCTTTTTTTTATTTGACTCTAGCCAATAAACTTACGATATTTTTAACTTACTATGGGTTTATTGGGACATAACCTCATGGTGAGTAAAGGAGTGTCAGTAACACGAACAACAGAAGAGCAGTTACCCCTGGGGAGACAGAAGAGATTATGATGGATAAAGAATAACCTAAAAAATTCTGTGATCCCAATAATATTCTATTTCTTGACGTGGGGGTAGTGATTACATGGTGTTAAGTTGATAACCATTTGATAAAATGTACATATACATTTTACAAACTTTTAAATAATTTTATAACATAAAATTTTAATGAAATAAATTTGGAAAGAGATGTGATAGTGAGAACCAAAAAAGTCTTATTTATAAGGATGATCAAAAGAGATTAAGAAAGGATGCTATCAAATCCATTCAAAACCAACTTTAAAAATCACAAAGAAACAAAGGCAATTCTGTATCTGAGAAGAATTACAGATATGATATAAATCTGCTTCATGGCTGATGACTGGGCTTTACTCTTTCATTCACTCAATAAACACTGTTGAGTCCTACCTTGTGTCTGGCACTGTGCCAAGGCCTAAGACTACAGGAAAACTTAGTGCAACCTCTTAGGTTTCTCTTAGCACTAGGAAGCCCGCTGATTTCTAATCTCTCTTGGATAAAAGGTTTAGCTGACTTATTAATTGGAATACAATCTCAGGGTAAAGAAAAATCTCAGTTCCTAATAAAAAGTCCAAATAAAAGGTATGCAGGATTATCAGGTGCTGAGCTGAGTACACGATAAAGTTGATGCCTCAACTGAGAAAATACAGGGAGAAAATAGGTGCTATTTATTTTCTCTAAACATAATAAACATGAATAGACAACGTTTATTTTTCACATCAAGTAAGGGGAAGACTGAAGAAGTCATTAGCATGAATAGAATCATAAAATAAGGGTTTTTAAAAACCTGAAGAATAAAGGTACAACTTAAATAAGACTTTGGCTCTTCACTTTTCCATAAAAAAGACCTATAGTGATATGATCTCTGCCACCCAACTTGTTAACCCATTTCTTAATTTCCAGACTCAGCTCTGAAAAATAAAATTTACCCAAAAAGACAAGGATTTGCCATTAGTGAGATTTTAAAAATCACTCTACAAGCTTCAAAACTCAAAAATAGATGTTTCCAAGTTAGTGTAGTTAGGGAAAAAAAAAAAAACCTTAATGTTTACTTACACATAAACTAAGCCTCAAATACAGAGCCACTAATCTAATCCCAACTCCATATCTGGTTTAAACTTATTCTCTGGATTAGAACTCCTATAATGTAGCAATATTCTGAGCAAAGAAGGCTCAGTCAAGAACAGAAAACACCACGGATAAATATGAACCCACCAATAAGAAATTTTTTAATTACTTAGAAATGAAAATTAGTAAGAAATTAAAATTAATAAGGAATTAATGGGGAAAATAGAAAGATGAGACTTGGTATCACACTAGTCTCCTTAATTAATGTTAATATCTCTCAGAAAACTCATTAAAATGAAATTTAAGTGATGCCCAGAAACAGGTAAGAATATCCCAAGACATAATTTTCAATGACCGAAACTCAAATTTTTACAACTTGAATTTAGATGAAGCATGTTTTGTTAATATTAATCTGGCAATCAGATTCTCAAATGATATGTTATGTATTTTAAAATTAATGTTTGTTAATATACTTAAAATTTTAGGTACCTCTTAAAGCAAATGAGAATGGAATCTGAAGACTGAGTACCAAGATCTGCTACCTACCAATAATGCAACCTTGAATAAGTGACCAAACCACTTAGTCTCACTTTACCATTGCCAACTTCACAAGACTTGGGCAACTTAAAGAAAACAATATATGTGAATAATATTGTACAAACACCAAAGCATGGGAAGCGCAATTTTTTTCAATCTACTACAAAGACTACTTTTGACGAACTAATAAAATATCTTTTATTCACAGTAGAGAAAAAAATTTAAATCTACAAAAGCATAGTATAATAAAGTCTTAGTTCTCTCCCTCAGCTTCAAAAATTATCAAGTCAAGACTAATCTTATTTCTTCTATTTTTGACCTACTCTCTCTCTTCCTTGACTATTCTGAAGCAAGTCCCAGACATCATATCATTAACTTCCCTAAGGGCTTAAATTCAATAGCCTCTATTTAGTTCATGTACAGGTATGGTATCTGAAGTCTAACAGAGAAGTCTGCGCTAGAAACATGGATTTGAGCAATGAAACACCAGCAATGAAATCAAGATTTGACGCAATAGCTCTGGATGAGGTCAAATATTCATGCTTGAGAAACAAGAAGGTAGATTATCTGGGTGCTTGTTCATAAAAAATACAAATAGACATAAAGCACATCTCTTCCACCCAAGAAAAACCCTATGAATTTACAAAGGCCTATAGATTTTTTTTTAATCTTATGATTTAAAGTGCTTTTCTCCCTTAAAAAGTGTCCCTACGTAGTAGCAGTAACTACTCTAAAAGATTTAACAAATCCCCCAAACATGAAGATATATTTAATGCAACATCAAATTTAAACACTGATATTGTAACCAACAACAAATCTACTTTTCAAAGTATTTGTTAAAAACTTGTTGCTCCATGTATATTTTATTCCTTGCAGTGTACAAATCTTTTTAATTTCTTTTGTATATTTCACAGCAAAATTTTTAAAACAAATTTTAAAAATAAAATATGATTCCTATTGAAATAGCTATGATAGATGATGTATCTTACAAGCATTTAGAGCGCTGAACATACATGAGAATATTTGTGTACTGAAAATGTTTATACATTCTTTAGACACCAAATGTTTTATATACTCTTTAGAAGCTGAATCAGAGATCATTTATTCTTACATTTTATTTTTTACCCCGAGTGTAAAGATTAGTTATGATCTATTTATACTCCAATCCTGAAAATGTTTTGACTCAAGTTCCTTAAATCCTAATTTACAATCCACTTTAAAAGAATTTCTAAAATTTTCTAAAATAGCATTCATAATCTGTTTAGTAAAGATGAACCTTTGTAAAAAAGTATTTGCGACCATTGGAAAGGAATGCAATTTTGTCCCTTTAGTTATATTAGTCACCAAGTAAAGGATTCAAAGGAGGTAAAAGAGGCACAATTTTTAGAAACACCATAGATTTCCAATGTTTCAATGTTGATGGACCATCATTGATTAAATGGAGCCTAAGTCCTATTTGGTCAGAAAGAACTCCAACATATTTTAAGCATATCCCTATCTTTCAAGTAATAGTTTTAGAAACAAAAGTGTACAATTTCATAAATTAGAGTGATACGCATTTTAGTTTCAAGCACACTATACACTTCTTTGCTCTATTTTTTCCCTCAGAAAAAAACTAGATATATTTAAAAGCAGTGTCAATTTTGGCTGTATCATGTAACTGCCATTTCACCTAAATTACTGGATTTTTTTGGCAAATATTTTTGATTTTTAAAACTTTTGAGGAACTGCACCTAATGTGTTTTAAGTAAAATCCAACTCAGTTTTAAAACATGATTGAAGAATCATTAGATCAAAATGGCATGTTCCCCTCCTCCACACACACTAAAATTCAATTCTTTTTTCAGATATCAGTAAATATCAACAGGATAATTAAGAGGCATAATTGCTTTCTCAGGAACCATCTACTAAACACAGCCAAAAAAGCTTCTGGTTTTCAAAAAAGTACAGTCTAGACACCCAAACATTTATTTAAAACAGATTCTTTCCTTAATGAAGATGTTTTCTTGTTGTCAAATAGGCAAGACATTGTTATTATTTAGTATTCATTTAAAATGTGATGGGTTTTAATTCAAGTATTGTTTAATATAAATATTTCTTGAGGTTTTTTTCATTTTCATTTTAAACATGAAAATGCATGGGGGAAGGGAGAGAACGTGTGAAAAATGTAGAATAACTTGTTGAGAACTTATTCTGTTTTTAATTAGGGAATTTTATAAAAATATCTTGTTGCTGTTCTTAAATTAATTCCGCATCAGAAGCCAAGTGATTTTTTGGTCTTGAATAGTAATGATACAGATTCTCTTTACCAATAATGTATATAATAACAACATTTATATATCAGATAGATTTTATTTCTTTACCTCTAAAGAAAACCTTAGTGCTTGTCATCAGGCACTAATGACATCATTAACATTAATTAATTCTGCCAGAGCGAGTAGTGAATTTATATTTTCACAATTGAAAAAAAATCACAATTTAGCTGTGGAAATTGCTATTTTGCACAAAATACATTAAAAACTAGTAATTTTCTTTTGATACAAGAAATGAAACCACTCCGTTTTTTGGTCTCTGTAATTCAGCAGAAAAGAATTTGCTGACATCCAGCGTCTTAAGGTTTTTACCTGTTTTTCTTATGAATCAGATTCCCCCTTACGTTTAATACCCTGTAGCTTTAAGATTTTTTTCTCAAAAAAAAAAAAAAACCCACTAATGAATTAGAGAAACATTGTCTCTATATATCCTCAATAACTGGTATAAAAATTACAGAAAGGCTCAACAAACGAGGTTACTTCACCGAATCTGTTCAGAACTTCAGCAAATTGAAGCAGTGCCCTTGAGAGAGTTTTAACATTAAAAGCAATCTTTAAAATCATAAATATGACCCATCCCTTACCCTTAAAGCACTTCACACACGTTTGTCTAAGAGTAGACTTTTTTGCCCCTACAGTATAAGCAGAGAATACAAGGTATGAGTAGAAAACGTCAAGTTTTCGTTGACCACTCAAAGAAAGAAAACTGTTGACGTCTGAACGTTGCTAAATTTTCGCGGGTTGCTAAATCTCCTGAAGTTGCTTCAATTGTAATTGCTCCGATTGTGTCACGAACACCCAAACCCAAACCGAACAAACTTCCTGGACAGAAGGGCGAGCTGAAGTCGGTTCTCAGAGAACCTGCCTGTCAACAGGTGGTCGGCCCGGGGGTGGGGGTGGGGGGAACCTTCCGCGTTCCCGCCGCCGCTGCCCAGGGACTCCCGGCCAACGCCAGCGCCCTCACCCTGCCGGGCCTGGCCACCTCCCGCCGTCCCCCGCCGCCCCCGGCCTGGCGGCGCACTCACCCCACTCCCCCACGCTCCAGCGTCCCGGCAGCCTGAGGTGGCGCCGCGGCCCGGCAGGCCCTGGGCGCCTTCCCTCTTCCGGTTTCCACTCAGTGCCGTGGGGTTTCAGCACCTGGCGGGAGGCCCTGGGAGAAGCACGTGCCTCTTTTCGAAGCCTCGTTCCCCGGGCGGGAACTCCGGCCGGGCCTCGCTGTGCCTGGCTGCCAGCCCCCTCCGGCCTTAGTATGCAGGTGCCGAAGCTTCTAGACGCCCCCGAGGGGCGGCCCAGGGGTCGCATCTGCCCTTCCCGCCCGCAGCCGCGACCTAAAGTGTGAAGCTCTGGCACGTCCCAGGCCGAGTGGGTTCAAATAACAACTGCGACGAAACTGAGGCCCTTGGGTACCTTGCTCCGGAGGCCACACAGTTGTCCAAACGAGTGCAAAGCCGGGTCTCCTGGTTTCGTTCCATTTAGCAGCCAAGAGGACTGCTGGGCCCCGCAGAGCTCGCCTCAGGGAGCCGCGGGCCTCGAGCGGCATTGGCAGCTGCTGCCTGAGCCAAAGCGGCCCTGGGGCCGCTACAGGCAGGGTCACTGAGGGGAGGGCCCAAAAGGCCCTGCAGCCCGGGTGCCCAGGCCAGTGCGGCGCAAGCTGGAAGCCTCCTCGCCCTGGCCGCCTGCCAGTTCTCCCCGGCACGTGCGGGGTCCGCACCAGAGATGCCACGGGGCACCCCGGCAGGTCAGGCTTGGCCCCGCATTTCACCCTAAGGCGCCGCCTAAGGGAGACCCTGCGTGGCGCGGGCCGGCCCTGCCTTCAGGCCTGGCGTACCAGGGCGGCGCCGCTGGGCCAAGGGCGGAGGGACAGCGGCTGCGCCCCTGTGGGCCTCTGCTGAGTCGGGAAAGATGGTTTGTTGGTGTGGGAAGGGCGCGCCCGAGCCTGGCCTACCGAATCCGGAGGGAGGACGCGGCCGAGAAAGCTTTCCTACAGCCGGGCTCGCAGCCCTGCGACCCCGCTGGGCGCGGAACGCGGGAGGGGTCGTTCTCCGAACCCCGCTTCACAGTGTGTTCTCAGGTCTCACACGGAATTTTTAAAAAATAGGGGATGTTGGTCACTTCGCAGGAAACTTTTCGTTGTTTCCTTGTTTCCTTCCCGCCCGTGAGCAAGTCGAGCAGATTCATGGCCTTACACCCAGGAGGTTTCAGGCCAGAGTCTGGACAGTTCCAGGCTCTGCATTTTCTGGGGGAGGATTACCCCTCAACCCCGTCTTCCCTCAGAAGGAGATGGAACTGTCCTTCCTGACCCCCAGATGCAAGCCAGTCGTCTTCTTCCCCTGCCAAAGTGAAAGGCGTCCTTGTCGACTTTTCCAGGTTATGAGTTTGTATGTTTTAAAGGAAGTTTACAGTACGAAGAAAGGTAATTTGGCTACTTCTGGCAGGAGCTGAGGGCTTAGAGGGACATCTTAGCACGTGGAAGGAATGGCTTGGATTCCCCAGCCGCGGTGAAGCCACCCGGGACAGCTCAGCAGCAAGGAAGGTTGTCTGCTGCCAACATGCAGGACACGGATCAGTTTTTTGTCGTTTTGCTTTCTTTTCCTTTTTGGCTCAGCTCTGAGAGCATTACAGAGCTATCCTTTCCCGCCTCCCGACCCTCTTCCCCTCCCCCTCTTCTTTCTGGTGCAGGCAATTAGGGTGAAGAAATCAGTGCCAGGCTCCTGCCTCTGAAGAGAAAGGAATTGCTTCGGGAATTGAGTCCTGACACCTGTCTCTGTCCTGGATGGCGAGGGGGGATGCGGGGTCAAAACGCCTGGGGGAAGAGGCCAGGCTGACGCAGAGGGGCGTGGTGGGGGTGGGGGGAGACACTCCCTAAGCGAAAGTTTCTGGGGACTTCTCTTGCCAAGTCCTCCCGCCTCATCCTTTGGCCTCCAGCTTCACTCAGGTCATTAACACGCGGGTTATTAACACGGAGTTTCCCTCGCTTTTAGCCCCCCGAGACCAGGACCTCGGGCTGGAATCAGAAGAGCAACACTGACAAGCCGTTCATTAATTTGCATTTATTTTCGGGAAGTAATGTAGATAAAGAGGAGGAGGGGGACTGCCTTACATTTCAACAAGTAATTTGTGATCTTCACATCAGACAAATCAAATTTACAAATTACTTTCCCACCTACTGGACGAAGCGGCCAAAGCCAAAATTGATACACAGGTGCGCGGGCTCTCCGCAGATTTCGGAGAACGAAGGTGCACTAAAAACTCACTAGACAAAACAAGGGTGTTGAAAGAGAGAAGCCGACAGAGGAGTTGGAACTGGGTTTGGGGCCTGGGTTTGTTTGTTTTTCCCTAATGCTGTACTTTTACGGATTTTGTTTTGTTTTGTTGTTTTGTTCCCTGGTTTTGGTTTTCTTGTTTTAGGTTTGTAAACTGGAACTGCGACCCTGTGCTTAGACCGGGTGAGGGGGTCAGCCCTGCGCCCCTGCCCAACCCCCACCTCTGTACCCTGACTTGTCTGTTTCCTCCACACTTCGGATATCCCGCGCCCAGCTTCCTGAAACCAAGCAGTTCTCTTCAATAAATACACAGAGGGAGAAGATGTGAAGAGGGCAGGGCAGCTTTGCAACAACTGAAAAAGAAAAAGCGCCATTGATTGAGGAAGAGCAGAAGGGGGACGGACAGAGGGAAAATATTTTTTGCTTTTGTTTTTTATATATGTGTATATATATGTATATATATATATATGTGCTGTATATATCTTAAAGTTCTGTTTCCTGGGTGCTAAGACAAGATATGTTCAGTTCAACCAACCAACAGCAACTAAAAAGTTTAAGTGGTCCCTGGAACGGACCTGACTATGTACAGCGTTCCCGCCGAGGCGGAAGCTTGAACCAGTCCAGCGCAGGGCGGGGCGGGATGCGGCTCTGTGCGCGGAAGGCTGGGGACGCGCTCCTCCGGCGGGCCTAGCCCTGGCGCGCCCCAGCGCACTCCGCTGGGGCGGAAGAAACGCCGGGAGGCTCTGGCCGGCAGGCGTGGAGCAAAATCGAGGGCAGCTGAAGGGGCAGCAGTCTGCGCGGGAGGAACTCTTAGTGGTTTTGATTTGGAGTAGTGTGCGGGTGCTCCAATGGGCAGAAACACGCCAGTTAGTGACTCCAGTGTCCAGAAAGAATAAATTAAAGTGTTGGGCTCAAACAGCGGATCAGAGCGCAGAGCCTCCGAAGGCTGCAAGTGCTTAATAGCTGTCCAGAAAGACTGGAAGGGGAGGCTTAAGAGTTTAGTAGGGGCTGAAGGGGGGAAATAATACATCTCTCCTGTATAGAATGTGTAGGCCAAGCCGAAGCACCGGTCCCCCCATCCAAGGGGCAGGGCGGGTTTGCACATCCCCCCAAGCAAGTGGCACAAAAATGGGGGCGGCAGTGCAGGCAATGGACATCTTTTTGGGGGGTGAAAATTCAGTTTTGGAGAAGACGAGGCAAAGGCGGGCGGTGCAGCAGCAGCAACAGGATCGGGACCACGGAGGGCGCAGGTAGTTGCGTTTCTTCTCCTCTTTCATTCCTGGGCTCACAAGACCTGGAACCGCCATGAGGCTTGGTCCTTATAGTCCAAACAGTCGGGGGAGTTGAAGTTGAGTTTCCAGGCGGAGGAAGCAGCAGCGGCGCCAGGCTCCTTGTAATCCAAGCAGTCGGCAGAGTTGAAGGCAAGCCCAGAGCCACCGTAGCCTTGGTGGTGGTGGTGGTGATGGTGGTGGTGGTGGCCTGAGGACTGGCTCAACGGGTGGTGCGCATGTGGGTGGTGATGATGGTGGCCCGCCATGGAGGAGGGTGCCATGGGGCTGAGCTGGTGCGGGTGGTGATGTGAGTGCATGGGCGCTAGGTATGAGCTGCAGTCCACGCCGCCAAAGTAGGAAGAGGAGGGCGTAGGGTAGCCTTGGCCGTAGCTGCCGCCCTGGCCGTAGGACATGGGATAAGAGGCTGCTGCGGTGGCGGCGCCTGCAGCTACGGAGCGCTGCATACACGAGGTGTTGCTAGGCGCGGCCAATGGCTCCGGCACCGACACGGACGCGGGCGCTGAGCCTGGCGAGATGGAGGCCGGGCTCCAGATAGATGAGGCAGCTGGTGTACTCAGCGACGACGCGGCCGCCACCGGGTTCCCACCTAGTCCCGCAGCCGCTGCAGCCGCTGGGTTGGCGGAAGAGCTGGACGCCGAGCTAGAGGACGAGGCAGAGCTGGACACAGCTGGCGGCGTGAATTGGCCACTGCTTTCGGAGCCCGAGCTCTCCCGCACTGGAGAGGACTTCTTCTTGGCTGGGCGGCTCTTGGTTCCGCTCCCGCTCTGCTGCTGCTGGCGGCATTTGGCGCGGCGGTTCTTGAACCAGACCTGCAGTGGGCCGGATGGGGGAGAGTGGGTCAAAGGGAGCTAGGGGAGCTTGTTGCTCCACCGCCCCGTGGACCCAACTCCCGGCCCAGAATATCGCAACCCTTTCTCACCGAGGCCTCCGCCCCTTCCTGTCTCTGGCCTGGCCAGACCCTGCCCCCTACCTCGGTTCCCAGCTCCTCCACCCTCCCCCATCCTTCTGCTCAAAGCCCCTCCTCAGCTGGCTCCAGAGCAGGGATGCGCACCTCCCCACCCCTACCGCAACTCTGCCCTAGGGCGGAATATTTCAGTCTGCCCAGTCAGAAGTTCTGCCATCTCTAAATTGCTGCTGTTGGCTGCTTCCGTGTATGTTTGGAGGCCCCGTGTGTGTTTGGAGGCCCAGTTTTCTACTAATAGAGCTCAGGCAACAGTGGAGAGGTACAGAGCCGAAGAGTGTGGAACAGTCACCAAGTCTAGGGCCTGAGCCGTTTCACTGAGCAGCTCCTGGAGGCCAGAACTGGGCAGGGCGAGTATTTGGGTGGGGGTAGGAGCAAGGCCAGAGGCTAAACAGAGGTAGTACTTGAGGGACTCGGGAAGGAAGCCTGGGTGAGATTTCGTTGGCCCTTTGGCTCCAGGTGGGGAACCAAATGGAATGGTTACTCTTCTAGGAGAGCCCCAGCACATGGCACTGCATTCCTGGTCCCCCTTCTCAAGCTTTCGAGTAAAGGAGGCGAGACTCTTGAGGAGAGTTCTGAGTTAGAATCCGAACGTTATCATCGGAACCCTTTCATCTCAAAAACAGAAATAAGAAAGCCGGCAGCAGGATTTTGCACTTAGCATCCTCTGTAAGCAGAGGAAGCGTCTAATGAGACCCAGGCAGAGCACCAGGCTCCAGCCAATCTCCGCTCTTCCATTTCTAGGATTCCCGGGGTGGAAGACAAGGGCAGAGGCAGAATTCAGGCCTCTAAGGGAAACTGCCAAGTCCTGGGGCAGGCGAAGAAGCAGGGGCAAGTGTCAGGCCCGCAGGGCGCTTTACATTCGGGAGCTTCCCTAGTCCTCCGGCAATTCTAAAAAGTACTTTCGATACCGATACCGAAGGCGCCCTAGGGCTAAAGGCGGAATCCAGGGCTCTAAGCCATTTCCTTTAACTTTTGCCCCCTTTCCTGGCTGGGGCCCAGCGCTAGGGGGAGTCCGAGAGCGGCTGCCCAGTCTGTAAGCCCACCCCCACAGGATGGTCTCCTCCAGAACTACTCAAGAGCCTTCCTAGACCTTCCCCGAGCAGCCTCAGCTCCCCTACCCAGACCCTGGAGCCCGGGGAGTGCGCACCTGGACTCTAGACTCCGGCAGGTTGATCTTGAGCGCCACCTCCTCCCGCATGAAGATGTCAGGGTAGCGAGTCTTGGCGAAGAGCGCCTCGAGCACGTCCAGCTGTGAACGCGTGAAGGTGGTGCGCTCCCGCCGCTGCTTCCGCGGAGTGGCTGCGGGGACACGCGGGGGCGCCGCGGGTCATTGGTGGCCACGTGGACCCGCGATAGAGGACTCGGGCAGGCCCCTGGCAGGCCCAGATCTCGGCCTTCGCAAAAGAAAGCCGAACTGGGAATAAAAGAAACTCCCTCGGGCGGCCGAGCCTGAGAGGCCACAGGTGGGAGAAAGTGCAGAGAAGCCAGTGTCTCCAAGATTCGAGGGCTGCCCCTCTCTATGCCTCTCAGAGGTTAAAAAAGTAAGAGAAGTCTACAATCTCCCTTCTTCTACATCCCCCCTCCCCTGCACACACACACGCACACACACACTCTGGATGGGGGACAGGGAGTGGGGAAGAGGTAGGCAGAAACACGACCTGAAAAACACTTTCGGAGAAAATAAATGAGGTAAAGGAGCGGGAGCTAAAAAAGAAACCCCGGCTTTGGCTCAAGTCGTCCTCTACAGCAGCGCAAAAATGGGTGCAGGACATCGATTTAGAGGACAATTTAATTAGGGAGGAAGAATATTCCTTCAGTGCAGCCTGCCGCTTCGCATAAGGAAAGTTTGGCTCTTTCTGTCAGGGCCTAACGAGTGTCCAGATTACACATTCCATGTTGGGGAAAAAGGAAAAATACTAGCCGCCCCTGGGTAGCGAATCCGCAGGTAAATGAGCTCTGCGCTGGCGGTGGGACCACAACCGGAGAAAGGTTGCCGGTGACCCGGCCGGGAAGGCGCATATTGCGCGTTTTCTCAGCCCTGGCCACCTCACACGCCCACGACTCTGCCCCATGCGCCGGCAGTGGGCCCTGTATTGTAAACAGACAGTGGGCCGTGTGTTGCAGCCGGCTCCCTGGGCCTGCTCAGCAACAAAGCTTGCACTCAAATCCAACAGTCTGGGGGTCCCCAACATTTGAGAGGCTGAGGCAGGGTCGGGAGGGCTGGTGCTCACCCGGATAGCCCACGGATGGGTGCAGGAGGTCCATGGCGGGCCCGGCCAGGCCCAGCCCGTTCATGCCGTATGGGGGTTGTTTGAGGTAAGACATCATGCTAACAGCTGGGTGGAGGCGCCCCGACGGATCCAGGGGGCCCGGGGCCAGGAGCGGTGCAGGGCTCCCACCACGCAGTCCTTCAGGGTCTGATGCGTCTGGGGGCCTGGCCTATGAAGACACGAGACACACGGAAACCGTCAATCGGAGCCACTTGGCTGCCAAGTCTTGCCCCGGGATAGACAGGGAAGGCAGGTTACAGAACTGCGCAGGGTGGTCAACTGGGATCCACAAGGCCTTAGCCCAGAAACCACAGTTACTTTGAAAAGTAAAGTTTTCTGGGTCGTCTGGCTCTAGGGTTGGAATGAGCCAAAGACACTGGTAGGGAGTCCATAGGAGTAAGGAGAAGTTAAAAGCAGGGCCAGGCTGGGGAGGTCAGAGCCAGAACCGCGGAGTGTACAAGCTCCCAAGTCCAGGCAAAATTCTGAATCCGGCAGAAGCCAGCTTCATGTTGCACAAGCAAAGGTTCACTTGGTGCCCGGACGGCAGGCCGCCCAGAGCATGAGGGGTTGTTTCATTTTGTTTCACGTGTTTTTGAAAAGGTAGAGACTACAAAGGGCCAATGTGGAGGGCTAATTGCACCTCTTGTCCACTTAGACACTTGGTTCCTTTAAAGGTCTCCAGGGCTGCGCCCCTGCCCCAGATCCCGCAATCACCACTCCAGCTGACCTCTCTGTGCCCAGCCACTGAAAGATCGCTGACGCGAAATCCCACCGCACCTCAACCACAGTAACGGGCCCAGGCTTCGCAGAGGGCCAGAGGACGCCGAAGGGGCCACTGTAGAGGGGGGCGACCCCAAGATGCGGCCTGAGGTCGGGAGCGCCTCAGCTGCGGCCAGCGTCCTTCGTTGCCAGCGCGCACCCGGCCTTCTCTCTGCCCAGTCTGGGCTGCGGACCGCAGGGCCCCAGCAGGGGGTGAAGGGTGACTGGCCTAGCACCTCAAAGGGTCTCGGGGATTTGTGAAGCCGGAGGGCAGCAAGTAGCGTGCTGCCATCCTTGTAGCTGAACCCGCGGCCCCAGGACACGGTCGAGAACAGAGAACTAGGCCTTAGCGGCGTAGCCCACGCAGACCCGAGCTGGGAGGTCGAAGCCTCGCCCCCGTCGCTGCCGGGAACCCGGGGTGCCACTCTCAGGAGTCAGGGAGGGGCGCTGGAAACTGGGCCTGGGGCCCTGGGGGGCCATCGCTACACCCCGCTTAGCAGGATCGCTGTGAAGCAAGCCAGGGACTCGGGCTAGGACGTTCAAGGAGAGAAGTTAGAGCTAAAGAAGCTCCCCCCAGCCCCGTTCCCGCCCCCGTCTTCTGGGACCCAAGACCTGGGCTGAGGGAGTCCAGCTTGTAGGAAGGGGACCGGAAGGGAAGCAGCCAGGGCTCTAGGGCCGAAGGAAAATGGGACTCAAAGCTGCGACGGCTTTGCGAAGCTGCAGCGTGAGTTTTCAAAGACTTTCTCCAAACTTAGCACTTCAGCTTGGTTACTTCGGAGGAGGCGGGGGAGGGGGCTGAGGGCCGCGACAGCGCCCCGGGGTCCTCGGCTCACCAAGAGGGGAGCCAGGCCGCTCCCACAGCCCCGCCCACCTGCTGGGGACCGGGGAAGCCGGGATCCATTTGAGGAGGGGGAGGTAAGGGTAACCAACGCGCTCCCGGAGTCCGGGGTGGCCCCGCGGCTTTCTCCTTACCTGCCCTCAGCTGCCGGGGCCGTTCACCATCTACCTGGATCTCTCACAGAGACCCGCCGGGCAGCCAACCTGCAAAACAGAGCAGCACTGGAATTACCCTGGCGGCTGGTCTAGGACCCCCAGGTTTCTTTCTTTTCCCAACTTCCTTCTTCCCACCTCTATCTTTTTTTCAATGGCTTTGTGCGTGTCCTTCTGGGTTTCACTTTATTGCACAGACACTTTGTTTGCTAAGCCCCACACGTTCTCAGGACATTGCCTCGCCCGGGATCGCGCCGAGGGGCCGCAAGGGGGGGAATTCGAGGGGCAGAGTTGGGAGGTGGCTCGGCGTTGCCGCGGCACTCCCGGTGCAACGTGGAGGCAGTGGGGACTGGGAAGTCCTGCAGAGTCACTTTGCAAACTAAATAAATCAAGCGATTTACCTTGTCGGAGTGGCTTGTCTTGCTCGGTTGTTTAGGTGATTGGAAATGTAGCCTGATGAAGATTGATCACCTTTCTACTGCCCTCCCCGGGTATGTGAACGCGAGGCGAGTGCGTAACGGGGCTAGGCCGCCAATCGGGGGCCCCGCGCGGGCTGAGTGACAGGGAGCCGGGCAATGGCTGCGCGAGCCGGGGGTTACCTCCGCGCGCCCCCGCCCTCCCCCGCCCCCCACACCCCGCCCTCCCCGCCCGCCCGCCCCGCCCCGGTCGCGCGCTAACTCCGGGACTCGGCTGGCAAAAGCGGCGCAGAGCTAGGCGAGGAAGGCGAGCGGAGAGCCCGAGTCCTGGCCGCGGAGGGGGCCGTGGGTCTCCAGGCTGCCCTGGGAGCCCCCGCCCTTCTCGCGCTCTCGGCGCTCCGGAGGGAGTGGCAGGGAGGAGGCGAGGTGCTGGAGAACCGGTTCCTTCGCTCTCCCGCGCGCTACAGGGCTCAGCCGCTCGGGTGTGGGCGCCAGGACCCGGGGGCGGCGGGCTGGAGGAGCCCGGGCCTCGGCCCCTCTCCCGGCGCCGCGGGCCCCAGCGTTTTCTTCCTCGGCGCCGCCACCTGAGACCGACGCCGCGGGCTGCTCGTGCCGGCGCAGGCTACTTTGCAGAGCGCGGGAGCAGCTCCGGGCGTGCAGATCTCTCCTCGGCCCCTCCGGACTCTCGCGCCTGGGAAGAGCACCCACTGGGAGGGCGCCGCCACTTACCTGCTTGCTCGTCGGCATCTCCCGGGGTTCCAGGTCCCCACCAAGGGTGTTTGCAAGTCTTAAGCGCTTCTACTGAAACGTTGGAGCCCAGCGTCCTCTTCCCCTCACACGTACACCCTACTTCTTAATTGAAACATTTTGATAGGAAAGTTTCTTTTTCGCTCTTTCTCTCTCTTTCTTAGACTGCCTCTAACAGGGACTTTTTGATGGAAAATGTGGCCACAGACCCCTGCCCTCAACTTTTTTCCACATGCTGCGTAAGGATCCTCCTTGAGGCGATTTCCCCGGATTGTTCGTACGGGCGAAGCCCATTTCCCAGCCGAAAAAACTTCCCAAACACGTCTACCTGGGTGGACTTTTAAAAGTGCAAAAAAGAGTTTTCGTTCCAACTCTAAGCTAGGCGAATCTTTTAAATGGCACCTCCTCCTGAAAATTAGGCACTTTATTCCCTTTCGAGGAATTTCTACCCCTTGTTTCTAATCTCCCCCACTCCCCCACCCCGACAGGCGGGGTAAAAAGTTTGCACAGGATTAAGTGTGAGGGCAAGTCAAGGAGCCTCCAGGCGCATCGCAGTGGGGAGCACTCGCGCTGCCCGGGCTGCGGGGTCGGGCGCCGAGAGCGGACCGGGCGCTGGGTGAGGAGGAGGAGAACGAAGGGGGAGCCCGCTGAGTGAAAAGGGGCCGCGGCCGCCGCTCATCAAAGTGCTTCCCCCTCCCCCAAGCGACACTTCCTTTGGAGTCCGAATAAAATACGGTAACAGAATATGATGGAGGGCACACTGTTTCCTTAACTGCTTCTCAAAGGACCCGGGAGATCTTCTTAGGACCTTTAATAAGGCTTTGGTCGGTTCTTTTGTTGATCTCTCAAAATCAACTCCTTCTAATTGAAGTTGGAGCTGAAAGCGAGCTAATGTTCAAAGAAAGTGGCCGCCAGACCAACGAAATTACATTTTTTTTTTTTTTTGACGATGAGGGAACATCTAATCAAAGGGGCAGGGGAGGAGGGGTGGGAGTGGGGGCGTACGAAGGAGAAAAGGAGGTTTTACAAGATCCTTCTCTGGTTCACAAAAGTCAGCGACACGGGCGCTTCTCTCCAGAACAAAGACACCGCGGCCCATTCACAAAAGGGAGAGAAAGAGAGAAAGCTGAATAAAAGAACGAGAGAAATGGGGAAAAAATGAGAGAGAGAAGGAGGGAGAGAGTGAGTGGGAAAGAAGCTTTAAGAGGAAAAGAAACAGTGCAGAGCGCAGCGCTAACCCAGGCGGGGACACACCTTAGGCTCGCGCAGGCCCCTACCAGGAGTAGCCCGCGAGGCCCGCGGTCAGCCGCCCGCGGCTCGGAGCCACTGTGATCGTGCTGAGGTTTAAAGAAAGCAACGAAATATACCCCTTCCTTAGGTTCCGAGGAAAGGCGCCGGCTGGAGCGCACTAGTTTTGGGGGAAAGAATATGCGGACGTCCCGGGGTGCGCTTCGCCGGCGTCCGCGTCCATAGCCCGGCGCTGCCCTAGTCCCGGCCAGTCCGCTGTGTGCCGGGGTTGGCCCTCCAGTGCCGGGGCGCGTGACCTTGCCCCATTTCTCCACCTTAACGCATTCCTCCCTCCACCAGGCCCTGTTTCGCCTGCAGCCTCAGCACCTGACCTGGGTCCGGCGCAGCGAGGTGGGACGGCAGTGCGCGCTGGAATGTGCCCGCGCGGTCCCCGGGGTACGCCTCGCGGGAGTCCGGCGCTCTCGGTTCCAGATGCTGCCACCATTCTCGGGGAAGTTGGGAGGTATCAAGTAGCACGGATTTTTTTTTTTTCCTAATTAGAGTATTTATCTAATCCCAAATTGCAGGCGAATTTTCTTAACGCTCAGCCCATAAAACCCCAGGATTAAGAAAAGAAAGAGGAGAGGGGGAGAGGGAGGAGAGTGGAGAGGGAGAGAGACTGGGATGAAAGTTTCTTGAAAGCAGCGCAGAGGATTGAGGCGGCCGTCGCTAGGCAAATGTCCAGGTGGGAGATGCTGGGCCAGAAGCCATGACCGTTCCAGCATCGGCCGCGGTGCGGGAAGGGGAAGTGGGGACACCACTGGAGGAGGTGAAGCCGTCCAGCTCAAGGCCCTCGAGCCGGGAAGGGGCGAGGGAGACAAGGATCCAGCATCCAGGTGACCTCCAGGCCGGGCCAGGCTCTGGAGGACACTTGGGACAAGGGGAGGGCTTTGGATCTGAGGCCGAGGGATCTGACCAGGGGCGGAAGTTCTGCTCCGGCCCGCAGACTGTGCCCAAGCAAGCCCGCTGCCAACGCCCCTGCTCCTCTGCGACCCTCGGACCGATAGTCTCTTTTCCCGCAGCGCGGGCTTTCGAGTTCCGGGTCCTCCGGCGTGCTGGGCTCGTGCCCGTTCTCGGGAGCCAGCGTCTGGGCACCACGCAGCGATGTCCGGATGCAGCGCCCTTGCCGCGGGCCTTACCCCGCCAGGCGCCGGAGTCCACGCTCCACCGCCGCTGAGGGGCGTTCGGGCGCCACCGAGCAGCCCAAATTGAAACCCCGAGAGGCTCGGGACTAAAGCTGAAGGGGCAGGTAGAGGGGCCGCCCGGCGGTCCCAGACCATCCTAGCAAATCTGGGGCGAGGGAAGGGTTGTCAGTTGGCCGATTGGGAGCGGCTTCGGGAGCGAAGGAGCTGCTTTTCGGCGAGGCCCCTCGGGAGTGAAGGTTCCTCGAATCAAGCGTAAACTGGGTGGGTGCTGTTGGCCGCCCAGGCCCCAGGCTGCTTGGGGCGGGCGATTTCTGTCTGCTGAGTTTTCCCGGGGTTAGAACGGGATTCTGAGAGCGTTCCCCAGAGAGCAGCAGCTCTCTCTCTGCTCTCGTGCTCGAATAAAGAGGGCAAATACCGACTTCATTTACTTAAAATAACTTTTCAATAACTTAAAAGAAATGCTCATCATGAAGGAATTCTACCGTAGCAAGTTTTTATCATTTTGAAAGACTGGCAACTGGAGGTGGCTGCATACTTGGAACGAAATTTGTTTGTGTGTACATACATACGATCTACGCTGAAGTATAAATGCTAGTGGACTTTTTTCTCTAAGTTTCTGGACTTGTTGAACAAGCTTTCTTTGTTTGGACACCCCTGTGGGGGAATGAAGGAAACTAGCATAGAATCGCTTTTTTTTTTTTTTCTGTAGCCTAGAACTTCTTGTTAAAAGTTCTGTTTCCTTCATTTCATACACACATACCTGCACACATTCCCCCCGCCCCCCAACAATAACCCTCTTCCTTTCACTTCAGTACCTACAGACTTGCCGGTTATCAGAAGACACGACTCTCCCTAATACGACTTCAAAACTCTAACAATTCAAAGTAATGACGTGGAAAATTCAAGATATAAATATTGGTTTTTCATTGGTGTGGAATCACAAATTTCCTCAAATCTTTAGCAGAGATGACCCTTTACAAAAGACATGATAGTTTATACTGCTTAAGAATATGACTAATTACTTTTCAATTCGCATTCGTGTGTCAGTAGGGCCCCCTCTGGGATGGTGTAAACTTATTCAGCTTCAAATGCAGCCCAGTATCCTGCCCTAAGTTCCAGAGGACCATTTTCCACATGAAAAGTCTTACGGATAGACAAACTTCCATTCAAGCCAATGTCAAGTTTTCATTGCAAGAAAGTAGCAGCCGTGTTTAAGGTAAGAAAGTTTCTGCTTTTATTGAAAATTTATATATGACTCAGTATTGTAATAAATAAACATAACCATTTTCACAAAAAATGACAGTGCTATGCTAAAGAAGAAAATATTAAATGGGGGATTTACTTGTAGTGGCAAGACAGACTTTTTATCAATACAGAATAAATATTAACAGCATTCGTGAGCCAATGTTGAGACCCAACAAAATGTAGGAATCAAGCATGATGTAAGAAATAATTATCCAGAGAAAAAGATGGTGTATTCTCGGATGATAAGACTGTCTTTGTAAACTGGTGCATATCAATTAGTCCCATCCTCACAGCTCACCTTCAAACCACAGGGCTTGTTTCTGGCTATGTTAAAGGACCATCCTCTGAGGAAAGCAGAGGAGAGGAACTCCATTATCCTTACAGTGAAACGCAACCACTGCAGAAAAACTCCGCTGGTAAATAGAACACAGTTTAATAAGTAGATTGGATATGATCTAACTATAAAATTTAGGTAACAGAGTAAGTGTTACATATGGCAGGGCTGGAAAAAAATCATGACATTTTTCTTATCCCCTTGTACCCCCTCCCACTGTCATTATGCTATTACCAACAACAACAATAATAATGTTTCAAATTTTCCTCTGATCAAAAAATGAGAGAAAATAACGAGGGAAGTGTTTTTGTTCTTTTTCGAACAGTTTCTTGAACACCTCCAATACCAATCACTCACAAGGTGTCTGTGCAAATCTATTTCACAGGATTTCAAGGAAATTGTTAACTCACAAAAAAATCCTTAAATGAAGCTATTTTGGAGTTCTGTATATTATTTGGAAAGGAGGGAGGAAAAGGGTGGTGGTGGTAAAGTAGAGGTAAAGTAGTACAATCCAGCCAAACAAAATGTTAAAAGTTTTAAATCAACAATGAGTCTGACTTTTTCTGGTTTGGGAAGCAAGACTCTAAAATGTTGGGAGAGATTCTTTCTGATTTGATGGCTACTGAAGAACACATTTCTCCTCTTTCTTGGCCATCTTGCCTTTGTTTTGCTCCAGAGTTCGCTCCAAATGCTCATCTTCTTCTTCGGCCCTGGATGTCAGACAAACAGGACAAACAGGAAACAAAATTATTTTTCTTCGTGGAGGGCAGAGCAGCACTCCCCCGTCGCCCAGTATTTGGATCCCCAGCGGGAATGGGGAGCACCAGGCCAGTGGGAGGCTGCCCCGGCCCTCCCGCGACCTCTGGATTGAACTTTCCGCACACTTCTCGGCCCCTCGGCAGGTGGCCCAGCCTCGACCCGACCCCACTGCCCACTCACTGCTTCTCCTGCGCGTCCAGGTCCCTGACGAGCGCATCGCGCTTGTTCACCAGGGCCACCAGCTCATCTAGCAGAAGCTGTTCGCGTCGCTTCTGGGCCTCGGTCTTCTGCCAGTCTGCAGAAGACGGGAGGCTAGTTACCCACCGGCAGGGCCTCCGAACACCCGGCCCCCCGCCCTCCCCTTCCCGCCTTTTCCAGTTTCCTTATATTTCTCAGCAAACCACATTATAGAGCCACTAGCTAGTGTTTTCTGGGGAGTTTGGCTGTTGTGGTGAAGGCTTCCTCGCTAAAAGTCTACTTCCTAAACAGGTCCTGTGAATGGAGATGGCTGCAGCAGGGTTGGAACCTGCTTAGAACCAGGTGTGAACTGGTGGCTAGCCTGAGGTGCGCACCTGAATCCAGCCAAAGTGGGGGAGGGGAGCTAGAGGCCCAGAAGAGGTTGGCCCAGGGGTTGGTAGTGGGGGAAGTGGGTAAATGAGGAGGCGGGAAACAGTGATGGGCGATAAAATCATTCTGAAAAGGCTAGAGAATCTGCCTGAGAACCTATCCTCCTCCCCCACCCCCACTCTCACCCCAAACAGCCCATTCTTCGCTAATTTCCTCTTCGCTCTATTTTAGCAGTTGGATGTATCTCACACTGGGCGCCATATGCTTCACAATAACTTTAAAAGTAGTGAATCGGCTAATTAGCATTTTTCTTTGAAGTAAAAAATAAATTTGCTCTGCAATATTACACTGCAGCTCTCGATCGCATCACAGCCAGTTTTCTTTTGGAGACGTTTGCTGGGTGGTTTCAAATCAAAGCACTTTTGCAAAGGAAAAATTACATATTTCTTTCTGAAACCCTATGTTAAAGGTTGGAAAACCCGATGGGCAGTGCTCTTTCCATGGATGGGGGGCTTTTTTTTTTTTTTTTGAAGGTTTTAGACCCCAATAATATATTTCCTAATCTTTGCTGGTCTGATGATTTCCTTAAGATGAGCAGCAGTTTCATTTAATAGAAACAGGACCAAATCGAACATTTAAAACACTTTTGAAACCAAAGCCAACTGCTCTCTGGCCAGACTGTAAGGGCTTGTAGCTGTCAATCAACCCCCAGTCTACCCCGCCTCCCTCATTAGGAAGGTAAACAATGAAAAGAAGAAGTAGATGATGAGGCAGATAGCAGAACAAATGAGGACCTAGAGGGAAACAGGACACCAGCTTAAAAAAAAAAAAAAAAAAAAAAAGAACCATGGCCACTGACTCCTGCAGCCCCCTCCCCCAGCAAATGCACTTTCCAAAAAACAGAGAGAAGTGCAATCCTTTTGGGTTTCTCTCTTCTCTCTCCATTGCCCTGGGCAATCATGTTAAAACTCACATGGCTGGTGCTTATTCAGATAAACCTAACAATGCACACCGCTGGTTACCATGTGAATCTTCACAAACCACACAAGAATGTGCTGGTTCAAATCCCCCCCGACCCCCTCCAAAGCAAAATTTATTCAAGACAGCAAACTGCTCAGCAGCTTTATGAAAGCAAATGGTGCTAGAGGGAATTCTATCTTGTATTTACAAATTAAAAATTAGATGCATCATCATGCAATAAAGGTTAGAAAAGCAGCAAAAAGCTAGACTGTTTTATTCAATTTATCACTATTTCTTTCATTATAAGCTCTAACACATACATACATATTTATATGAAACATGCTATATGTTAATTATCCACATTCGATATAAAACCACACAAATACATTAAATAACTGATCACTATTACATTTTTATTTTAAAAATGAAATATTCTATAGCATGGAGATGAATACAGAAACTATTTGGAAAGGGTTTCTTTGAATATAATAATTTAAAAAATAATAAACAGCAAAATTGAAGAGCAGCCATATATATCACAATTTTATTCTTTGGATTTAAATGCAACTGAGGAGAGGAATGCTGGAAAATTTTTTAATCTGGTTCTTGTTCTTAAATCAGTCTTATTCAGCAGGTAAATTAATAGGCTCTCCAGGTTGAAAAGATCTTAAAGGTCATCTAGTCTAATTTCAGGTAACTATAATTCTAGAAATATTATTTCAGAAAAAAACCTAAATGTGTAATAGATTTGAGACTAAATTTTATATTAAGATTACTAGTTTAATGAATGTTAATTTTTTTCACTTCCAACCTCAAGAAATCATTCTGATTATAAGCTTTGATTTATAATTATTTACTTCGAAACCATTTTGCTAACAGCTTTACAATTGAATACATTTTCAAAAATAGAATTAAATTGAAAATTATATTTAAAAAAATTAAACCAAGAAAACATAAATTTTAACAACACATATAATTTTCTTAATTATTCCTTCTCTGAACTTGACCAGTTGCTTTTAAGGCTTTAATTAGTAATTAAAAATACCAAGATTTCATTAATATTGAAAAAATTAGGACTTTAACAAAATGGATAAAAGAGGACATTAAAGAAAATTTTAACCTTTGAAGTATTGAGTAATTTAAAATATCTTAACCTTTCCCTAGCTCAGTAATGACATTTTCTATAACTGTAATGAAATCATTTAAAAATTAAGAATATTTAGGTAATTTTCATCATTTCAGAGTCAAATTTAAATGACATTAGAATTTAAAATATCCCAGCATAAATTTATAGGTTTTTAAAATATTAAATCTGTCATTACAGTGCTACATTAATATCTGTCTACAAAATATTAGTCAACTGTACAGGAAATAGCAATGTGCAGTGAATAGATTTTACATTAGCAAACTATACTTTTACTTCATGTTTGTTTTCTCAAAATGGGAATAAATTATATAATATATATGTACACAAACTCATACATATGTATACATATACATATATATTTGAATGCTAATTTGAGAAATTAAGTAAACTATTTTTATCTTTTTTAAAAAATGTAATATTACATTTAAAATTGATCAAGATTCACATTCGCATGTTCAAGCCTAACTGCACTGACTTTGGCTTGGACAAACTACAATGTGGGTTCTGATTAATTTAAAGATTCCAGTGTACTTTTGCTACAAAAGCCATATCCTCTTGTAACAAATAGGATTAAGTTTTGATGCTGCATTTGAGCCAAAGTGTTGAAATAAAGAGATTCTGTTTATGTCCATCTGCACTGAGCTGTTTTGTTAGTTTAAAAAACTCTTTTTTATATATAGGGCCAATTATTCACTCCCTGATTCAGTTTATTTGCTGAAGTTGATAATTACCTTGAAAAAAGGCAAGAGAAATACCTATAAACACTTTAATAGAAAGGACCTAAAGTTCTTGTAGTAAACCTTCAACCTTGCCACTATAAATAAGCCTGGCACTTTGATGAAAATTAACACTAGTTTTGTAAAGAGCACATTGGGGGATTGCAGTCAAGTCTTATCTTTAGTTCCAGTCAACTAGCAATCCTGAAAGAGTTTGCATCATCATCAGAACAGGCCATTTGATAGGATTCTACCGCTGTACCTAATCAATCTATGGAAGACTGTGGCTGTACTGTGTAACAAAGCTAAAATAGATTTACAAATGGGGTTTTAGGGGATAAGCTCCTCCACAGGATTACATATTGATTTTAAATATAAAAAGCTTATCATATAAACCATAACTACAAAAATAGTGAACCTATGCATAAATCCCTTTAGAAGAGCACCCACTTCAAACTCTAAGCCAGGAATAAATCAAGATGTACAAAATCCTAGAGAAGATCCATTTCTTGTGCAGAAAATGAACATACCACTTTCTAAAAGCCCACCCCAATGTGTGCAGAAATGAATTTATCTTTCTTGAGGGGGCATTAAATAATCTGGAACAAAAAAAAACTATAGGAAAAGTATCTAAAAGATGTTTGTTAGCTTGAGGGATCCTACAACTTAGTTCAGTAGAGTGAAACTCCTGCTATGAAAAACACCTCAGGAGAAAAAGGGTAAAAAACAGGCCAAAGTGATTATGGATTCTCAGAAGAATGGATATATTGAATATTTTTTTTTTTTGCTCTCAAACCAAGCTGTTAACATTTCTTTCAGTGTGCTATGGTTATCAATATTCTATGCTGTTCTCCTGGTGAATGGTTTCAGCAGCAGATTTATTTGAAAAGATTTTAGTTTATTTATTACTAAAACCATCTTATGGCTACTAAGTAGGAGGGATGGGAAAAGAGAAATGAACTTTAAAATAAAAGAAAGCAAAACAAAACTAACTACTGTTGCTTATTCATGTGTTTTTTTCTGTGGTGTGTTAACACTTAAAAAGGCTATTCATCTGAATGTGTGTCCACTCTAAGGGTTGGCTCAGAGGACACTGTCTTCACAGAGCTGATCTTCACAGTGATCACCACCTCTCTGGGACATCCCAGCCCATGTACTGCCCAGGCTAGTGGGGCAGGCCTCTTTCTTAAGACAGTATCTTTATTTGTAATCAACAGGCTGCTCCTTTTCTCAAGTCTCCTTTTTCCCTCAACCAGCAATGGAAACTGGCCGAGAGATTTAAGGCACAGTCATATATATACAGACAATGTATTTAAAACACAAAAGAGAATGATAATGCAAAACACTAACAACTGTAGTAAAACTGCTTTAAAAAGAAAAATATTTTTCCCCTTTTCTTCAAATATATGACTTTCTACTGCTTTTCTGTATGTGCAAGCAGGTCAGGCAGATAAAATATTCAATTATTTAACACTGTAAATCTGGTATATAGGGATAGGACTGCTGATGAAATTGAATTATTTAATGTGTCATGGCCCTGCTTTTAAGACAGTTATTTGGTTATAACATTGGTTTGGGGTTAGAACCAATATCTATCTTAAAGTCAACTGTATTGTATCAAGCTGTATTTTGGGGATAGTTTATCTTTTTATACGTGAAAGCGTAGATAAAAATGTAAAGAATATTCTGTGTTGAGTGTAGTGTACAATGAATCTATAAATAATAAACTGTATGATGAGTTATATGTATTATATATACTATATATAAACATTATATATTACACATACATATATATAATATAAATAGTATTTGCTGTGTCTACTTTTCAACTGACTATTTTGCTCTTTTAAAGACTATACCATGACTACAAAAACTATATCAAGAGGAAAAATACCATTTAGTATAGTTGTGCACTTTATTTCAATGGCAAGTTTCACAGAACTTCTTAAATAATTTTGACAAATTTTATAGTCATTATCAATGCTATAATTTGATACATCTGGGTAGCCACTTGAAGGAAATTGGCTAACTGAAGCCTTTCAAAATAAGGTAAATCAGATTTCTAAATGAGGATATACAAATGTTGCCAGTGATATTTATCAAATGAGTTTATGAATATAAAAGTAACTAAAAATGAAATGTCTACAAGCATATATGATAGTATTTAGACAAATAGCATGCACTTTGGTGACAATATTTATTAAAATATTTTAAGAATATAAGGCTTCACTTGGCTTTCCCTTATGTACTTAAATTTCCAGTTTCTGAACTAATTAGAATTGACTTATTATGGATCAGGTACCTTATCAGGTGAAGAACAAAATTACCATGGACAGTCAATGGGTTAAGAGGTCAATATAGAATAGGAAAATCAGTTTGCATTGATTAGACAAAAGGTCCATTTTACAGAGCCCAAAGGATTAGCTTTTAAGCAGACATCTTTGAACTATAAGACATTTTCAACTGAGATATAAGGAGAACAGCATTATAAAACACCTAAGAATTAAAAAAAAATCATATATAGTAAATGCCAGATAAGCTAGCTGATGTTTACTGATATATGAACCATGCATAGGATTACTATATAATTCATTTAAAAGCTTTATGAAAAGCATGAAACTGTTTCATTTATCTCTTATGCCAATCTTTGCCCAGATATTCACTTAATACAAGTTGGAATCTTAAGAACTGTAGTAGACTGAACAGGAATATATTTCAATGTTGACATCAATTAAATATTAAAGTAAAATTTAGAGTCTGGATGTAAAAAATCAAAATGAAAAATCTTTTCCAAACCTCCCGAGTGGAAACAACTTTAAATCACACTTAAGTAAAATGTAATTAAATCAATCAACTCCTTATATTTTCCATTTTATGGACATATAAGCTTACTGAATCAAAAGTTAAGACAATTTTGTGCTATTATTAATAGCAAACATAATGATTATCTATCTGAATTAGGGTCCTTAAGTTCATATGGATACTGCTTTCTGCCTCCACGGCATTTATTTGCAATTCCGGAAGGTCCCTAGTACACCAGATCTAGTAAGACCAGAAGTGTATTATATTCTTTAAATCTCTTTGACAACTGACACGTCACATACCTCACCCCACCATAGCATTTCTTACCTTCAATGGCTAGCATTGCCCTCAATTCCCGGTTCAGCAGCTCATACCGTCGTTCTAAATCATGTTCTTTTTCCCTGGGCAAGGTGCAAAAGTTCATCAATATGCTAATTACTAAATCATTAAACACTTAAAAGAACCTTTAGGTTACATTGATTTTAGGACTCATAACTGACTTTTCTCTTTCAGTTTAAGCCACTCCAAATGAATGATACACAAACCTAAAACCTTCCTCAGTCGAATATTTACTAGTGCTATTATTTTCCTCCTTCAATTCTGAATGTTACATAGGTATATTTTAATCTGAGGATAATTACTCACTTTCTTCATTGCTTCTTGTAGTAAATGCCAAGTATAAGGCTATTTTCTAAAATATTTTTCATAATTTATAATCTCTTTCTTCCAAAACTCCATATGAAAAGAATACAAGAAACATGAAAGTACCAGCAGTGCAAATTTAATACAGAGACCACAATTCAGGATTTGTAAAGTTTTGTGCTTCTTCATAACTCTTTTATCAAGTTCAGGCATGGCAGAAATTATAAAATTAGACTTTTTCACTAAAATAAACCACGTAAGCCTGCTCATTCTCACGCTAGGTGGCATACTAGAAGAATACTGCTAGTGAGCAGAAAGGAACGTGCTTAAGTCCTCCGGTGAACTAAAATGCTAAAAACTAAGAATGCTTACATTTTGTCTAGACTCCATTTTACTGTAATTCTTATAATCACAAAAAGGTCACTTTTGTTTTAGTAACTTATCTTTTATCCCAAAATTTAGAGTAACATCACCTGAGACTATAAATGTACTTTTGTCCTTATTAAGAGTTATTTTATTTAACTTAGAATTTGTTGTTAAATAAACTTTAATTTTATTTATCTTCCCCTCTCTCAATATAAACCAAACTTCCTTTCCTTGTATAAGTGATTTACTTCTTAAATACAATAATTGTTTATATTCCTTGGCTTTCTGTATAATAAACACTTTTTCAGTGTCTACTGTTCCATTTAAAAATTCTTATAAGATGAAAACTGTCATATACTATTTTTTATTTTTTTATAAAACATGTAATCGCTAAGGAAAGGGAAAATACCGAATAAATATTAAATCCCAAAGAAGGCAATAACAAGAGGCCTAAGATTTATCAATGTTGTAGGCAAAACAAGCATAATGATGAGTACTTACAGAAGAGAGAGCTGATTCATTCTTCTTATTAAGGCATTTTTCTTATTAACTAACATAAACCATTCCTGCATCATAGCTTCTTCTTCTTCTGTGTTCCTTCCTATAATTCGGGAAGAGTTACCTTTTACTATACGATGTTAAAACAGGCCAAATAGTAGTTTAGCACATAATTTTTTAAACATAGAAAACATTTTACTTATTCTAATACTATATATTAAACTGCTTATAAGAAGGTTAAAGTCTAAGTCCTGAAAAAAGAAAAGTCAATGTTAAGGTGGTATTATTCGGCATGCATATTTTACTCTCCGTGAACATACCTATAGATCATATTAACACTAAGTACAGTAAACAAAATGTCCTACCTTTTAAATTCTCCCTAGAGGCTGACTTGCTATTATGTTTCAATAAGGAACTCACAGTGCTGAGAGACATATGGTCATGATTAAAAAAAATTAAAAAATCATTATGAGACTCACAAGACTAGCAGGAAGATCAGGGAAGTCCAGAGATTGTGTGAAAGCTTCCATTTTTAACAACTTGCTATTTTCTTATTTTCCTCCCCAAAAGTAAACTAGAGATATATATGACATTTTGGAACTCATCATCCCTAATAGGGTAGACTACTTATAAATTACTAAATACACTGTAAATGACCAGGCTACAAAAAAATACCCACAGCTATCTATGAAAAAAAAAATTTAATGAACATCATGATGTTCAGAAAACATGTGAGCAGAGTGACAACTGAACATTTTAGATTATAACTGATTGTACACAGGAGATACTTAAAATTCTCCATTGCTAATATCCATCCCATCATCTAATACCACCCTGCCACTTCCTCACAAAGGCCAATATAATCCATATTAAGGATTATAATATAGTATATGTTTGGCATTTGTTCATGTAGAAGTAGGCCACAATTATACTGAAGAAAAATATTAATTTTCCTAGCTTCCTTTCTCTCCCTTCAAATTATACCTACTCGAATTTCTAATTCTTCAATGTTTATTTATTGAATTTTTCCCATGACTGGTTTATTGTTTTGCTAAGCTATTATTTAATATTTCAGTCTAACTTCTGTATGGCATTCATAAGGTTAATTTAAATATCTATTAAAAATTAAATAATTCCCCTCAGATTGTTATTCCCTAAGTTTGATTTTCTTTTCAAGTAAAATGTCAAGGATAGCCCTCTTCCACCAACCCCACACTTCCCTTCTCCACAGGTAAGTATGATTATAGTTTAACATATCTCCTTGAGACCACATTGATAGCTATGTCTATCACACATGTGTATATACTGTATCTATAGACACATACGTTTCTTTCACATAAAAGCTCATATTACATATTCATCTATGATTTGTTTTGTCATATTGTCCAAATATCTATCTCATTCTTTATAGTGCTTGCATAAATTATGAGCATACCATAATTTATTTAAATATTTCTACATTAATACAAATTTAAATAATTTTTAGAATACAAATAGAATATAAAAAGCTAATCTGTGTGTAAGGGATTAAACATGTATTTCAGAGCATCCCTATAAAATAGATAGCTGTTGTTTACCAGTAGGGAGAATAGTTGAGAATATATGCCTTCATTCAATGCTGTTAAAACTAATGGTACGAAGCCGACTTAGGACAGATTCTTTTAGAGTCTGAACAAAAGTCTTTATTGTTTTACAGTATTTTTAATCTCTCTTTTAGGGTAGCTGGTTTTGTATTCACTTTGGACCATGTGATGTCTTGACACTGGTCATGTGATATAGGCTGCGATAGGCACAAATCCCTGGGTAGCAACAAAAGAAGAAAGAGTAAAAAGAAAAAGCTGAGAAAAAGCTTGCAATTTGGAAAAAGGCCAATTGTACCCTGGTGAAGGCCTTTTTGATCAGTGAAATGCCACATGTGTGCAATATTAATAGGTGTAGATTTTATGATATTTTACTTTCCGATTAAAGACTTAATTCTTGTGTTCATAACCTATGTGATTTCTAAAAATATAGACTTATTAAAACTTTCTTTTGCGTTTAACTTAACCTATAATTTGAGGTTTTCAGGCAATACTAGAAGCAATCAGCCTACTCTTAAATTAGCATCATTTTCTTCAATGGAAGGCTGCTTCCTTCAGAATAACAATATTGATGTGGTACTGTGTTATTTTCAGTTTAACTTATGCCTATGAATTCTAGTGAAGAATAAGAGATCTCCTTCCTCTAATTGTTAGGAAATGACTAATAACAAAAGAATCTCATGTTTTACAAGGAAATAAGCCTAAAAATAAGAAATATTTAAGGACACATTACTCATTGCTTCACAGAGCATTTAACTGGAAAAACATATTTGAAGATAAATCAATTCTGTATCACCAAATCCTTATCTGCGATAGTATACAATGATGGACATCTATACGTAACCTCATACTAAAAAAATTAAAATTTCTTCTAATACATCATTACACTATTGTTTTCAGGGCTCTCAAATTTTTTAAATTTAAAAAGCTTTTAAAAGCCAGTAAGTTGAACCATTACAAATTAATCCTGACTTTAATAACTGGTTAAAGACCCCTTTAGCTTTATAAGTAACAAAAAATATTAAAGCCTGTGATCACAGTGAGCTTTTCTCATTTCTCCTCTAACCATTTGTTATTTAATCCAATACTAGTAATCCAATTTGTCCATCAGACTTTTAAAGGGCAGAATGCAACTTCCTCAGCTTAGACACTTTTCAAAGTACAATATATTTTTCAAATGAATGCTGGATGTTTCATTTTTCCCAACTGTTCGTAGCTCTAATGCATGAGGAAAAAAAGAACAAGATGAACATTGTTCATACTGATTAAGTAAGAGCTCATTAAAGAGCTGTCAGTGTGGTACTTTGAATATGCATGAAGCATATAATCAGATCTAGTACCGTCACTAGAGGAGAATACGGTAAGTACAAAGGATTGATTTAATTACTTAGAGTGGGCTGTGGTGGTAAAGCAGTCTTGTTAGTGCAAAAAGAAAAAGAGGTTGTATTCTGGCACTGCTAGAAAAAAAGGCAGTTTTAGCTTCTGCCACAATACCTAATCTCAGAATAAAGCACTTTACATTGTAGCTTAAAATGAAGACTGTCATTATTTTATAAAATGGCCATAAATCGTTTAATCTTATTTAACCTAACCTGGTTAACTACCTCTTTTTCAAAATTATCTTTAATTTGTAATTACAACCACATTTTTGTCACCTAGACCAACAATAATCCTTTTTAAATTTTTTTCAGTTTCACCATTTAAAAAATTCAAGACATACACTATTGAAAGCCATTTTGAAATTAAAAATGACAAAATAATATACTACAGTATACAATTACTAAAATGTGAAAGCATGGCTGAGTTGTTACACTATATTTTAAAACATAGTACCTCACGTTTATTATAAATAAATTACCAATAAAAACATAAAAACTACTTAACTAGTTTTAACCTTAACATTTTAAAGTATTGGACTACTTAATATAATCTCTGGTAATATTTTTTCCTACTTTGTTTCCTTAAAAACTTGTTTTTTATTTTGCCTCCAAGACAATGTAACATTTATTTCGATATCACAATCCTTAAAGTCAGTTTTTTCTTTTAATCCATTATTGCAGCTGGAGTATGATTTGTAAAAATTATTAAATAATCAAGGATAATGATAATAGCAGGAAAAGTAACTATTTGTAAATATAACTTCAAATTATTCTTCCTATCACATAGTTAACAAAAACCACTTGATAGAAGCATATGATGCAGAGCAGTACATGCAATAGTCAGTGTTAACTGACAATATCAACTACTTTACATTACATATCTTCCAAGAAATCTTCAAAGTTATTATTTTTATTTAGCAATTCATTCATTTATCCAAGAATCTGTATGTAATTTTTATTTATTTTTTCAGAAGTAGTATTTTCAACATGTTTTAAAATGAATAAAAGTGATGTCAAAAACCAGAAATTATGAATGTTTTAAAAACTGTCTTCTCATTAGCTTTTCCTAATTAATCTTTCACCATAAAATTATCTATCTATAAAGATATATTTTAGACAATGAATTCTTATATAAATGCAAAATAAGGAATAAAACAATTTTAGCTGAATAGAAGACGAATTCAATGGGAAAGAGTAAATACATATAAATGTAGGCTGCTGTTACACAAGTACACAAATTCAAGATTTTCTACCATGAAATCATTAAAGAATGCTGAAATCTTGCCATAGCCCCATAGTGGTGATGGCTGAGTAGTAATCACATATAGCCCTTAAAGGACAGAACATAGCAAAGCTAAACCAAACACAAAAACAAAAAAACCTGCCATTACAAATTGTCCTGATGGTGATTATAAGAATATGACCTTTGAAAGACATATGACAAAAAGACATATGATACATGAAGGTATCCAAGTAACTGGTATTTAATGGACGAAAGAGATGAATTTGGTGCAGTTACGTAGGGTCATGTAGACATTAACTCCAAAGCCAACATTATTGCAGGACTCCAGTGCCTCAGTTTTAGAAAATATTTAAACTTAGGAAATAGAGCTATATTATGAAAATAAATTTTACTACAAATGTTTCTGATCCAACAATATCCTCAAACAGCATCAGCATAGAAGAATCTCATAATCTTGATGTTTTCAGCAGTTTTAATTGTCTTAAAACCATTTGCTCAGCCTGATATATTTATAATATTAAAAGTACAAACTTTGGGAAAAATCCTGTCTCCTTTGGTTGAAGCAAAAGAAAAACTGCCATATTCTCTCACACATATCTTTTATTTACCTGTCTGCTAAGACAGAATGTGGGGAGAGATGTGAGGTAGCAACTTTCTACACATGACTTCTAACAGACCCCTATGCATGGACTTTCTACAGGAGGAGGCACAGACAACTTCACCAAAGTTCTTCCTCAATAAACTTACACAAAGGAAGAAGCTATTTCTAAAGGTTGGAAGTTTACAGCAGTCTTCTTGTACCAACTCCTTACTCCTTAATGGGGTCTGAACTGACTTTTTTTTTTTTTTTTTTTTTTTTGAGACAGAGTCTCGCTCTGTCGCCCAGGCTGTAGTGCAGTGGCGCGATCTTGGCTCACTGCAACCTCCGCCTCCAGGGTTCAAACAATTCTCCTGCCTCAGCCTCCAAGTAGCTGGGACTACAGGCGCCCGCCACCACGCCCAGCTAATTTTTTGTATTTTCAGTAGAGACGGGGTTTCACTGTGTTAGCCAGGATGGTCTTGATTTCCTGACGTCATGATCCACCCGCCTGCGCCTCCCAAAACGCTGGGATTACAGGCGTGAGGCACCGCGCCCAGCCTGAACTGACCTTTTTTTTTTTTTTTAAATCATTTTATTTATTTATTTTTTATATTATACTTTAAGTTGTAGGGTACATGTGCACAATGTACAGGTTTGTTACATATGTATACATCTGCCATGTTGGTGTGCTGCACCCGTTAACTTGTCATTTACATTAGGTATATCTCCTAATGCTTGAACTGACCTTTTTTATACTGAAGGTCAGCACTGGATTTCTCAAAAGGTAACACACTAAACACAAAGTTAAGGCAGAAATAAAAAAGCATCAAAGTAGTCATTACGGAAAAAAATATAACTGATAAAATTATTTATATTTACTTATAGCTTAGGTTTTTTTTGTTTTTGTTTTTTGTTTTGAGACAGGGTCTTGCTCTGTCACCCAGGCTGAAGTGCAGTGACACGATCTCAGCTCACTGCAACCTCCACCTCCAGGGTTCAAATGATTCTCTGGCCTCAGCCTCTCGTGTTGCTGGGATCACAGGTGTGAGCCACCACACCTGGCTGATTTTTGTATTTTCAGTAGACGTGGGGTTTCGCCATGGTGGCCAGGCTGGTCTCACACTGCTGGCTTCAAATGATTTGCCCACCTCGGCCTTCCAAAGTGTTGGGATTACAGGTGTGAGACACTGTGCCCAGCCAATAGTTTAGTATTTTTTTTTAATTACATATGGATGATGATGCATCCATAACTTTTTTATTGCTAAGAGCCTTTAAAGGTAAATGACTCACATTTCAGGTAACGCATGACTATCTTGACCATCTACAGATGAGCATTTGACTAAAGTTAAAACACTCAGAACTCCAAAGCTGTATTTATTTTTTAAGGTACATTTAATGTATTTTGTAAAATAGGATAAAATACAGTCAGTCACTTTTACAGGCATAATTCTACTGGATAGACAGTAGTATTCTTGGAGAATCAATTAAGCGAGCTCTAGTAAGGGGAAAACTTGAATTGTAAGCTTCCCTTACAGATGGATGCCTCCCCCTGCCAGCTCTCCACTCTCCTGAAGGCCTTTTTGTTTGGGCTGCATCTGGCTGACTCCATTCTACCCACTCCCTGTCCTACAGCCTTCTCACAGTCATGTCATGGGAATGACTCAAGTGGCTCTAGAAGTGACAGATATATTAATATCAAAGATGAACATGAATAGTTGAGTAAAATAATTTCTTTAAAAGTGGGAGTGGAAGCTGGGCGCAGTGGCTCACGCCTGTAATCTCAGCACTTTGGGAGGCTGAGGTGGGCGGATCACCTGAGGTCAGGAGTTCAAGACTAGGCTGGCCAACATGGTGAAACCCTGTCTCTACTAAAAATACAAAAAATTAGCTGGGCGTGGTGGCGCATGCCTGTGATCCCAGCTACTCAGGAGGCCAAGGCAGGAGAATCACTTGAACCTAAGAGGCGGAGGTTGCAGTGAGCCGAGACCACACCACTGCACTCCAGCCTGGACGACAGAGCGAAACTCCATCTCAAAAAAAAAAGCTGGGCATGCTGGTTCATGCCTGTAATCCCAGCACTTTGGGATGCCGAGGCGGGCAGATCATTAGATCACAAAATCAAGACCACCCTGGCTAACACAGTGAAACCCCGTCTCTACTAAAAATACAAAAAAAAAAAATTAGCTGGGTGTGGTGGTGGGCGCCTGTAGTCCCAGCTACTTGGGAGGCTGAGGCAGGAGAATGGCATGAACCTGGGAGGTGGAGCTTGCAGTGGGCCGAGATTGCGCCACTGCACTCCAGCCTGGGCGATAGAGCGAGACTCCGTCTCAAAAAAAAAAGAAAAAAAATGGAAGTGGAGAAAAGCAATATTTCTAGGTTAATGTATTTTAAGATGTGATTTTTAGATATGTGTGTGTGTGTGTGTATATATATATATATATATAGCTAAATATTAAAACAGATATTCATAAGCATTTATACATTCATGTAGGCCAAAATTTCAGGGGGGATATTCTCATTGGGAGAATGGGGTTCATCTTTATTTAGGTTATTTGGATACACGTGATAGAGCAACTGACTCATAAATGAACTTTAGAATAAAGACCTCTTATAAATTAAGGAGCATATTATGAATGTTTACTTACATTAATTCTGAGAAACTCCTGTAGATATAACTATAAATTCTGGTAGTGTCAAGCATGATATATAATTATATAGTATCTATAGTTTCATGGTTGGTTAGATCAGTCATTCTGAATATAATGCAAATAAGATGAACATTGCATCCACACCCAATATGGCTTCCGTTGGCCAGGCATGGCGGCTCATGCCTGTAATCCCAGCACTTTGGGAGGCTGAGGTGGGCAGATCACCTGAGATCAGGAGTTTGAGACCAGCCTGACCAACATGGTGAAACCCCATCTCTACTAAAAATACAAAAAAATTGGCCAGGCATGGTGGCGTGTGCCTGTAATCCCAGCTACTCGGGAGGCTGAGGCAGAAGAATCGCTTGAATCTGGGAGGTGAAGGTTGTGAGCTGAGACTGCGCCACTGCACTCTAGCCTGGGCGACAGAGCAAGACTTCATCTCAAAAACAAAAAATATAGCTTTTGTTCAGTTTAGCTTTTAAAATAATTGAGCCCCTTGATCTCAGACTAATTATTGAAACTCTCTAAACCTCAGTTTCTTCATCTCTATATGGATAATGGTATTACTTACTTCACGATTGTTGTAAGAATTGAGAAAATCCACATAAAGTACTTAGTGCAGAACCCAAGACTACAAGCTATGATGATAATAATGAAGGGGGTGATGATGGTGTATATAGCCCTGAGGCAGGAACTGGAGATACAAGATAACCAAGATGTGGTCCCTGCCCTCAAAGGCCGCATAGTCTAGTATGGAGACAGACATAACCAGGGATAGCTAGATGAAGGGTAAATCTGTAAACAATTTCATGGACACAAATTGTATTTTTAATCTTGGCTCCCATAACAAAGTCTATAGTTAGTGTTCCATTAGTCATATGCAGGATAGGTGAAAAATGTGGGTGAATCAGTACAAACCCATCTCTGCAGCTGGAAAAACAAAGCAGATGCCCTACAGGGTCAGCAGTGTCACTGTGGCCTACAAAAGATAGCCATAGCTATGGTAACATAACAATGTGGCTGTGCTCCAAATAATGATAGTCTAGTTATTGACAGTGGGTTTTAGAGACTTAAAAAAAAAGTAGATAATGGAATACTGCTTAATATCAAAAAATAAAAAAGGTACATTTTAAGATTGAAAATTATGGACTAACAGAACACATCTACAAGTTTGCTGGTTATGAACATAAAGTTTAAAAAATGAGAATTACAATATGAAGTACAAATTGATATCATTTGAAGAAAAGAATGACAACAACAGAATATCAAATACTTATAAAGCAAAAAGCTTCAGTGGGAAAGTAAGTTTTCATCATTTTTATAGGAAGATATTTTGGTGTTAAAAGCACAGCACCTTTAAAATCAGCTTATGAAATTGTCAGTGTAGATGAAATAGCTTATTTACTAAATGCCAAGTGGGACTGTGATTAGATTCTACTGAAAGTATGGAAAATTAAATATATATAATTTTTAAAATATAGAAATACAAATTCAGACAGATAGGTTTTAAATGTGTTCCAGATAGGTTCTTTCCTAAGAAAGGGTTTCTCCAAAGATGTATCATGCAGTCGGACAACTACTCTTGTAGGTAACCTGCTCCAGTGTTGCTTAAAGTCTCTACAAATTGGCTCGGGGTGGTGGAGCATGCCTGTAGTATCAGGCACTCAGGAGGCTGAGGGGAGGATCACTCGAGCCTAGAAGTTCCAGGCCAGCCTGTGGAACATAGCAAGACCAAAACCCTTAAAAAAAAAAAATCTTTAAAAGTCCTTAAAATATCATACCCAGGGTGTCTCCAGAGCCTCCAGTTTCCAATAAGGGATGAGTTCAACCCTCAATTAGCTGCCCGCACAGTAAGTTTCTTTTCCACTCTATACCTGCTTTGATCATGCTTGGGTTCAGATAACCAGGTAACACTGTGATATATCCTTCCTATGTACCTTCTCATTTACTTATTTAATTGACAAAAAGCGTATATATTTATCATGTCCATGTTTTGAAATAGGTAAACATTGTGGAATGTCTAAACTATGGTAATTAACATACGGATTACATCATATACTTATCTTTTTTTGTGGTAAGAACACTTAAAATCAACTCTCTTAGCAATTTTGAAGTAAAATACACTGTTAAAGGCCAGGTGTGGTGGCTCACGCCTGTAATCCCAGCACTTTCAGAGGCCAAGACAGGAGGATCGCTTGAGCCCAAGAGTTCAAGGCAAGCATGGACAACATAGCGAGATCCTGTCACTGAAAAACAAACAAACAAACAAACAAAAACATATACTCACCACGTTGCACAATAGATTTGGTGAACGTATTCCTCCTATCGAACTAAAATTTTGTATCCTTTCACCAACATCTTCCCTGACCTTACCCCTACCTCCCCTACCATCTTAGCCCCTGGTAACCACCGTGTTCTCTATGAGTTCAATGTTTTTTGATTATAAATATAAGTAAGGTCATATGATATTTGTCTTTCTGTGCCAGCCCTATTTCACTTAACATAATGTCCTCATATGCACCTTCCTAAATATCTATAGGGGAGAGCTGATGGGAATTATGCTTCCCCACTTGCAGCCCGCACCCACATTTATTCTCAAACCACAGAAGCCTAAGCAAAGCAGGACAGTGTAGATCCTTCTCCAGCAGCTTTCTAACTTGAGCAGGATTTCAACAATTACACAACATCTTGAAATCAAATGCAATAAATGCTGTTCTTCCAGACCAGGCCAGGTGATTAGTGTGAATTTCAACACTATAATACCACATCCAGTGCCCCTCAGTGGTTCTCTGGAGAACCATTCTCTTCACTTGGGTACACGTTATCTTCACTAGAGTACACTCATGACGAACTTGGGTCTGTATTGCCATTTCCTGAAGTTGAGAACAACAATGTCTCAAAGAGACTGTCATGTATTTCCTTCATCAGATCACTGACAACCAATAACTTTCTTATAGGCTGGGAATAATAATGGTAGTGATGTTGATGATGATGATAATAATAGCATCAACTGTTTAATGAGGTTATATAATTTACCTCAAGTCATATAGCTAGTCAGTGGTGGAACCAGGCCTCAAATGCAGCCAGTTTGTCTTGTGAGCCACCACTCTTAGCCACCCATTTGACACTTAAGGACTCACAGGTAATCAGTCTTACCAGAACAGACTCTTTATTTAGAATTCAGGCCAACTTTGACAAAGCCTTCAGAGTGGCTCTGATAAACAAATGAACACAAAAAACCTTCAAAACTCTGAGAAACAAGAAAACCCTCATGCTGTTCACTTAGTTCATCCATAACAGAGGGGATTTCATTTAGTCTTCCCATGTGTATGCCATTGGGACTTAGCAATGATGTCAGAGCAGCATACCATTCTTCATAGGAGGAGTCAACCTTTCTTCCTATGCAAACATGTCCATAAGATCCTTGAATTATAGGTTGGTATATGATATCTTACAGAAATGGGATGCCTAGACGAGACCTGTTCACTTCTTGGGTAACCACAAGTTACCTGTGATTCCAATTGAGGCAATGGAAATGGCCATTCAATGAAAATGGCCAAGCAAGAATACTCTGCCTAGCACTGGATTATCAGGATACATTCAAGTCCAGCTATGCTCTTTAAGAGCTATATGAACTTGTGTAAGTTATTTATTCTCCCTAAGACTCAGTTTCCTCATCTGTAAAAAGGAAACAATGGTACTACTTCATAGAGTTCTGTGAAGATTAAATGAATTCAAATATGTAAAGCACTTAGAATAGTGCCAGGCTCATGGTAAATAAATGCTATGTAAGTAATATGATATTGCTATTATTGTTTCTTTCTTTCTCTCACTCTCTCTCTATACACACAGACACAAACACACACACACACACACACACAAGGTAGAGAGCCATATTCATTACTCAAACTTCGGTATCCTCTCTTGATTCCTAGAATTACTGATAGAGCAAGGCATGGTGATTCCTCCCAGCAGAGTGTCAAGAGTTTTTCTGACTGCCTATGCAAGCATTAGAAAGGACTATCCACAGAAGTAAATATGTTGGGCAACTCAGTGCAAGTCTGAAGTTGTTAGTTTCATTGAGTATATTTCTAATGTCTTTATGTATTCATTTTACTGCACCAATCAACCAAAATGCATCCTAACATCATTCGGCCTTTTTAAATCCCCTCAATGCACCCAAACCCATCAACTACCCATTACCCATTTTTCTTTTCTTAAAGCAGCTACTCAATTGCAAACCCTCCATTAGACATTCCCCTTTCCAAGGTTACACATGTTCTGTTAAGTGTATTCCAAAATCCTTGTGCTAATTGCCATTTTGTTCAGTTAGAAGTCTAGAGAAAATCTAATGTGTGACTCCCAGAATCTCTAAAATTCCCAAGGATTAAGTTATTTTCATATTTCTTCTCAACTTAATCCCCAGGATATGTTCAGTTGCCCCTTTTATCATGATATAAATTTTAAAATGCCCCATAGAGTGAAGAATATCACGGTACCCCAATAGTTCACCTCAGATTCTGGCATAAATCTTATGCGTCAATCTCAAGCAGTTAGCTTTATGTCCTTGTGTTGTAATGTCCTTTCCCTTCTCTCCAAAGCTACAGCCCATTTAAAAAGGGCCAGAGCCTCACGCCTATAATCCTAGCACTTTGGGTGGCCGAAGTGACAGGATCATTTAAGCTCAGGAGTTCAAGACCAGCCTGAACATAGCAAGGCTTTGTCTCTACTAAAAATCAAAAAAGTTAGTTAGCTGGGTGTGGTGGTGTGCACCTGCAGTACCAGCCACTCAGAGCCTGAGGCGGGAGGATTGCCCGAGCCCAACAGATGGAGTCTGCAGCGAGCTATGACTGCATCAAAGCAATCCAGCCTGGGTGACAGATCAAAACCCTGTCTAAAATCTGTTTAGTCCTCACAATACACCTGTTGACACAGTACTTCATTTTCATTTCCCATACTTGTCGCCATCAAATCAAATTACATATTTCAGAGCTTAGCAAAATATCTACCTAATCTACACTAATAATTTTGTAGGATGATTTTAAAGAAAACATTTTTATCATCTATAAATGATGAAAACTAATCTTTTAATGAAATTCCATTATCTGAAACCAAACTTTGTTGGCTTTATGAATGTTTAGTACTTTTTTCTAGAATGGCATTCTACTTTTTTTTTTTTCCCAGAGTGGATCTCGCTCTGTTGCCCAGGCTAGAATTCGGGAGAGCAATCATAGCTCACTGTAACCTTGAACTCCTGGGGTCAAGCAATCCTCCTGCCTCAGCCTCCTAAGTAGCTGAGACTACAGGTGCACACCACCATGCCTGGCTAATTTTTAAATTTTTTGTAGACATGGGGTTTCACTCTGTTGCCCAGGCTGGGCTCAAGCAATCCTCCTACCTCAGCCTTCCAAAGCATTGGGATTACAGGTGTGAACCACCATGCCCAACCAGTATTCTACTTTTGAATAGCAATGTTCAGTATAACTTTGATTCAAAATAAGCATCTGAGTAAAAACAAATGGTCTTAAAAGTGTTAAATTTTGACTCCATCTAATTTTTTTTTTTTTTTTTTTGAGACAGGGTCTTGCTGTGTTGCCAAGGCAGGAATACAGTGGCATCATCACAGCTCACTATAGCCTTGACCTCCTGGGTTCAGGCAATCCTCCTGCCTCAGGCTCCTGAGTAGCTGGGACCACAAGCACATGCCACCATGCTGAGCTCATTTTAAGTTATTTGTAGAGACAGGGTATTGCTGTGTTGCCCAGCTGGTCTTGAACATCTAGGCGCAAGTGATCTTCCCATCTTTTTTGTTTTGTTTTTTGTTCTTTTTGAGACAGAGTCTCGCTCTTGTCATCCAGGCGGCAGTGAGATTGTGCAGTCTTGGCTCACTGCAATCTCCACCTCCTGAGTTCAAGTGATTCTCGTGCCTCAGCCTCCCAAGTAGCTGGGATTACAGGCACCTGCCACCACGCCTGGCTAATTTTTGTGTTTTTAGTAGAGATGGGGTTTCACCATGTTGGCCAGGCTGGTCTCGAACTCCTGACCTCATGATCCGCCCACCTTGGCCTCCCAAAGTGTTGGGATTACAGGCGTGAGCCACCGCGCCTGGCTGATCCTCCCACTTTGGCCTCCCAAAGTGCTTGGATTACAGGTATGAACCACCAGACCTTGCATTGGCTCCCTCTAATTTTATTCTCATAAGAAAATAAAATATTTATGACTTTTAATAATTCAATTCTCTAGAAAATTTTTATACCTGAAATATAAAACTATCTCTAATTTTTTAAAGCACTAAAATTTGTAATAAACTCATTTTTAAAATAAACAATTATATCAATCTAAATGTCTTCCTTGACTTATATCTTTAACTTTCCTTATGGAGCTAGATCCTTCAAAAGCACAACAGATATAGCCATGAAGAGATCTGTCAGGTTCCAGTTCAGAAGTGTCTAATGTGGAGGACAACATGCTAGTAGGGAAGAAATGTTAGTGCTTGACACAATTCCTAGTTTTGGCCACCAAGTGGTGCTATTAATTCAGAGTGAACTGGCACTGGGGGCATGGGATTGGTTGGCTTTGGGGTGGGTAAAGAGTAGAAGAGCAGTCTACAACCAGTCAGTAAGTACAAGGGACACTGACAAGCCAGATGTTTGCAACTCTGTATACTGTGAATTCATGTATCAATGTCAGTAGTTTAAACACAGAGGATAAAACTAACTTACATACTTTCATTTTTACAGGTAAAGTCCACTGTCTTTCCTTAGGAAAATAACCATTTATGTATATATATTTGTATCAAATCTGAGCCTGTAAAGCTACACAGCTGTAAAAATAATCACACTATTTTGATTAATCTTTGTTTCTCTAAAAAATTCCTCCAAATTCCATTAAAACAAAACAAAAAACCGTTAAAGAAAACCAAACTATTAAGCAAACATTACAAACATTAATTAGTAATATTAAGCATCTAAAAATATCTGATTTATTACTATTATTATTTGATACAGAGTCTTGCTATGTTGTCCAGGCTGGAGTGCAGTGGTGTCATCTCGGCTCACTGCAACCTTCACTGCTCAGGGTTCCAGCGATTCTCTTGCCTCAGCCTCTTCTGTGGCTAGGATTACAGGTGCACACCACCACGCCCAGCTAATTATTGAATATTTAGTAGACATAGGGTTCTGACATATTGGCCAGGCTGGTCTCGAATTCCTGACCTCAGGTGATCTGCCTGCCTCAGCCTCCCAAAATGCTAGGATTACAGGCGTGAGCCACTGTGCCCGGCCTCTAATGTTTTTTAAAAAAATAGGTATCAACTCAACAGGTTTTCTTTAACTTACACTGTAAACTTTTTCTGATGAGATAGCTCCTTTGAGTGCATGAATACTTTTCACATTTCAGCTCAGAAGTGACAAGTGCGGATAGGGAACAGATACAATGACTATATAAGTTCAGTTTTCTTATGCAAACCACCTACAGGCCTATGAAAAGTGTTAAAAACATAATGAGTAACTAAAAGAAAGACTTAATAATCTACCATCCACTAGAAGAACTGGCAATGTTGGCCAGGTGCGGTGGCTCATGTCTGTGATCCCAGCACTTTGGGAGGCGGAGGCAGGCGGACCACCTGAGGTCAGGAGTTCGAGATCAGCCTGGCCAACATGGTGAAACCCCATCTCTACTAAAAATACAAAAATAACCTGAGCATGGTGGTGCATGTCTGTAGTCCCAGCTACTCGGGAGGCTGAGGCAAGAGAATCACTTGAACCTAGGAGGCGGAGGTTGCAGTGAGCTGAGATCGCGCCATTGCACTCCAGCCTGTGCGACAGAGTGAGATTCTGTCAAAAGGAAAAAGAAGAAAGAGGAGGAGGAGGAGGAAGGAGGAAAGAGGAAGGAGGAAGGAGGAGAGGAGGAACTGGCAATGTCTCCACAATAGAATGGCCAATGATGTGAAAACACAACTTTGTAAGCCTGCATAACAATGAAAGTAAGGTTCACGACTATTCAGTTGGACAGCTCTGTCTCCAAGATGAAGGACCTAACAAGGGTCAGTAATGCATCCAGTTGTTTCTATACATTAGCATCCGTATTTTTAAGTAAAAATGTTTCGAATGCCAGGCACGGTGGCTCACTCCTGTAATACCAGCACTTTGGGAGGCCGAGGTGGGCGGATAACGAGGTCAGGAGTTTGAGAGCAGCCTGGCCAACATAGTGAAACCCCGTCTCTACTAAAAATACAAAAAATTAGCTGTGCGTGGTGGCAGGTGCCTGTAATCCCAGCTACTCAGAAGGCTGAGGCAGGATAATTGCTTGAACCTGGGAGGCGGAGGTTGTAGTGAGCAGAGATCGAGCCACTACACTCTAGCTTGGGCGACAGTGTGAGACTCCGTTTAAAAAAAAAAAAGTTTACATTTGGGGAAACTGGGAGAAAGGTGTCGGAACAGAGCTTGCACCCTTCTATAAACTACCTTGATTTTGGTTCGGGACTGAGGGGCCAACGCATACATACTTATCCATCTCTGATGTCATTCTCTGTCAAAACAAATTATGAAATGTTGGTTAATCTTCTTAGGGGATGAAGTCAGGATGAAACAGAGGAGGATAAATGCATTTGTAAAGCTGACTCTTACCTGATGTCCTAAAATAGATTTCTCAAAATACAATGTCTAAGTTCAGTTTGCTTCTGTAAGTGCCTAACACTCATATAATAAGTGTAGGAATTCAGATAAAGGGACTAGCACAATTCCTAAGGCTTCCTCCTAGTTATTAATCTATCTGTGAAAATTATGGCATTCACAAAACATTCATCAAAGTTACTTTTTACATATAACCTAAGGGTTGAAAAACAACACAATAACAACAAAAATAATTCTCTAGCCTTATGTCAAATTCCTAAACCAGTACTTTTGGCTTTTCTGGGGGGCTGGGGGAGAGACAGAGGGAGAGATGGAGGGAGTATAAGTGGGTGTATGTGAGTTGCAGAGAAGAGGAGAGTTATGATAGAACGAGATGTGTATATTAGAAGCTAAGGAAAATTTAAAGTAAATGTAGAAACAGCTGGGTGTGGTGGTGCATGCCTGTGATCCCAGCTACTTGGAAGGCTGAGGTGGGAGGATCACGAGTCCAGGAGTTTGAGAACAGCTTGGGCAACATAGAGAGACCTTGTCTCAAAAAAAAAAAAAAAAAAAAAAAAATGAGGCCAGGCACGGTGGCTCATACCTGTAATCCCAGCACTTTGGGAGGCCAAGGCAGGTGGATCACCTGAGATCAAGAGTTCAAGGCCATCCTGGCCAACATGGTGAAACCTGTCTCTACTAAAAATACAAAAATTAGCTGGGCATGGTGGCACGTGTCTGTAATCCCAGCTACTCAGGAGGCTGAGGCAGGAGAATGGCTTGAACCTGGGAGGCAAATGTTGCAGTGAGCCGAGATCGTGCTACTGCACTCCAGCCTAGGCGACTGAGCAAGACTCCATCTCAAAAAACAAAAAAAAAAAAAAAAAAAAAGAAAGAAAAAAGGCAGAAACAATAATAAATAATTAAACTACTCTGACTGATAGCAGTAGCTACTACTGTATTGAGTGCTCATCCTCTGCCAAGTTCTGTGCTAAGTACTCATAACTTTCTGAAGTAGGTATTATCAGCCTTTTCTTTTCTTTCTTTTTTCTTTCTTTTTTTTTTTTGAGATGGAGTCTCATTCTGTTGTGCAGGCTTGAGTGCAGTGGTACAATCTCGGGTCATTGCAACCTCCACCTCCTGGGTTCAAGCAATTCTCCTGACTCAGTCTCCCAAATAGCTGGGATTATAAGCGCCTGCCACCACACCCAGCTAATGTTTTCTTTTCTTTCTTTTTTTTTTTTTGAGACAGAGTCTCACTCTGTTGCACAGGCTGGCGTGCAATGGCATGATCTCGGCTCACTGCAACCTCCACCACCCAGGTTCAAGTGATTCTCCTGACTCAGCCTCTCAAGTAGCTGGGATTACAGGCACCTGCCAACACGCCTGGCTAATTTTTTGTATTTTTAGTACAGACGGGCTTCACCATGTTAACCACGCTGGTCTCAAACTCCTGACCTCGTGATCTGCTTGCCTTGGCCTCCCAAAGTGCTAGAATTACAGGCATGAGCCACCTCGTCCGGCCTTAATTTTCATACTTTTAGTAGAGACAGGGTTTCACCATGTTGGCCAGGCTGGTCTCCAATTCCTGACCTCAGGCAATCCGCCTGCCTCGGCCTCCCAAAGTGCTAGAATTACAGGCATGAGCCACCGCACCCAGCCCAGCATTTCTTTTTTTTTTCCTTCCTTCCTTCCTTCCTTCCCTCCCCCTCTTCCCTTCCCTATCCTTTCCCTTCCCTCCCCCTTTCCCTTCCCTCCCCCTTTCCCTTCCCTCCCCCTTTCCCTTCTCCTCCCCTCCTCTCCCCTCCCCTCCTCTTCCCTCCCCTCCTCTTCCCTTCCCTTTCTTTCTTTTTCTTTTTTTGAGATGGAGTCTCGCTCTGTTGCCCGGGCTGGAGTGCAATGGCATGCTCTTGGTTCATTGCAACCTCCACCTTCTGGGTTCAAGTGATTCTTCTGCCTCAGCCTCCCGAGTAGCTGGGACTACAGGTGTGTGCCACCACACCCGGCTAATTTTTGTATTTTTAGTAGAGATGGGGTTTCACCATATTGGCCAGGCTGGTCTCAAACTCATAACCTCGTGATCTGCCCGCCTCGGCCTCCCAGTGCTGGGATTACAGACGTGAGCCACTGCTGCCTTTATCTTTTTTAAAACATCTGATCAAACAGAGGCTCGGAGAGATTAACTAACTTGTCTAAGAACACCCAGATTCTAGTTGGGAGCTTACTGATTTTAAAGTCTATGCTCTTAAATCTCTATGCTGTGCTACTTCTCTTAGCGCTTGTAACACTATGAGTTTAGCACATCTTCACTCTGTGTTTCTCAAATGTGGTCTGTGGATCACCTGTATTAGAATTGCCTAGAAGACTGGCTCCATACCAGGTCCAGTGAATCAAAATCTTCTAAGTAAGGCTTGGGAATCTATGTTTTTAACAAATTTCTCAGGCATTTTTTTAATGGATATAAAAGTTTGAGAATCACTGTCTTGGCCCTTTCACAAAGAAGTCACTGAGATTAATTTTTCTTAAAAAAAGAAAGGGTGATATTCCATGTATAACATGTTATTTTAGCATTGGCATGACATTACACAAATTTAATTTCACATTCAGAAGAAAAACACGTTGCTGCCAAGTCAGTTCAAATGCCTAAATTTTGTTTCATAGATAGTTGTTGAGGAAAAACACATTTTCCTGGAATTTCTACTTTTTTAAATGTTAAAAAATTTTATTGCAATCTAGAATAAGGATGTTCCTCACTTCAGGCAACAGACATGTTCCAAATTGAAAATTATGGTGATGTGTTAATTCTTTAGGTTCAAAAATTATACTTTACATTTCCAATTCAAAATTTCTAGTAGTGGAAAATACTTTCTAAATATCACGGGTAAAAACTGTATACATTTGTTTTTCTGGATAAATGAATAAACATGAGTCAGCAGATGAGAAAGTCAACTTAATACTGTATATAGTAAAAAGTTGGGGCATCCAGTGAGTGCCAAGGAGAGAAGAAGAAATAAATGTTAGAAATGAGAACCTTAGGAAGCCCTCTGCATTTCTGAATCAGCAAGGTTCCTTTCTAGAAATCCTATGATCCAGAACCTATCACATGAACCAGAATGATTCAACAATTAAGTGCTAGTGCTTCTATATATAATTTATATTTTCCTTCTTAAATGGTCTAAATAATGAAATACAGATAGCAACAGAAGCTTGAATTAGCTGAACAAATTGTGAGAATAAAGAAGACTTGAAAGTATGACATTTTAATTTTCCTTGTAACTACAGAAAAAAACTATAGAAAGACAAGAATTAAATTACCAGTTTTTAAAATTGAAAGTAGAAAAAGTAAAAAACAAAAGTACTATAAGCACCTTAAATATAAACTCTCCTTTTATTTATTTTATTTGTTTTAGAGACAAGGTCTCATTCTGTTGCTCAGGCTGGAGTGCAATCATAGCTCACTGTAGCTGCAAACTCTTGGGCTCAAGCAATTCTCCTGCCTCAGCCTCTTGAGTAGCTGGGAACTACAGTCATGTGCCACCACAACCAGCTAAATTTTTTAGTTTTTGTAGAGACAAGGTCTTGCTTTGTTGCCCAGGCTTGTCTTCAACTCTTGGCTTCAAGCAATCCTCCTGCCTAAGCCTCCCAAAGTGCTGGGATTACAGGTGGGTGCCACCACACTCAGCTCCCTAAACTCTCCTTTTAAAACAAAATTTACTATTTTCTTTAAACTATATGTCTGTTCATTATTGATTATTCCCAATAATCAAATGCCTCTATACTACATATGTAATACAGAATAATAAATAAAATGTAGAAATGTGAGAAGAGAACAATATTAATTCATTATACCTTTTTTTAGTGCTTGATGATGATAGGTAAAATTCCCAGCATATTGGTGTTTTTCATCTTTTATTTCAAAGGAGACCTTGAGAAATTTAAGTATTAAAAAGATTATATAAATAATAATAGCTAACATTTATGGAGCTCCAAGTGCTTGGTTGCAAATACCAAGTACTTGGTTGCAAATGTTATACTCCAAGTGTTTGGTTGCAAATGCTTGATATAAAGTATCTAATTTAATTCTCACATTTCTCTTAGTTGCCATACTACATCAACTTTGACTTAGTGTGACTATATGTAAACTAATTAGGTTCACTAACCAGGGTTAAGGTTCTACATTCAGTATAAGCATACCAAGGATCAAAACCTCAGGCATAATGAGGGATCCAAGTATATTGGCTGGGCCGGGGACGGTGGCTCATGCCTGTAATCCCAGCACTTTGGGAGGCCGAGGCAGGCAGGTCACTGAAGGTTGGGAGTTCAAGACCAGCCTGGCCAACATGGTGAAACCCCATCTCTATCACAGGACATGAAAGAATGGAAACAAATTTCATCCTTTATGGGAATTAAAGTTGGGTTCTTTACTCCAATTTTTATTTCTAAAGCCATAGTGTCCTCATTCTATTAGTGTACAAACTGAGGGTCCCAGCTGTGAAGATGAGTTAGTAAGCAGGTATCATTCCCCCAGCCAGGGTCCCACCTCACTGCTGCAAGGGATAAGTCCATGTTTTCAGATGAAGGTATGATATGGATTAAATATTGAAGAACAGCCTCTCCTGTAGTTATGCTAACAACAGTAAAAGACCTATGGGCCCTGGGTCCTAATGGACAGGAGCATAGGAGCAATGGTTCACATGAAGACCTTGGAGAGCTGGGCCTTGGAGCACTGTTCTTCTGCCTGGCTGTGATTCCATCAAGATGTGGCAGAATCAATTGTTTGACATGTTCTTATATGCTTTTTTACCTTCTGCATATTGAATTAAAACATAATTTCAGGTTGGGCGCGATGGCTCATGCCTGTAATCCCAGCACTTTGGGAGGCTGAGGCAGGTGGATCACCTGAGCTCAGGAGTTCGAGACCAGCCTGGCCAACATGATGAAACCCCATCTCTACTAAAAATACAAAAATTAGTCAGGCGTGGTGGTGGGTACCTGTAATCCCAGGTACTCGGGGGGCTGAGGTGGGAGAATCACTTGAACCTGGGAGGCAGAGGTTGCTGGGAGCCGAGATGACGCCATTGCACTCCAGCCTGGGCGACAAGAACGAGACTCCATTCCCCCAACCCCCCAAAACAGAAAAACAAACAAAACACCCCCCAAAACCCCACATAATTGCATGAAGTTTTATCACTTCTTGTAATTAGAAAATGATGCTGTATTATTTTGCATTCTTGGAGTTAGGTAACATAAAGTAACTAAAATCTTGACACAGTTAAAAACACATATATACAAAGCAGACCTATAACACCATATTTATCAAAATCATGTCAGCATTTTGCTTCCAGAAAGGAACAATACTATCAACTCTTACAGTCTATCAACAGATGTGGCTTATTGCCTCTGAAAATTGTGTTAAAAATTCACTTTGTAGAAAATTTTCAGATATAAAGTATCATTTTTTCTGGTTTCTTTATTATCACAGATTCAGTACTCTATAAATTTTAGTAGAGAAGAATAGGGTAACTCTATACTACTTCAGAACCTTAGTAATCATTTTATTTGCTTTATAACATCAAATTCCCTCATTTATTTTGTTTCTGTTTATGAAAAGTTCCTTTGCAGAGGAAATATTAAAGCCTTGTCTGTCCATCTTATATTTTATATGAGTAGATGTCAACTGGGTATTCAACTTTAATAACCTAGAAAACTTTATTTTTTCAGGATAAGAGAAAAATTTAAAGAACAGTATATAGAAACATCAAATATATGTGTTAAATGTGAGAAACACTGGCAAAATTTTTCCTCATATAAAATTTGGAAAGAGTTATTATATCAACATCTTTTCCTTCCTTTCCTGGTTATTTATTAGTTGTACAGAATTAATTCAACTCTAAGCTCAAATATCTTTTTTTTTTTGAGACAGAGTTTCACTCTTGTTGCCCCGGTTGGAGTGCAATGGCGTGATCTCGGCTCACTGTAACCTCCACCTCCCGGGCTCAAGCGATTCTCCTGCCTCAGCCTCCCGAGTAGCTGGGATTACAGGCATGCGCCACCACACTCGGCTAATTTTTGTATCTTTAGTAGAGACGGGGTTTCTCCATGTTGGTCAGGCTGGTCTTGAACTCCCGACCTCAGGTGATCCACCTGCTTCGGCCTCCCAAAGTACTGGGATTACAGGCGTGAGCCTGTGCCCAGCCGTGTTCAAATATCTTTATATATAAAAATGTACCCAGTTTTGGTTTTTTCTTCTTTCTAGGTATGGATGGATATGGTGAGAAATGGAGTTGACTACTCTTATTCTCCTGGTAAGTGTACAGTGATTGCTAAAGAAAAGAGAGATTGTGAAAAATATGTTCCTTATAAATACATAATTAAAATCTCATAACATATTATCAACGAACATATTTTTATAACATTTATGCAGATAATCTTAAATTTATGTTGTTATTTATGCCCTAAACAAGTATGTAATATGCCATTTTCTAACTCATAGACTCTAATAGTCTATATAGATCCTGTTTTAATGTTAATGAATTTATAGACACAAATAGCTAGCATCAAGGCTACATGGAAAAGCAGAACACTTCAAGCATTTAATACAGCTAAAGGGGCAGATTAGAGATCAATAACAAAATCACCTGGTAAAAAGGAAAAAGGTGTTGCATTAAAAGACTTTTTGCTTTACATGTGAAACAATACTGAGAAACCTGTATTTTAGCACTTGTACTCAACAGGCACTCCAAACTATGCAATGATGAGAACAGAAACCCATCCTTTCTAATAATCTTGTGACAAAAGCTAAAAGACATCATCCTATTAACTAGTGATCTCAACTGCTAATGCGGAGTACTTCCTGGTGCCTTTTATGTAGAATGCTGCTATTAAAAAACCACTAAACATTCACTGTGAACAACACAGAATCATTCATCTTTTATCAGCATCTCTTGTTAGAAGAGTATGAGTGGGGCTGAAGGTGTCATTGATATTATGGAGTGGAAATTAATCAGAAATTTTTCTCATATTTTCCTCATCTCACTAATTTACTTTTGTTCAAATTTCCTCCTGTTAAAAAGTTCATACCCAACCCCCTGTTGTACTCTTTTAAGTTGAGAATATTCAACGAGTGCGTCCACTGAAAAGCACCAGGTCCTAACACAAAAAGCATTCGAAATTCTCATTTAGTTGTCTTTATTTTGCTAGCACCATGTGGTCCTTGAAGATGTAGAAAACACGGGAAGCCGAGTAAAGATCAGAGCAAGCTCATTAGCATTCTGACAAAATTGGAGTGGTGGAGATGTATAGTTTGCCTAGTTTGTCGTTTTGAAAGCTACCGGTGGTAAGCTTTCTATTTCATTGTGCCTTTGTCTTTTGGGGGGGTTTCAAAGCAGCAGGGTATTTGTTAGCCCTAGGTTTGCACAATGCATTGTGGGAAACTTTCCTGCACATTCAGCCCTACATAGTATCATTCCAGTTTGAGTCAAAAAGTTTTTTTCACTCTTTATAGGAAAGGACTGTGTGTGAATCTTAATGCATACCTTTAATATGTTCATCACAGCTCTGACTTTTCCTTTTGCCTGAATCATAAAGTCCAAAGAGAGTCAGAACCTAAAGTAGATTATTTTCAATTGTTTATAAATGCTGCCAGTCATTTCAGAATATAACATTAAAACATTAATGTACTTTCTGCTCTTTGTTATAAACAACTAACAAGTAACACAGGACTGATTCGCTTAGTTACAATTTAAAGGCTTATTGCTCACTATGTAAGACCCGATTCTATTTTTGAAACTGTGTAGAGAACAGAAATGGTCTGTGCTTTAGAATCATGTAAATAAATACCTCTTAGAAGACTTAAATAAGTTATTGCCCTACTCGTTAGATTTTCTTCATCATCTTCTTCATTTTCTTTTCTTTTTTCCTCTTCTTTTTTTAAACATAAGACTCACTTTGAAGAGCTAAATAGGCTACATTAATGCTACTATTCAACATGAATGTTTCCAAGTTGCAGTGAAATGGATAAAGGTCTTTGGGGATGAATTTATCTGCTAAATCCTTGTGGTTGCCCTCGTATCTTGAATGATGACCCAAAAGAATGTCAACAGCTCATTTTCCCAGAGAGCTGGAAGGAGTCCCTATGCAAGCCATAATCTGCACATTCTCAAAGAACCATTTCAAACGTTATATTTCACAAGCTGTTTTAAGTGATTTTCCTCTCATCTCCAGTATCCTAACAGTACTTTGGACATTAGTGCCTCTGAAATGAGGGCCAAAATTTTACGAGACTTCTACATATGGCATATACATTTTGAGATTTACTTAGTGTACATTTTAGAAACATGGTTAGCTTTTGTTACAATAACATATTTGTGGCATAAATGAAAAAAAAAGTCTAAACTGAAGATTAGTATTTTTTATCACTGCAGAAAAAGTGCTTTTTTATTATTAGCTATTATATATTTTGCTTAGAATCAAACCTAATTTATGACAAGTATCTACAGTCTTTCTTAATTTATAATTATTAAAAGCCTAGGGGAAGCTAAAGAGCAGTGAGTGAGATATAGTGTATGAATAATCTGGTGAAGGTAGTTTAACAGTAAGAGATTGGATCATTTCTATATGACACAGTAGCATTTGGTTATATCATGTTTTATTTCCTTTGTATGACAGGAAACCACTAGACTAGTATGTCATCATCAAGGCAGGTTTTACAATATTAACTGTTCATATTATATTAGAGCATGAAATTAAAATGATGCAACTTTTATTTCTAATTTAGGTTCTAATTTTCACCCCCTACAGCTTTGGTTAGCCTTTTCTATGTTTAAAAGTTCATTAAAAAAACAACAACGGTAACAACAAAACTAGAGACCTACTATGTATTATTTTGTGGCTATGATGTGGCTACTTATATTTTGTTAGAACTTGAAACTTGACTAACAAAGCTTAATATTTAAATGTATCCCAACATTGAGCTGTTCTACTGCTCACTTTAAAGCTAAAGAACAGATGTTACTACAGTCATAATGATTGAATTAGTTCTATACTTTGCAATATGAGTATAGCTGCAAAATTATTTATCTCCTTCACTGAATTTTCCTGCCAAAATTTCTTGAATAAAATCATTTTGACTAGCTATATCAAATTAGAGAGCAGTCAGGAATGTTTAAGTCCAGCTTTAAAACAAATATTTTAAGAATTACTTAGACATATGCAAAATAGGGAATGTCCCTCCTGAAACCATGTTTAAAATATATTTTCTATCTTGAATTTAGACTACATTAGAAACCATTTTTGACTTGTAATACCAAGATTGCTGTAATGTTATTCTGTTAAACAACCACAAAAAGATGTAAAAAGGCTGAACTTCTTAAAGCTGCAAATTAACAATTTTCTAATCTTTAAAGCACATTACACTTGGATTTATAATACTGTCAAAGTCCAAAAAAACTAAGTGGAGTTAAAGTATTATAAGTAAACAAATTCTGTTGTATGGTTAGATAAAGCTACACACACTAACATTGCTTTTTTATGCTAAACCAAACTTGAAGCTTCTTCACAAGTGTTAACATTATACTGGTGTTTAGGTTCCTATGACTTAAAGGCCAGATGTTTTTCACAAATGACCAACAATTGTAGTTAGAATAAATTAATGATTGATTTTTTTAAGCTTTGATGGAATTAAGCAAACTTCTTTTCTCAACGTGCCCATGTGAATGTTTGCCTGTTAAACCTTTTTTTTTTTTTTTTTTTTTGACAAGTGAGGCCACCCGGCAGAAAACAACTGATGCAAAACCCAGGAGTAATCCCTCTGTTTAGTTCAACACTATGGTTAGCCTTAACACTGCCTCTATTATCCAATGGATTTAGAGAAACTTTCATTTATTTGTTGGCCTCAGTTTTCAATTCTGTTGCCCTCTTTAAGGAAACCTAGATTTATTCCTATGTAAATACATTTGCATACTGGTACAAAGAAATGTTCTAGAATTTGGTTACCTTAGAAAGCTAAATTGGGGTTGTGTACTTAAGTAGTTTGAAGAAATAAGTGAAAAGAATCAAGACATAGGTTAATAATCCTACTAAGGATTTTAAGACATATTGGAATGAACGTATAATGTTCATGGTACAAGACTAATGTAATTATTTCTAACAATATTTTAACAATATATGGACATCTATTTTTAAAAACCCTAAAACCACTGGAACCTAGGAAACTTACTCTATTTTCACAAAGTCAGTGTCAAATTGCTACATTAAAATGTGTTATATTTTCCTAAATAAATGTTTTACAATTTTTTTATTATACATATTTACATTCTATAACATTTAGAGTCTAAATTACAAAAGGTTTAC